>NW_017616619.1:385000-1045000 GCF_001879475.1 Ipomoea nil | reverse complement strand
TCCCGTAAAATAGCAAGAAGCTTATCCAACATTCATCCATATTGATCAATAGTAATTACCATATACCAAGAAGGTAGTATTGTCATATTCATTCCATGTTCGCAATAGTAGAAAAACCATTCAGATATTCTTTATAAAAAGCTATCACACCACCAATAACACGAGAGTCTGAATAACATGATAATCCAAAGGATATGATAACCCAAATAATATGGTAACTTGGATAATCTAATAATCCGAAGATTTTCAACCAAAAAGATAATCCGATATCCAATAATATCCAATAATATCCACTAAAGCCAATAAGAGAAACCATATAAAGAGAATCCAATAACTAATACCAGATAGCTTTTGCTTGACGAAAAAAAATAGAGAGAACAGCTCCATAATAATTCCTTTTTGCTTTTTACGAAATCTTTTCCCACATGAACCTGCACAAGTGAAAATAGAAAAGAGAAACACAGAACAAGGTACATGCAATCTTGAAAATGACTTAGCAAATAACAAAGAAGCACAAGAATTCAAGAAATTTTCAATTTGAGTCAAACAAGACATGAAGATGATTCAGGCACAGAAACACAACAAATAGCATGAAAAACACACAACCAAAAAACACACACGGTCATGACCGGACCAAACAAATAACACAGAAAAATAAACACATTAATCAAATTGCACCAAATTTATCATTCAAGCAAACATATTTTAACACAGGAAACACCAACAAAGAAAGGCACAATCAAAGAATTATCATATCAAAAGCATCCAACACAATGTAGATAGGACATTTAGTGAACACACAGAAACAACCAATAACAAAACATAAAGAATAACCCAAGCAAATTAAACGAACACTTAAAAAAAATGAACAAGTAAAGAGAAAGAACCTGAAAGATTAAAAGTACCTGATGATTTAATGAATCCAGAGATACACGTATATATATAAATTAGAAAGGATAATTCATGTTCAAAAAGATATACGCACAATAATATCAAAACAAACATCATTTTTAGGGAATTCAAGATGAAGAGAAGGTGGATAGATAAGAAACAAATAAAACCTGAACACTTGGTTTTTAAAACGTGAATTCAAGATAGCTTTTGTGACTGCTTAGCCTTAAGACTTAATCTGCACACGAGAAAAAAATATTAGTAACACTAAGTAATACTTATTTGTGAATTAGTGTACCTGAAATTTTATTAACACGGGCAAAAAGAAATTTAATTAGCTGGATTGCTGACGCCCTAATTTTTTTATGCCACAACTGAGACTCATTTATGCTGGACCTGCAACAGAGGATATCATTTGTTAGAATATAGCAGCTGTCTGTTGATCGCTTACCTTCCATAACACATTGTTTTTCATTATCCATAACACTGCAGTTGTCTTTGGTGAAGCTAACATTCCAGTTTTGGTCGCAAAGTTGGCTAATGCTTATGAGGTTGGCATGGAGTCCGTTTACCAGTAGCACCTTTTTCAACTTCGGTAGACCTGCAACATTTAGAGTACCTACTCCGGTTACTTGTCCTTTGACTCCATCACCAAAAGTTACTTCACCGTTGCTTGTGTTTATGTCACTTAGAAATTTTGCGTTTCCAGTCATGTGTCGTGAGCAACCGCTGTCGAAGTACCATTTTTCATCCCTACCTGCATTTTTAGTGTGAAAGGATACAAAACTGATATAATCGGATTTCTTTACCCATACTTGTTTGATAAATGGAGTAATGTACTTATGGCTATGTTTTTCGGCCCTTTGTTCTTTGTAGAAGTAATAACACTCAGGTCTGATGTGTCCACGTAACCTGCAATAGTGACACACAGGGTTATAAACCTTATATTGAAACTTTTGACGTATTGTACCTCGTGGTTGTTTTGCTGAGCCTGAAATAGGAACTGATTCACGATAGTCTTTAGCTTTGCTTGACTCAGGAGCAATTTCTGAATGTGATGCCTAGACAAATGTAGTTTTGTCTTTGCTGGTTTCTCCAGTGAATCCAATACTAAATCTTGCAGAGGATTGCCGCCCTGAATCAAGGATTTCGTCAAGAGTTGATGTGGTATCCATCATTTGGATTCTCTTTATATATGTGTTTAGTTCCAGCGTCAGTCTCTTGATTTCCTGTTGCAGTTTTTCTTCTCGGTCAGTGTAGTCTTTAATTAAGGCATCCCTGTCTGCAACTTGACCTTTGAACACATTTACAGCATTTTGCAAAACTCTAACTTCACTAGACACTACACGATATGTTTTAAGTAATGCTTCCCATTTTGGATACAGTTTATTAAACTCTACTTCATAAGATATATCTGGTATGTCAAGATCTTCTGCCGAGTTGTAATCACCACCTTCTGTGTCAGATGCATCTACAGGTTCAGAGCATATCGTACTCTTAGCTGCAAAGGCTACAAAATTGCCAAACATTTCTTCTGCGTCAGATTCAACATTTTCTGATTCAAGTTCATCATCACTCCAAGTTGTGACTGTCATGGACTTCTTTCGTCGAAGATACGTTGGACATTCAGCTTGAACATGACCGAAGCCCTCACATTCATAACACCTTATTCCTTTGTTGTTTGACTTTTCTTTGGGGCGAGCTGGTCGTGAATCAGTATTTTTTGAATTTGACACGCCACTTTTTGTGCCAGTTTTTGGCACGTTGGTGCTTGTCCCCTTTTTATGTTTGTTGTTTTGTGTATTCTTCTGAGATACCTGTTTCAAAAAATTAGAAAATTGTTTAGTTAAAAATGCTACTGAATCATCATTTGGTGCAGTGTCGTCCTGTTCTTCAGCTACAAACGCAACCATCTTTTGCTTTTTAGTGTGATCAGTAAGGATTTCCATTTCGTAGGTTCGAAGGTTGCCCATTAATTGAGCTACAGATTTGTCCTCCCAGCCGTCATGCTCTTGAATGGCAGTTACCTTCATCCTAAACCTCGAAGGCATGGATCGTAAGACCTTTTTGACAAGTTTCTGTTGGGAGAAGGGTTTTCCAAGAATAGTTGCTCGATTTGCTAATTCTTGTAAGCGTCCATGAAAACTTGCAATGTCTTCATCCTCATTCAAACGTAGTTCTTCAAACTCAGTTTTTACCAGCTGGAGTTTTGACTGTTTGACTGAACTCGTACCTTCATATGTGGTTTCGAGGATTTCCCAAGCAGTTTTTGCACAATCAATACCTGTAACCAACGAAAATTGATTTTCATGCATTAAGGAATAGATAGTGTCAAGAGCCTTATCATTATATCCAGCAGTGGTAATTTCAGCTTGAGTTCGCTCGGTTTCAGGTTTGATTACTGGTGGATCACCGTCATTTTCACCAGGTTTTGTAGGTGGAGTCCAACCAGTCAGAACTGCCCGCCAAACTTGATCTCCTTGAGCTTTAAGATGAGTTCTCGTTCGAGCCTTCCAGTATGCATAGTTATCACCTGTAAGCTGGGGAAGGGGCCTGAACCTTTCCATTCTGAAACACTTAGCAACAAATGAGATTGAACAAAGTAATAGCAAGAAGAACAATATTAAAAACCGCAGAACACTAAAAAATAAGGCACACGTAAAAGCCAGATCGAAAGACTAGTAACTTAAGCCTCCAGGCTCTGATACCAATTGAAATTATGCCGTGAACCTTAAATTAGCTGAACCTGAACTTCTACTTGATTTTAAAACTTATATTAGATTTTGATCGATTAATTTTTGTTATTTAATGATAGTAAATAACAAAAAAATAAAAGCAGTAAGTAAATCAAGTACACAAAGATTTGTTACGCAGTTCGGAGCGCTTCTCCTACGTCTGCGGGGCAACCCACGTCAGCCCAATCCACTATTGATGTTCACCAAGGAGTTTTACAATAGAACAGTACATTAGACTCTCACAGTCTTAACTACCATACTACAAACAACCTTCCTAACATCCAACCTGGACCGTGACGTGCATGCCTTGATAACCTTCGAACAATACTTCAACTGAATCAGGCGTAGACCGTAGCTCAGCAGACTTCGACTGACTCAGGCGCAGACCGTAGCTCAGCAGAATAATATATTTAATTCAATTTGTTAGCAGTATAATATTCACTTCTCAAAATAATATTAAATCTCAAATTGGCAAGTTTCCATAATCGGTGAGCTTTCTATTTATAGCCAAAACCTTTCCATCATCTCACCACATGATATGCCTCATTCCATGGTTGATTCTTTCCTAGCCACTCATTTTATTTGACTTCCATAATAAGCTTTGAACACCTCTGGCTTCTTCTTCATTTAATGTACACCACCGAAAATAACTCTTATGATAATAAAACATGGTTCAAGAGTTTTTTATCAACCTAAGACTAATAAAATAAATTAGCCAATTAAAGGTTATTGTGTACAAAATTATGTACACTTACACTAATGATGTAATCCGCACTGTTTGCACGAAAAGCGATGTCCGCATTTGATCTAGACTAGTGGATCAATCTGAAGCATTGGTGTTTTAGATCCGACGGCACCAAAGTAGTGTACAATGTTATACCCTAGAATACGCAACATGGCATACAATCCCCCTATATCTCCCTCCCAAACGTATTCGAACAGGACTTAAGCAGCGCGACACACCGATTATAATTCGCATGTTTCACGGCTTTGAGTGACGATGAACATATCTGACGACGACAAACTCACATGTACACCGCGTTCTCGCCGCATTGGTGAACCCCGGCGCTGTTTCCCCTCCCTCCTCCCTCCAGACGTGAATCGTTAAATGATGGTGACATCGCCGACTGAAGACCACCACCGTACACCACCCGTGGATGCTCCATTAATTCCGGCAGCGGGGCGTGTATTCAGAACACTAAACGAAGGTATCCACTGCTACATGACCTACGCTCGAACCGTTGGCTTTGATGTCCATTGTAGCTCGGTGAAGCGCAACAGAGCCGGGGAAATCTACTCACGATACTTAGTGTGCAGTTGGCAAGGGATCAAAGGCGGTGGCAGACTACCCCGTGCTCATGACCGGGTTGTCAACGCTGGGGATAACCGTGAGCACCGCCGTCGGCTTTCTAATAGAGTCAACTGCAAAGCAAGGATCGGTTTTAAGAAAAAAAAAAGCACCGGGAGTTCGTTGTGACAGTTTTTGAAGAATAACATACTCATAAGTTGTGCACGGAGTCCTCTAAAGTGTTTATGCGGATAAACCGACGACTGAATGTTGCACAACAAGCTTTCTTAGGTAACTGTGTGAAAGCAAACATCGGTGCATCAACGGGGTTGCGATTTTGCAAAGAGACCACTGGATCATATGCAAATGTGGGCGCTACAGACGTGGAATTTCACAATTTTAAACGAGACGTACAAACATATGTTGCTGTAGCTGACGACGAGATGATTATCGCAACGTTCAAAGCCAAACAAGAAATGTGTAATGACTTTTTTTTTACTACCATCGGGATGAGGGGAACCGGCTGTCACGCTTGTCCTGGGCTGACCCCCGTGGTAGGTGCACTTTTTCCTGCTATGGCGATAATATTTCATTCGACGCAACGTATGGGACAAACAGGTATGCGGTTGCAATTTGAATACCAATTTCGCTATTAATATTCATGTTTAGACGATGTGAACTGGCAGTATTTAATCCGTGCTTTAAGCTTCTTTGCTCCGTATTTAATGAGTATGAGTGTGCTTTAGGGAAGTGTTTTTGAATACTTGTTAACATGTTTGTATGATTAATAGCATTGCATGGTTTCAATCTTTTGAGGGCAGCAGATATATATGGAGATTTTTAATTTTTTTTCCAGTTGTTAGTATTTCATGGTTTGAAATAAAAGAACCTTGATGAGGAAGATGCACGGTGTATGTATATGTTTGGCTCTACGAATTTAACTGTTTGGTAAATGTATTTGTTTTACCATACTAATTTAATTGTTTTATCTCAGCTTAACATTACAGATGTTTAACTGTTTATTAGTAGTGGTGAGCTATAGTTGTAACACGTCCTCTCCTAATTACACACTGGGCTGATTTGTAGTGTTAGCTAACATAGGAAACAGTTTTGAAATATTACTACAGGAATAAGAGCTTTTATGTTAATTACAAGTGCATCGAAATACATCCCCTAATTACTGTAACAAGGTGCACTTCGGTTCACCGTTAGCATGTGTTGTCTTATTTATGGGTAACATACTATGTACGCGCCACTGTCTAGTGGGATACAATTTTTTTTTTTCTATCTAAGAGCCATAAGCTTCCAAGAGACATTAATAGGGAATTGAGTTCTAACAGAAAACAATTGACATATTTTTTTAAATTGTGCAGGTACAGTATGGTGTTTGTGCCATTTACCGGTGTGGACAACCACAAACGATGCATCACTTTTGGGGCCGGATTGCTCACTAAAGAAGACACTGACTCATACAGCTGGCTATTGGAAAATTTTAAATGTGCAATGGGCAAGAGCCCATTGTGTGTTGTAACGGACCAAGACCCAGCTATGCGGATTGCTATCAGGGTCTCGCCATCGGTACTGCATGTGGCACATCATGACTAAAGTTAATGAAAAGCTTGGTAGTGGGTTAGCTAAGGACACCGAGTTTCGGAAGAAGCTAAATGCTATCGTGTGGAACGAGGGAATCAGCAGTACTGAGTTTGAGGAGCAATAGCAACTATTAATGGATGAATACAAGCTAACAAACCATCGATGGTTTAGCAAAATATTCGCTGAAAGGGAGAGTTGGATCCCAGTTTTTTTTTTTTTTTTTTTTTTTTTTTTTTTTTTTTTTTTCAGATTTGCCCATCTATGGGTTGTTGCGAACCACATCACGCTCAGAAGCAGAAAATGGTGTATATGGTAAATTCACACGCTCCCACTCCAGCTTGGTAGAGTTCTACATGCAGTTTGAGAGCGTGTTGGGAACGCAGCGCTACCGACAAGATAAATTAAACGCAGAGTGCAAGGGTTACCTACCAGAGTTTAAAACACCATTAGCTCTTGAGCGCCATATTGCACAAGTGTTCACAATCACTATTTTTTACGAGTTGCAGAAAGAAATAGAAGCAGCTTGTTTTGATTCTTTTGTGGTTGGTTTATGCCACGAGGGGGATAGCACCTATTATGACATTGGAGGTGCGGGCAACATTACTTCAACAGTACACTACAAGGCGAGTGGTCAAGTGACATCATGCAATTGCAACTTGTTCTAAAGAATGGGACTGGTTTGTCAGCACATGCTCGTTGTTTTTCAGGGTGCACAAATGGAACAATTACCCACCGAATACATTGTGGGCCGTTGGTGCAAACACCTCGACTGCGGTGCATGCAGGGGCGTACCCCCCAATGGGAACATGCCAACACCCGCAGCAACCCAACTATGGGCCGAGATAAACACCTGCGTAGGGATGGTAGGCAATAGCCTAGAGTGGCAAACGCGGATGGTCTCAGTTCTTAAGGATCTTACCACAGAATTCGCTAGTGACGGTTTAACTGTGAACCCTGTTAAGGGTAACCGTGCTGCAATCCAAGCATTATGCGGCGTGGAGCCACCGGAAAGAATAACAATCTTAGCCCCCACCCAAGCGAAAAATAAAGGTACTGGGAAGCGTATCAAAAGCAACAGGGAGATGGCCATTGAGAAAAATTCCAAACCCGGAAGAAAGTGCGGAATTTGCGGGAAATACGACCGGCATAACGCCCGTAGTTGCCCTTCAAAGTAACATGCCAAGAAGTTGTAGAATGCACCATTCCCCTTCACCCTTGTCCCCATGTACTGCATTCCTTCACTTTTGACCCCATGTGCTTTTTATTTATTTGGTTTTTTTATTTTATTATATTACTACACTCTTGTTACAGTTGTTTGGGTTTTGCTGTTTAATTAGTAATCTGTTGAATTGATAGCTATAGCTTTGTATTGGAACACTGAAGTGATACGAATGGGGGACTGAATTGGAACGGATAAGTCTAATTAGTGATGTTAGTGCAAATTTTTCTGCCCCGCCATAAAATAAGTGTGTAGATTCGATGGTGTATGAAAGTGTTACGAGTAGAGGACACCAAAGATTTTTAATGTGGAAATCCTTAACTATAACGTGTATTTGGATTTTTAATGTGGTAATTCATGTGCTATTGGTTTTATTTGGTAATTCATGTGCAATTACGAATGCGGGACTGCGTTTTATGTGGTAATTCATGTGCAATTGGTTTCATTTGGTAATTCCTGTGCAATTGTAAATGGGGGACTGCGTAGACTATAAGGAGCAACTGCACACCACTATATATTTTATGACTCCCATACATCTAGGCTCCTATGTTTTTAAACAACAGTTTGTTTTATGTGCAAACCAATTTACCGAAAGCTAACAACTAATAATAAATAAACTATTTGTTTTATGTGCAAACCAATTTACCGAAAGCTAACAACTAATAATAAATAAACTATTTGTTTTATGTGCAAACCAATTTACCGAAAGCTAACAACTAATAATAAATAAACTAACGAACCACACTCATCTGCCCACCCAGTGCTACCAAAAATCTGTTCGTCCGCTATTTTGCTACCCGCCATGCTTAGTGGAGCAGCTGCGCTAGTCTCTGCCGTTCAAACTCCCCCACGCGCGCTGCAATGTTATGCGCATGCAGGTTGGCCTCACTGAGTATGATATTATGCATGTAGCGTTTGCGGAGTTTTACTATTTGGATTGCATTCCCACGTTGTAATCCAGTGTCCCAACTCGCACAGTCCTGCCCAGCGAATGCCTCCATGTGCCGCATCGTAAAGATCCCAGAATCCATCGTAGAAGTCGTATCCCTCCATGCCATCTGCATTCTCTTCGGTTTCATGTTCCGTAGACGAGCAGCCCGTGCGGCTTGACAATTGGAGGAGTCTAGGTAGGTAGCAAGACACATAATCTGCAACCACACACATTTAGTATATGAGGCATCAATCTTGAATCTTTTGAGAGCAGTAGATATATATGTTGAGTGTTAGAGCCTTTTTTTTTTTTTGGTTTTATGTTAGGCTGCCATTTATTTTGTTTTAAGATAGCTTAGTATATATTAATTGACATATGAAACCTACACCCAATCACACACTACCAATTAAACACAGGAACCAAATTTTCAAGAATTGCATTGCAAAAGTTATAAAACCTGAAAGCATTGCAACCTACTACGAGAAGCCTGGACGAACAGGACGAACAAAAACCCATGGCATAAGCCCCCCCCCCCCCTGCGCACCCACCACCCCAAGTTAACCCAGTAAACACTGAATAGAGAAGAAATACGCGTACCAAGTCATCCGGAGCATCACCATACATTTGTTTGTTCGTCTTTTTCACAGATGAGCTGTCGATAATGTCAAAGCGGGCAGGGTTGAAGCTGATAGCCATCATGTAGAAAATGCCTTGCTCAAAAATTGGGAAAATGAACTGCATTGGGTCATGCACAACAGATGAATACAACCTGGGCAGCACGTGGTGTGACAATTATATTAGAGAGTAAGAAACCTCACCAAATCTACATCAGCTAACCCCTCACGACCCATACTCTTCAAGAACTTGTCTATGCGGTTCCCGAACCAAGTTTTTCGCGACTCATCGCTAACAGATGTGCCCACTACAACCCCAACCTACAAAAAGCACTAACAGTTATTTAACTTGGATTCAACTTAGCACAGGTGTGGGCCGAATTGCATACCGTCAAGCTAGTCGGAATAAACAGACGGGCCAGGCCACCCGAATTCTTCCTTTTTTCCCGTGCATTCATGACACAACACCAGGCATCAACAATGGTTTTAGACACCACAGTCCGCTCCCTTAACGTTTGAAACTGTGCCCACCTCACAGTCCGTTCTCCATGTTGGAATAACACCTCGCTCCTACATGACAAAAAAGTAGGGACAAAAAGATAAGAACACGAGAACAGCAGCCCTCGATTACCACAAAGCATGATACAAATCGATTAGTGGTAACCCATAACGACTACAGCTACCTACCGATCGCCCTCGTGGGACCTAAATACCCACCCCCACACAGCATACACGTGTGGCAGCGGTATGTGTGGGTACCCAGATGTGGTACAAAAGAAAATGCCAGCTGAACGGCCCAGTTGAGCAAGCAGTGCCTTCCCTTTCTGACCTTGCCCGTCCACCCTCCGTAGGGGTAGTGTGTCGCCTACACACTGAGGCCGCACCGGTACCTGTACCACATCAATCCGTGAAATGCAAACTGAGATCCTTACCCTACTGAGTAGTGTTGCACATGTAATAAAACCATATTGCACCCACTACAAATAAGTTAAATGTATCCAAAAGTCATCTTAAATTATTTATCCAATCTATTCTTTCTGACACTGTTTATTGTTTAAAGTATGCAAACGAAATCCAGACCAAATTATATCCCTTCACTTCTTCCATCACTCTACCCTATTAACAAATGACATACCATGATCATACGAAAGAATGTACCTGAGGTGGTGGTGCAGCAACAACCCCCTGGTCAGACTTGTTATCAGGTTGCGGCGCCGATGTAAAATCCTGGGCCAACCCAAGACTAAAGCTAGGCACATCAGAGATGGCAGCCGAGGCCCGTTGAACAAGTGGTCCCTCCCCTGTGTGACCTGGTTCACCAGTCCCCCGGGCCGTAGCCGGGGCCCCCACACGCTTAGCCCGAATTAAGCCCTGCAAACGTAATTTCAGAATTTATGACCTGGATTACATAATTTACTGCGACAAATCAGTATCACATTTTAACATGAAATTTTCCAGATAAGTAGTACAAAGGGTCTAGACTACACACAAAAAATTTCAAGCAAATCCAAGGCCTAGAAGTATTTTTCCCGAAATATTTCCCAACACTGCGCCAAACAGAAATTTTACTGACAGCACACTGCGTTAACTTCACTAAATTTTTCTGGAAACACCGAATCATATTTTAAACCAAAACATTTTACAAAAATAAAGTATAACAAGTCTATGTTCTCCAGAATTAATTTCAACCAAAAATAAGTATAGGAAGCAATTTTCATAATTTTTTCTTTCCAGCTGCGCCAATCAGAATTTTATCAGGCAACAATCAGATTGAGTACAATTATTCCTTTTAAACCACCATAAAAACACCTTAACACATATTCAAGGATTCCAAAACATCTAAACGCACATATCTACTCACATAATATAACAAAATTACTTTCCATGTTAAATATCACAAATTATTCAACACCATGAATCAAATAAACATTTAATAAAACCAGTTGTTGATATGGGGGAAAAGGAATTTTAGTACCACACACATATGCTATAGTCTACCTGCCGAGATGGTGCAGCAGTATTCGTCCGGGCACCGTTGTTAGCACCCCGGCTACCGGTCGGTAAATCAGACATGCCACCTGTCCCAGTAGCCTCCAGCATGACCTGGTCGAGCTCCTGTATGAACTCCTCATCATTCCACATTGTTTCTTCATTGCGACCTCCTGAAGGGGCAGGCGGTGAGGATGCAGGCATGGTTGCATTGACTGAACTGTTAACAACCCCATCCAGCAGTTTGTTTGACTCCACCACAATCTGGAAATTGCAGTCTTCCCGAGCTGTGCTTGGATGCTGAGAAATCAGACCCACCACCCGCGCAACCCACGAGCGCAACTCCCCGGCGGCTACTGCGAACTCGGTGGTAACACCCTGCAAACCAAAAAAACGAATGAAACACAGAAAACCCGACTAAAAGGAAAAAGCGTGCACCAACCATACAAGAATATTGTGCACCAACACATACCATGTTATTACCAGATGCCCGAAGAGGTGCATCCACCTCACCCTGGCCAAAGCCCCCCGAAGTAAGCTCACTCCACTCACGCGCCTCGATGAAATCGGTGGTCCACACCGCCACCAACGGGACGGTCCTTGGTACCTCACGCATGCCCACCACGACTCTATCCAAATACAATAGCTGGTACAACAATATGTTCAGCAAATTAGTAAAGTAACTACACCCAACACCCCACAAAACCAGGCACCACCCCCCCTAATAGCACTTACAGACAAAAAGAGAAGTGGGCCAATGAATTTGCGACTTGAATCCTCAGTCCAGCTCCGGTGGGTGCTAACCAGCGATTGAATCAAATACCCACACCAGTCCAGGTCTTTAATTCTGTCCACATTGCTTAACATGTGAACAATTTTCTGGTTTGCATACCCATTCGGAGTGCTTGCAACCAGTGTCGTCACCACCACAATACTGAAATGCAATTTGAACCACAGGCCCCGTCTTCCAACTGTTGCATCCGTTCACACAATGCTTTAACCGTGACCCTCCCCCTACGTTGGTTTACCTCATCCCTCCAGGCTCGCAACTCCGGGCTAACCAGTTGACTATCTCGTTCTACAATTGGTATTGGTCCATCCGGCATGCCAAGGACCACAGCGACATCCTCATTGGTGACCGCAATGTAGCGACCACCCCCCAGATTGATCCTCATTCTAGACGGGTCAAAATTTACGACCAACCAATGCCCCAACTGGAGCGGGACCTCCGTAATCTGTAGTCCTAAAAGCGAACCAAGCCCAATGCTCACAACATCGTCCCTCTGCCTCTGAGTCAACCCTTGCACGAGGTTTACAAGACCCTTCGGCGCCCCCCGCGTATTGATCTGGGCCGTCGGCAATCGTTGCACGCGCATTACCTCACGAGCATCGCCCCCATCCAACACCAGCGGCTGGGTATGGAACTCATCATCCGTCCCGCTTTCATCGCCACTTACCAGGACTACCTGGTGGTCATCACAGCCTATACCCAATAACAAACGAATAAAAACTTGGAAGATGCACTCGTGTGAACAATATATAATAGTTATATAAACAGAACAACGAACTCACCTGAACAATGTATAATAGTTTTTAATAGAATTTTAGAAAGGTATTATACATTTTTTTTTGTTCTCGTCATAAAATGCTGTGATAAATGAGTTGGTAACAACTTCATAACAAAATTTTATTTAAAAAAAATAACAAGTTTCTTACTGACTTTGAGATCATAAAGCTGATGCAATTGAATTACGAAATCAGGAATTAGAAGGAGGAAATTTTTTGAATAAGAGATTCAGCCTTTTTAGAATCTCATACCTTATTGAATCCCAGTAATCTACTTCACTACTTTTAAGAAATTTCCATTAGAATCTGAGATGAGTTCATGCCAAGATTGCAGCTAATACAAAAGCAAATTTCTTGACGATGGCAACGCCACTCAGAGCTACTACTAGCAAGAGCAGAGCAGCGGAACATAGCCGCTCAGTATTATACATTTTTTATTGGAGATATCTTGACGAATTAACAAAATTAATAAAATTGGAAGATGCGAAATTAGTTGAAACATGCAGTGGGTGATTGTTAGGCGAATTATAACCAGAACAGCGAACTCACCTGAACGTAGCGCCGATCTCCTCCGTGCAGCAACTCTGGCCGCCACCCCTGACGCCGACCTGTCAACATCGCACTGTCCCCCTGCCGCCGGAGCACGCCGCCGTGACCGGCGCTTGAAGAGACGCGACCTGAACGCACGCCTACGGGAACCGGCTGAAGGTGGAGTCGTAGGCGGTAATTGAACGGCGTTACTCACCCGCTTCGACCGGCGTCCACCAATCGACTTCGCCATATTCGCACGAGCTCCCGAATAAGTCACCGACGAGATAACGGGTGTGGAGGTTCAGTGCCCTACGACTACGATTTGGGTGTGGATGTCGAGTGCACTGTAAGAGATATTGCGATTAGAACAATACGGTCTGGTCAATTAGGACTCCTTACACTACGCAACCGGTGTAATAGATGGTGTGCCATGCACGCACACCGTAAGCGCTGCACCTCCACTTGATACCGTACATCACCCGCGATCGAACGGCAGATAAGAATTCACACATTCACACTTTAAGCAAAATTCACACCTGAACTGCACTATATATATATATATATATATATATATATATATATATATATATATATATATATATATATATATATATATATATATATATATATATATAGAGTTAATTCCACTTTTGGTCCTACATTTATTGGGCATTGGACACATTTTGACCGGTTTAATTAATTTACCCACATTGAACCCAGACTTTTCTAAAGGTGGACAATTTAAGTCCATCGTTACATTAGCCGTTAGATAGCCGTGAAGTCGAAGGGCATTTACGTCCTTTCAAGTGTTAGTCTTCCACAGCCTTCATTTGTTGACTTTGGTCTTATAAACTCTCCCTAGTCATCAAAGTATATGCGACAATAAGACGAACCAAGAAACCCTTAGACACCATCGAACCAAAACCACCAAACCCTAGCTAAATTGCAAACGAATTCGCATTTATATTGAAGAAATTGGAAACGTAGGGCGAATCGTTGATCGCCGAAAGCTAGTACGAAGGGACGAAGCAAGATGGATCGTGTCGGATAAGAAAACAACAATACCCTAGGTAAAATTTGATTTTTTTGTTTATTTGTTATGGGTTCATGTTGTTTGTGTGATTGGAGTATGAATAGGTCAATGTTTATGTTTGTAATGCCTATTTCGCTTGTTTGTGTGATTGGAGCATTTATGTATGGATTTTTTTAGTGATTTTGTCCAGTTGCGTAGTGTTTGATGATTGTTTGCTTTGTATTGTGGAGTTGTTATTCCACTTTATTGACAATGACTAAGAGTGTTTCACTTTAAGGCTGAGAATGTGAAGCTCTGAATGTTTATATGCCTTTGGGTGGTAGATGTGTGGGCCTGAATATTTATTCTGTAGTTATGTTATCCCAAAAAAAATTGTTATGTGTACTAATTGTCTTATTGAGGTGTGGACCACATGCCTTTGGCTTGTTATTGGGTTTCTGTCCAACATTTTTATCCATATGGTGGGGACCACAACTGTGTTTGTTAGCAGAAACTTGTGCATTTTGACTGCCTTTTTTCTTCTCCTAGAAACCATACTCAGATTTGTTACTTAATTTTATTCTTGTGAAATAGATGGAGGAAACCACAGTGCTCAGTTCAATCCCAAGTTAAGACATGGTGGTTGCCTTAAAACACATGGTTTAGGATATGTTGGAGGGGTACTTCAGTGTTGTAGTTTGAGCATAGATTTGTGGGGGATGATAACCTTAAGGGAGACAGTGGAGGAATTAGGGTATAACATATTAGACAAATTCAAAATTTTCACACCTACTGGGACTGGTACCTTATTTGAATTAGTAAATGATAGTGACTGTTGGGCAATATGTGATGTTGGAATGTTTCCCAAGGAAGTTGAGGTCTGGGTGGTAGGTGAGGGTGAGGGTGACCCTTCAGTAGTAGGTGATGGTGACTCAGAGTCTAATGAAGATTTAGAGTATTTTGACTTCAGTGAAGACAGTATGGAAAATGATGACATATACTTTGAGGGCAATATAGATCCTAATGTGGAGTTTGAAGGAGTAAGAGAAAGCCAAGATGGGAAAGTGACCGAAAATGAACCAATAATTGAGGTAGGGACTGGGGATGGTCTTCATTTGTCTGATGAGGATAGTGGGAAAGATAGTGATGATCAACAGGAGTATAAGTGGCCAATGTATAAGGCAAGAACAGATGTTAAAATCCCTAAGTTCTCAATTGGACTAACATTTGCAAGTAAGGCTGAATTTAGAGATGCAGTCCACAGCTATGCATTTGGTAATGGCAAGGAATTGAAGTTCACTAAAAATGACAAGAGTAGGATGTGTGTTAGATGTACACAACCTGGCTGCCCTTTTAAAATAAATGTGTGGAAAGTGAAAAATGAATTGTCTTGGAGAATTGCAAGTTTTCATGAAGACCATGATGGTTGTGGATGGGTGTATGAGAACAAAACGGTGAAATCAACAAGGGTTGCAAAGAGATGGATGAAAGAGATTGGGCACAACAGTAACTGGTCAACTGCTGAATTTAGAGATAGGTTAAATCTGATGAGGGATTTCAGTTTAGTAAGAAGCAAACATATAGGGCTATGAAAAAAGCCAAGGCTGCCATTGAAGGAGAGGCTATAGAGAATTTCAACAAAATTTGGAACTACAAATTGGAGATTGAGAGAACTAACCCAAAGACTACATGTCCTGTGAAAGTAACAGATTTGTTGTATGCTGGAAAACCAAGATTTATGAGAATGTACTTCTGTTGGGAGGCTTCTAAGGAGGGTTACAAGTTCTGTAGAAACATGATTGGTGTAGATGGTTGCCATTTAAAACACACATTTGGAGGTTAATTGTTAACTGCTGTGGGAATAGATGGGAATGATAGTATCTTCCCCCTGGCCTATGCGTTTGTTGAAGGAGAAACCAAAGAGTCTTGGAGCTGGTTCTTGCGGTTGCTTAAGACAGATTTAGAGATCACAAGGGAAGCAGAAGAACAGTTAACATTTATCTCAGGTTCTATACTGACTTTGCTTTTATACTTTTTAAATTCTTGTTTGGTTCTTGTAGCTGATTCAGAAACTTACTTTGCTTTTATACTTGCAGACAAACAGAAAGGCCTTCTTCCTGCATTTGAAGGTGTGCTACCAAATGCCTCACACAGATTCTGTGTGAGGCATCTTCATGGCAACATGAAGGTAGCAGGATTTATGGGCAAAGCTATCAAGGATGCATTATGGGCAGCAGCAAAGGCAACAACTGTCAACACTTTCACTGATGCTATGACTGAATTGAAGAATGTAGATGTGGAGGCATATAAATGGCTAGGAGATAAGCACCCTTCAGAGTGGTCAAGGTCCCATTTCACACCCTATGCTAAATGTGATGCATTAGTTAATAATATCTCTGAAAGTTTCAATGCCATGATTTTAGATGCTAGGGAACAACCTCTGATTTCTTCTGCTGAAAGTATTAGAAAAATGTTGATGTGTAAAGTATTTGAAAATAGGCAAAAAGCTTTAAAATGGAGGGGACCTTTCTGCCCTAACATTATGAAAAGGATTGCAAATGTTGAGCATGCTGCTGGTGGTTGTTTAGGGGTCTAGAGTGATGAAAATCTGTTTGAGATTAAGTGCATGGCAGGGAAAGGGGTGTTAGAGCAGCATAGAGTTGATCTTTTCAGGCGTACTTGTAGTTGTAGGAAGTGGGACTTGACAGGGATACCATGTAAACATGTGGTGTGTGCCATAAGGATGAGACATGGAAATGGTCATGTGCATGAATATGTACACCCTTGCTATTCAATCAACACATACTTGAATACCTATAGTGGGAGGATACACCCAATAGCTGGTCCTAAAGAATGGCCCAAGTCAACCCAGGAACCACCACTGCCTCCACTCTATAAAAGGAAGCCTGGGAGACCAAAGAAGTTGAGAAAGATGAGCAGAGAAGAGATAACCAAAGATGGGACACACATCAACCCTAGTGTGATGATTAAGCATTGTAGGAAGTGCAATAAAAGAGGGCATAACACAAGAACATGCCCTAAAAATAGGAGTGGAAGACAAACTCAGGTAATGATTACTTCTGCTACTGTTGTGCCTTTAATGAATACTTTAAATTCATTCCTTCAATTTCTTGCTATGTAGGTGAATCAAAAAAGATGGAATACAAAGAAGAAAACTGCTGCTGTGCCTCCAACTGCCAGTGTGCCTCCTGCTGTGCCTCCAACTGCCACTGTGCCTCCTGCTTTGCCTCCAACTACTGATGTGCCTACTGCTGTGCCTGTAACTGTTGATGTGCCTACTGCTGTGCCTCCCACTGATGGATCAATCATAGAGGAAATTCAACATTTCTGGAATGAAGCAGAAAGAGTAGCATCTTTGTTTGACATTCATATTGGAATACAACCTCAGCATGAAGAAATAACAATCACTCAGCCAGACATTGGAGTTAACACCACTCAGCTAGAACAACCCTTGTCTCGGTCTGGACCACAAATGACAGCAAGGAAGACATCAAGGAAGACCTCAACAGTGGCAAACACTTCATATTGTCGTAGGACAAGATCCACAACCACATTAAGGTCCAAATTCAGTAACACCAAGGACGACCCTCTAAACCTGGATTGAAGATGTTTGGTTATTATTATCTCTAAATTAGTGTTGACATCTACTATTATGTATTTTTTTTGCTACTGATCTAATGTTTTGCTACAACTTAACCTAAATGTTTGGGTACTGTTTAGAATGTTATGTATTTTTTATGATCAGAATGTTATGAAGCCAGAATGTTAGTATATGGCCATAACTTTGGGCAGATTGTTATGTATTTATGATCTGAATGTTACTAATGGATGTTATGATTTTTGTGGTCAGTATGTTAGCAAATTGTTATGTATTTATGGTCTAAATGTTAGTAATGGATGTTATGATTTTTGTGGTCAGTATGTTTGCAAAGCAATTGGATGTTGATGAACTGTATGCCATAGACCATAAGGCATAAGCCAACAACCAAAAACCAAAAACCATAAACCAAAAACCAAAAACTAAACATAATTAAGCTACCAACCAACACTGCCATTGCCAAACAAAATAAACCATAGTCCATAAGCCATAAGCCAACAACCAAAAACCAAAAACCAAACATAAGTTACCAACCAACACTGCCATTGCCAAACAAAATAAGCCATAGTCCATAAGGCATAAGCCAACAACCAAAACCCAACCCTTAACCACACATTACAACCAAAGCCTTCAACCAACACTGCCATTGCCTACCCTTAACCACACATTACAATTCAATCTTATGGGAGCATATACACATTCTTGCCTACCCCTAAGCTCCCATTGCTCCCTACAATAATTCTAAAATAAACAATTATGCCAAGAATCACGCCAACTAGGAGAACCATCCTCATGGATGTACATTTTCCACTCCTACGCATCTCTTTTATTTCAGTATCCTCTCTTGGTAGACTTCTCTGCTTGGATTTTAACTTTAGTATTTCTTCTTCATGTTTGTTAATTCTTCTCAATAGTCCGGGTATAATCCTCTTTGACCTAGGGCACATTGGTGGATCATACCACTTCATGAATCCATAACCTGATCCATCCTGAAAAATTACCCAAAAACAAACATTTTTCTTCTACAAATTAGCAATCCCCTTACTCGTACAGAGTACCTTAAATTAACCGAAATATACAAAATTACAAAGTAATTACTAACCTTATGTCTTGAACACTCCCAATACCTCCTACCCGGATTTTCATCTGTCCATGATGTTCTCAAAACCATTTCTTCACCACATTCACATACTTCAATCGAAATCGATTCCCCATACATATAGCACTTTCTCCTTGTTGTTGAAGAACTCGAACAGTTGAAGCTTTCCCCTTTAGAACCTTGCATCTTGCTTCGTCTCTTCGTATCCAAGAAGCTGCTACACTCGGGTTTCGTCGGTGGGGAGATGGCGTTCACAGCCTGAATGGCGAGAGTTTATAAGACCAAAGTCAACAAATGAATGCTGTGGAAGACTAACACTTGAAAGGACGTAAATGCCCTTCGACTTCACGGCTATCTAACAGCTAATGTAACGATGGACCTAAATTGTCCACCTTTAGAAAAGTCTGGGTTCAATGTGGGTAAATTAATTAAACCGGTCAAAATGTGTCCAATGCCCAATAAATGTAAGACCAAAAGTGGAATTAACTATATATATATATATATATATATATATATATATATATATATATATATATATATATATATATATATATATATATATATATGGAAGAGATCTGGCGCGAAGAGTCTCCTAGGTGAAACATGGGGTGAGATTTGAGCCGTTGATCAAATCTAGATCAACAGCTCAAATCAATGAATTTTTTTTTTAAAAAAACGCGCTTTTTGGTATACAAAAGCTAAGTGTTAAAATGGCGCACCTTAAGTGTTACAAAGACGCACCTTAAGTGTCAAAATGATGCACCTTAAGTGTCAAAATGATGCACCTTAAGTGTTAAAATGACGCACTTTAAGTGTTAAAATGGCACACCTTCGGTATTAAAAATGGCGCACCTTATGTGTTACAAAGACGCACCTTAAGTGTTAAAATGATGCACCTTAAGTGTTAAAATGACGCACCTTAATTGTTAAAATGGCGTACCTTTAGTGTTAAAATGACGCACTTTAAGGGTTAAAATGGCGCACCTTAAGTGTTAAAATGACGAACCTTTAAGTGTAGAACTTATGAACCTTAAAGGAGTGTTTGGTTGGAGGGAGGGAATTACGTGGGAAAAGAATTGCAATTTCATTGGAGATGAATTACTGGGAATAAAGTGGAAATTTAAATTCCAGTGTTTGATTTACAAGAATAAAATTACTGGGAATTTCAATTCCAATTTTGGTATACATGGGAATTGAAAGGAAATAAGTAGTATAAAGTCCAAAATGTCCATTGTTGTTGTCAGGCATAAATTTTAGGTTAAAAAGGGAGATAGATAATTTTGTCTCATCATTATCTTTTTTTCTTCATAAAATCCATGGAATTAAAATCTCAAGGGGGCATGTGATTTTAATTCCATGAAAATGAGGGAATTGCAATTCCATGGAATTACACTACCTTCCAACCATACTAAAGAATTTAGTGGCCTTTGGAATTATGTGAGAATTAAGTGGGAATGGAATTTAAATTGCATCCAACCAGACGCCCTGTAAGTGTTAAAATGACGTACCTTAAGCTTTAAAAATATGCACCTTAAACTTTACAACTACGCACCTTAAGATTTATGGAAGGAGAATTGACGCACTTAAGTGTTTAAATGGGTCATCTTACGTGTTAAAATCACATACCTTAAGTTTGAAAATATGCACATTAATCTTTTAACAATACGCAAAATTACCATAATACCACCGCATTTTTTTTTTAAATTTACGTTCATTTTGGGCGGTTAATGTTGACAAGATCAATGACTATAATTAATCCGCATGTTTTGCATAGAGGCCTCCAATGCATTTGATCTTTATTATATATATATATATATATATATATATATATATATATATATATATATATATATATATAGGGAAAGGATCAGGTGCAGGTGGTGCTTCCCGTGCGGTTAAGCGAGAGGACGCACATTAAGCATTATAGTGATGCACTTTAAGTACACAACACACGCACATTAAACACACAAACAAAATACATTAAGAACACAAACTCACGCACATTAAGCACAAAAGTCACGCATCTTAAGCACAACCCTCACGCACCTTAAGCACAAAATTCACGGACATTAAATACAAAAACACACGCACCTTAAGTTTTAATAACAACTCACGTTAAGTACACAATCACGCACATTAAGTACAAAACTCACGCACCTTATGCACAAGACTCACGCACCTTAAGCACAAAACTCACGCACATTAAACACAAAACTCATGAACTTTAAAGTTTCAACAACAACTCACATCACATTAAGTACACACTCACGCACATTAAGCACAAAACTCACGCACTTTAGGCACAAAACTCACGCACATTAGGCACAAAACTCACGCACATTAGACACAAAACTCACGCACCTTAAGTACAAAACTCACGCACATTAAGTATTACACACTCACGCACATTAAGCACAAACCTCACGCATCTTAAGCACAATACTCACCCACATTAAGTACAAAACTCACACACATTAATCACCCGAACAACCGCATGGGAAACCTTCACCCGCACTGGAACTTAAACCTATATATGTGTGTGTGTATATATATATATATATATATATATATATATATATATATATATATATATATATATATATATGGGGTAAAAGATCTTGGTACGATGCGAAATACAGAATAAGACAAAAAGAGTGACTAGGTTCATTCATATCTCTCCAAAAGCTTAAGAAATGATGGCAGTGCAAAGAGAATCACATTACACCCATTGGCAAAGCAAAAGTTAAAGGATTAATATTTGATCCACCGTCGGTGTATAGATGCTATACACCAGCGGTGAATGAAGAAGTGACACATCATTAAGAAATAAAATCAATATTAATTAGGTCATTTTTTGCAAAATATCTAAGACTTATGCGGCCGTTTGGTTCACGGAATGTCAGATTACCTTAGGGAATGTTAGATTGCTGGGAATGTTAGATTACTGGGAATGTTAGATTCCTGTGTTTGGTTAAAATTGGGGTATGTAATATAATCATGTTTGGTTTAGGGTTATCTTTTATACACACTATAATATCCTTAACATATTTTCATATATTTTAATAAATTTAAAAATTAAAATAAATAAATAAGATAACGGTATCATATATAATTACATGATTTTAAAATATTAACTCTAAAATTTTGAACTTGAGAAACAAAATTATTTTATATGCTAACATAACATAATAAAAATTAAAAAATATATAATTACAAATATATATATATATATATATATATATATATATATATATATATATATATATATATATATATATATATATATATATATATATATATAAAATAAACTAACATAACCAAAGTTATCTTACATTACCTAAGATTTTGAAGGGAATCACATTCCCTTCAAAATCCTATGTGGAAGGAATGTGACATTCCTTGGGAATGTTACATTCCCTAAGATAATATGAACCAAACACTGTTATGTGAACTTTGGAATGTTACATTCCCTTGGTTATGTTATATAACCTGAACCAAACGCCCCCTAAATGTTTTTAGAAAACTCTTTTATTTCTAATTAACAAAATATATCTACTTTCCTAAAAACATACTTGTTACTTACTAATTATCTAATTATTAATAATTTTGAATTAATATTAATATCTCATCCAACCCGTTATGAGCATTTTGTTTTGTTTTGTTTTGTTTTTTTTTGTTTTTTGTTTTTTTTTTGAAAATCTGTTAAAAGCATTCTAATCTACAAATAAATTCCTTTTTTTTTTTGGACACTAAAATTAAAGAATTCTAAATTAAGAATGGTAATTGATATGTAAAAATAAATTTCTAAATTATAATATTTATAATTATGAGTTTTTAAATTTTAATTAACAAAAACCATCGAATTTTCTATATCTATCTTAACTCCTAAATCTATTTAAACTCCCAAACTCTTAAATTTAAATTACAACCTTAGTCACTATTAGTAACAATTGCAACATCTTGTAAGAATATATATATATATATATATATATATATATATATATATATATATATATATATATATTCAATAATGTAAACAATCAACACTTAATCAAATATTATGTAATAGTCAAATTATATAAATTATATATTAAAACTTATTAAAAAGTTAGAATGTAATACACTCACAACAATATCCAATAATGTAAAAAATCAAATTTGCAAACTAGCTAGGATGATGAAATTAAAAATAAAACGAGCCACATTTCTTATGTCTTCATTGTTCTCATCGATCAAAATCAGTTCTTTTCATTTGTCCCAATTGGCGATTGTTGTCCATCTACAATTAAATTCTACAATAAGAGATTAAAGAGAATTATTATTATGAATATTAAACAATATTTAAAAATAAAGAAATTTAAATGGAACTATAAAATAAGTTCATACTACATACCATATTTTTATTTTTCAATGTACAAGTACGCTTGGTATGCCCTTTCTTTTTGCAAGTTGAACATGTAACTCCATTACTTTTAAGCTCTAAAGCTCCATTCATTCTGATAGACCGAGGACGACCTTTAGTAGTCACACGAGGAGGATCACGCATTGCTACATTATTATCATCATCATCTTGATGACTTATCATGCTTGTCAAACAACCAGTGGTACTAGTCATGTCATCATCAATCTTCAATGCATCTACCTTTTTGAATAAACATTGCAAGCCTTCTGTTGTGGTGTCATAATGCTTTTTTGAACGTGAAGCTTTTTCAGAAAGTTGTAATGAGTGAACCATGATATTATTAAACAATGATGTTGAACACATATTGTAACCACTCATATCTTCTTCATTTGATGTGCTTGTAATTTCTCCCTTTTTAGCATCTGTTGTCCACCTTTTTAAAATGTAGTGCTTAGGTAAAGAATATACATTTTTCTTGATAAGAACCATCAACTGGTGTCTACAAAGGATGCCCAAAAATTCAAACATGTGACATGAGCACTCTATCGTTGTTGACGAACTCATGAATGTCACTATGTACTCCGGTTTTTCTTTGTCAAACTCATGCACCCTATGTACAGACTCATGCTCAATAGTAATAATTTTTTTCTGCAACAAATTGCTGAGAATGAATCAATTCGTCTTGAAACATTCTAAACATCTTTCTTGTATAAACCTTTGAAGCTTCTTCCTCCATTGGATACAATCTCTTTAAGATAGGTTTTGAATTCAATGTTTTGAAGGTTTTCTCCCTTTCTTTATTGTACCTTGCGTGAAGAGCTTTGTCATATTGAACAACAAACTTACTTATTGGTGTATTAGCATTTATATAATCTTTAAAGTACTTATTCATACTTTCACTTCTTTGAGTAGTAGACATTCCAGCACAAAAACTATTACGTACATATGCAGGAATCCATTTTTCACGAATGGAATACAACTTCTCAAGCCAACTATTTCCTCGTAAAGCATACTTGTCAAGAATTTTTTTCCCATTCTACTTCAAAGTCATTAGCGATATATATCCCATGGAGACAATGTGAAAATTGAAACTTAAAATCATCAAACTTATGATAAACATGGCTAAGATTTTCTGGAAATTTTTTCTCAATATGCCACATGCAAAAATGATATGTAGTATTTGGCAAGACCTTTGCAATTGCAGTAGTTATAGTTGTATCTTGATCTGTAATTATTGTTTTTGGATGGCATCCATCCATTGCTCCTAACCAAGTATTCAATAGCCAAACAAATGTTTCCATTGTCTCATCCCATAATAGAGCACAACCAAATAAAATGGACTGGTGATGGTGATTTACTCCCGTGAAAGGAATAAATGGCATTTTATACCTATTTGTCAAATAAGTTGGGTCAAAAGTCACAACATCTCCAAAAAATTTATAAGCCACTCTAGACCTAGAATCAACCCAAAAATAATTCGCTAGTTGACCTGTGTCCATTTGTATTGCATAAAAAAATCCTGGATTTTTAGATTGACACTCCTTAAAATAATTCAGCATTGCTTGTGCATCTCCTTTCTCAAGTTGCTTTTGCCTTTTGTTACTTAAATAATTTTGAATATCTCGCTCAGTACAACCGACCCTATCTATTCCTCCAGATTTAGTAACCAAAACTGACATTATTTTACTAGGACGGATTCCAGATTATCAAGCACGTCGATCAAATTCCTTTGAGATTTTGTCCTCTTTCTATGAACTCGATGAAGTCGAGCACTACTAGGAGAAGCAAGCACATGACTATGATCTTTAGTAAATTTAGATATTATCCATTTGTCTTCGTCTTTTCTAGATACATAAATCATGGCTTTGCATCTCATGCGTGTTTCATCAGATGAAGGTTTTTTCCTGTTGTCTCGCTCTAAATATTTTTTTTGCACGGTAACCTTGCTTTGAACAAACAAACTCTTGTCCAATAACCATTTGATTCTTTCTAGACTTTACTATGCGGCTTTTGCGAATTCCAAAACCTTCATGTTTTGCATAATTAGTATAGCACATTAAAGCATCATCTAGTGATTGAAACTCCATTCCAATACATAACTCTATTGCGTCATTATTCACATCACTCTTTGCATCCGCATTGGCATTTTGTTCCATCTCGCCTATATTAAATTCACCATTATTCACCAAGTCATCATGATTGCATTCACTCAATTCTGTAATAATTTCACAACCATGATCTTCTTCAATTTCGACTATATTATGGTCTTTATCATGGAAAGTAGCCATTATTAATCTATAAATAAATATATAAAGGGATTATAACACAAGTAAACTCATGAATAGTAGTATATTTCAGGTTAAAGATTATTGTCACCAAGTAGAAAAATAGTAAAAAGAGAAAACATATGAGAGATGAACAATATAGTCATTACAATGTTCGATAATCATTCTTAGCCACTAACAAAATTATGCATATTATGCTCTTAAAATTTAAGACCCAAAACCCATAAATCAAGTTACAAACTCAACCTTTCCACTTTATATCAAAATTAAAGTATAGATTTTTAGAGTTTACAAATTAATAAAATAAAATTTAATAAAAATCAATAGCTTACAAGATAATTTCAACGATAAAAAAATAGATATAAACAACAACTTACCGAAAAGAACTCTTTACTAATGGAATACTGATAAAGATTCTGACAAAGAGAAAAGATTGACAGGTTGTGTTCTTTTGAAAGAGAAAATTTGGATTTTGATGAATATATATTCTTAGAAGATGTTGCAATTGTTTCTAATAGTGACTAAGGTTGTAATTTAAATTTAAGAGTTTGGGAGTTTAAATAGATTTAGGAGTTAAGATAGATATAGGAAATTCAATGATTTTTGTTAATTAAAATTTAAAAATTAATAATTATAAATATTATAATTTAGAAATTTATTTTTACATATCAATTACCATTCTTAATTTAGAATTCTGTAATTTTAGTGTCCAAAAAAAAAAGGAATTTATTTGTAGATTAGAATGCTTTTAACAGATTTTCAAAAAAAAAAAAAAAAAAAAAAAAAAAAAAAACAAACAAACAAACAAAATGCTCTTAACAGGTTGGATGGGATATTAACATTAATTCAAAATTATTAATAATTAGATAATTAGTAAGTAATAAGTATGTTTTTAGGAAAGTAGATATATTTTGTTAATTAGAACTAAAAGAGTTTCCTAAAAACATTTAAGTCTTAGATATTTTGCAAAAAAAGGACCTAATTAATATTGATTTTATTTCTTAATGATGTGTCACTTCCTCATCCACCGCTGGTGTATAGCATCTATAATTAATCCGCATATTTTACCTAGAGACCTCCAATGCATTTGATCTTTATTATTTATATATATATATATATATATATATATATTAAAAACAACTATTCACATTAAGCACAACCTCACGCACATTAAGTACAAACCCCACACACATTAGGCACAGCCTCATGCACATTAAGCACAAACCCCACGCACATTAATCACAGATCCGCTCACCTTAATTTTGACCTACATGCAAAAATTACAAAATTGTCACCGCGTTTTTTTAAAAAAAATTTGACGTTTCTGGACGTTGATTTAAGCGAGATGAATGGTCCAGATTAAACCGCACAACCGCACCAGAACCTAAATCGATATACATATATATATATATATATATATATATATATATATATATATATATATATATATATATATATATATATATATATATATATATATATATATATATATATATATAGGGAAGGGATCAGGTGCGGGTGGTGCTTCCCTTGCGGTTAAGCGAGAGGACGCACATTAAGCATTATAGTGGTGCACTTTAAGTACACAACACACGCACATTAAACACACAAACAAAATACATTAAGAACACAAACTCACGCACATTAAGCACAAAAGTCACGCATCTTAAGCACAACCCTCACGCACCTTAAGCACAAAACTCACGCACATTAAATACAAAAACACACGCACCTTAAGTTTTAATAACAACTCACATTAAGTACACAATCACGCACATTAAGTACAAAACTCACGCACCTTAAGCACAAGACTCACGCACCTTAAGCACAAAACTCACGCACATTAAACACAAAACTCATGAACTTTAAAGTTTCAACAACAACTCACATCACATTAAGTACGCACTCACGCACATTAAGCACAAAACTCACGCACATTAGGCACAAAACTCACGCACATTAGGCACAAAACTCACGCACCTTAAGTACAAAACTCACGCACATTAAGTATTACACACTCACGCACATTAAGCACAAACCTCACGCATCTTAAGCACAATACTCACGCACATTAAGTACAAAACTCACACACATTAATCACCCGAACAACCGCATGGAAAACCTTCACCCGCACTGGAACTTAAACATATATATGTATGTGTGTATATATATATATATATATATATATATATATATATATATATATAGGGAAGGGATCAGGTGCGGGTGGTGCTTCCCTTGCGGTTAAGCGAGAGGACGCACATTAAGCATTATAGTGGTGCACTTTAAGTACACAACACACGCACATTAAACACACAAACAAAATACATTAAGAACACAAACTCACGCACATTAAGCACAAAAGTCACGCATCTTAAGCACAACCCTCACGCACCTTAAGCACAAAACTCACGCACATTAAATACAAAAACACACGCACCTTAAGTTTTAATAACAACTCACATTAAGTACACAATCACGCACATTAAGTACAAAACTCACGCACCTTAAGCACAAGACTCACGCACCTTAAGCACAAAACTCACGCACATTAAACACAAAACTCATGAACTTTAAAGTTTCAACAACAACTCACATCACATTAAGTACGCACTCACGCACATTAAGCACAAAACTCACGCACATTAGGCACAAAACTCACGCACATTAGGCACAAAACTCACGCACCTTAAGTACAAAACTCACGCACATTAAGTATTACACACTCACGCACATTAAGCACAAACCTCACGCATCTTAAGCACAATACTCACGCACATTAAGTACAAAACTCACACACATTAATCACCCGAACAACCGCATGGAAAACCTTCACCCGCACTGGAACTTAAACATATATATGTATGTGTGTGTATATATATATATATATATATATATATATATATATATATATATATATATATATATGGGGTAAAAGATCTTGGTATGATGCCAAATACAGAATAAGACAAAAAGAGTGACTAGGTTTATTCATATCTCTCCAAAAGCTGAAGAAATGATGTCAGTGCAAAGAGAATCACATTACACCCATTGGCAAAGCAAAAGTTAAAATGGGTACTTTTTTTATTTTTTTAAATAAATTTTAAAGGGTAATAAGGTAATTGACATTTTATTATTGATTTCTTTGAAGAATGAAATTAATTAAGGATAGAGCCTCATTTATTTAAATATATCCAACAGAAAAACAGGAAACATTACATATTGAAATCGTAGGATGCGAAATGCGTGGAAAATATATAAATAGAAAAAATATAAGTATATATTTGTAAATATTTGTTCCTTATATATGTATAGATATTGATTATATACTACTCGGTAGTTTCTTTCCTTATATATGTATAGATATTGATTATATATTACTCAGTAGTTTCTTTAATTTTTACAAAATAGATCTTATATATTTTTTTAATAATTAGAAAAATAATCATAAAACGGTTCATCAAGTTTTCTTAAATTTACTAGTAAGAATCTACTTTGAAATACTAAAAAGCTCACTTTTAAAAATTTTTTTATTCATTATAGATTATTTTTTTAATGTATATTTGACCATGAGAAGAGATAAATATGAAACTTTTTATAAAGAGTGGATAATATTTAATTGTAAATTCTTTGTATTTTTATATTTATAAATATAATTTGATTATTTTTAGTATTGTAATAATATATTATCATATGGTCACATTATAATCGGTTAGTTCATAACCAAAATACTATTTGTTTCGTCGGTTTGAGAAACTAGATACAGTTTTTGTTTGTAACTAGTGTAAATATTACATGAAGGAGCCTCTTAACACTTAAATATGATTCTTCATTTATAAAACTTGACCTGAAATTTAAATACTCCGTATAAATTATTTTGTGAAATAAATAAAAGTAAATACAAGGACATATATAGTGGTCACAATCAATAGAAAGTTATGAAAGATTCTATTTACAAAGATGAAGGTAGTAGGGCCTCTTTTAAAACGTTTATAATATTCTCTTGATATTGTGTCCCTTGCTTTTGTGATATGTATCAGGAAAAATAAAAAGTCTCTTTTGATTTTCAAGGAATTGAAAGGCAATTAAGTAGCAATTTATTGCTAGGCCTAAAGTTTAGAGTAAAACTTTCACTCTTAAGTTAATTTTTATAGTGATATTAAATTATTAAATTAACGTATATAATATGTGCAGTGTAAAGGGATCGGGAATATTTGGACCAATGAGAGAGAGATAGGTTTAAATGAGAACAAGTTTCAATTCGATCCTCTTGTAATAGGTGAGTATTAAACTTAGCTGACCATTAGAGTTCATTAACAGTTGAAAGTTTTAATAAACAAAAAATAGGGTCGCATTTATAATTATTGTAAACATTCAACTTTGCAATATTTATAAAACTAATCTCACTCTTGTGTCCCTTTGTTCTTTTAGCAACCCTGAGCTGTTGATCTATCCAAATGGATGTATCAAATCAATCCTCCGATGTTATAAAGCAGACCGATGTTATAAATCAAATCAATATTTATAACGCAGACTCCGATGTTAAAGTGTGCATTTGCACAACCGATGTTGTGCATTTTGGGCTACTAATGTGAATTAAAATGGGTAAGCATAAAATGAGAGGAAAATTAGACTAACCCTATTTAGATAGGAGAGTAGAGTTTTTGGTCGGACGAATTTTGCCCTTTAATCGTAACTGTTGATTTGTTGGTTGCTATGGCTACGATTTATCCATAGTTTTTATGTGGAACATCTTTCTCATGTGAGCATGATTATATATATATATATATATATATATATATATATATATATATATATATATATATATATATATATATATATATAAAGTGTTTCTCATCCATTAGGTCTGGACACGTGGACGGACAGAATCCATTCCTATTTCGCTCCTGGGCGAAGCATTCGCATGTGAGTGCGATTATATATATATATATATATATATATATATATATATATATATATATATATATATATATATATATAGTCAGGTTCCTGTGAGAACAGGTCTTCCCGTGCGGTCAGTGCGGCATACACCATTAGGTATGTATAAATGCACCACACTGTTCAAAAATACACCATTATGTGTGGTGTATTCTTTTTTTCTTGTGGTGCATTTATTGACATTTCATTCTGATGTATTCTCGAACACTGTATGGTGCATTTATGCATACCTAATGGTGTATGCCGCACTGACCGCACGGGAAGACCTGTTTTCGCAGGAACCAAAAAAAAAAAAAAAATATATATATATATATATATATATATATATATATATATATATATACACACACACACACACTATCAAAGGAAGCACTAGTTAGGAAATGTTGTGCAGTTTTCTGGGTTTTGTAACACCATTCAATCATCTTGAAGGATATATACTTTTTTTTTAAACAAAGGGACTTTATTATTAGCGAACAACCCGAAGAGAGGCAAAGCCTCCCAAATCATAAATCATAGCTAATTTAGCCTTAGCAGGCAAAGGAACAAAATGATTGAAATCTTTGGGAGAACCAAAATTGAGAGCTTCCTCTGCTAGCACATCGGCCACCTGGTTCGCCTCCCGAAAGACATGACGAATAGTAGAGCCCCATTCTAAAAGGCAAGCTCGAACGTGTAAAACAGGTTGGCGTATTCTCCGTGGGATCAACCCCCCCCCCCCCCCCCCCCCGGCGTGGACACACAATTGGCGAGAGTTAGAGAGTCAACTTCGATCAAAAGAGGTCGTGTTGCAGTGGCCTCACACCATAGGATGGCTTTATGCAAAGCAAGAGCCTCCGCTTCAAGTGCTGAGGACGCATCGAGGTGGTAGCACAAACCCACCACAAGGTGGCCTCTTGAGTCTCTTAGGCACGCACCACCGGCAACACCATTTAAAGAGAAAGAAGTGTCGGTGTTCAACTTTAATCTGCCCGACGGCGGGGCCAACCATTTCACCCATATCGTTGTTCGTCGTGGAGGAGAGTAGACGCGGGCGACCAGGCCTTCATCCACCAGAAGCGAACCAGCAGCCCCACTACAACGCGGCTGTTTTGCGAGGGAGAGCAGAAATGCTTCACTTTTGATTCGTTTAATAGTCCTTATAGCGGAGAAAGTTTTTCCATCACATAGGCTCTCATTATAAGAAACCCACATAAACCACAGAATAAGGCACGGGAGAAGAAATGCGAAGCCGCCCATCGCTGATGTATCCAGGAGCCACCAAGCTTGGCACGCCTCACGCACCGAGTTCAGGCTGCGCAGGTCTAAGCCAAAAACACCGTTAAAGTGCCTCCATACGACCTGGGTGCCGCTGCAATGGTATAGGCAATGTTCCAGACTTGAGCTTGCAGCCAGGCAGATAGGGCAGATCGAAGGCAAACAAAATCCAAAGTATTGGATGACATCCGGGAAAGGAAGTAATCGTCGCAATAAATGCCACATAAAGACTGAAATCTTCGTGGGGATTAGAGGCCCCCAGATAGCAACTGATGACAAGCTTCGTCCCGCCTTTGGTCGGACTAGATCATACGCCGTGGAGAAGGTGAAATTCCCATATACCGACGGCACCCACACCATAGTTTCCGTAATAGTATTGTCCTCCACCAGGTCTCTCACAAGCTGCATTCTTCTCCAAGCTAGTGAGGCATAAACTGAAGAGCCACCACTGTAGCGCTGAAACATAAAGGAACTCCACAAGGATCCCCCTCTTAGATAATTGAAGTAGAGCTTTGCTGAAAACGCCTCTTGGATGGCCGCAAGATCACGGACACCCAGGCCGCCCTCGTCAGTCGGCAAACAAACCCTCTTCCACGCTATCCAGTGCCGTTTCGGCCTACCATCAATGGTTCCCCAAAAAAATTTAGCAAATTTTGACTCTATTGTTCTCTCGATCTGCTTAGGAAGAGGCACGGAGGCCATTGTATATAGCGGGACCATAGCCAAGACATGCTTAATTAGAGTCAATCTTCCTCCCGGAGATAGCAACTTTCGTTGCCAGGCAAGAAGCATGTTGTCTACTTTTTCCAGTAGGTGATAATAGTAATGTGTTCTGTTCCTCCCCACGAACATGTTCACCCCCAGGTATCGGAAAGGCAAAGACGAGTGTTGCATAGAAAGAATACGCGACATTGTGGATAACCTTTCCGTAGAGCAGTGCTTAGAGGTGACGAAGAAACTTTTGCTGTAATTGATTTTCTGCCTGGACCCGATCTGATAATGTTTTAGAATATCTGAGAGAGCCTTCAGAGAGCTTGAAGATCCATTAACAAAAATAATAATATCGTCTGCAAATGCCAAATGAGAAATAATGGGGCATCCCAGCCTCGTAGAATACGGAGATAGTAATCCTGTGCCCATTTTCAATACAAGAGAGCGGGAAAGAGCCTCCGAAACAAGAATGAAGAGGAGGGGGGAGAGCGGGTCGCCTTGCTTAACCCCCCGCGTTGGTTGAAAGAAGCCGCAGTTAACCCCGTTAACCAAGACCGATAAGCGCGTGGCCTCCAGATTGCCCAAGACAAGGTTGATGAAAGCCGCAGGGAACCCAAATCTGCCCAGAACAGCCCTTAGAAAGGGCCAAGAAACCCGATCAAAGGCCTTCATCATATCAAGCTTCACCGCAACATTCGCGCCCCGACAGCGTTTGTTAATGTGTTGAAGGAGCTCAAAAGCCAACAACACATTGTCCTGAATGCTCTGTCCCTCAACAAACCCCGCTTGCTCCTTTGATATAATTTTGGGCAGAATATAACTAAGCCGAGAGGTGAGAATACGTGTGAAGATTTTGCTGACAAAGGTACAGAGGCAAATTGGCCGAAAATCCGCGAAGGTTCCCGGGTTATCCTTTTTGGAGAGAAGAACAATCTGGGCGCTTGCCAGTGCGCGTGGTAAAGGCACTCCAGAGAAAAAATCCAAGGCCGCCGCGAAAACATATTCTTTTACAAGGTCCCAGCAGTTACGAAAGAAAAAACCCGAGAAACCATCAGGGCCAGCTGCGCTGTCTGGATCCAACTTCCACACCGCTTCTTTAACCTCCTCACGTGAGACCGGTAGGGATAGAAGAGCGATGTCTGCCCCGATCGGATTCATTGGGAGGTACTGTAAAAGGGGCTCCAATCCGGAGCTGTCCTCCGCCGAGAAAAGCCCTGAGTAAAAAGAGACAGCTTCTTCCTGTATAGCAGATTGAGTCAAAAGGAGCTCTCTTGTGCCATTCTTGATAGCACTGATGCGCTGCCTTCGGTGCCTATTCTTAACCACAGAATGAAAGTAACGGGAGTTAGAGTCCCCATCTTTCAGCCATTTCACCCGGGCCTTTTGTTTCCAGTAGAGTTCCTCATGTTTAAGTGCCTGAAGGAGATCCGCTCGCAGCTTGTGGAGCAACTCATAGTTGACGGGCAAAGGCTCTTCATCAAAAGCATTTTCAGCCTCTGTAGTTTTGATCTCCAAATCCCTGATGCGGTCAAAAATATTCCCAAAAATGTCTCGGTTCCAAGAACGGAGGCCCTGTTTGAGTCTTTTTAATTTGAAGGCGAGGGCACGCATTCCCCCTCATTCAGCTGGCTGATTCCAATTTAAGCTGGCAGTATCCATGAAACTCGGGTGAGTGACCCACATATTCTGGAATCAGAACTGTTTTGGGCAAGACACCATTGTGTTAGCACCACTCAACAGGATTGGCGAATGATCCGAAGTTGTCCTGGCCAGAACAGTTATTCGCACCTCCGTGAAATAATCTCTGAAAGTAGCATTCATCAAATAGCGGTCTAGCCTCTTCCAAACTGCCCCAGCCGTTCGAACACCATGCCAAGTGTATTAACCGCCGAGAGTGGCAAGATCAAGCAGCTCATTGTCAGCAATAAAGTCTGAGAAGTCAGAAATACACCCCACAGTCGGTATAGCGGTCCTCCTATATTCAGAAATGCGTGAGATCACATTGTAGTCTCCTCCCAGGAGAATTGGCCGAGAATCCGTAAGGCAAGCCGCGAGCTGCAACCACAAAAGAGCTCTTTCTGTTCTGGTATGCTTCGCATAAATTGCAAAGAAATCAAAGGAGAAGCCCCACGGGATGTAGCGAGCTTTGCATAGAACAAACTGATCACTGTCTAACACAACCTCGATGTCAAAAGAGTCTGACCAAAGCAACCAGATTTTGGTTTCACTGGATGCAAAACCACCCGAGTAGTGGAAATCTCGAATAAACCTGTCTAATTGATCAGCATCAAGCCATGGTTCAATAATCGAAACAAAGTTAATGTGCTCACGTCGAATTATCCTTCTGAGCCTGCGCCGTGAGGAAAGCAGACCCCGGACATTCCAGCTTAGCAAATTCATTTCAACCGGTGTGAGAAGGAAACTCTAGCGATCTTGCCTGCTGCTAGCCTGGTGGTGATAGATGGAGCAAGTGCAGAGTAGTCCTTCCTGGGACGGCTCTTCTTCTTAGTTACAACAACAAAATTGTCAGGTTGCGATTTCCCAATCTTGGCTGCGAACAGTCTGCTATCCGCTTTCCAAGAGTCAAGCAAAGATTGCGAGAAAGCTCGGGCATTCTGTATATCATCTCCGTCTGATAGATGTCTCGGTAGAGAGTCTGAATGAGCCATTGCACGGACTCCTTGGTCATCAATAAGCTCCCTCCCCAGAGAGGTATTAGCCTCCGGGATTGCCAATGGCGAAGCCGCGCTCTCCGTATTAAGAACCGGGGCAGTACTCTAAGGGGCTGAGCCGTCCCCATGCTCTTCTTCCGACGGACTCGGACTATGAACAGGCCGCCATCTCTTCCTTGGAGGAACCAGTAGAGGCTGCTGGTTAGCTGGAGGCGTCTCCGTTGCAGCCTCCCGGCGGGGTTCAGGTTGTAGCGCCGTCTGCATGTTCCGGCAGTCCACCTGAGAGTGGCCAAATTTGCGACACCCCAGGCAGTAGGGAGGGATGTATTCATAGCTGACTTGTTGGGCGAATCCGCCGTATGAGCCATTAGTGATCCAAACTTGCTTCGGGGGGGTGTTGCAGACATTGAGCTCTATGCAGACGCGCGCCACGGAAGGGCGATTATGAGCAAGAGTGGATGCGTCGACCTTCAAAGGTTTTCCAATTAAGTTGGCAATTGAATAAATTGCTCTCTTATCTTGCAAATGAGGCGGGAGACCTTCAAAGGCGATCCAAACAGGAACAATTGGGGATTCCATATCTGGCCGAAAATCTAGAGTCCATTTGAAAATCCGCATGATGTAGCCCCTGATCGACCAGGACTTTCGAAGCCAGCACCGTTGAAAATCCGTCTCATGATCAAAGTTTAGGAGCACATGGCGTTGATCAATCAGGCCAAGCGAAAAAGCACCACCAAAGACAATTTGATCGAAAGTTTTTCGAAGATCCGCCATCGAGGGCCGGCCTTTTGCGAACTTTCCAACCAAGGCGTATTTGAATTTCTGGGAAAACTGACTCACATCGCGATCTGAGAACGTGACTGCGGGCATGCCCTTGAACCTTTCTGGTGGGCGAAGGGGCGAGGTTTCGTTGGAGTCAGGGAGGATGTCTGCGAACGTGCGAGGTGGGGGCTCGGCGGCCCCCGGCGGTGCCGCCATCTGATCGCAAGAAGAAGCCTAGGGTTGCGGAGCATTTTAACTACCCTCGCGAAAAAATGAATGTGTGATTGAAGGATATATACTTTAATGTACATTAATATAATCTAGTTTCACTTATAACATTTAATACTTTTAATTGTAATACAAAAATGATTTTGATAATTAATCTTATAAAGTTTCATTTTCTCTACTTTTCCCATCATTACATTGTAGATTTGCAAAGAGATCACGTATATGGTAGATAATTTTTCCTTTGTTTTTGGGTACAACTGAAGGAGTTGGGGCCTTAGGGGCTGGACGTTTAATATTTTAACTTAAAGACGAAAGCGAGTGTCACTTGACCACAAGGTTTTGAGTTATTGTATACTATTATCACATAAGTTAGAATGTGTATACACAGTATGTGTGTGTATATAAGATACAAAAAATTTTAACACATCATTTGGTTTAGATTATTTTACATAACTTTAAGAATGTAAATATAGTAATGTTATATTTTCTTCTTTGATTCAAATGAATAAGATTTTAAAACTTTGTTTTTATTATTTTTTGAAACATTTATGCGAATCATATCACACATCTCCACATTTTTAAGTTATGTGATATTCTGGAATGTTATATTATTTGAAAACATCCATTGAACTAAATTCCAAGCATTTAGTTTAGGTTAACTCACATATTATCATAAATGCAAATATTGTAATATCACATGCCCTTGTTTGGTTTAAGGGGATGTGACAATATTTATTTCTAGTTCAGTTTTAGTAACACTTATGAGAATTACATTCTCCATAGAGATTCTTAGAAATATTACATTACCTCTGACAGGATAACTGGACAAGGTATTGGATCCGACTCGGTGCACTTGGTCTAACCCAACAGAGCAATGATGACAACCAAAGCAATCAATATGGACAATGTCTAGCGGTAAAGAGTTGGAATGGTTCTTAGCGTCCAACGCATTACCGCCTCATCAAAGAGCAGTTAAGAAGGAGCGCGCACAACAATTACTGAGGAGCCGGACACTTATGATGAGGAACCGTTGTACTTATTAGGAGGTCGTTAGTACCTATATTATAGTCGTTACAATTGTACTGTATAATAAAGCTGAGCCCATGTAGGGAGACATTCTGATTCTTGTACTAAAACACTTAGGCAATACAATTTGTTACACAATTATATTCTCCGGTAACATATTTACCGTCATTGGTGATTTCATTTAGAGGCGAGATCAAATCTCAAGCAAATACGTTGCACATTTGGAAAAGATGGTTCGTTCAGGATCTAGCAACTCTCACGGCGCCCACGGTTCCCGCAACTTGAATGACAATGGCAACACCTCTGGTGATCTTCGAGACCAACTCAATAACAATCGTGGAGACCTTTGAGAACAGCTCAACAATGGAGGAGCAGGGGCATCCACCCATATTATGGACCTCCATGCGACTGCCCAGGCTATGCAGCAAGCAGCGATGATGCTAGCTCAGATAGTGGCGGGGTTGCAGGGCCAGGTGCTCCCGCCACAGCCCCAGGAAGTAGAAGCGGAGTCCCCACGGAGAGAGAAAACCCACCAGAAGGATACAACCCGTGTAACTAGGGACCTAAGACATCACACCAGGATAAGGGGTCCAGAGGAGGACACTCAAAGAAGTGTACCAGCCAAACAACCAGCCGCCTCCAAGTCTGTCTTGGAACAGTTGGGGGTGAGGGCAACTGCGAGACAAAGATTGGGATCACGGGCCGAGGGGTCATCCACCAGAGGCCATCGCCGATATGGTAGTAGAGTAGAAGAGAGACCACCAAAAGAGAGGGTGGGCAAATCTGATGAGCTGGCCCCGCGCCAGCAGTTTGATGAGTTGGCCCCGTGCCGGACTGCTACGAAGAGGACCCCCGAGGATGGGGTGGTTGAAAAATTGCAAAGGAAGATTGAAGAGTTAGAAAGGAAAGTAGAAGCGAGAGAGCAATCGCCAGAACCCGAGGTGAGGATGGTGGCTCCATTTTCCCAAAGTATAATGGACGCGCCTTTACCAAAGGACTTCAGGTTACCCGCCATCAGAGCATACACCAAGACCTCCGACTCGCGTGTCCAAGAGTTTCATGACGTACTTCTCCACTCTGGATGGGGCGGCCCAAGACTGGTTCAATACCATCCCAGATGGTTCGATCTAAAACTTTGCAGAACTGTCCAAGAGTTTCATGATGTACTTCTCCAGCAACATACAATGCAAGAAGCCGTTTGCTCACCTTTGCATAACAAAGCAAAACATAGGGGATAGCCTTAGAGATTTCCTGAACAAGTGGAAGAAGGAAGTCAACAACGTTTACGATTTTGAGTCCAAGGAGACGATTCTGATATTTGTTCGAGCTTTAAGATTGGGAGATTTTCATAGGCAGTTAAACACCCATCAGCTCGTTCTTACGAAGATCTAATGAGGATGGCCAATCGCTATGCAGAAGTAGAAGAAGTCGACAAGAAGAAAAAAGAAGAGGAGGAAGGCAAGACAAGAGGAAAGTCCGAGAAAATCGGTCCAACCAACCACGTGTCAGGCGCGGCCCCGTCGAAGAACGGAAGTAGGGACCAATCCTCAGGAGAACCCAATTTGATCCTCTTGCATCATTTGACCCCATGATGCGTAGTATATTTGCAAACAAATAATACCCAGAGTATTCGGGTAGTCGAACCACAGGGAGATGGGATACTAAATACTAATTACTCGCTTACTTACAAGAGCTAGTCTGATCGAAACTTGATGGTTGATTGGTTGCATAAGATAACGAGCAAGAAATTAAACAAATATTAAGGTTTCGTAAACAATAGAGCAAAATGGGATTCTTGGGATCACAATGTTTAATCACCTAGTGCCAATTAACATTTGTAATACTTGGTTCGGAAATTAAGATCTGTGTGGGAATGCAAAGTGGAATCGAATTACTCCCGTAATCTCTATTCCTAGTGAATTTCCACTCCCGTGGCTTAAACACCCGATAAGATCGAAGATAAGCATTCAATTATTCCTAATTACTACCATCTCCCGATGAGTAACAATTTGGAATTAACTTTCCCTAATAAGTTCCCCTTTCCCAAGGTCTAACTATTAGGTGCAATCGTGTGTGCCCCAGTTTATGCCCCAATTCCCATTGGTGACACAAATATGACTATGAAGCTAGTAATTTAGGCCTTTAATTACCAACAACAACAGGTTAAGACAAGACTGCAACACAAATCATAAAACCAAACATAAATATATTAAGAAACTAACGAACAAGGCACATAGGTTCATAAACAAATTCACCCAAAAATCCCTAAAGAATCTAGCCACTCATGGTCATAATAACAGTAAATTCAATGCTCAAAGATAAACAAATACCAACGAGGATAAGAGTAAGAGTGAAAGAGTTCTCCCGAATCTTTCTAGCTAATTCTCTATTCCAAAGCTAGTTGTAAATCTTCAAGTTGGTCCTCTTTGTGCTTTGCTCTTGATTGCCTTCAAAACACCCAAATCGCAGAAGAAGAGAGAGACTAGGGTTGATAGAAGATGGTCTTTTTATAGTAGAACCCTGATGGCATCAATTTAGGAGTCCTTTAAGTCAACAGCTGCCCGCGACCTCGACGCGTCGAGCCTCCAGCTGTGCGATGTTTGAGGCTACTGGAAATTTTCGACGCGTCGAGGCATGGGCTCGACGCGTCGAATTGCTGATGCCTCGGCTTCTTCCTCTTTTGATCATTTCGTGCTTGAAATTCTTCCCTTGCTTTCACGCTCACCCTGTAATGGTGAAGAAAAACACTACCGAACACCGTAAGACATTCAAAACAAGTGTAAAAACATAATCTAACGAGAAAGCAAGGTAAACAAGCAATAAATGGACATGATTCAATAACTTTGTTTCTAAAATGAATCAGAAAAGCTATAAAAACATGCACAGATGTGATAACATCACCCCCTCACACTTAAGACTTTGCTTGTCCTCAAGCAAAACACTAAATCAAACCGCAGGTCAAAACACAAGGATCGCTCCCAATTTCTCGTGCACAACTTAGCAAAACCACAAGCCAACTCACTGCAGGACACATGCTTCCGGAGTCATCTCTGCTTGGCACCCGCGTTCTACTCCCAAGCCAACATACAAGCACCCAGATTGTTAGTAGTGGGAAATCTAGTGTACACACGTACTCAGTTAGGTTTATGCAAAACACGACATCAGAAAAACATCCTAGGCTTGCCCTTCCTACTCCTCCTGAACAGAACTAACATTGCATGTAGAGATCAAATAGGTCTTTATTAAGCTTGTAATGGGGCTAAGGGTCACGGTTTATAGGAAAAAAAAGGTAAAGAATGATAACAAAGAGAGAGAATGACACAATTATCCATAGCTTTTCAAAATCTGGAAGAGATGAGATAATCATAATTCCAAGGAGCAACTTCCTTTTAAGAACTTAGCAACTCTTTAGTAAAGTGGGGATCCAAACTCAAAAGCTTTCAATCTCTTTTTTTTTTTTTTTTTTTTTTTTTTCATACTTTTCTTTGTCTTTGGACATCTTTTGGATATAGCAAGATAATTTCAATCCAAACTTTCATGACCCCCACACTTGAACATTTGTAACACTAGCTGCTTTTTATCGTAGCACAACTCCATAAAACTCTTCTTACGGAAAAGATGAAGATAAAAGTTTCATTCTCTCAAGGGTGGAAGGGAAATATTTGGCTAAGGGCTAAGGGTTATGAATGGGGTAAATCATAGAAAAACAATCACAAAAGGGGTAATAAGTGCTTAGCACTTATTATAAAAAAAAATAAGAGGCTCAAAGGGGACACAAAGGATAACACATACGTAGGGACAGGTTTAAAGGCTATGAGCTACCAAGGATGGCCTAAATCATTTCAATATATGCGAAAATTAGACTAAACCCGAGGAGTAATGAGACAAGCCTTCGTAAGCCAACTAATTGTCGGAATTCCACATAAACTTTCACTAACACATGCACTAACCACTAGATCAAAAAATTAGTCCTGATTATGAGTGGGTGGCAAGTATATTAGCAAGGGAAATAAATCACTGAAGTGTTACACTATGATTTCATCCATGGCATAATGAGATGCAGCAAGTTCCACCAAAACAGACCACTACCCGACACGAGAGAGCGAGAGCAATTAAGTGTCAAGACCAACAGTTTAATGGAAATAGAGGCACATGAGTCATTCAAGAAAGAATTAAAGTGAAGGGAGCGAAATGGAATACGAGAACAGACTAAATAAAATTAAGGTGCAAGGAAAATAAAATAAAAGTGCAAAGACTAAGGAAAAGAAAGGAAATACTTCAATCCTTCCCCCTCATACTTAGAGAATTACATTGTCCCCAATGTAATAAATTAAGTGAAGACAAAGGAGTTGGAGTATTGCCGTAGAACCTTCTACTGGTCGGTATCTGGAGGTGGTGGCGGTGGGTAGTATCCTCGATAGAAGTCCGGGATGTACCGAGGATCCTGCAGCCAAGGTGGTGGTGGTGGAAAGTTCGGCTGGAAGCCGAGATGGGCCTGATTCTGCTGGTGTATGGAGGTGCCCATGAACCAATTCACCTCATCAGTTCTGCGCATGAAATCCTGCCAATCATGAGGGAAGGCAGGTGCAGGGGCCGGTGCAGGTGCAGCCGTCTGTGGGGCAATTGCATCATCGCCCTCTTCATCATCTTCATCGTCCTCCTCTTCCCCGAATTGCTGACCGGTCTTGTAGCGTTTCTCTAGGTAATGCTCAGATATGAAGGCTTGTGGAGCTAACTTGACCTCCTGGGATTCATCAATAGGAACCCCAGCCAGCTGGCAAAGATGCGTAATGAGGTAGGAGTGGCCGAGGTAGAATCGACCTTTCGCATCGGCAGCTTCGCGGATATTGCCGTTGATGATATGGCCAATGTCAATAGTCTTGTGTTGCCGGATGCAGTAGGTAAGGAGCACTAAGTCCTTTCGGACAGTCCCCTTGTGAGAATTTAGGACAAGCCTCGCTTTGATGAAGTCCAAGATTCCCCTGTCAGCAGTCTGAAAATACTTGTAGTCCATGTGGGAGGCTACACCCCCCCTGATATTCCACTCGGCCCTCGGGTGGAAGAATTGTGCAATACGGTTCAGCAACTCTTGGTCCATGTGGCCACGACGCAAATCTCGGTTAAAGTAATCATCGCCCATGTAATTACGCGTACCATAGTACGCATTAATGGCCTCCGCCGAGAAGTCGACCGGAACGCCCCGGACAATACAAACATTGGTTTCGAGGCCATCCTTTGCATTTGCATAGAATTCCCTCACCAAATTGGTAAATGCATCTCCTGGTTGAGCAAGGAATCGGGGCCCCCAATTCCACGCTTCCGGGACCACTATATGTGCGCCACGTTCTTTCAGAACGGGCCGGGCAGATATCAACTGTTGGTACCGTTGAGCCGCTGCGTCTGTTACAAAACGTTCATATTGTGCAGCACGTTGTGGTTGTTCCCGGACCTGCGAAGATTCGGCTCTTGGCCATTTGGACGGTTGACGGGCTCTTGGTGCCATAGGAAAAACCTACAAGACTCAATAATAAAACAAAACTTTCAAGTACTTGATCAAGAATTTATAGCCAGAATATCAAAAGTGCGTCCAAGGATTTCAAAGTTTTCAATCAAGGGCACAAACTTCACTTGGGCATTTAATCAAACACCTTGTGGGCATGAACTTTAACACTAGTTTTATGTAAAATTGACATATCAAATTCATCCCACAAGATCACCACACATCAAAACAAGGATACCTATCATCAGGAGTAAGGTCTACAACCATCCTAGACTAAAATAAGAAATTAAAATTATCAAAACAAAGTGAAATTTAGCTTAAACAACCAACGAAGAAACCTAGAAAATAGGATCAAAATGTGAGTGCAATAGTTTCTAATGCAACAATTACAACATGTATATAGCAACAATCAATCTTTAGTAATCAACAATGGGCAATTTATCTACTAAAAATTCAAGATCAGGGGAAAAATTCGTGGGTAGGGCTCCTACCCAAGAATAGAGCAAAAATGCACCACCAAATCAAGAAATTAAAAGTAGAAAAGAGTTATTGTTGTTACCTTGTAGGTTTAGGAAGTGAATGGAGAGGAGAACCAGAGGGTTCAGACTTGGGATATCTTGGGCGAGTGGAGATTGAGAGAAAATTATGAGTTTGGGGAGAAAAATGGACCACTGTTCGCGATTTAACCCATCTGTTCTGTCGCGTCTTGACGCGTCGAGCTTATGGCTCGACGCGTGAAAATTTCCAGTAGGGAAATTTTCGAGACGCGATGGTTTCGACGCGTCGAGACAGGGGCTCGACGCGTCGAAAATTTCCAGTAGGCAAATTTTCGAGGCACGTTGGTTTCGACGCGTCGAAAATTGGGTTTGCCGCGTCGAAAATTTCCAGTAGGGAATTTGATCATCTGTGGGAGCTCGACGCGTCGAAAAATTCCAGTACGGAATTTTCCACCTAAGTCGATTTTTGGCCTTTTTTACTTAGTCAAAAACTACCCCTATACTGCTGTTTGCCACAGAAACCAGAAAATACACTCAAATTTTGTAAAACGAACTAGAACGAAATAATTAGCACGAAATAAAAATGCGATAAATTAAAAGATAACATGGGGTGCCTCCCATGGAGCGCTAAGTTTAACGTCGCTAGCTCGACTGTACCTCCTTTCAGGTGTCACATGTAGGTCGGGAGATGAAGACAATGTATCACATTGACCCTAGGTTCCTCGGGTGAATAGTAGTGCTTCAACCTTTGCCCATTGACCGTGAATTCATCTTGTGTTCCTTGAAGCACCACGGCACCCGACGGATGTACCTTAATCACTTTGTGTGGCCCAGTCCACTTGGATTTTAATTTTCCTGGGAATAATTTCATCCTTGAATTGAATAGAAGGACGTCGTCTCCTGGGACAAATTCTCTCTTTAGAATGTGCTTGTCATGCCACCTCTTGGTCTTCTCCTTGTAGATTTTCGCATTGTCATAGGCTTCGAGCCTGAATTCATCAAGTTCGTTTAGTTGATGCAGCCTCTTCTCACCTGCGAGTTGCAAATCCATGTTCAGCGTCGTGACTGCCCAATGGGTTTTGTGTTCTAACTCCACGGGCAAATGACAAGGTTTCCCATAAACAAGTCTGAAAGGTGAAGTTCCAATAGGATTCTTGAAAGCGGTCCTGTATGCCCACAATGCATCATCGAGCTTTGCGGACCAATCTTTCCGAGATGGATTGACCACCTTCTCAAGAATGGATTTGATCTCTCGGTTTGACAGTTCCACTTGACCATTGGCCTGGGGATGATATGGTGTGGAGAGTCTGTGATGAATTCCATACTTCTCAAGAACTTTCCCCAACGCTTTGTTGCAAAAATGTGTCCCATTATCCGTGATCAAAGCTCTTGGTACCCCAAACCTTGCAAAAATATTCTTCTTGATGAACTTAATAACGACCTTGGAATCATTAGTAGGACAAGCAATGGCTTCAACCCATTTGGAGACGTAGTCCACTGCCACTAAGATGTATTCGTTACCAAAAGACCTGGGGAATGGACCCATGAAATCCAAACCCCAGACATCAAATAGTTCCACCTCAAGAATACTTTGTTGAGGCATCTCGTTTCTCCTTCCCACTGCGCCTACTCTTTGGCACTTATCACAACGAGCTACGAAAGCATGTGAATCTTTGAATATACTGGGCCAATAAAATCCTGACTGTAAAACCTTTTGCGCGGTTCGAGAAGGTCCAAAGTGCCCTCCATAAGGCGATGAATGACAATGCTTTAAGACACTTTCTACCTCGTCCTCGGGCAAGCATCTTCTTAATATTCCATCTGCACATCTCTTGTATAGAAACGATTCATCCCAAAGATAGAATTTTGCATCAGCTTGTAATTTCTTCTTCAATGACCTAGAAGCGTTTGGTGGAAATTGTTGGCAAACCACATAATTTACCAAGTCCGAATACCATGGCATAAAAGCACGAAGAGCCATCAGTTGCTCTCCCACGAAGTACTCATTGATTGGAACCTTTTCTCCTTCAGCCACTTCGTTTTGGTTCTCTAATCGGGACAAATGATCAGCTACAAGATTTTCCGTTCCCTTCTTGTCTAAGATCTCCAGGTCAAACTCTTGAAGCAGAAGGGTCCATCTCATCAGTCTTGGCTTGGATTCCTTTTTGCTCATCAAGTACTTCAATGCCGAGTGATCGGTATGGACAATGACCTTGTATCCGTTTATGTAGGACCGAAACTTATCAACAGCAAAAACCACAGCCAGCATTTCCTTTTCTGTTGTGGCATAATTAACCTGAGCCGCATCCAGAGTACGGCTTGCATAGTAAATTGGGTGTAGGCACCTGCCCTTCTTTTGACAAAGGACGGCCCCCACAGCGTAGTCACTAGCATCGCACATAATCTCAAAAGGTAAGTCCCAATCTGGCGGTGACATTATGGGAGCTGTTGTCAATGCCTTCTTCAATCTGCAGAAAGCTTCAAGGCAAGCATCATCAAAAACAAAGTTAGCATCTTTTAAAAGCAATTGAGTTAAAGGTTTAGAGATTTTTGAAAAGTCTTTGACAAATCTCCGGTAAAACCCTGCATGGCCAAGGAAACTCCTTATTCCCTTTACCGAAACCGGTGGTGGCAGTTTCTCTATGACTTCCACCTTGGCCGGGTCAACTTCAATGCCTTTTTCTGATATCTTGTGCCCAAGAACAATCCCTTGTTGTACCATGAAGTGACATTTTTCCCAATTAAGACAAAGGTTTGCTTCTTGACACTTTCCTAGTGCCTCATCCAAATTATCTAGACAATTATCAAACGAAGAACCATAGACAGAAAAATCATCCATGAAAACTTCCATAGTCTTCTCAACTAAATCGGAAAAAATGGCTAACATGCACCTTTGAAATGTAGCTGGTGCATTACATAACCCAAATGGCATCCTTCGATATGCAAAGGTGCCATAAGGGCATGTAAACGTAGTCATCTCTTGGTCATCGGGGTGGATTGGGATCTGAAAGAACCCCGAAAAACCATCAAGAAAGCAAAAGTAAGAGTACTTAGCCATCCTTTCAATCAACTGATCAACAAACGGGAGAGGAAAATGATCCTTCCTGGTGGCATCGTTCAACTTCCTATAGTCCGTACACATCCTCCACCCAGTGACTAACCTGGTAGGAATGAGCTCATTTTTCTCATTGCGGACTACAGTTGTCCCCCCTTTCTTCGGGACCACGTGAATAGGGCTGACCCACCTACTGTCAGGAACAGGATAAATGATGCCAGCTTTCAATAGTTTTAGGATCTCTTTCTTCACAACCTCCTGCATCGTAGGATTTAACCTACGTTGGTGCTCAACACTGGGTCTACGCCCATCCTCTAAGTTAATCCTGTGCATGCAGTAGGAAGCACTAATTCCAGCAATATCATCAATAGTGTATCCAATGATTCTCTTATGTTTTCTTAACACATCTAATAACTTTTCCGTTTCCTCATCTTTCAAATGCGCACTTACAATTACTGGGTACGTAGAATTTGGACCAAGATAAGCATACCTCAAGTTTGTTGGTAAAGGTTTTAATTCTACCTGTGGTGGTCCCTTTTCCTCAAGGTTACAGGCAAGGAGTGCTAGTGGCAATTCCTGTGATTCCTCATCATTCGTACCATCCTCCAACCCTTCATTCCTTGTGGAATCTTCACCTTCGAGCTGTAAAGGGTCATTGGAGATCCATTTACCCCTCTCGTAAGTCGCAACACATGAGTCGATTTCGTCTACATAGAAGCAAGAATCAAGAAAAGAAGATTTGTTAGCCAATTCAAAAACATTAAATTCAACTTTATCCTCTCCAATCTCAAGAACTAAAGTTCCTTTTTTGACATTGATTATAGCTCCAGCGGTTGCCAAGAATGGCCTCCCAAGGATAATAGGAATTTTAGCATCTTCTTCCATCTCTAAAACCACGAAGTCTCCCGGAATGTAAAATTTGTCAATCTTCACTGGCACATCCTCCAGAATTCCGATAGGATATTTCACTGATCTGTCCGCCAACTGAAGAGTTATGGATGTAGGCTTTGGCTCTCCAAGTCGCAGCTTTTGGCACAAAGAGTAGGGCATCAAACTCACACTTGCCCCTAAATCGCATAAAGCTTTTTGAACAAGTGATTCTCCAATAACACAAGGGATAGAGAAACTCCCTGGATCCCTAAGTTTTGGAGGAAGCTTGTTTTGAATTAAAGCACTACATTCTTCACTTACTGCCACCGTCTCACGATTCTCAGCTCTCCTCTTGTTGGATAAAATCTCCTTCAAGAACTTAGCATACGAGGGAATCTCGGTCACAGCATCAATAAAAGGAATGGTGATATCCAGTTGCTTGATCAAACTGTAGAAGTTTGCTCTTCTTTCCTCTTCCCTAGATTTCTGGAATTTTTGTGGGAAGGGTAGAGGTGGTATATGCTTCTTTGCGGGTTCAATTTCTTGTATCTCATCCTCCTTATCCTTGAGCAATAACATCCTCATTCACTTTCTCATTATCACCCCCTAGATTCTCCCTGACCACCACTTGTTCCCCATTTGGATACGGTGGGTCCAATAATTGCTTCCCACTCCTAGTGGTGACAGCGTTCATGTGTTCTCTTGGTTGTTCGGGCATAGCTGGCAACTTACCAGTGACTTTAGTACTTGATATAGATGGTTGATTTGCTAGCTGATTTTCAAACATATTTTGGCGAGCGTCCATCCGATCCAACCTCTCTGTAACCTCCAGCTGTCCTTTAACCAGTTTTTCCAATAAAAATTCCATATTCGACTGGACTGGTGCTTCCACATTAGGCTTGGACTGATTTACTGGAACCTGATATCCTTGGTTCTGCCTGAATTGCGGTTGATGATTTCCTCTAAAATTTTGCTGCCCCTGGAATCCTGGTGGTTGACTTCTACTGTTTAAGTACTGGGGATTAGCCGCCCCAGCTGGATTACCCCAAGAGAAACCAGGATGATTCCTCGATGCATACGGATTGTAGGTTCCTCGTTGCTGGAATGCCGGTTGAATACCACCATACCCTACCACATCAACTTGTTCCATTGTAGCTTGAGAATCAACACTGAGACACTCCTCGGAATTGTGCTCTCCTCCACACAACTCACACATCAGTACAGGTCTTGAAGGAGTAGGAGCTTTAGAATCGTAGCCCGAAGCCTGATTCTTGATAGTAATCTGAGCCAACTGCTGAACTAAAGTGGCTACATTGTCAAACTTAGCCGATAGAGCGGATATCCGATCAACTTCAGACACGCCTCCTATCAACCTCTGGGGAGATCTCTCTGAATACCAAGTCGTCCCATTCATCGCAACCTTCTCCAATAATTCTTCAGCTTGATCTGGCTCTAGGATTGTAAATGATCCTCCCGATGAAGCATCGACTAGGATTTTTGAATTGTCCAGAAGTCCCTCATAGAAAGCCATCATTAAATCCCAATTCCGAATACCGTGATGAGGACATTGTATCCTCATCTCTTTGAATCTCTCCCATGACTCTGCCAAAGACTCACCAGCTAACTGTCTGAAATTCTGAATAGATCTCCTCATTTTCTGAGTCTTAGATATGGGAAAAAATCTCTTAAGGAACTCTCTGTGCAACTGGTCCCAAGTTTCAAAGTAGTTCGCCGGATAAGAGGCAAGCCAACTGTTGGCTTTGTCCCTTACAGTGAATGGAAAGAGGCGGAGCTTGATAGCATCTCCCGGGACTCCGTTAATTTTGAAAGTGCTGCAAATCCTCAGAAATTTTGCAATGTGAGCATTAGGGTCTTCCGTTGGTGCCCCACCAAAAGGATCCGAAGCAGCCATCTGAATTATAGCCGGTTTTATCTCAAAATTATTAGCATCAACCCCTGGCACATTGATACTTCCATGTCCCGCTGCATCTGGAGCAACGTAATCTGAAATGGGCCTCCCAATGCGTAGTGGTTGGTTGACTCCCTCTCCACCGAGAGCCGGATTGTTCTGATTCGCGTTGTTCGCCATCCTAACCTGTTTTCTTAAGAACTTGGCTCGCTTTTCGATCTCTGGGTTTAAAGGTTCTAATCCTTCGTTCCCTGAAGAGCGAGTTCGCATATAACACTAAGTCCGCTGATAACAGAAACACAGCTCAACACAAGAAACTCGTTATCGATTAGCGAAAATAAGAAAAACGAATTAAAATAAAAGAAAAGAAAATTAGAAAACTAGACTCCAACAATAAAACTTTCACTAATATTAGCACGTAGCGCCACCTCCCCGGCAACGACGCCAATTTGATGCGTAGTATATTTGCAAACAAATAATACCCAGAGTATTCGGGTAGTCGAACCACAGGGAGATGGGGTACTAAATACTAATTACTCGCTTACTTACAAGAGCTAGTCTGATCGAAACTTGATGGTTGATTGGTTGCATAAGATAACGAGCAAGAAATTAAACAAATATTAAGGTTTCGTAAACAATAGAGCAAAATGGGATTCTTGGGATCACAATGTTTAATCACCTAGTGCCAATTAACATTTGTAATACTTGGTTCGGAAATTAAGATCTGTGTGGGAATGCAAAGTGGAATCGAATTACTCCCGTAATCTCTATTCCTAGTGAATTTCCACTCCCGTGGCTTAAACACCCGATAAGATCGAAGATAAGCATTCAATTATTCCTAATTACTACCGAACACCGTAATGGTGAAGAAAAACACTACCGAACACCGTAAGACATTCAAAACAAGTGTAAAAACATAATCTAACGAGAAAGCAAGGAAAACAAGCAATAAATGGACATGATTCAATAACTTTGTTTCTAAAATGAATCAGAAAAGCTATAAAAACATGCACAGATGTGATAACATCACATCTGTGCATGTTTTTATAGCTTTTCTGATTCATTTTAGAAACAAAGTTATTGAATCATGTCCATTTATTGCTTGTTTTCCTTGCTTTCTCGTTAGATTATGTTTTTACACTTATTGAATCATTCCCCGGCAACGGCGCCAATTTGATGCGTAGTATATTTGCAAACAAATAATACCCAGAGTATTCGGGTAGTCGAACCACAGGGAGATGGGGTACTAAATACTAATTACTCGCTTACTTACAAGAGCTAGTCTGATCGAAACTTGATGGTTGATTGGTTGCATAAGATAACGAGCAAGAAATTAAACAAATATTAAGGTTTCGTAAACAATAGAGCAAAATGGGATTCTTGGGATCACAATGTTTAATCACCTAGTGCCAATTAACATTTGTAATACTTGGTTCGGAAATTAAGATCTGTGTGGGAATGCAAAGTGGAATCGAATTACCCCCGTAATCTCTATTCCTAGTGAATTTCCACTCCCGTGGCTTAAACACCCGATAAGATCGAAGATAAGCATTCAATTATTCCTAATTACTACCATCTCCCGATGAGTAACAATCTGGAATTAACTTTCCCTAATAAGTTCCCCTTTCCCAAGGTCTAACTATTAGGTGCAATCGTGTGTGCCCCAGTTTATGCCCCAATTCCCATTGGTGACACAAATATGACTATGAAGCTAGTAATTTAGGCCTTTAATTACCAACAACAACAGGTTAAGACAAGACTGCAACACAAATCATAAAACCAAACATAAATATATTAAGAAACTAACGAACAAGGCACATAGGTTCATAAACAAATTCACCCAAAAATCCCTAAAGAATCTAGCCACTCATGGCCATAATAACAGTAAATTCAATGCTCAAAGATAAAAAAATACCAACGAGGATAAGAGTAAGAGTGAAAGAGTTCTCCCGAATCTTTCTAGCTAATTCTCTATTCCAAAGCTAGTTGTAAATCTTCAAGTTGGTCCTCTTTGTGCTTTGCTCTTGATTGCCTTCAAAACACCCAAATCGCAGAAGAAGAGAGAGACTAGGGTTGATAGAAGATGGTCTTTTTATAGTAGAACCCTGATGGCATCAATTTAGGAGTCCTTTAAGTCAACAGCTGCCCGCGACCTCGACGCGTCGAAAGTCTGCTCGACGCGTCGAGCCTCCAGCTGTGCGATGTTTGAGGCTACTGGAAATTTTCGACGCGTCGAGGCATGGGCTCGACGCGTCGAATTGCTGATGCCTCGGCTTCTTCCTCTTTTGATCATTTCGTGCTTGAAATTCTTCCCTTGCTTTCACGCTCACCCTGTAATGGTGAAGAAAAACACTACCGAACACCGTAAGACATTCAAAACAAGTGTAAAAACATAATCTAACGAGAAAGCAAGGTAAACAAGCAATAAATGGACATGATTCAATAACTTTGTTTCTAAAATGAATCAGAAAAGCTATAAAAACATGCACAGATGTGATAACATCACCCCACTGACCCATCTGGTCAGCGTAATTCTAGACCAAGTCGAGGAGATGGGGATGGTGAAGTTCCGAGATGAGTGCATGAAAATTTCCCCTAAGGTGGACCAAACCAAATATTGCTGGTTCCACCAGAAAGTTTGTCATGACACTGACAAGTGTCACGTTCTAAAGAGACAAATAGAGGAGCTCATTTAGAGGCGATACTTCACTCAGTTTGTGAACCATCCAGGGTAACAACAACAACAGCATCAACAACAAAGCCAACCCAAAAATGTGTGGCGAAAGAGAGAGGACCCTGAGCCATCCTCCTCAGACATAGAAAAGAGAGGGTACGATCAGATCACGGAAGAAGGAGACAAGGGGTTAGAGAAGGAATCCACGCAGCGCATAAAGCATGTTATTGTGTAACTATTGTTCATGGCCCGCCCTTATCAATTTTGTTGAATAAAAAAAAAATCTACTCATGTCCTCGTACTCATTTGAATGAGGCATGTGTTCGTTCCAAAAAATAAAAAATAAAATAAAAATCGTACGCTCTACCCTCTAAGGGTCGGCACAGGATCCGATCTTACTAGCTACCTGACGGATGGGCGTTTTCTTGACCAAGCTCAAGGCTAAGTTACGAAAACGTTATTCCCTGAGGGCCGACACAGGATCCAACCCCGCTAGCTACCCGATGGAAGGGCGTATTCTTGGTCAAGCTCAAGTCTTGATTACGAAAATGCTATCCCCTAAGGACCAGTACGAGGCCTAACCTCGCTCACTATCCTACGGAAGAGCAAACCTTTGACCGAGCCCATGGTAGGCCAGAGTGAGCTATGAACACAAAAAAAAAATAAATAAATAAAACTTCTACTCACTTCTCTACGCTCGTAGTTTGCGGACAAGAGGCTGATTACGAGATATTCAATGAACATTCGCTATTATTACTCCCTAGCTGACTCCGCTACACTCACAGCTCGGTAGTAGGGGACTGGTGAAAGGATAATTGGACAAGGTACTAGATCCGACCCGGTGCACTTGGCCTAACCCATCAGAGCAATGATGACAGCCAAAGCAATCAATATGGACAGTGGGTAGCGGTAAAAAGTTGGAATGGTTCTTAGAGTCCAACGCATTACCGCCTCATCAAAGAGCAGTTAAGAATGAGCGCGCACAACAATTACTGAGGAGCTGGACACTTATGATGAGGAGCCGTTGTACTTATTAGGAGGTCGTTAGTGCCTTTATTATAGTCATTACAATTGTACAATATAAAAGCTGAGCCCATGTAGCAAGTGGGGGGGGGGGGGGGGGGGGGGGGGGGGGGGGACACATTTTGATTCTTGTACTAAAACACTAGCAATACAATTTGTTACATATCAATTATATTCTCCAGTAACATATTTACCGTCAACCTCAAAATATCCTTGATCCTAATTTTCATCTTTGATTATTATCTCACAATATTTAATTAATTCATTTTACATTTGATTAGTAATTAAGTAATCCGTAGTAACCGGTTTGGTTGGTGTGAGCGGACGTGCACTCTCATCCCATAAGAGAGGTCAGGAGTTTGAACCCTTCTCGTATGAAAAAACTAATCTAGCTAGCACTTTGTCCCTTAATTAGGCTGACCCAGTGTGAAAGGAGATTAGTCTGAGTATGGTACGGGTTTAAAAGTACCTCCTACAGTTAGGACATTCTCAAGACACCTCATGATCTGCAAAAAGAAAAAAAAATACTCCGTAGTTGTTTTTAAACATTGGTGGCATCGGTGAATTTATAGTAGACATTGAAGTAAAAAACATAGCATCATTCATTCTTATAAAACCTTGCAAAGTACTCCGTATGTAGAAAGGTTTTGGTTGTTATGATATCTGTGTACGGTGTTGCTTGTAAAAATTCATTCGGTAGTTAATATGCATAATGATTCATTTAAAATTAAAATAGTACACCATGAGTAGTCCATCTATTGGAGTATATTCTAAATTGTGTAATTTCTATGCTTTGCAAATCTCATTAATTTGTATTGTTGTGATGTAAGGATTCTAACGCTTATCATTATATTCAAAATTATATGGAGTAATTAATAGTGAAAACATAATTTTATTTCTTTATACTTGCACAACAATTAACGCTACATTTCGATGTTATGATGTTGGGTTCAATCATCTAAACCTCTGGGCTCTGGCCAACATGTGTGAATAAAATAAGTTCTAGCTAGCCCACTGATGGGAAATATTTCTCGGGTGTATATGTAACACCTCCCGATTTTTACCACATTTTTACAACTTAAATGCACAGGAAAACATCTAATCATCAAGACATAAAGCAACGGAAGCTATATAAAATTGGGACGTGTTATGCCACACCTATTTCAGACATAGGTGCAGTGGCGGGAAAAACTATCAATTCAATCAAAACATCAAGTGTGAAGGCACACATGCCGCTAACTAGGCTCACTGGCCAACAAAACATAACGTCTACACAGGACAGCTAATCTATCTAGCGATCCACGTCTAGCGCTCTCAGACATCTACTCAAAACCTGTAGAACAAGGGAAATAACATGGGGATAACACCCGGTCAGCGAATATTGCTGGTAACCCATCAATACGCGTTAAATAACATAGTATAGATAGATATAATCAAAAACATTTTGAAACGGAATACACTATATAACATTTCAAAACCATGGAGAGAAGTCAACTTCAAGACTCATTAAACACTCTCAAAAGAAATGGGAATTACCATCCTCACAACAACAAAAAGACATCAAAAATGAAAGACAAACAACTCACGATGCATTCTACTGATCACAAAGCAGAATACATCAAGACATGCTCATAAGCAAAGAGTTCACATTCACACAGTGGCAACTACATGCCACAGTTACAACTACATGTCACAAGTTTCATAGTTCCAACCTTATGCCCTGTTCCAATCTTACGGCTACCCCCGGCCTTATTTTGATTCCAACCATTACCTCCTAGTGCCACCATGTACTTCTGAGTCCAACCTTTTGCCTCCAGAGACCGTCCCCCCCCCCCCCCCCACCCCTGCCGAGACTCCTATTCACCACCGATCTCTTAGTACACGAGGGTACTATTAAATATCACATCACAAAACCGCCAATCTCGTGAGCAAAGCTCAAGTAACAAACCACCAATCTCAATCATAGTCACACAAGGTCATCATCATTACCAAGAAGACTAAGACTCAATAATAGTCTTAATCAAGTATCAACAAAGGTACAACGATTAACATACGATCATATCATAGGAATCAATCAAGAGATCACAATAAAGACATGAGACCATACTCAACAACAAAGGATTCCAATCTAACACCAAATGATTGTCAACACAAGTTGGCAATCTCAAAACGAAGGAACAAACCACACACTAGCATATCAACATCAAACTAGCATGTTTATCAAACGGGTAAACCAAAATTAGTTCCAAAGAACGTTCAAGACTCACATTAGCCCAATGAATCACAAAGTTGGACTCTTAGCACGATTCAAGACACCAAATCCTACATGGATTCCTAACATACCGTTCTAGACATACGAAACATCAAGAAGACTCACAAATAGCCCAATAAAACAATATCGGGAGGTCAAAACATCAATGCCGAGACAAAGGAATCACGGGGAACAAATCCCCGCCAACAACCAACAACGTTCCCCACGGGTGGACCTCCACCCGTGGGTCCGCCCGCGGGTACACAACCCACGAACCACCGGTTCCCCGCGGGTGGAGCGGCGGGTAGGGCCTTGCCCGCCGTTCCGCCCGCGGGTACGTCCCTGTACTCCAAAATATCCCTTCGGAGATTTTCAACAACAAGGCCAAGTTCAAGTCCAAAACACCCAAAATCTCACACACAACAACAATATGACTTGAACCCAAGAAATAGCTAAGCAATGACATTCAAGAACCCTAAGAACAAGCTCTAAACATGCATCACCACAAGACAATGCATCAAATCTCACAAATCAACACAAGAATCACAAGTAGAAGCCAAGAATCATCATATAAGTAAGAAAATAGGTATTGTAAAACATGGGTTACCTTTGTAGCCTAATAACTTCCTCTTTTCACCCTTAAAAAGCCTTTCCTAGAGCTCCTCTTCCGCACCAACTTCATACACAAACCAAAACACAACAAAGATCCTCTCTTTAGAAAAAGACACCTAAAAGAAGGTTAAAAACATCAAAAGACCAAAGATCTTACCCTCCCCTATGCTCAAGATGAAGAAAGTAGGAATCTTGGGAGACAATCTTGCAAGACAATCTTGCAAGACTTGGATGCCCAAATTTCTAGCTTGAAGAAGAAGCTAAACCATTTTAGAGAGAGGCTAGAGGTTTTTGTGTTTAGATTGAAGGGTGAATGAAATGAAAGAATATTGCTAGGTTAGCTTGAATCACAAACCTTAGGTAGAAAGACATTCCTACCCTTACTAATGTTGGAAAGACAAGGGAACAAGGGCACAACTCAAGAAGCACAAGGTACAACCCTTTGACTTAAAGTGACTAGTCAAAATCTAGTCCCTCGACTATTAAATTTCGAGATTTTTAGGAATAGATTAACAAAGAGACTTGGATTAATTCTTTAATTAATCCTTGATTAGTGTTTGAATTTACGGGGTGTGACAGTATAACTTTATAGCCGCTCGGTCTATATACCATACGCCACGAGGCACTCTTCCCAACCATATCTGATCCCATTTGGTCCAACCCGACCCGACCTGAGATGCATTCTCATCAGGCCCGGCTCTAGACAAGTGCAGGCTGGGCCCTTGCCCAAGGCCCATCTTGATGAGGGGCCCACACCTAAATATATTATAATAGATATACATAGTTAAAAAAAAAAAAAAAAAAAAAAAAAAAAAAAAAAAAAAAAAAAAAAAAAAAACTCTGCATTTATTCTTTCTAATATCGAGGAGTCGGACTCTCACCGTTTTGGAGCCCAAGATTCGCCGAATCGCCCAACTAGCAGCCGCCCAAAGCAATTTTAGAACGAGATTATCATAAGTAAATTCGCAAAAGAAAATTAGTAAACTAACTAAGTAATTAGCAGTTTCTATTGTCGAATAATCAGAGTAAACAAGGTGTTCTGCTGTGGATTTGTCATTTGTGTACTCTTGATAAATTTCCTTATCCTACTCCTGCTCTCCTTGCTTCTATTGTTGTGGAGAATCTATGGCAAGCACTATGGTATGTTAGTCGTCATGGATCATAATAGGGTAATTTCTTAATTCTTATTGTCATAAAACAGAAAAGAGGCAATTTTACTGGTTTGCATGTTTTCAACATCTAAAGTTTTGGATTTGTGATCAGGTATTTATTCATTTTTAATCTTTTTATTTCAACTTTACCGTGTATATGTTGACGGTGTCAATGATGGGAATACATAAATTTGCCTATATTGTCTGATATTTTGATGAGAAATGTGTATGATCTGAGGCCATGCCTATTGCCTAATACACTGCAATATACTCCAGTCGTAGTGACAATGTAGGAATTGAAAGACGAGTGATTGGAGCAACAAAAGTAAAATGTGTAAAGATAATGTACAAGTGTAGAACTTATCCATTTAGGCCTAATCGTGTTAATGATAATGTTCATATTACTAAGTGATATTACTGATACACATAAGTTTAATTGTTTAAAAGTGCTAGTGTGCTACACTGAGAATATCTCTTCTTTTCAATGGTAGATTTGGCTGATTTGCAGTGATATCTATTATTGAAAACAATGTTGTTTTCATATCAGACTAAAGTACAGGCAGCTTGTTAACCAGTCTCTAAGATTATTGTTTGAAATATATATATATATATTTTTTGGGTATTATTGTTTGGAATATAAACCCATCTTTTACATAAAATAGCAGTGTACAAGTGTAAAAAATTACAATTCACTTCTGATCATTGGAATGGGGGGCTTAGGATTCCCTATAAGCTATTGATAAATTTATCAAAATAGTAGGATATTCTAATTAGTTTTGTATTTGTAAATTTTTGAAAACTTTTTGAATTTTATTTCAAATTATTTCACATTAGTATTTTTGTACAATTGAGTTTAAAATTTCATATTTACATTAACTTCCTATATGGTATAGGGCCTTTTTTTCTTACTGTGCCCCGGGCCTATAAAATGATAGGACCGGCCCTGAGTCTCATCATCTATAGTATCAGCTACTGAACAAAGTATCCTAGACTCGGTCCCGACCCTGGAGCTTGGACCGGGTGTCCCGAGCTTGTAATGCCTTTTAGACTAGAAGACAAGCACATATAATGACACTCTACTCGATCACATTGGTAACAAGCATGTCATGAATTTCTTCACACGTGGCATATCAGAAATGTCTCCGTTCTCCTCAATGCATGCACGGCACGTGGCTCACATGCCGAGCCCTCGACATGTGTCCCCTTCAGCCCTTTGTATAAGGTACATTTAATGCCTCGTGGAGAGGACTTTTGGACTTTTACCTAACCCATACTTGCTCGAGAACGTCCGACATACTATCACAGTTACTCGAGCCCACATACTTCTATGTTGTAGTCCACCTAGACTTACTCGTATATCTTAGTGTATTTACTACATCATTTTGGCGCCGTCTGTGGGGACCGAACCCATGACCACGTGGTTAAAAGCCACGAGATGTGTGATGCTTCAAGATGACCCCTTCGACTAAATCATGAGAAAGTCTCCCCCATGCTTGGCGGGAAGAGCTCAGACCGAGAACAAGAACCGAAAGAGCTCTAGGGTGCATAGAATATTATGGTAGGCATAGATCTGTGGAAAATTGGCTAGAATATGATGGGCGTTATGGCAGATCTGGCCAAGCAGAACTCTATAGAATTGGAGGAAGGCCGAGAGTAGCTGGGTGAACGGGAGAGCGAGGGGGCTTTTAGGAAATCTAAATGGATCCCGATCCAATCGTCATGATGACGTTACCGAGGCTTCACCGAGTGTCATAACTCATAATAAGTAACCCAACCCCTTAAGAGGGTGGATATCTCTTGGAGTTCGGAGTAGGTCAGTAAGGGGAGATAGGTTTCTATGATGACCTTACTACTTAAGAACTTATGTTTCCCACTCGCTAAGGTCGTGGGAGCTCGAATTTGGGGAGAAGGGCCACTAACCGGTGATGAGACTGTGGGGTTTATGGTTACCCGAGAGGTAGAAGGGCTTGAGTCAGGGCCAACCCTGGAAGAAGTTACCCAATTGGAAGGCCTCGCCTCCTCTTGGTCGGGATGCATAGAAATCCTCAGTCGCTCTACAGCTCGATCTTTAGTGGCGTTTGGAGAAGAAGCCTGGACCTACGAGAATTCCTAGACCTCGCGTTTGGTCGAGTCGTAAGATGACACGTAGAATGACCCAACATCAGCGTTGTCGTTGTAATCTTGCACCGAGACGTTTTGACTGTTGAGTCTGACATGTCCCCTCCTTTGGGATGGGAGAACATTTAGAACGAGAAGCTAACCGGGAACGCGAATTTCAAGGAAAGTAAAGATGATATTACAACCGAGAGGAAAACTTACTAAGAAAGTTGATTGAAAGCTTCAGTCGTGTTGAGGCGTGTAAATTGTTTCAGTTCACAAGCTCGGGAAGCTCTCAAAACAGCACAAGGTAAAGTGTGAAATTGGCCCACCACTACATTTTATTTAATGACGTGAAAGGCGGGAAAATTTAAAAATATGAGATGGATCGCCAGGAAATTTGCGAGAGCAAGACACGTGTCAGTTGAAGTGACTTGGGCAGTGATTCATGTGTTCTACCGTAGATCCGCACTGCATGTAACCTCGGCCAAGTAGAGGGTCTTTAAGTATTGAGTTTAGTCGATTCTATAGTCCGAGCCCCTCCGAAGTAACCTAGCATCTAGGCATAGACTAGGGGGGCTACTTGATGGGAAATATCCCTCGAGCGTATAACTGTTTAGCCGCTCGGTTCGTATACCATATGCCACGAGGCACACTTCCCAACCACATCCGATTCGATTTGGGTCCAACTCGACCTGAGTTGAGATGCAGTCTCATCATCTATAGTATCAGCTATTGAACAATGTACCCTAGACTCGGTCCTGACCTAGAGTTAGGATCGGGTGTCCCAAGCTTGTAAACTTCTTAGACTAGAAGACAAGCACATGTAATGGCACTTTACCCGATCACATTGGAAATGAGCACGTAAGGAATCTCTTCACATGTGAGCATATCAGCAATGCCTCCGACCTCCTCAATTCATGCACGACATGTAGCTCACATACCGAGTCCCCGACATGTGTCCTCTTCAGCCCTCTATATAAGGCACATTTAATGCCTTGTGAAGAGGACTTTTGGACATTTACCTAACCGATACTTGCTCGGGAACGCCAGACTTATTGTCATAGTTACCCAAGCCCACATACATGTATCCTGTAGTTCACCTAGACTTACTCGTGTATCGCAGTGTATTTACTACACCACCCATTATTGTTGTTATTGCATTGAAAAATATTGTCTTAATTTCTCACGTAAAAATATTATATTATCAAAATGAAAAGTGAATAAAATAATAATTAACTAAATAATTGAACATTTTAAAATAATATAAATTTGATGTGAGACATTTCCCTTATATTATAAAGATAGAGATTACAACTTTATAATATTATAATTATGCCACTAAATCTTTTATGGCATCTCCAATGCATAAATATTAGGGGCGAAAGAAAGCGATAAAGCTGGGGATAAGTGTTGGTAGGTGGGTGGGTGGGTGGGGGGGGGGGTGAGAGGGGTGGGGGGTGGGAGAAAAGAGGAGGGAGAAAGGTTTCTCAGGAGAGATCGTTCTCTCTAAAGAAAGCTCCAGACGCATGGCCAACACGTGCAAATAATATTGTATTATAAGTTGGATTAAAAATATTTCACTAGTATACGTTGTATTAAATATTTGTCTTTTGGATTATTTATGTTATATCTTTATACTTTCTTTTCAATTTCACCCTTAATATATATATATATATATATATATATATATATATATATATATATATAAAAGTTCAGGTTCAGATCCAGTTAAGTGTTTCCCGTGCAGTTGTGCTGGTAATTAATGTGCGCGAGTTTTGTACTTAATGTGCATGAGTCCTGTGCTTAATGTGCGTGAGTGTGTAATGTTTAATGTGCGTGAGTTTTGTACTTAATGCGCGTGAGTTTTGTGCGTAATGTGCGTGCGTTTTGTGCTTAATGTGCGTGAGTGTGTATTTAATGTGAGTTGTTGTTGAAACATTAAAGTGCATGAGTTTTAATGTGTGTGAATTTTGTACGTAATGTGCGTGACTCGTGTGCTTAAGGTGCGTGAGTTTTGTACTTAATGTGCGTGTGTGTGTACATAATGTGAGTTGTTTTTAAAACTTAAAGGAGCGTGTGTGTTTGTGCTTAACATGTGTGAGGCTTGTATTTAACATGTGTGGGGCTTGTGCTTAACATGCGTGAGGTTATGTTCTTAAGATGTTTTGTTTGGGTGCTTAATGTGCGTGTGGTTGTGTACTTTAAGTGCATCAGATTAATGCTTAACGTGCATCGACCCGCACAACCGCACGGAAGTCTCAAATGCACATGATCCCTTTTATATATATATATATATATATATATATATATATATATATATATATATATATCCGGGCTCGTCAATCTAGCTGGCATAATACTCATCTCGCCCACAGAACTGGTACTCATGGTTCTTATAACTCTGTGAAATCAGGTATCATACCACTACTACAGAAAACGGATTTAACGTCGACATTATAACGTCGGTTTTTGGAAATCCGACGTTAAATATTTAAAATTATTTTTTATTTTTTTAAAAAATACATATGACGTCGGTTATTTGGTATGGCCGATGCCGTATATTAAATAAAAAATAAATAAAAAATAAATACGAGATACGACGTCGGCGTTATACGTCGCTAAATATATATATATATATATATATATATATATATATATATATATATATATATATATATATATATATATATATATATATATATATATATATATATATATATATATATATATATGGCGTCGGCGACGTATATCGCCGACGCCGTATACTCGAATTTAAAAAAAAATAAAAAAAATAAATAGTAGATACGGCGTCGGAGAATTAATCTTCGACGCCGTATCTCTAATAATTAAAAATAAAAAAATAAAAATGGTATACGGCGTCGACGACGTATAACACCGACGCCGTATACTCAAATTAAAAAAAAAAAGAAATAATAAATAGGAGATACGGCGTCGGAGTTAAATCTCCGACGTCGTATCGAATAATTAAAAAAAAATTAAAATGGTATACGGCGTTGGCGACGTATATCGCCGACGCCGTATACTCGAATTTAAAAAAAAATAAATAAATAGTAGATACGGCGTCGGAGAATTAATCTCCGACGCCGTTTCTCCAATAATTAAAAAATATATATATTAAAATGGTATACGGCGTCGGCGACGTATAACGCCGACGCCGTATACTTAAATTAAAAAAAAAATAATGAAGCTAGAACATTTCAGATCGGCGCCCAAACTCCTCCATCAACATTTCACACTCAACATTTCACTCCTCACTCATCTGCTCCAAACTCCCACCGCAGTCGAACGCCCTACGCCACCGATGCTCTCCACCGCCGCCTAAGCCGTCGTCCTCGGCCTCGCTCGCCGCACGTCGACTTCGTCCTCGGCCTCGCTCGCCGCACGTCGACGTCGTCCTCGGCCTCGCTCGCAACAATGCCGTCGTCTTCGGCCTCGGCCTCGCTCGCCGTTGCCCTACGTCGTCGCCGCTCGCCGCCTCTCCTGCAAGGTACGTACGTATATATATATATATATATATATATATATATATATATATATATATATATATATATATATATATTTATTTATTTATATATATATATATATATATATATATATATTATAAATTATAAATTAAAAATGGTTATGTATATATATTTTTTGAATTTTATATATTATTATTGTGTATATTTTCGAAATTTTAGGAATAATTGTGTATATATATTTAATTTTATAAGTTAGTGGGTCAATTATGAATTGTTGTGTGTATATGTGGAATTTTATGAAATTTTGTTTATATATTATTGTGTATATCTTGAAATTTTAGGAATAATTGTGTATGAACATTAAGGAATAAGGTTTAGTTTATAGACATATAGAACAAATATTATGAATATTAATACATAATTTAAGTGAACAAATCTTAGCTTGCTAGGTGAATCTGGGTCCATAATTTGCCTTTTTCAAGTATATAACTTACCAAATAATTTAAGTAAACCAGCTAAGTGTATAATACATGATGATGTTATTGAATATATTGCACTAGTTGATACTTAATATAAAATGATGTTGTTTTGGACCAAGGCCCACCATGCTAGGTGAATCTTGGTCCATAATTTGCTTTTTTCAAGTATATAACTTACCAAATAATTTAAGTGAACAAGCTAAGTGTATAATACATGATGATGTTATTGAATATATTGCACTAGTTGATACTTAATATAAAATGATGTTGTTTTGGACCAAGGCCCACCATGCTATGTGAATCTTGGTCCATAATTTGCCTTTTTCAAGTATATAACTTACCAAATAATTTAAGTGAACAAGCTAAGTGTATAATACATGATAATGTTATTGAATATATTGCACTAGTTGATACTTAATATAAAATGATGTTGTTTTGGACCAAGGCCCACCATGCTAGGTGAATCTTGGTCCATAATTTGCCTTTTTCAAGTATATAACTTACCAAATAATTTAAGTGAACAAGCTAAGTGTATAATACATGATGATGTTATTGAATATATTGCACTAGTTGATACTTAATATAAAATGATGTTGTTTTGGACCAAGGCCCACCATGCTAGGTGAATCTTGGTCCATAATTTGCCTTTTTCAAGTATATAACTTACCAAATAATTTAAGTGAACAAGCTAAGTGTATAATACATGATGATGTTATTGAATATATTGCACTAGTTGATACTTAATACAAAATGATGTTGTTTTGAACCAAGGCCCACCATGCTAGGTGAATCTTGGTCCATAATTTGTCTTTTTCAAGTTTATAACTTACCAAATAATTTAAGTGAACAAGCTAAGTGTATAATACATGATGATGTTATTGAATATATTGCACTAGTTGATACTTAATATAAAATGATGTTGTTTTGGACCAAGGCCCACCATGCTAGTTGAATCTTGGTCCATAATTTGCCTTTTTCAAGTATATAACTTACCAAATAATTTAACTTAAAATGTTGTGAGAAAAGTGTAATACTAATTGGCCGAAATGAATATAGTGTAGTTGTTGTAGTAGTTATAATTATATAAATTTGTTAAAATGTTGTTAACAAATGTTTAACTAGGTTATTATTATTTTAGATTGGCTTGTGATGGATAAAATTTGGATGAAAGCTAATCGACTTAGTCAGGAATATAAAGATGGAGTTAGAAATTTTTTACAGTTTGCAAATAATAACCTTCTGAATAGTAATAAGAGGTTCTTCTGTCCTTGTACGAAATGTTGTAATCAGAAAAGGTTAGGTGAAGAAGACATATATGATGATCTAATTGTTAATGGGATTAATCCATATTATACACAATGGATTTGGCACGGTGAAAGCGATGTGGCTACAACATCTAACATGTATGTTGACAATGAAGATGATGAGTCTGAAGATCGGTTGGATGAAATGTTTCGCGATGTTGGAGAAGAGTTTACCAATCGGTCAAATGAGTTGGATGAATTATTGAATGATTCAAAACAACCTTTATGGCCAGGGTGTAGGTAATATACCAGATTATCTGCTGTATTAAAATTGCCAGATTATCCCCAGAACCTTTTAGTAATTTACCGGTTGTACGTATTCGTTTAAAGTTATCTTATTATTATTTATCAATAAAATTTTATATGATTTTTAATTAAAAATTATTGTAGTTAGGGGCACGATGTCAACTGTTCTTAGAAGATCCAATTAGACGTTCAGTAGCATATGTGATAGCTTACAGTGGTGGACAGGATCATGGGGTTGTACTGGATATAAATCATGTGAAGGTGAGCGTAAATGAAGTTAGTGATCCAAGTGCACATGTACCAATCCCCACCAGTGAGGTTCAGCTTGTAGGTGATGCAATTCAACACTTTATTGCTTGGCCAAAGAAGCTGGTAGAGTTATGTACTAAAGCTGATGTGGTATGTATACTGAAAATATTTCTATTTTAAAATAGTAAGTAATTTACTTTTTAAAATAATAATTCTTACTTGTATTATAATTCACAGTCAAAAGAAAAGACCAAATTGACTTTTCATTCGGGTGTGCAATCCGTTCATCAACAATTCACTATACCTGATGATGATTCTTTGATTGATGGATGCAAAAAGGTCTTTTCAATAGCTCGCCGTTTTGAACACCCTCTTGTGGTCCATGTGGCTCGTGGTATTATGAGCAACATTGACTATGACTTGCACCTTCTAAGTGATGAGATAATGCGTTTCTTAAATATGGAGATCATCGATGTTCTCTAGTTCAGTTCTTTATGAGGTAATAAGTTCTTTAGTATTATTTATTCATAATAGTTTTATATTTATATAGTTGGTAATCTATATATAATTGGTTGTGTTTGTGAATAGGGGTATTTACATTAGTTTTGAGTTGGCATCAAAAGACACGTATGGCTTCCTAGATCCATATTGGATTCAACCACAAATGAATAATATGGAAGACAGGAAATCATATATAAATGCCACCATGCAGTCGGGGAAGAAATTGGTATACTTAGCCCCATATGTTCTCAAGTAAGTATTAATTACGTTTTAAATAAAAGTTCTTATATATAATATATTTTTATTATATATTATATTCACTTAAAACTAATAAATTATTTATTTGTAGTGAGCATTGGATGTTGATGGCGATTTGTCCTCGACTAAATGAAATTTTTTGGTTTGATTCACTTGGTCATGGGCCTCGTGAAGACATTAAACATATAATGGAAACGTATGTAAATTTATATAATTAATTAGTAGTTATCATTAAACTAGTGATGCCAAGTATTTATATATATTCTATGTCTTATATTAATAGGTGTATGACTGCAACAAACATGATGAGTGGAAAGAAACAAAATCGTTCACCAAAATGGATTATATGTTCAGTAAGTACTTCATTCACTTTGTAAAACATGCAAACTTATTGTTTTTTTTATTAATTTATTTTATTTTTATTGTAATTCAATGTAGTGTGCTATACAAAAGGGAACTACCGAATGTGGTTATTATGTGATGAAGTTCATGTTGGAAATTGTTTCCAACAATCTAAGCAAAGGAATGGATAAGGCAAGTAATTTCTTAATATATCTTTTGGCTTCAAATGTTTAAAAATACTTGCTTATTTATTAATTTTATTTCTTTTGAACTTTGTAGGCTTTGGAAAGACAAGGAAGATTGCCCTACAACAAAAAAGAGATTGATGAAGTTAGAGACAAATGGTCTAAGCTTCTTATTGATGAATTGGTTAATAAAACGCTTCTTAGTTGATACTTTACGTTTAAAATTAGTTTATGTTTATTGGCTTAATGTTTAGTAGTTTTGTTGAATTGTGGTACTTATATTAGTTTTATGTTTAGTAGCTTGAATTAGCTTAATGAATTGTGTTCTTTATATTAGTTTCATGTTTAATAGTTTGATACTTTACGTTTAAAATTAGTTTATGTTTATTGGCTTAATGTTTAGTAATTTTGTTGAATTGTGGTACTTATATTAGTTTTATGTTTAGTAGCTTGAATTAGCTTAATGAATTGTGTTCTTTATATTAGTTTCATGTTTAATAGTTTGAATTAGTTTAATAAATTAGTTGATGTTGAATGTTGAATGTTAAATTGCTAGCTGCGCAGGATTTGAAAATTGATACAGGTTGGGTAGAAAACATAAAACGCATATAAATAAAAAAATAATAATAATAACATACGGCGTCGGTTTTAAAAACCTAAAAACCGACGCCGTAGGTTAATTATTATTTTTTAAAAAAATAATAAATATATACGGCTTCGGCTTTTACCTAAAAGCCGAAGCCGTATATATTTATTATTTATATATATATATATATATATATACACGGCGTCGGCTTTTACCTAAAAACCGACGCCGTAGGTTAATTATTATTTTTTTTAAATAATAAATATATACGGCTTCGGCGTTTACCTAAAAGCCGACGTCGTATGTAAATTATTTAAAAAAAAAAAAATTAGTGTGTACCTTTAGCCGACGTCGAAAGATAACCGACGTTAAATGTTGTATTTTAACCGACGTTAAAACCGTTTTCTGTAGTAGTGTACCTTTAGTGTACACACCCCCTAACTAGGATTCCAAGCCTAGCGGGTAGTATCGAACCTAGCAACTCAGGATTGTTCTACGAAGTTACTTCTAGAATAAATTGTCGGTCCTCTGTGACAGATATTGGACAAATATATCTAATTATCATGCAAGCTTGTCAATGCACAAATATATCTCATATAACTTATCTTTCTCATATTGGAAATCTAATTATTATGCAAGCTTCTCAATACACAAATATATCTCATATAACTTCTCTTTCTCATATTGGAAATCTAATTATCATGCAAGCTTCTCAATGCATATAGATATCTCATAAAACTTCTCTTTCTCATATTGGAAATCTAATTATCATGCAAGCTTCTCCATGCATATAGATATAGATTTTCCAAAATAGATATAAGGATTTGAAAATAGCTTAAGGCTTCACTTTAACCCTTCTACTGTACATAAATCTTTAAAAGTGGCAAAATAGAATTTTCAATGCAAAGTTTGGAAAACAAGGACTTATGCAAGAAATCTCAATAATCTCATTGGTTCTTCTATTCATGAGCTAAGCAATGCAATTAGCACATTTTTTGATCATATAACCTCTGTAAATAGATGCGAATATATAACTCATAATTTTGAACTCAAACTTCAAATCAAATAGTCAGGGACTAACTCATGCTCTGATTGGTTATAATGTTTCTATTCAAAAATTATACAAATATCATATATAATAGCATGTCATTACGAACCCGAGTGTCCAAGCCTCATGGGCCCACGAGTCCCGGTCCAAAACAACACATAGCTGAGCCTCAAAGGGCGGGCCTTCTCCTGATTTGGCCTGGCGGAGCTAGGTGACGGTCTTTGAGAGGACCCGTCACTTGGCTCCGCCAAGCAACGGATCCCTCCTGGATCCGTCACTCTGATCCGCTGGTTCACAGGGCTTGCCAGTGGATCTTCCCTAGGTCCGTTGCCAAGGGCCGCAAGGCCAACCCTGTGAACCAGGCAGCGTGCACCCTGTGTGCACCAGATGCCTTCTTCTCCATGTTTTTCAACTCAGAGCTCAACAAAACACTTCCAAACAACCATGAATCAATCATCTAACATCTCTAACACATAATAAACACATTATCATGCATTCACATTCATTTCTAAACATCAAATCTCAAGAAATCTATCATCAAAGGCTTAAAATAATAGGTTTGGGAGTCCATGGTTTATACCTTTAAGCTATTTTCTTCTAGCATAATCCATTCTTAAGCTCTTCTTCCACACCCTTCATCTTCCTTTTCCCCAACCAAAGCATAGCAAACACTTCACCATTCAACTCAGACACACAACAAGACTCCCACATAAATACATCATCTTAATAGTTTAATCTAGAGGATGGAATGGAGAAAGAGGGAAGGAAGCTTACCAAATCTTGAACTCTAAGCTTTGCTAGAAGAGTCTCTAAAATGGGGAGGGAGAAGAAGAGGAAATGAACTAGAGACAAAGACATGAGAGATTGAGTAAAAAAATGTTGGCTGTTGAAATGGAAGAATGAATAGTGTAGCTAGGGTTAGTTCTCAACATTCAGATTTATAATTTTGTAACATGTGAACTTTGGTCCAAAGTTTAGGTTAGGGAATTGGATCATGAATACCCTTGGGCTCAAACAAAGTCATTTGGAATTTAGAGAATAAAACATTTCGGCTGAAAGTTTGGGTCCAAGAACATAGCTATCAACTTCACAGGTTCCTATCAGGTTCCACTCATATTGAATTTTTGGGTCAAAACTTGATACATGAATATACCCAATACTCAGGATTTTCGAAATATGCTACTACTTGGTGTTGAATTAATAAAAATCATGATTTAAAATATTTAATTCATACACCTATTTTAGAAAAACTTTCGAAGGAGTAAAAATAATTATTTTGGTATTTATAAAATAGAATTTAGGAAAATAAATTTTGGATTGTCACAACACATCTTTGGAATCCAAGATCGAAAGAACAGAAGGTCGTTTGAAAACTGACATCACTGCAGGATTACTTGAAGTGATCTGAACCTTAAAGAAGGAGAAGGAGGAAGCTGAAAAGATTAATTATGATCGACACATGAGGCAACTCAAGGCTATGCAATACCAAGAACGAAGAATCAATCAACTTGAAATTGAGTTATCTTCTATGGCTTATAAGCTAGAAGTCTTGCAGGACACTTCTGAGAAAACTAAAGATGGAGTTGAAATTGTGAAAGCCAATCAGGAACGAGATACACACCTACTTGATTTCTTGGCTGAAAATGCCAAAAGGGGGGAAGAATATCTCAGTCATATGGCTCAGTAGCAACAAGAATTTTTTATTGGGCAATAACATACTACACCACCAAGTGGCCGAGGCCGAGACCGTGGACGACAATCATCTTCAAGTGGTTTGGATTTTGCTCAATTTGCTAATTCTAGTGCAGGTTCACATAAAGTAAAGCTTGGAGAATGGTTTGAGTGTTCCAAATCCTCAATACCACATATGATATGGACCAAAGAGAACGCACATGCTATGATTAAAAAGAAATCACCAAGTAGCACATTGGGTGAATGAAAAGAACAAGGAATAAGAAAGGAAGAGAAAGAAAATTGAAATGTGGTTTGAGTTCAAAGACTTCACAGGAACCACAGAAGATTCTCTAGGTCACGGTAAAAGCTTCAACGAATGCATTGAATGGTTTGAAGGTGGAGTCCTACCGGGAACAACTCTGAAAGAAGCCTATGGATTTTACCTTAATGGACAAGTTAACAAAGATTTGTTCTGTGAACGTAAAAAGCATGATGTGTACAAGATGAGAGAACACATCAACAATGTTCTGAAGAATGGAAGAGGTGAAAAGAGACAAAGAAGGTAATCTGCTCTCATGATTTTCGAAACTAATGTTTTGTAAGCTCCTGTTTCGAAATTCTCTTAAATATTTTCCCTTGTTGATCACTCGAATTATCCATGTCAATTTCCTATGGTCTACATCTAATTTTGCTATGAATTTTCTTGTACTCGTTTTTAGAATGTGAATTAAAAGGCAAATATGTCAAACGCATGACAGAAGTAAAATTGATCAAAATTAATTATATAAGTGCGTAAAGAAACTTGTCTAAAAATTGATTCAAAAGTTAATTCATTTTTCTAGAAAAATTTTGTCAAACTCATCATGGCTTTGTCAACTAAAATTGAGCAAAATTTTTTTTTTAAAAGACTTAAAAGCCAATGACAGAGTATATGTTTTGGCATTATCAAAAGGGGAAAATTATTAGGAATAAATTGTAATAGATTTTGATATGCCAAATTGTATTTAGAATCCCCACTTTTATTCTGTCTAAGTCCAGAGTGTCATAGACCATGAAAGGGAAATTAACAAAGGAAATTTAACGAAAAGGGAAAATAAGAGGAAGATGTATACATATGATATGTATACTTGAAAATGCCTACCTACATGCCCTACCTAAAGAAGAAATGGCAATGGAAGAATTTTGGAGAAATTTGAATATGGAGAAATAAGAAGCAAACGAGATTGCATGAAGATGTCTTGGAGTTCAAGCAATTATGGAAGGAAAGAATTACATCAAGAAGAATGCTATAACAACTAATAATTTGTATAGATGAGATGGTTAGAAGGTTGATATTTAACTTCAAGGTCTTAAGTTTAAAACTCACTCTTTATAATTTTACAAGGTAAACTTTAAAGAGGCCAAAACCAATTTTATGAGATGAAGTTTGAGAAGAGGTTCCGAAACTCACTCTTTACAATTTTACAAGGTAAACTTTAAAGAGGTCAAAACCAATTCTATAAGATGCAGTTTAATTTAAGAAGAGGTTTCGAAATCAAATTGACCGCAAACATTAATTAAGGGAATAATTCGAAATCAAAATGAACAAGTCAAAGTCAAATGAGATGAAGTTTGCCATGGGTGAAGTTTGAAGAAAGGAATTAATTCGAAGGAAAAGTTTGTCATGAGATGAAGTTTGCCAAAAGGAATTAATTCGAAGGAAAAGTTTGTCATGAGATGAAGTTTGCCATGAGGTGAAGTTTGAAAGCCAATTATAGTATGAGCTTAAGTTGCAAAGATGATGCTGAAGTTTGCAAATCAACAGTCAAAGTATAGTATGAGCTGAAGTTGCAAAGAAATGAGATTTCTAGCATCAAGGGCTGAGATTTCACCACTAATATGAGATCCAATTTGAGAATTAATTCACGAGATTTAATTGGAGATGAAGTTCATCAAGAAATCCCATTGGATGAAGGAATTAATTTTGAGATAAAGTCTCAAGTCAGTAACTGATTGAGAAGAAGTCTGAGCTCAAGCTATAAAAGGAAATTGACTAGTCCAAAATAGAAAGAGATTGATTTGGAGCACATATTGGAAGGATAAAAATTCCAGAAAGCGTGATCAACATCAGAATTATTTGAGGAGCCTATTTGCGTGGACTTGGAGCTCAAAGCAACGACCAAATTTTTTTTAATGTCAAACACATTAAAAGATATGATAAGATTTTCTGAAAAGGATACAGAATAGCTGACAAGAATTTAAATTTGAGATTGTCTTTTTCCAACGGAGAAATTCTCAAAATGGCTATATAAGGATGAAGATTTGAAGATTGAAGAGGGGAGCAAGCGTGAACAACAGAAGCTGTGAATATACGAACATTCATATCAAGTGATATATACGAAATACAAGTGAGAAAATACACAAGTATTCAGAGCTTACAAATAAATATCCAAGAGTGCTAAAATTTTCATCAAAGAAAGACTTGCTGCTTATTGAAGAATCAATCAAGAAGTCTCAAAGTTAGAAGCAAGAGAAACTTGTTTTTCTACAAACAAGTGTTATCCCTACGAGAGTGTAGGAAGGAGATTCTCACAAGGAGTTGTGAAATCTTGGTTGCAGTTCTACCGGAGCGTAGAAAGGGAGGAAAGTAACATGGAGTTGTGAAATCCTGGGAAAGTAGCACGAAGCTGTGAAATCCGAATTGTAGTTCTACCGGAGTGTAGAAAGGGGAGGAAAGTAGCACGAAGTTGTGAAATCCTATAGCAGTGTTGTAGGCACTGGGAAGGGCGTGATTAGTGTGGGCTTGGTGATCAAAGCACTAGATCACGTAATTCATTGTATCTTGGAACCAAGCAGTTGTGGATATAGTGAATTGCTCTCGGAGATAAGAGCAAGTGGACGTAGGAGGATTATATCACCTCCGGACCACTCTAAATTGCTTGTGTCGCTTACTGCTTTATTTATTTACTCTTGCTTGCTTGCCTCACCCGTGATATTCACTTGACACAATCACAACACTTATTTTATCTTTCCGCTGTGCGCAAGACTCTTCCAATCGGCTTAGAGTTTTGTTTCTTAAATTGCCTTAGCTAATTTTGTTATTGGCAAAATCGGTTAAAAAGTCTATTCACCCCCCTCTAGACTTTTCCTCACCTTATTTGAGACCTAAATAATCCAAGATAAGGATCACCAAGGAAATCATACTAAAATCAAGGGTTCAATACCAATAACATAAGAATCAACAAGATGCTCTCAGGAAAGAATAAACAGGGTTTCTCAACATAGATTCCAATATCATTCAAAGAAATATCAAGAATAGGATTTATAGATGATCAATAATCCAAAATCGAAGCAAGGGATTCATAAGACATAGTTCTAGACCAGAATAGCATCAGCAAATAGCCAAAAATGCACTGGAGGTAATGAAACAGTACTGGAAGCCAAAATAACTATCATCATACGGGACTAGGAGGCGGGGTCAGAGGAACTGTCGTCCACTACCGCATAAACAAACGGTGGGGAATGGCGGGTCCTCCACTCCCACCAAACCCTCCATTAATGCACTAGTGGGGTGGACTCACGGGTGTGCCAACCCCCGTGGGTCACTCCCGTTAGGCCAATAACATAGCAAAAACCAGTAACTCTCAAGATTTAGATGTAGAATGCAAGATTAGACAGAACAACATCATATTTCCATAACAAAATACATCAACACCAGAGTAGAAGAATGGCACATCAAAACACAAGAATATACTCAAGAATACAAGCTACATTTCAAGCATAAACAACAAGAATATGCTCAGAGAACTTCAAGAATATCAACAACACATATAATGGAGTAAAATAAGTTTTCTTGGACATAGGGTTACCTCTTGAGCTAGCTATCCAACCAAAACTCCACAAGCTCACTCTAGCATGCCTTCCTCAACTTGATCATCTTATAGCCCCCAAAACCCACCATAGAAGAGAAGAGAAGATTCATAAGAATAGAGAAATAGAGAAGGAAAATGTTGTAGGATTTAGGATCTTACCTTGATCTTTCTCTAAGAACGCTAAAAGAAGAATCTTGCTTTGATTCTTGAAGATGAAATGAAGATAAAGTTTCGATGGAAAAGGGAAGAATGTGGCGTGAAGGAGAAGAAGGAATAGGGAAGAGAGAAAGTATGTTTTTTATCTAGACAAGATAAGTCTTGAATAAATAAGATAGGATAGATATACATATGTGTATGTATTACGGTGGATGATTTAATAAGTGGGCTTGGTTCTATATGTAAAACAATTATACAAATTCAAGAATGAGTGTTGGGCCATATAATTCCAATAATAAATAAGTATGTAGGATAAGGAGAAAGCTCATAATACTAAGAATTAAATATCTTACAAATAATATATATATGGACTTGTATAAAGAATTGGGCTTGATTTAGAAATATCCTAGGAATTATCCCTTAATTCGAGAATTGAGCTCAACAGAAGAATAATTCTATCTTAGAAAATAATTACGGGGAATAATTTCGGAGTAAATTATTACGAGGTGTTACAAGTATTTTCCTTTATTGTTTTCATAGGGCTACAATCTCATTCTTTATCTATTGTTTTCACAAACATGCTACATTGCTTTCTTTTAATTATTTTTATCAACCATCCATGATATTCATTAGGATTAGCTTCACATGAATAGATTAATAGCTAGTGCGTAATACACCCCACTTCCCTGTGGATCGATAACTCGTTACTCCGAGTAATTATTTGTTTGAGAATTATACTACAATCAATAGGGTGCGGATAGAATTCTCATGCCTATATGGACTCTATCAAGATTCATCAATAATTGAAAATTTTTGTTAAAAAAATAAGGGATCATTTTTATAATTATTACAAACTTTTTTTGTTTGTAATATTTATAAAATTGACACACCATTTCCCTGTATTTTTCAGCAACTTTCAATTATTGATATATCCAAACAGATGGATCAGATCAGTTCCACTTTAAGAACATTGTCATCCTAGTGAGAGTGTATATATATATATATATATATATATATATATATATATATATATATATATATATATATATATATATATATATACACACACACACACACACACGCACACATAAACATACACACGCGCTCGCACTGAGTGTATATTTTTAACAAGGTTCAACTAGGAATAGGGTCCTTTGGTAACAATTGAGAACATATCACAGTCGTTCTTCGGCGTTCATCAATGGTTGAGAGTTTTAAGTGAAAAAAATAGGAGGTCAATTTTATAATTATTGCAAACTTTCAAGTTATAAATAAATAAATATATATATATATATATATATATATATATATATATATATATATATATATATATATATATATATATATATATATATATATATATGGCGGTTGGTCGTGTCCAAAGGTGTGACAACCCAAAATTTTATTCTATAAATTCGGTTTTAAGAAATTCCAAAATAGCTATTTTTTCACTCTATAAAAATTTTTGCGATGAAATCGGTGATTGAATAACTTATTTTGAGCCACTTTTAAGTAAATTCAACACCGTGACTTATTTTGAATCTAAAATCCTAGATTTTCTGGTGCATTGCGTACCAAGTTTTTTATCCAAAAGTCAATCTGAGTGAAACCGGGACAAACATGAGGAACCTAAAACTAAGTGGTTGTCTAGAAAGTATTTTTGGAAAAATACATTTTGACCCCAAAACTATTTTAAACCATGATTCTATACCTTGGTCCATGAAGCTTGGTGAACCACTAGACTCCACATCTCTTTGCCTCATATTTTTTGAAGCTAAGCTAAATTACCATTTTGCCACCCTCCAATCATTTGCAAGCTTCCTAGGGTTTTGGACCCTATATAAACATCACCTTTGCCTTGCAATCTCCTGATTTCTTCATTTCCTCCTCCACTCCAAGTATGATAACAGAGAAAGGAAAATCACAGTAAGATTTCATCTCATCCCTTCATCTTCTTCCCTTAAGGTTTCATATTTTAATCTTCTATCTCTGGGGTTGTCTTTAGCTTAAGAATGTACCTATGTTGTTTGAGGAAATAGGTGGTGAAGGAGGGTAACATCTGAGAAAGAAAAGATAGGGGCCACATAAGAGAAAGAAGAGGAAACAACAAAGGTATAACCCCATGGATTCCCAATCTCTTTTTGACTCTGTGAAGTCACTGCTATGTAGTTATAAATGTGTAGAAATGCTAGCATATCGTGTGTTTGAGCTATTAGGTGTCTTGTTGATGTTGTATAATGTGTTAATGATGTTTTGGAAGTGGAAAATTGTCTGAAGTTGCTATACAGATGAAGAAGAAACCTCCGGTGCACAACACAATGTACACCAGATAGAAGTCACGGGCCTAGCCGTGTGACACCCTGTAAATTTAAATCCTAATTAGGGATTCATTGAAGAATTAATCCAAACTTTCTTTGCTAATCCATTTCTAAAAATCTTGAAATTCAATAGTCGAAGGACTAGAATTTGACTAGTCACTTAACTCAAACATGTGTACCTTGTGCTTTATGAGTTGTGCCCTTGTTCCCTTGTCTTTCCAACCTTAGTAAGGGCAAAAGTGACTTTTCATCCTTGAATTGTTGTTTAAGCTACCCTAGCAAGACACTTCATTTCATTCATTCCTCACTCAAAGCCTAAAGACTCAAACACTCTAACTTCTCTCTAAGAAAAACCTAGCTTATTCTTCAAGCAAGAAGGTGAACCTCCTAGCCTTGCAAGATCCTTCACCAAGATTCCTACTTTCTTCTTCTTGAGCATAGGAAAGGGTAAGGTTCTTAGCTTTTTAGTGTTTTTATTCATTTTTTGGGTATCTTTTTCTAAAGTTAGAATCATTCTTGTGTTTTGGTTTGTGTAAGAAGTTGGTGTGGAAGAAGAGCTCTAGGAAAGGATTAAGAGGGTGAAAAGGAGTGGTTGTTGGTCTACGAAGGTGACCCATGCTATACAAAATCTATTTTCTTTCCTAAATGATGATTATTGGCATCTATTTGATGTTCTTGGTGTGATTTGTGAGATTTGATGCATGATCTTGTGATGATGCATGTTTAGAGCTTGTATTTAGGTTTCTTGAATGCCATTGCTTGGCTATTTCTTGGGTTCAAGTCATATCTTTGCTGTGTGTGAGATTTTGGGTGTTTTGGATTTGAACTTGGCTTTGTTGATGAATTTCCCCGAAGGGAAAAATTGGTGTACAGGTGGTACCCCGCGGGCGGAACGGCGGGCAGTGGCCTACCCACCGCCCCACCCGCAGGGAACAGGTGTATTTGTGGGGCGTACCCTGCGGGCCGACCCATGGGTGGGGGTCTACCCGTGGCCCCACCCGCGGGGTACAATGTTGGTGATGTTCGGGGATTTGTTACCCGTGATTCTTTCTTCTCGGTATTGATGTTTTGACCTCCCGTTGTTGATTTATTGGACTATTTGTGAGTCTTCTTGATGTTTCGTATGTCTAGAACGGTGTGTTAGGAATCCATGTTAGGATTTGGTGTCTTGAATCGTGCTAAGGGTCCAACTTTGTGGTTTGTTGGGCTAATATGAGTCTTGAAGGTTCGTTGGAACTAATTTTGGTTTACCTATTTGATGAGCATGCTAGTTTGATGTTGTTATGCTAGTATGTACGGTTTTTTCCTTCTTGATTGTGGGTTGGCAACTCATGTTGTCAATCATTTGATGTTGAATTGTAGTCCTTGATTGTTGAGTATTGTCTCATGACTTCGTTGAAATCTCTTGATTGATTCTTATGATGGTATTCTTGTACAAATCGTTGTACCCTTTGTTGATGCTTGATTGAGGTTATTGATGAGCCTCAATCATCTTGATGATAATGACTGTGTGTGGCTACGAATGAGATTGGTGGTTTGTTAATTGAGCTTTGCTCACATGAGATCAGTGGTATATGATGATGATTGAAAGGTACCCTCGTGTACTATGAGTTCGGTGATATTGTTTAGCGGAAGTTTAGCTGGGGACGACACACTACCAGAATTTCACGAATTTCTGACGGATGAAAAAACGTCAGAAATAATATGATTTGCGTCGCAATCGCAGTTTCCGACGTGTTTTCCGACGTAAAAAGGAAATCTGAAAACTTCATCTCAATAAATTTCGTTCCCGACAAAGTTCGTCGGAAATTTCCGACATACATGATATTAGTCGTATTATGCGTCGTTAAGCTCGGGGAAGAAACGACCCATTTTTTCGATATATTTTCCAACGTACGCTACCTCGGTAATGGGAATCTTTTTAATTTGAGAAATTATATTTTCCGACGTACAATGTGTCGGAAAGTTTAAAATTTAAAATTAAATGAACATGTTTCCGACGAACTGTACGTCGGTAATGTTGATTTTTTTTATTTTAAAACACAAATATTCCGACGTAATGTATGTCGGAAATGTTAAAATTTAATTTTAAATGTTTTTTTGTTTCAGACTAGCCTTACGTTGGAAAATTATTGGAAGCAAAGCAATATTTGATTTCATGATTTCATGATTTCATGTTGGCTGCGATACACGGTAAACAAAATATTTTTCCACCAACAAAATTTAATAATTTATAATTTAAATGCCTCAATAAGTGACAAACTTCATACATTAACATACATTAGTTATTTTTGTTTACAATACATGACTACAAATTAAAATATATATTCAAAAGGGAATTACAAAAAAGGTACCCTGCCTTCAAATAGAATTAGTTACAAAAATTGGCATTACAAAATTAGTACATGCTGTCTAGCACTTGTACCATCACCATAACACTGCTATTCATTTTCCCTTGGCAATACCATGCCCCATCATCTGTTGTTGTGGAATTAGTTACAAAAAAGGGCATAACAAAAATTAGTACCTATTTTCTAATACCTTTGTCATCACCATAACAAGTTATTCATTTTCCCTTGGCAATACCATGTCCCCATCATCTGTTGTCGTGACTCCTGCGCCATCACCATCTACACCAACTGACTGATTACCATCATTAACATGTCTCCCAATATTAATGATCTCTTGATCAGATTGAAGAATAGAAGAGCAATCCATTCCTAACAGCTTTTCTAATGCAACCCTGAAGAGACTATTACTTTTTTCAAGTTCAGCTACCCGTTGACGTAAATCCTCAGTCTCATAGGATGTAGTTGATGAGGATGTGTGTGTTGCTGGAGCTTGGCTACTATGTGAGGAAACGCTAGGGAAGTAAAAAGCAGCATCATTACCGAAACCGGGTACTTGGCCACCCTTTTTCGGTCCACCAACAGCCTTTAACCATATCTCAGATACAGTCATCGTTGGTTGAGTCGATTTCAGTTCTTCTACAGTCTCCTACATTGAATAAAACCTTGATGTTAATATGTATATTTTGTATGCATATATACAATGTCATTAATCAACTTACCAAAACCTTTCGTGTTTTAACAGAAACATATTTGCCAGTTTTCTTCTGCGTGTGTGTTTCTCGATATAACAAGTCAGGACTAGGCTCCTGCCCACCATGTTTTTCTTTCTACAATAATACATAAGTAATTATATAAATAAATAGTAGTTAAGTAATACATATAAAGAACTAAGATTATAAATGCATACCAGTCGCCTACGATGTTTAGACATGGGTATAGATCCACAAGTGTGGAGTGAAGAGGGACCATCATCACCATGTGAACTATTTCTGGACCGTTTATTCTTTTCACACTTGGCAATATAGATAGGCATGTTCCATAATTCACAAAGACCCTTGTACACTTCTGGCGTGATCCAATATGGACGAGATTTTTTCGCACGAACATCATAGAGGGTGTTTGAGAGTCTTTCAGAAGCCTTTACATCAAAATTGCGTCGAATAGCAGCATCATGCTCAGGACTCCATCTGTACTTTTTCTATGAACATTAAAAAAAAGTTAGGATTTTTTATACATACATAAAAGAATGAGCTAGTCATTTAAATTATTACACTAACCTTGAACTCATTAAACCATACTTCCCTAACCTCGAGGGGTATTTCCTTGTATGATTTTATAGGTTTCTTGTAATATTTTTTAATGCAGTCAATCACTGCACGATTTGCACCATGTGGTTCAAAACCGTCTTTCCCAGCAGGAATGATCATTGACAATCCACCCCTCTCCGAAGGCACTTCAGATTGCTCATCATTCCTTGCATCACCTGCATCTAATGCATCAGTTGGAGGGTTTGTGCCTAGCGAATCATTAGAGGCACTATTAGTCCTACTTGGCCCATCCATAGGACTTTCAGTGGATGCCGGAGAATGTGGGGTTCGCATATGCCATTGAGCACCAACAGTGCGAGGGTCACTATTATTACCACAACTCATTCCTAATGAGTTACGCCTATCTTGACGTAGGGGTTGAAGTTCTGGACTTGCACTTAGTAAGAAATCCATTGATGGGTGTATGAAAGGGTCCTCCTCCCTGTGACTACCACGATTACGGGAGCTTGATCCAGACTTGCCTTGCCTTGTTAAGCTACGTGGCATCTACAATATTTTGAATATTATGTTTTCAATACATATAACAAGCTAAGAAAAAACAAATAAAGAATAAGCTAGTAATTGCACTTTTATATATCAAAATAAGCTCTCACTAATTGTTGTACCAAGTACTAATAATGAAGAAGTTAAGTGAGCCAAATACACTTTGTTTGATTTCTGGAAAAGTCAACCTTGAGTTTTTGCCCTATTATTATTATTATTATTATTATTATTATTATTATTATTATTATTATTATTATTATTATTATTATTATTATTATTATTATCATTATTATCATTATTATTATTATTGAAAACAGACAGCAGATCATGGTTTACATAATTTTAAGGATTCAAAGTTTGCATTACAGTTTCAAGTAGACTCTTAAGACAAAGACAACAAATATTTGTGCAAAACTCATACTTCAAAACAAAGGATTTGATTTAGATTGTAAAACATTGTAAAACCAAACCAAATGCACATCATCAGATTGTGTACAACAGTAAACGCAGCCACCAGTAGACATCACCGTTGCCGGGCTTCAACTTTCTTTTTCTGCCGGAACCTATCAAGAGCACTGTCTGCGTCTCCTTGTGCACAAACAAATCCACACAAGGCAAAGATGGTGTACTTTCCATCATATACACCATTCTCATTCAAATGACCAGCATTAATATGGACAGATGCATGATCCTTAGAAGTGATCAATGTATTTGTGGCCGAGCACTTCCTCGGGATGTAGTGATTTGATAGTAGCAAAACCTTACAATATTAAAGCACCACAGATGGAATCGAGAAGATGGCAAAGCTGCATCTTATTAAGTTAATTAGAAGCCAAAAAGCTATTGCCTTTGTCTCTTCTATTCATGTATCACTCACAGAAGAACCCCATCTTTACTCAATTCAAACATTCCCTATAAAATATATTATATTTCATAATAAAAATAAAGCACTTCTAGCAAAAAAAGAAAAAAATCATAATAACAGAACCAGAGGATAAAAATGGTAGAAGCAGAGAACAATATTGAAATAAAGTTCAGCCTATTCATTGTCTTGAACGTTCTCTCCTTTAAATTTTTTCAATTTTTTTAGTCAATCATGATCAGTTTCATCCTTGTTGAAGTGTTTCTATTTATAAGCAGATTGACAAGAGCAGTACTTTTCAGTTGTGAATTACTGGTGGCCTGGTTTTTCAGAAAACTTGTCTAAGCATGCATATGACAGTCAACTTCCCAACCAAGAAATTCATATTAAGGCCAAGAAATGAAGCAGAAATTCATATTAAGGCCAAGAAATTAAGAAATTCTAAACCCTAATCTCATCCACAGTTCAGATTAAGGTCAAACACGCCCAAAAACAAAATCAAATACGAGAAATAATTAAAAATTCAAAAAGAAAACATAGTTTAACCAAATGAAATACAAATTGTTTATCCTAGCCAAGAATGATTGTTTTAAATGTCATGCAAACCACAAAAACAAATCTAGACAGAGGAAAGTAAAGAAAACCAAAATAGAAATCCTTACATTGACTCCTTCACTGCCGGCGAACTCACATGGAAAGGAAGAAAAGAAGAACAACAGAAGTTTAGGCCGGAAGCACAAGAGTAGCAGAGAACTCACTTGGAAAAGAAGAAACTTTAGGAGAAATACATCTGAACAGCAAAACCTTGACTCCTCTTTACTTCTTTAGCATGTGAAATAAGGTCGAAAATGTGAAACTTTTCTTCGCAGGTTCCCGAGAACGCTGATAATATCACCACTTCCCGCTACTTTTTTTGTTCCTTTAATATTGAAATTTTAAGCGACGAATATGATAGGTCGGTAAATATTTACCAACAAAATTTCCGAATAATGATAAGGAATATTAGTAAAAATAAAATTATTGTTTTGGTCATCGTTATTTAGTTAGAAGAACCGAATTACACAGTCTTCGTCCCAAAGGTACGTCAGAAATTCACGAATTTTTTGTAGTGACAGTCCCAAACCGGGAAAAGATTGGACTCAGAAGTATAGGGTGGTACTCGGAGGTATAGGTTGGAACTGTGATAAGGGTGGGGGTAGCCATAAGGGTGGTACTAAGGGATAAGGTTGGAACTTGAAATAAGAATGTGTCATTATGTGTTTTGTTGTACCTCCTTGCTTTTGCATGTCTTGATGTACTCTACCTTGTGAATGGTAGGTTACATCCTGAGTTGTGTTGTCTATGTTGTTTGTGATCCTGTTGTCGTGTTGAGGTTGATGATCCTCGTTCTCGTTGAGAGTGTGATGAGTCTTTGATGTTGTGTCCCTTTATGTTTCCCTCTCTTGGTTTGAAATGATATATATTGTATTCCTCAGTTCCAAATGGCTTTGATTATATATATCTATACTATGCTATTTAACGCGTATTGATGGATTACCAGCATTATTTGCTGACCGGGTGTTATCCCTTGATTTTACAGGTTTTGCTTAGTTGTGGAGCGCGCTAGCCATTGTTAGAAGCTAGTGTAGTTTCCCCTCTCTTGAACTATTATGTTTTGGGCCTGTGAGCCTTAGTTGTAGACATGGCCTATGTGCCTTAGACTTGACATTGTTTTGATGAATAGTTGTAGACTTAGCCTGTGTACCCCATGGTTTATGGGTGTGGCATAACGCTTCTGGGTTTTTAATTAGCTTCCGCTTTTGATTGCTTAATGATTAGATGTTTATTGTTGAATTTAAGTTTTTTAAAATGTGGTAAAATCGGGGGTGTTACAAACGGCCCACGAGGGGAGCCACTGGCTAGAGCAGTGACGGGACGGCCCTAGATAAGGGCCGTAGCCCTAGGCCGCTGCCAAGGCGGTCCTAGGCAGCGGGGCTCCTCTAGCCTCGCCACAAGCTCCGTTGGTTTTGTCTGTGTAGTGGCCAAGCCCTTGCGGCTCAGCTACGTGTCGTTTCGGTTTGGGTGTCACGAGCTCTTGTGGCTCGGTACCTTGGGGCCGTCATGACGCACGTGTGGACTTTGATTTCGTTGAATTTGGATTAGAAATGAACATTATGTGATAGATTTGTGAAGCAATTGTGTTACAGTAATGTTCCAATGTATGAATTTGAGAAGTATCAGACTTTATCTTGCCTATGTGAGTTGCATGATATTATTTGATTGTCAAATTGGGAAGCATGAATATTAATTGAATAAGTCTTATTAGAAAAGCATATCTAAGGTGTATGTTATGATTCATAGAGATTATTTGTCACATTCCAAGTATTGAAGTGTACAGAGCATGTTAGTCTTGAATGTTATTATCCAGAGAATGAGTTTAAATTGAGAAATTTGATTTCCAAATGCATGAGAATTATTTGCTAGCATTTGTCAGATTATGAATTTCAAGCATGATTATGTGTCCTTTGAGAGTTCACAGTAATATATAGAATTGAAGTATGTTGTACAGTAAATTGAATTCCTAGCATATCATGTTTTAAAAGTGCATAAGTGGCCAACGTGAGCCTAAGTATTATTTTCCAAAACTCATGAGCATGTGGAAAGTCTTTATCTTGTTGCATTGAGAATTTGTTGAGAAGTGACATGCGTAAGTTTGCATAAGTAGAAGAGTTGCCTGAGACATATATACTATCTATATAAGTGAGGTTTTGGAGGACCCGTTGGGACTATGTCCTTTCGGAGTAAAAGAGAAAGTCAAGGACATTGGGATCCGACAGATTTAACATGTAACGCGGTGTATTCTCACGCTACGAGGTTGGAGACTGCCCGCCAGGCTTAGAATCCTGGTTAGGAGATGTGCACACTAAAAGTACAATACCTGATTCCATAGAGTGGTTCTGTGTGCGAGTTGAGTATGTGGCCGGCTAGATTGCCGAGCCGGTTAGGTCCATTCACGATTCATGAAGACCTACCTCCCCACGAGTTAGAGGTTTCGTAGCTACGGATGCACGAGATTGCACTGTACGTTAGGGCTTCGCAACGGTGGAGTACCTACCTCGCACAAAAAGAGAAACGGGAAGTATGAGAAAGTTTGAGCAAGAAAGAAATCGAGTCAAGAGACTCAAGAGAAAGAAAGTGAGTCATTGCGACTCTAAGAAAGTGAGCCATTGCAACTCTAAGAAAGTGAGCCATTGCAACTCTAAGAAAGAAAGAGCAAGCGAGTCCTTGTGGCTCTAAGAAACCTCCACAGAAAAGTATTCTTTTTACAAACGAGTGTATAAGTATACTTATCCTATAGCATTAGATTGCATTGAGCATAGTATTGCACGAGATTGCATGATGAGAATGTTAGTACGAGATTGCATTGAGAATGTTTGCACGAGATTGCATGATGAGAATGTTTGCACGAGATTGCATGATGAGAATGTTTGCATGAGATTGCATTGAGTATAGTATTGCACGAGATCGCATGATGAGAATGTTTGCATGAGATTGTATAATGAGAATGTTTGCACTAGATTGCATAATGAGAATGATTACCCGAGATTGTATATTGAGTATGATTGCCTGAGTTGCACATTGATGTTTGATATTGCTAGTTGCATGATGAGAACTTGAAAGCATGAGAATATTTTCTTATTGATTGATAGCAGTGAATTGCTTGATAAGCTTATGTGTTAGCACGATATGGTTAATGAAATGTTATACAGAATTGATATTTGATATGTTAAGTATGCGATAGTATGAGCATGTTGTTAGGCTTGATATTGTTGAAGTATGCCTATTGGATATTTTAGGTTGTGAGCATATAGAAAGTTTTGTGTTTTATGCTAAGGATTTGTCTAAGTGATTGAGATTGCTTGAATTGGAATGTGAGCAAATGTTTTTCAAAGTATATACTGTAGTATTTTACAGGGTTGAGTGGAGTTATACTTAGCTTTGTGCTAACGGGTGTTTTTTACTTGTCTATTTGCAAAATCCTTTCAGGTGGGCCCAGTTCTTGAGAGTGCTCGAGTTAGACTAGTGTAGTTAGTTGCTATGTAGTCTAAACTCTTGATCTAATATTGATGTTTTTGAGATTTGGACGTAGACACTTGTTATTTTGTTTGGTGATAGACACCGGGTTATTTATTTCCCCTAGTTACTTTAATGTAGTAAATTTCGGATGTTAATTTGACTCGATGTTTAGTTTTACCCTTAGCCTGTGCAATCACCGTGGGAAGGTTCTTGTGGCGATGACATCCCCACTAAGTTTGTTAATCAAGTTTGCTTTTCCGCTGCTTAGTTTATCTTAATTTGGTTTTAGAACTTTAATTAAGTTTAAGAAAAGTGGGGTGTTACAAAAGGGCCCCTCGGCCTAAAAAAAATTAAAAAAAAAAAAAAACGGCATAAGCCTCCGGTATCCCAGGTGGGCGCCGGCGGGTGCCGCCGCTGCCTAGGGCAAAAACACACCAGGTAGGCGGGTAGCGCCCCGGTACCTCGCTGGATGCGACCAGCCGCCCACGGTAGCGGCTGGTCATGCCCAAAGGCCTCTTGGTATTTAAAAATAAAAAACGTAACTAGTGACCCGCCGTCACTACGTTGATGGAGAAAACTGGGATTGCATTACAATCGAAGGTCATAGGGCCTTCCAGCACACAAGAGCTCAATATGGATGTCCAGGTTAGGATAGGAAGCCGCGGTGTATGGTGTGATGTGTGGAGACCAAACATTGGTAAACCCCAGGTGTGAAGAATCATCTGTTTATTTCACATAGGTGAACTTGGCTTTTCAATCCTTCAAAGATGGCTTATTATATTGCTGAAGAGAGCCCTGCCGGTATGGTTTTTGAGGGGGGAAAAGTGGATGAACAAGTTCGAGGCCCCGGCACGAAACAAACGTATGAACAAGGCAAGTGAATGGGGCATGCTAGCCTCGCGGCTCGTAGTCAAGAAGAAAATGATGATCCGATGAGCATTGGGGTTAAGCTGGCATGGAGTGACTTGATGTGCGTTGAGAAAATCGGGTTAAAATGGATGTGGAGGGAATTGATGCCCCAACTGAATAGAGTGATAGTGTACAGTCACCAGCGTTTCACTGGGCGGTTCCACCATGTTGTAAGCACTCTCTACCCTCATCAAGCTGACCTGTGAGCTCAACCATTCGTCTAGAGACATCATCTCGCCATCCGAGAGTTTGGGTGAAATGATGCGAAGGGTAGTGGGATTAAGAACGCTAGGAAAATGAGCGTTCTCGTCTGAGAGGTATAGTAGGACAGAGGCACTGACCTGTTCCGGCGAAGGGGGGGATCAGATGGTGTCTCCTTTGAAAATATACCACGGGCAACTGTGCTGGCGAAGGTGAGGGGAGCGGTATTTTGAGGGGTGGAGTATGTGGAGGCGAATCGCGCAAAACTAGGGCTAGTGGAAGTGGCAGGCGTAGTGGCATGGCCAATGGAAGGTGGCATAGGAGTGGCAAGAGACATGAAAATATGAGTAGAGGGGGTGGTGAGGTTGAGTTAACTGGGGGCGAAGAGTATATTGGGAGGGGCAATGAAGGAGACAAAGGAGGGAGAGGAGGATGGCTGAATACTTGGGGAAAATGGATTCTAGTGAGGATTCAAGGATTAAATAGGGGATGACTAAGGTGGTTGGGGGAAGTACGGGAAAGATGTTGAAGTAGAGGGGAAGGAGGATGTTTTTTGGGAGGGGGAGGATTTATAGGGGAAGAGGTTATGAGGGTTTTCCTAAAGAAAAAGAGATTCCTAGCATGTATGGGAATAGGCTTAGGTGGGACTCCTAGTGAACTTAGGGTAAGGAATTTGCTAGTAGGCACACACTCATACATCTCCTAGTTATTATTTAATAACTTGAAGAAGTGGGGACTTATGATGGGGTTATAAAGAAGTGGGTCTCCATCTTTAATTTTTTTAGTAAGGCCCAGAGGGAGAAGGGTGCAAAGCAGAAGGATAGGTGGTGCAAAGCCCAAGAGTGCAAGGTAGACAAGAGAACAGTGCAAAGAGGAGTTGGGGGGAGGCAAGCACTAGCCGTCGCCGCCGTCTCACGGAGGGGAGGGGGGGGGGGGGCGCCAATCTGCGCAATGGCGGCCTGGCTACGGCGCCCCCGGAGCCCCGGCAATGTGGCGGGTCGCTTTGAATGGCGGCTAGTTGTGTCGCCGCCCGGAATGGTCGGTTGCATGTGGGCGCGGCAGGCGTGCCACACCCCCTCGGGTTTGGTCGTCTGTCGCACCGTGGCCCTTACGTGTCTTCTTCCCCGTATTCCTCGGATCACGTAGCGTATTGGCGGCTGGTTGGGGAGTCAAGGTGGGTGCACGACAAGGCGTCGTTGGACGCGTGTCTGGTGGAAGTTGACACTCCTTGGATGTCGTACACGTGTCTGGTGCAGGAGGGTCCACTAATAAACACCCTTTGCCTTCCTGGTCCAGTGGTCTAATCTCCTCCCCACTTGTCGGTATGCCTGGGTTCAAGTTTTGTTGGTAACGTAATTAGGCTTCCTTTAGTATATTCATTCACTAGTCCCTCAGTTCTTTATTATATTTATCCCCTAGTCCTTTAGTTATTTATGCTTTAGGCCACCGTTTTGGGTCTTTGACCTTTGGGCTTTGTACTTATTCCAATTGGGTCTCACGCCCCAATAATAAAAGTATCGTTCTTTTATCCCGTTATATATTCGTTGTACTCGATTTATGGTGGACCTAATTTCGATAAAACCATCAATAAAGCGTTTATATCAGAACAAATATTATTAATATGTAACGAGGTGATTTTCCCAATATAATATGGAATTTGTACAAAGGCATACTAGTACAATACCAAAGTTAAAAACAGTATGGATTTTGGACTATTATTTAAATTTTTTATATCAATTATTGCATAATATTATTTTTGGTAATGTAGTGTTACACTAGAATTTTCCAATAATAATGCTTTGTACATCAAAACATGCATAAGTTGATTTGAGATGATGGATGTCATAGATGAAGAGAATCTCTAAGTAACAAGGACATGGAAGGGTCTCATCGATCTGCTGATCAATGTACTCAAATATAAATAAATAATATATAAAGAAAAATTTCAGTATCCACTAATACTGAAATGAGCATAAAATGTGGCAATTCCCTTCTATTGTTATAAAAAGAGACACCTACGGAAAAGTTCACAAGTGCTACCTGAAAATGCATTCTGGGTGAAGCTCGTTTTATGGTCTTAGTTGAAAAAGGACTATAAGGAAGTAAACCACCTTAGGTTGTTCATAGTTGATAGGGTTAAAAAAAAAAAAAATCAATAGACAACTCGATCACACGAAGAGTCAAACTTAAATTAGAATCTTGTGATTCCAATTGTCTGATGACTAACTTAGCTGGAGTTGTCCCTACGCTATACTCACATGTTGTAGAACAGACGTGTATTGTCTTCTACAACATATGAATATAGCTACTTAATTATGATTATGTTGTTAAAAAAGAGACGTTGGCCATGTTTGGTAATTGGTTGTTAGCTGATATCGATTAGTTGTTAGCTGATTGGGTTAATTAGAGGGTATAACTAGTTGATAAATTAGCTGATTGTAAAAATGTGCTTGGTAAATTTGCTGTTAACTGATAGTTGTTTGATTGTCATCCCCAAGTGGAGAAGGCGACCAATCTAGTTGCCATCCTCACTAAAGAAAGCAACTAGAGGTCATTTTTTTTTTTTGAATTTCAGCGATTTAGCGGCGGTCAACGATGGTAACCAATGGTATTCTACTAGTAAACAGAATTTATTTGACTCATTTTGACAAGTTTAGGCATTTAATTGCACATTTTTAAAGTTCATTAATTTAATTGTTATTTTGTGCAAAGTTCAATGGTTTTTTTTCAAAAAAGAAAAATGACAAGAGTATTTTGATCGGGTAGAAGGTATTACAAATTTTTCCTATATAATAAAAAATGCTATAAGATAGAATCCTCAGTGCAAAATAAGGTAAATGTATATAAACAAAAATAAAAAATACTATTTGTGCTAAATATTGTATTAAACGATATGTACTGTGACAAGTATCATTGCTATGTTTTATATTTATTAGTTATTTTTTATTTATGTGAAAGTTTGCAACTACTCTCTGAATATATATTTTGATGAAATTTGTCGTCTTACGATCCTAGTCAGCAAATTAAAGAGTCAAGAGAAAAGTAAACTAGTATAAGTTGCTCATAATTGACCCATTCAAATAAAAAAATATCAATAAACATTTTTTACAAAGATAAATCAACTTAGATAGTCCTCACAGGTTATGTTTTTAATTTGTAGATTTAATCTACCCAATATTGTACATATGTACATGTCAAACAATTAAAGAACAGCATGCAGAATCCTAAAAGCTGAAACAATGACTAGACAAAGTAGTACTGGATCGAACAACAATATTGTAATGTTGCAGTGTCGAAATGTTTCAGTTTAAACACCTAAAAAAACTCAAAATAAATAATTCTAAACATATAAAGAATTCAAGAGAAATAAGAGGATCATCATAATCATAATACATATTGTATATAATATTATCTCTCTCTCTCTCTCTCTCTCTCTCTATATATATATATATATATATATATATATATATAGGGAAAATCGCACTTTTGGTCCCCTAATTGTTACCCGATCTACAATGTGGTCCCCCATTGTTTTCAGTCAATTGGGTCCTTCAAATCTTTAAATTGTAGTCAATTTAGTCCTCCAGTCAAATTTCTTTCAAACCAAGGTTAATACCATGGACAATTTAGTAATTTTACAAATAAGTTTTACCCCCAATTTCCTCTATCCTCCCGCATTGGCTTTTCATATTTGTCACTCACACCGGAGTCCATGGTGACAGCAGTGTCGCTTGGTCGCCGGCGACCGACGGCGGTCTGGCAACTGACCGGTTGCCGGAATCTGTAAATTCTGGAAATATTCCAGAAAATCAGAAATGAATCTAACAATGCAAATGCAGCAGAGGAGGTCCAAATGATCTTCCAAAGAAAAGAAAAAAAAAAACAATATTTAAAAAGAAAGAGAACCAGATCAGAGTTAATTCCCACCGTTGTGTCGAATGGAAACTGTTGTCGCTGCCAACGAATGGATTCCACTGCAGACCATAATCGTTGCCACTGACTGAAATTACGATGCTGGAAAATAATTTGTTGCACCACCAGACTCTGTCACTGAATGCCAAACCCAGATACGCACAATTATAGAACAAGTGCTCATTGTAGCCAAAATAGAAAGAGAAGGCTTGAAACACTTTTCAAAGAATCCACTTTGAATTTCAATTGTAGGTATGAAGAACCTATACGCTGCACATTCAATTATATTCTATCAAATAAAATCTCAAATGCGGCAGAGTTGTTAAGGTGGAAACCCTACACATTTAAAGAAATCAATAATTTAAAAGCAGCTTAGAAAAATTTAACAGGAGAACCAGGAATATGCTGCAGGGTTTTTGGGGAAAACAACTTGGGCCATTTATCGTTCCAATTCTGTCGGATGTCCCCAATTATCAGGAGAGAAAATGAAGAACTTGAACAACAGAAAATCGCACGAAGAAGGCCTCCATCTATTAACCTTACTCCTATAATGTGCGGAAGCTTCGCTGCCGACAACTTAAACGAAGCAAACAAAATGCTCCTCCAAGTCTCGGAGCTCTCAAACCCATATGGAACATCCGCTCAGAGAGTCGCCGCATACTTCTCGGAAGCCATGTCTGCCCGCCTCATAAACTCATGCTTAGGAATCTACATGTCGGCGCCGCTCAACGCCCTCCCTCACAGCCTAAACCAGAAAGTGGCATCCACCTTCCAAAACTTCAATGTCACCAGCTCGTCTTCGCAGCAGTAGGATCAAGGAGAAAGCTAGGGCTGAAATGAATTTGGGGGTAAAGGGTGTGGGAGGAGAATGGGGAAATTGTGAAATTACCAAAATATCCATGGTACTAACCTTGGTTTGAAAGAAATTTGACCGGAGGACTAAATTGACTACGATTTAAAGATTTGAAGGACTCAATTGACTAAAATTAACAATGGGGGACCACATTGCAAATCGGGTAACAATTAGGGGACCAAAAGTGCGATTTTCCCTATATATATATATATATATATATATATATATATATATATATATATATATATATATATATATATATATATATATATATATATATGGACGCACTCAGGTGCGAATAAGTGCCCAGGAAGGAAATGCGAACGAATCAGCGCGCGACACGTGTCCAGATCTAATAAATTAAAAAAAACGCGGTGGCATTTTCGTAAATAATTGAACATCTAGGTGCAAGTAAAATCACTTACAAGTGCACCTATTTTCACCTATAAGTGCATGTAATTTTGCCTTGTTAGCATTCACTTTCCGCAAACATTCATGCACCTGGGTGTGCTTATAACTATATGTGCAACTATTTATAACTATAGGTGCAAATACTTATAACTATAGGTGCACTTACTTTCACCTATAAGTGCATGTAATTTTGCATAGTTAACATTCATTGGTCTGAGTTCAGCGGGTAGTAATACACCTGAAAACCACTCGCAAACATTCATACACCTAGGTGCAACTACTTATAACTATATGTGCAACTACTTAGAACTATAGGTGCAACTACTTAGAACTATAGGTGCAACTAAGTATTGATGCTCAGTGTAAATTTTTACTTGCACCTATAATACATTTTACATGCACTTGTAATACATTTTACTTGCACTTCGATGTTCAATTATTTACGAAAATGCCACCGCGTTTTTAAAAAAAATCAGTGTTTCTCATCCATTAGATCTGGACACGTGGACGAAGAGAATCCATTCCTATTTTGCGCCTGGGCGAAGCGTTCGCACCTGAGTGCGATTCTATATATATATATATATATATATATATATATATATATATATATAACATTGCTTCTTTCCTTATGAGGTAGTACAATCCCTAAGTATGAAATATTATACTCTTTACTATAGAGGGATTGAATTGTTTATGTAAAAAAAAAAAAAGATTTACCGCCTAATTAACAATGAATCGCGATATCATGATTACCTTTCTTATCTAATGAATGGAGAGTCTGCTTTCATATTTAGAATCGTTTGTTCTACACCCACCCCTCATCAAGTACATGCTTCAATAGGAATCACACATAGCTAGATTAGAAATATATGAAAAAATGTGTGCCTTGGCCCAATAAATAAATTAAAGTACATTATATTACATAGTTCAAGCATTTGTGACTTACCCATTTAGTGATTTTGGTAATGGACGTTCCCAAACTAGATTGGGTCGGGTGAATTTAAGAAAAATATCAATTACCATTACCATAAAAGAAAAATCTTTTTTTTTTTTGAAAAAAAAAATTAAAAAAAAAATTAGACAAGCTAGGTACTAGCTAGATTTAACAACCACTAGAGTAGTCTATCATCAATGAGAGACATACATACAAGACTAGCCTAGCTAAGGTTTTTTGCAACACTAGTTTAGGGTTCATCAATTATATATTAATCTTAATTTGGTACCTAAATTACCTAGACATAACAATACTATTCCAATCATCTGCAAATTGAAGAGCAATTAATCACCTTGGACCCATAATTTTCATTTTAATCCCCGAAAAAAAAGTACAAACTCTTTCAACACCTACCACATCATAAATTTTATATATCAATGTAAACTTCACATTACGTATCGAATACATTCTATCTTAGTAGAAAACTATAACATATATAAATGAAACTCACAAATTTCTTTCAATATAGTGGACCAACAATATTCTAGTGATTCATAGGACAATTCATTCATAGAGTGAGAACCAGTTGATTCTTGGAGTTATCTGATGAATCTTCAGAATGAACCATAATCTGGACACAGTTGATATATAGAGTGGTGATGTTAGATACAGACACACATATATGCATATATAAAGTAAATATATATAGGAATTGAAATATATATATATATATATATATATACTGAAGATCAGAGATGAGAAGAAGCTAATTAATAAGGGTTTTATTGGAAATTAAAGCAGGAATGAGAACTTTACCATTTTCTCCTTGCAAATATTCAAGAAGCCGATTGCATCTGAAAGCTAGGGGTAGCAGTAGGTTCTTCATCATTAGCCTTGAGAACATTATTAGTATTATTAATAAATTTTTTTGTGTTTATTATCTTATTCTTCTTCTTCTTCTTGTATGGGATTCCTCTTGCCTTAGCCTGAGAATCTCTGACATCCCTGAGATAAACGCGAATGGAGGCGATGGCGAAGGGGTTGGTCTCCGGCAAGCCGCCGTTCTCCTCGTAGGCGGCACGGAGGCGGCCGATAAGGGCATCGAGGCTTCCCCAGGCTTGGCGGAGAGGGCAGGTGCAGGGGCCGGCGGGGTCGGGTTGGCCGAAGAACAAGCAAGCGTGGGAATGGACCTTAGTCTTCCCGAACTGGTCGAGGTATTTAAGGAAATTCAGGACGTGGGAGTAGTGGCACTGCGACAGCGCCACCGCAGGCCGTTGATTCTTCAGGTACTGCCCGAACGTGTTCCAGTCGCGCCGCTTCTGCGACTCGTACCGGCTCAGCTGATGATGATGAACGCCGCCGCCGGCCACTTGCTGCAGCGGCTGAGGAGGAGGAGGAGTTGCCATCGTGGCGGCTAATCTCGACGACGACCCTTCGCCGTACTCTCTTCTCTCATCCGTACTGCTGGACGTCATCATGGGTGGAATTAAGAAGAGGCGAAGAGCTAGCTAGCTAGCTGCAGAGAAGAGAGAGTTTTAATGGAGATTTTAATATGATGAATAATGGAGGAGCTGAGGTGAAAGAAGACATGAAATGGGTCCAAAGGAATTCAAAGTGCTTTTAGGTCATATCTTTAATTTTTTTTTTCCTTTTCTTTTTTTCTTTTTCTTCACTGCATTACTCCGTATTATTTTTTTACTCCTTTAATTGTGTACTATTAGTATTAAGTGTATTTTATTTTTATTTTTATAGTGACATGGGAAATACGCAGAAACTATCTAAGAGTGTGTACAGGATTAAATATCGTCTTTTGATCTTAGCAAGTAAAGACTCAAAAGGAGGTAAATCAAAAGGAAGTTAATAGGAGTTTTTTGGATGGATAGAAGCTAGCATGGAGAGTTGGAGGGTTTAGTCTAGCATCTTGTCACCGAAATTTAGTGTTAATTGTTATATGTAAATATAAATAAATAAAGTTGTACACTTGCTACTAATTATAATTTTTTGTGTAATAGTAACGATTGATTATGATATTGTTTTTTTAAGAAAATGAAATTTTAAATTTATTTCCTTTTTATATAGTTTTGCCAAGTGCCAACATCATCACAACAATCATTACCAATATTAGCAGAATTCAGCACTTTGATTTTCACCCTCAACTATTAAGGGTGGTTTGGAAAGCAAGAAAATTATTTTTAAAAAATTAATTATTTTTCAAAAAATATTTTATTTTTTAATACTTAGTTGCATTCTGAAAAATTATCTTAATGTATTTAGTTTATATGTTTGAAAATCGGTAGAATTATGTAATTAAATATTTTAAATAGTTTATTTAGAATATAAAAATATTTATAATAATATTATTATTTATCAAAAAATATTTAAAAAAAAAAAACAACCGTGGTTTTCGCCAAAAATAGACAGAAATCATATCTTGAGGATTGGCGGAAAATGACCTCAGCCAAATTTCGGCGGAAGTTATTTTCCGCCAAATGCCTACATTTTTCCCAGTCAACGGAAAATGTTTTCCGTTGACTGAATTTTCCTATTGCATCCAAACATTGAAAACTCAAAAAACATTTTTCAGAAATTATATTTCGGGTTTTTAAACAGACCCTAAATGAAAAAAAATAATAAAATAAAATAAAATTGGGAACCACTCGATTAGTTGATTATAATTAAATTAAGTGATAAAATGGAACTGTTTTCAATACCCAATCATCAATGAAGTAGGGTGGTTGAGTGCAGGTAATAGATTTTGGAGTGTCACAATAATTATGCACATAAGTAGTAAATGGTAAGTTTTAGTTACCAAATCTCCTATTTATTGACTGGGACAGCGATCGAGAGAGCACAATTTAAATAATTTAACACATTTGACTATTTGAGAGTGATTTAATAGTGTGTATAAGTGAAAAATAGTTGATTTTCAACCCACCTAAGTTTGCTAGCTAAGTGCTGGCAAATTATCCTGTGAAATCGTGCCCACGGAGGTAGATTCCACAGCAGAACGCTCCTATGTACTATGTTGAGCTTGTGAAGGACATGTTAAACTTTGGCCCGCTTAAATTTGATCATTTATGAATTATGATATATCATTTGTAATAGAGTTGATGCTCATAAAAATTCTTTACGTACAGTGTTATATTATAAGGTATAGTTTTATATATATTGGAAAATGACACTTTTTTAACTTGAGTTATATATTTATTGCACTTTTTCTCCTAAGTTATTTATGTATCCACATTTATCCCCTAAGTTTGTTTAAAGTGATGATTTTTCCTCTTTTATGTTAAAAATAGAAATTTTTACCTTTAAAAAAATAAGTATTTCATTTGTTTTTATTTTCCAAAAGGTTGAACCCCAACTCTAAGGGCCCCCCCACACTCCGGCCCGGCTGAGCATCTGAGAGGATGTAAATTGTGGTAACTCAACTGAACATGAACCACAGAGGCTAGACCTTTGCTTACTGCGTACAAGGAGCCCCCCACCCACCCCACAATAATTTGTTGGAGAAAAAAATAAATGAAATACTTATTTTTAATAGGTAAAAATGTTCATTTAACAATAAATGGAGAAAATTGCCACTTTTAACATAACTGAGGGGGCAAATATAGATACATGAATAACTCGGAGAAAAAAATACAATAAGCATATAACTCGGGGGGGGGGGGGGGGGGGTAGTGTCATTTTCCCTATACATGAGACTATCATATACTAATGCCAATAGTATACAATACAATCAAGTATATTGTACATGATTCAACTTAATATCATTAGCACCAAAGAAAATTTGTAGTGTTTAAATTATTAGAAAATGACACTTTCAACTTTCGTCTCTCAATTATACGCGTTCACTTTTACAAACTAAATAATTGAGGGATGAAAAGTAATAATATAATAATATAATTTATAGATAAAAATGATATTTTCTTATAATTTTTAGAGACAAAAAGTGTCATTATATTTTCTAAATTATTAAAGTTCAAATTATATTTATTTTAACAATGTCCAAATAAATAACTAAATTAAAGTATCTTACTGTAAATATCTAATAGTCCAAGAACTTGGTATGCAATTTTAAAAGCTAATATAAGAAGACAAATAAGTTAACTAGATATGTCTCACTCCATCTAACAGTCCAACATAAATCTGGAAAATGTTTTGTTTCTTATTGGTAAATAGAATTTAATCTAATGATTCATTAAAAACTTTAATACCTCTGAGATCTTTATGATATTCATTACGGAATAATTTTTACCCATGTGAATTGGCCAATCTCATTAAATTGAGTACCAAATTGTTGGGCGGTAACTTGTAAAGCCGAGTTCAGCATCATGTCATTGAAATGTGGTGTTGACTATTATGTAAATATAAGAAAATAAAGTTGTGTCTTTATGCCAAAGATCTTATGGTCCAATGGCACCAAGTTGCTCCTTTATAGGGGAGGTTGTGAGTTTGTGCATTTATGAAAGCTCTCATGTGACACGCAGAAAGAGGTGGTTTCATTTGATTATTATTATTATTATTATATATATATATATATATATATATATATATATATATATATAATGTATTATATAATTACATAACCATATAATGTTTGTGGTTAAATGAAATAATTATATAGTTATACAAAAAAGTGCAACAAATACCTTTAGGATAATTGGTCTTTTAAGGTTAAGATCGATTAAATAAGATATTAAGAGTTCAATTATTATTGCTAATAATACTTTTAAATTCTAATACAAATCACATTTAAATTAAAAAATATTTTTAAAAAATTGGGGTGGGGTAGGCGTAGGAGTAGCTAGGGGTGGTGGGTCATACGGGTTATCCCGTGGGTTACACAAGTCAATCTATATAACTCGGGTACCCCTTACAGGTTAAATGGACCATGCCTATTCGAGCTAGATTGGAGAAATATACAATCCGACTTGCCTAAAATCGAGCAAAATAGGTCCAACTCGACAAGTTGGGCCTATGTTGCCGACTCTAAATGTGGGTATCCTCTCTCACTTTTCAATTTTATTTCAGCCTGTACGATAAACTTGAAAATCCGAGGTTTAGGGTTAGGGCCAATCCGAACTTGAAAATGAAATAGTAAAATATATAATCGATTAGTTGATCCAATAAGTCTGAAATGGCTAGCCCAAAATCAAGCGGACTTGCCCAATCGACATCTCTATTAATTGGTCAACCAACTCAAAATAAACTTATAAGTTTTGCTTTGCTAGTAGTCGCATGATACAAGGTTCGAATCCAAGGAAGTATGGAGTTCGACTTGGGCCTATAGGCCTATTGAGCCACGTTTCACAATTTACTTCATCCATTGCACCAGTCTTCAGGATTTGAATCATGCCCTTGTTGTGGAAATTAGTGTTCAAGTATTTGAAACCTGTAAACTAATTAAGGCATTTTCTGTGATTTACCTCTTTCACCCGTCTGTAGAGTAGGAGTAATATGCCCTCTATGCTCTTAGCATGCATGGATAAAGCTAATAATCTAAATGGGAAGTTTTCTCTAATAAAAGTATGAAATCTTAGCTTGGGAACTTCAATAATAGTTGTTATAACTTTAATGAGTAGACAAAAAATATAAATTAAGGGAAAAAAATACCATATGGGTACCAAAAAGTAATCTGAAGCTTGCTAAATTTGGGCCTTTTTCCATTTAACAAATGAGAATTTGTTGAACCGATTAAAGGTCACCCCAATAATGTGTGTATCAGACAGTGACCATAATTAAAGCTGTATTTTTAATTTTTAAAAAATTATTTAAATAATTTTATAGGTACATTTTAGGTTGTTTTCACTTTTACCAATTAGACTTCGCTTAAAATGCACTTTCAAGTGGAGGTTGTAAGTTTTTTCTTAAATCAAAGTTACTCTTTATGAATTATTATACTCTTTATTTTCTTAAATCAATGTTTCTCAATCTTGTGTTCAGATGACATGTATACTACAATGTAATAGAGTCAGTAGCATTCAAAAAAAAAAATCTATCTATTTAAAATTTAATAATAGGGAAAATGGCACTTTTTCTCCCAGTGTTGTTTACTAATAGCACATTTTTCCCCTGTGTTGTTTATGTAACCACTTTATCCCCTCAATTGTTTTTGAAGTGGCTATTTTCCCCCCTCTCTGTTAAGTAAGTGTTAGGACGGTTAAATATGAGGGTAAAAATGACATTTCACTTATTATTATTATTATTATTATTATTATTATTATTATTATTATTATTATTATTATTATTATTATTATTATTATTATTATTAATGAATTTGGTTTGCAATATAATTGTGCATTTTAGGCGTGGAGTACTGCAGTATATTAGGGCGTTGGGTGGGACTTAATAATAATAATCCTATATATAATAAAGCCATATGGTCTTGTGAAAATTAAATGGTGATAATCAACATTTAATTTTCACAAGACCATAATAATATTGTTATTGTGAAAATTAAATGTTGATAATCAACATTTAATTTTCACAAAACCATAATAATATTGTTAATTATAATAACAAAAATAATAATAATAATAATAATTGCAATAATAATTATAATGATAATAATTTACACGGACAGTTTCTATCTAATATATATATATATATATATATATATATATATATATATATATATATATATATATATATATATTATATTTATTTATATTTCAATTTCTACTGGCAAATTATTGTGAGGAACGATGGTCCACATAATTGTATAGATCATGAATATTAAATACATTTTTAATATATTAAAAATACATTATTTTTATATTGAAAGTACCTTACATACATATATAATGTACCCTTAGTATATTTAAAATATACTTTTTATTGCATGCAACCCTAAAGTTCATAAGTTTGAAATTAATATATGGCATAGCTAGGCGGCTTAATATTTAAGATTGTTGATGTGCATATTGAGAACTACGGAGACAAAGATGCGTTATTCGTGGATTCATCGGATACTATCCAACAACACTCTCCAACTTAATTGACGTGAAGTGGCTTAGTAACATTAAGATTATATTCTCGAATTATTAGTTCTCATCTTTTATTGATTACACACTTAATTCGATAGTATTTGGAAGAAAAAATCAATGTTCGAACTAAGATTGTGATTTTGGTCTTTAAAGGTCAATTGTATGTTGCTACATCTAGAGTTAGAAATCTCAAAGGTATAAAAATTTTGATCCGTGGTGACTCTAAAATTGTAATTCAATTACTATTGTAGTTTACTAAGTTCTTAAAAATTTGTAATATTAAAGATTATGTACTAAATTTTTAATATAGTTTAAGATTTGTAGTAATCACCCACCTTAAATATTATTTTAATTGTAAATATATTTATGTTCATAATTTTATCATAGGAATTAACACATAATAATTATTAAATAACAAAAATTTTATATATGAATAAACCTCATATAGGGTATATTTTTATAACATATTTTCCGTGCATCGCACGGGACAAATACTAGTAATAATAATAATAATAATAATAATAATAATAATAATAATAATAATAATAATAATAATAATAATAATAATAATAATAATAATAATAATAATAATAATAATAATAATAATAATAATAATAATAATAATAATAATAATAATAAGTGAAATGCTATTTTTACCCTCATATTTAACATCCTAACACTTATTTAACGAAGAAGGGGTAAAATAACCACTTCAAAAACAATTGAGGAGGATAAAGTGGTTACATAAATAACACAGGGGAAAAATGTGATATTAATAAACAACACAGGGGAAAAAATGTCATTTTCCCTTAATAATATTAGTTCTAAATTGAAATAAAAATTGTGTTGGTAGTGTATTAAGTGTTTTGTTCTTTGTGCTGTTCATTTACACTTTCTTTCCAACTTTACCCTTCACATTTTCCTTTTGACCTTTATTTTAACATTAATCCTTAATTGAAATTAAAAATATGTTACATTAGTATATATAAGTGACATTAAATGATTATCTTTGATACTCTTTGTATTATATATTTATGGTTTCTTGCCAAGTTACCCTCAATATTTTTTATTTTGCTAATTCTACCCTCATCACTATGTAAAATACAAACACATGCATACATATGTGTATATATAATTTCTATAAATATACTTTAATGTAATAGTAGTTTTTTAATTAAGGGAAAATAACACTTTTTCCCCTTAAGTTGTACACTTATAGCACTATTTTCCCCTGAATTATTCATGTAAGCACATTAGTCCCCTCAATTACTCTAAAAGTGGCGGTTTTCATCCCTAATATATTAAATTGACATTTCTACCCTTAAAGTAAATATTTTATTTATTTTTCTTCTCCAACAAATTATTCGTATACGTAGGGATGATCATGGTTCAGTTTGAACTGAACCGGACACTTTATCAATCGAATTGAAATTTTTCGGTTATGATTCAGATCAGAACCCAATATTTGGATTTCAGTTTATTAAATTTATGAATCGAAAAAACTGGATCCTGAACCGTAAACCGGCGGTTCCAGATCCGGTTCACGATTTTAAACCGTCTTTATTTTAAAATTTTATTTTTTATTTTGAAATAGTCTAAATTCAACAATAAATGTATTTTTTTTTTTTTTCAGTTCGGAACATGAACCGATCGTTCCGGTTCGTGATTTTAATAAACTCTAAATATCGGGTTTCACTTCTAAATTATAATTGGAATATTTTGATTTGATTGCTATAATGTCAATTCGGTTTGAACCAAATCGTGGTCATAATTTGTTGCAGAATAAAACTAAATGAAATATTTATTTTAAGGGTAAATGTGTCCATTTAACATTTCAGGGGAAAAAATATCTACTTGAATAATTCAAGGGAAAAAAGTGCTATAAGTATACAACTTAGGGGAAAAAGTACAATTTTTCCTTTAATTAATTAATGAATAATGTGTATCTATTTCAATATGACTTTCTCTTTTGAAATTTTAACTTCTATTTAGTTTAACTTCTTTTTTAATTAAAAAATCTCTTATTATTATTATTATTATTATTATTATTATTATTATTATTATTATTATTATTATTATTATAAAAGGGTTTTATTTTTTTCATTTGTATCTTATTTGATGTGGAATATATTGTTGGTCCCGATAGAATGAAATGAGAGTCTAGAGGGGGGCGGGGGGGGGGGGGGGGGGTGAATAGACTCTTTTCGTGAAAAACCCTAATCGTCACCTTTCGGTGTCTTGGCGCAGCGGATAAGAAAGATTCGTTTTAAATACTTTGCACGAGTTTGCGTAATTAGACAAACTTTCGGTAACGATGATAAATGGAATGATATGCATGCAGAAAAGAAAAGCGTAAGTAAAGCGATAGAAGGGACACGAGATTTTATAGTGGTTCGGCTAATGTTGCCTACTCCACTCTTCTTCCACAACTATTGGAAGGATTGCACTATCACTCTTAGTACAATTACACAAAGACTTCCTTGATCACTAAGCCGGACAGCCTTCGTAGGTTTTTCAACTCCTCGAGTTTACTCCACCTCTATCAACTTCTTCTCCTGAGTTGAGGTTGGTAGAAAATGATTTCTTGAATTCTCCAACTATGAGGTCTTGACTTTGAGATATGATTGCTTCAAACAGATGGCAAGACTTCCTTTGAGGTGTAAGAAAACGATCAATAGTCTTCTTCAAGAAACTTAGCACCTCAAAACTGGTTCACAAAAGCTTTTAGTAAATTGTAGGCGTTTCAAGTGCTTTTGTAAGTGAGTAAGTCGAGTGAGAATGAACCAGCACCTTCTTAGTTGATGAAGGTGGATTTATATAGGTGATGAAAATTCATCCGTTGGAGGGAGATGAACTTTTGCGAACCTTTTAACCATCGGACAAGGACCGGGGAGCTTCATGCATTAAATGCTCCATTAATGAGGTTGTACCATGTAGCCGTTGGAGGTATGGAAAGCATTAGGTTTTGTCCTGTAGCTTCAGAAGATGGTACATCTTCATTTAATGCTTCTTGAAAAGTGTGTCCCTTAAGGTGGGGTCCTTATTGTCCTAGGATGTTGTCAAAACGGACAGCTAGAACATTCTTCTCGTTGTTGAAGAGAAGTAATGTTTGATATAGATTGTCTTTATAAAGAACTGTCTTTTCGTGTTTGTTGACAACTCCTTCTTGACTCTCGTTGATGTTCTTCATGTCTCGTGTCTTCTTTCGCCTTGGAGACCCTAACATCTAATCATAACTCATTTTCGTGTGTTTGTCTAGCTTAACACGAATTACATAGGAGTTATGGCAGCTCTCGTCTAGGACGAAGGCAGCGATTGAAAAAGCTAAAGGTTAGGGGTCTACTTTTCTACATTACATTGGTATCATCAAAATCCTAATACAATGTTCCTAACATATATACATCATTTGCTTATTGTCAACAAAACATTTTCCTTCATTTATTATGATATTGATAGTAAAATCAAATTATAATAGCAAATTATAATATAAACTAATTACATTTTTGAAAAGCTAATCTAATAATTTTAAAACACAATATATACATACTAATATTTCTTATTATAAGAAAAATTACAGTTACATCTTCTAATATTTATAAGATTTATGTGTTTCTTTATTATTTCGATAATTTAATTTAACTAACTTTTTATTGTTTATTGGGCATTTTCAGTTGCACATGGTGTATTTACAACTATTGTTAGATATAATATTGAGCAAATTTCACTTTTAATTAGCTATATATTGCGCCATTGTCACATTTGGTCATACTTTTTAAATTTTGTCTTGTTACATCCTTGCCTTTATTTGCTTGCCCTAATTAGTCATCCGCTTAAATGTATATTATTCCACCATTTAAAAAAGATCAGAGAACTAACATGTATGGAGTAATTCCATGTGAGCATATAGCCATTAATGTGCAATCTAATTATCAGCTTAAGCTTTTAGTTGGGATGGAGCACATGCTTCAATTTGGTATTAGAGCTAGACCAAAGGTCATGGGTTCAAATCTTAACGCCACTCATAATTGACTGCGGTTACCGGTCGGTGGGTACAAAATAGGGTGAAATATTACAGGTTGAATGATAAATTACATAATATAATAGCCCTCTTTTGTTAAAGGTGGAATTAAATCAATTTAAATAAAGGACTAATTCCTCTGTCAAACAAATGAAAGTCGATGATGTAATGGTGGTGAATAAGTATCACAATTTGAGTTATAAGTATTACAATATTTATCATTAGTAAAAATTAATTTTACCCCAAATAGTATCACGTACAATTAATTAATTCACATATAAGTATTACAATGCATATCTATCATAAATAACGATTTATTTTTAATTCAAATTGGTATTAAATTTTCTACAATAAATATTACGTTTACTTTTATAAGTAACATTTTACATATAAGCATTACAATATTGACATTAGAATTATACTTTGTAAATATCACAATTTCACGTCTGTTATAAGTATTACAATATTTATCAATAGTAATTTAACAATCATTTTACCCTAAATAGTATCACAATTTCACAAATAAATATTACAATATTTATTATAAGAAACAATTTATTTATTTCAAATTAATATTAAAATTTATGTCATAACAAGTATTAAGATCCGTAAAATGATCTCACATAAGTGTGACTCTAATAATTTTAGCGGGTTTAAAATTAATAAATTTGTAATTATAGAATACAAATGAGAAGATGATTAAAGGTATATATATAATAGCTAGTAGAGTAGAGTGGAGCATAGCGACTAGCAAGGTTCCAGTGAGGAAAAAACAACGTTAAATTAAGTGTTTCTAAGGCAGAATTAATATTTTATATTACAGCTGTGGCACTAGAAAACATTTTGACGCTAAGAATAAACATATAATTAATAATAATGGTATATATATATATATATATATATATATATATATAGTTAGACAGCAGTGGTGTCACTACATACCATCACAATCATCACTACTGTTAATAATGCTTAGTGATAATATTGTATATTAATATCTCTGTATACTTAGTACAGTAGTCATGTTGATCTCTCTCTCTCTCTCTCTCTCTCTCTCTCTCTCTCTCTCTCTCTCTCAGTGCTAAAACACACATAAATTTCTGGGAATACAATGGGAGGGGCCTTGTGCTGCTGTTTCCCAATTTTAGGCTATCTAATTAAGCTGTCAATTTCATCTATTCAGATGATTATACTCAAATGTGTGTTGGCCAACCTAGGTTGGCTCAACTCAAATAGTCGAATAAGATAAACAAGTGTTTGATAAATTAGTTCTATAGCATTTTCAAGTCAAACAATCTAAGCCTCCACCATCAAGGTTCATTTTCAGTTTAAAGAATACGAACTTATTACCACCTATTTGAAATGGTAACTCGGATGCTATGGGCTATAACTTGTAGTTAATAATAATAATAATAATAATAATAATAATAATAATAATAATAATAATAATAATAATAATAATAATAATAATAATAATAATAATAATAATAATAATAATTGATGGTTTTTGGGTTTTCGGGCCCAAGGAGGTCCAACACAACCTTAAGCTGGAGGATACACCTTTCACAAAAAGTCTAGATTTTTAGTGAAGTATGATGCTCAATAGTGCTCTCTATTCCCTCTCCGGGTTCTCCCCTCTCTCTCTTACAAGGGTGGAGGAGCCCTCTTTATAGTGGCTCCTCCTCTACTGTCTTAAAGGCCCATGATGGCCGACTTAAAGATTACATTCAATGTGTCGAGCCGTTGGGCGACGTTACGGACTCTGCCAACGGCTCTCTCTGGCTAGTAACTGGCGGACCGAGTCCGACCTTCAATGCCTCAGCGGCTCCTTGCCTTGACTGCTCTGAAGGCTCCCTCAACGGCTCTCTGGACCGAGTCTTCTCCTGGGCCGGACCTGGGCCGACTCCTCGTCCCCGTTTGGCATTGGGCCGTCCTTCCGGGCTCTGAACTGGGCCTCCTTCTTCAGACCTGGGCCGAGTCCTGGACCCGGCCCATGCATTCTTTCTGGGCCTCTTTTCTTGGGCCGGGGTTCTCACCCCATCAACTAGTCCCTCACTTTTCCATACCCGGTCCGCCAACCTGGGTTTGGAAAAGTAGTAACCGCCTCCTTCTCACCGAATCCGTGCCTTGAATGACCCAGATTGGCCCAGATTATTCGCTATCTCCCGGATCTCGCGGGACCGTTCTGATCTCCTCGGCCTGGCCTGGCACCTATAAATGACCTTGGCCGTTCTTCTCTTAACTTACTAATTCCTCATGGGTCGCTCACCACTGAAAGGGAAGCGAATTGACTTTGGATCGCCCCGGCGCCCCTTGCCTTTGAAACGGACTCGGCCTGAGAGGGAGCCTAGAAGGAAGGCTCCCCGTCCGACTCCACAGAGATCACCTGTTGGCGCTGTCTCCATGGCTCTTCATCCGCCGACTCCTGCTCGTCGTGAAGTCGCTCCGACTTCTCGCCCTTCTCCTCCTCCGGGGACTGCTCGAGTAACTTCCCCAGGCGGGACCGTTGTTGACGTGCCTGTCCCAGAGCAGCTGACCTTCCGTATGACTTTTTCTATTCCTCTGGATGACTTGGACGGTCCGGTTACAGGGCTAATGAACGAGGAAGACTTTGCTCGTTATCAGGAGATGTACCCGGACGACGAAGAGCTGGTTGTGCCACCACTCATGCCGGCGTTCTGGGACTCGCTTTGCCCACCCCCTCCTGGACCATCGGGAGGGTTCTTTGGAAGCGACTCCTCCTCGCCGAGTGAGTGATCTTTGTGAACTGGGATCGGCCGGATTCTCTAAAGGGGTAGTTCTTTTAGGAGCATTTGCTTACTCTGTAATAAGCTCCTTGTAACCTGCACCTTCTTTATTTTATAATAAAATATTTTCGGCCTTCAGTTTTCATCTTTTTCAGTATATTTAGTGCACTCGTCCGTCCCAATTGTCGAGGAGTCGGCCGCGATGTCGAGTCCTCCCTCCGCTTGACACCTGTAAAATCTCGCTTCCCAGGGCGAGCCAGGCTTTTTTCAGTTTAGCGTGCGAATCTCACCCTTCCCGAGCTAATTGGATGGGATTAGTCTCTGACAGAGATTCGCGCTGCCCATCCAATCCGGCTCAGTTATGTCAGTTACGATTCCCTCCGTGATTTGCGCCTCGGTCGTTGCTTTCTCGAGGCTCTATATAAGGGCTCTTGGTAGCTCTGTGCTTTCTCACCATTTTACATCTCAAAACCTCAAGCTATGAGTTTCAGGGACGGTGATCGTCGTTGGTCCATCCGTAATAAGGAGCATGCCAGGCAGGGGGAGCTCCGGCGGAAGAGGGCGGCTAGCGGAGAGCACCTGGTGGGCGACTCCGCTTCTGATCCCATCGTGGTGCCTCCTGACATGCTTGATCTGATGGTCGTGGAGCCGGAGGAGGACGAGATGGAGCCCATGATAGAAGATCCAGAGCCAGAGGAGGACCTAGACTGGGAGGCTCCTCCGCTTTTTGGCGTGGCCATGTCACCGAGTGCTCTGGAGAGGCCCCTGCGGATGGTTGTAGATGGGAAGCCTGCTGTGTATCTAGATGAACTGCCCGAGCCCGAGCCTGAGCCGAGTCCGTTGCCTTTCCGCCCCCACTACTACTTGGAGGGTCCGCAGCCGGTGCGTCACGCGGAGGAGGAGGAAGTTAAGCCCTAGGCCCGTCTTTTCTGTGTAATGCTTGTGGCCGAGTCCTTGGCCTTGTACCCTTGTCTTTATGGAATAAAATCTCGTTTTTACTTTTCGATTCTTGGTTTTTGCGTGGTCCTTTGGCCGACTCTTGGTCGTCATGACCGACTTGTAGACTCTGCCCGACCAAGCCCTGTGGGTGACGGATTCGGCAAATCCGTCGGCCGACCTTGCGACCTGAAGCTCGTCCGGGCCCCTCCATTTGGCCGGACCCAGCCGGGTCACTTCTAGAAACTTCTAGCGTGATCTGGATGGGCCCCCATAGCTTTTGCCTTGATGGGCCTTTGGCCTGGCAGGCCGGGTCATTGTCACTCAACCTCGGTCTAGGGTAGACGCGCCGCTTGCAGGCTAGCCCTAGGCCTGAACCGTCGTTCCGCCCATCGAGGCATTAAATGCGGCGTCCCTTCAACGTCTTGTTGCCTCCGATTCCTCCACTACGGAGGCGCCGCGTGGCAACCTCTTGGACTTCTTTCCCCCCTTAAAAGGCCTTTTCCTTCCATTCTTCTTCTTCAATTCTCCCACCAAGCTTCTGCTCTTTCATCGTCTTCTCAGCCTCAACTCCAATCTGTAAGTAATGCCTTCCTCTTCTCATTCTTCTTCTTCCTCCCGTCGGCCGTCTTTTGACAACCCGGCGGGGACCTCTCCGTCATCTTCTTCTTCTTCTTCCGTCGTTCGCCGCCTGGAAATGCCGGCGGGCTTCCAGGCGGTGTCTTCTTCTTCGCTCTTAGCCCCTTCTTCTTCTGGGGCGGCCACTCCGATGAGCCCAGCCCCGTTGACTACGGTGGCTGCTTTGCCGGGCGGCGTTGTACGGCCGCGAGGCAAGTTTGACTCGGTTGTCCGGCCGTCCGGTCTTCCGTCGTTGGCCACAGCGGCGGACCTAGACATGGCCCGCTTTCTGCTTGGCCCTTCGGCCTTGGTCGTCGCGGCGGAAAGCCGGCCTATCCACGACCCGCCGGAGGGTTTTGTGGGTATCCACCTGCACTCGGTTGCATTCAGCTTCCGAGTGCCTCCACACCCATTTCTTTCGCTCCTCTTTCGGCATTATAACTTGGTCCCGGGCCAGTTAGTGCCTAACTCTCACCGACTCCTGACCAGCTTCATCAATCTCTGCCATTGGTGGCGGTGCGAGCCGGATTTGGACCTGTACCGGTACCTCTTTACCAGTGAACAAGGTCGGTTCTCACTCGCCCGGCTTCATCCAAGTCGCCGCCCGTCCGGGGCGACAACTTTTCGAGGGGTTGTCCGACTCGATAAAAGAGTGGAAGCCCCTTTATTTCTTCGTCCGACCTTGCTCCTCTTCCTTCACCTTCCCGACCCTCTGGCCGGCGACTCTCTTCAAGCCCTGCTCTCGGCGCGCCGTCTTTACGGAGGATGCTGTCATGGGCGGCGACTTCTTGAAGGGCTTCGGGCCGTACTCCGTCAAGTACTGGTCCCGAGTCCGGGCCATGGCCAAGCATGGCCTTCTGCCGGAGGGCGCCGCCACCGTAGGTAGCGTCTTTTCATCTCTTTCTCGACTTGCTTCTTATTTCCTACGGGAACCCTCACAAATGAGTGGATTTCTTTTGCAGGTCCGTACGATTCCGACTCCTCCAGCTCCGGCGAGGCAATCGCACCGACCCCTGAGATGGCAAATAGAGCGGAAAAGATGAGGCGTCGCTTGACGCAACGCTCTACCGGTGCTGCCGCCACGTCCTCTTCTCAGCCGTCGCCGGTGGTTCGACCGACTCCCCCACCTTCCCACAACGTGGTTGACCTCACACCTTCGCCCGTGGTATCGCCCAGTCGGCAGCCGCCTCCTCCTTCTACTGAGAGTCCGAGTTCTAAGCGGCCTGCCGAGCATACGGAGGGGCCGACTCCGAAGAGGATCAGGCTGTGCCACGAGGTGGACGAGGATGCCCAAATCTGGATGGGCAACACCTCCGTTCGCAAGTGGTGCAAGGATGTCCTTCTGCCAAAGGATGTGGAGTCGACCCGTGCTCTTGGCGACGGGTTCATCATCGAGGCCTTGCTCCGTCAGTCGTATCGCGTAAGTTTTACCCATTCGGCCTTTTCCCTCTGTTTTACCCATTCGCAAGTGGTGTAAGTTTTTTCTTTTCCGTTCGACTGACGGTTTGGTGTGCAGGACCTCGCCCTCCAGATGGAACTGGGCAATCGGTTCCAGGGCTTTAGGAATGATATGCGAGCCATGACCGCCAAGCAGCGCCAGACAGAGGAAGCTCTCCTGGAAGAGCAGGCGAAGCAGCTCAAGACGGTGGAGGTGCACAACGCCGAGTTGCTGAGGGTCACCCGTCAGTGGGAGGAGGAGAGGGGCAGAGTGGCCACGATCGCCGCGACTTCTGTCGCAGATTATAAGAAGTCGGCGGCCTTCGAGGTGGATGTGCAGGCGGCGGTGGCAGCTCGGAGGAGAGAGGTGGCCAAGGAGTGGCTGGCGACCCCAGAGGGCGATGATTTCCTCCTAGACCTGGGCGAGCGGGATTACCGCCTCGGCTTCCGCGAGGCGCAGATGGAGATTTACGCCACCCTGTTGGCCCGCGACTCTTCGTTCACTCCCGAGAGCTGGGGTCTCAAGCCGGTGCTGGACGCTGATGGGCCGGCTGCGCCTACTGACCCGGCGACTCTTCCTGCGGCGACGCCTCCAGAGCTCGCCGAGTCCTTTCCTCAGGCCGAGGACCCTTCCTCTGTTCCCCTTGCTGGACCATCAGCGGGGGCGCAAGTTGAAGGGGTCGCCGTCGGTACCCCCCCCCTGTAGCCTAGGGTCTTTTTAGAATAGACCCTCTTTTGTAAGGGCTAGCCTCCTTATCGGCCGTATTTTAATAAAAAAAACAGCTTCCCCTTCTCTTTTCACGGAGTTTGTCTTTGGGGCTCTTTTAATATTGGCATTCTTCTAAGGTTTTGAATCTTACTCAGTCGAGGCGACTCCTTTACGCTTCCTCCGAGAAACGACTAAGGGTCTGGACCCTTGTCTCCCAGCCATTTCTCGCCGAGTCCCTTAGTCGAGGCGACTCCTTTCTGCTTTTTCTCTTGGAAACGACTAAGGGTCTGAGCCCTTGTTTCCCATCTTTCTCTCGCCGAGTCCCTCAGTCGAGGCGACCTTTTAGGCTTTTTCTGTTCTCAAAAACGGTTTAGGGTCAGTGCCCCGTTGTTTCTATATATACTTGTCGAGTCCCTCAGTCGAGGCGACTCCTTTTGGCTTTTTCACGGAAACGTCTAAGGGTCTGGGCCCTTGTTTCCTATCTTTCTCTCGCCGAGTCCCTCAGTCGAGGCGACCCTTTAGGCTTTTTCTGTTCTCAGAAACGGTTTAGGGTCAGTGCCCCGTTGTTTCTATATATACTTGCCGAGTCCCTCAGTCGAGGCGACTCCTTTTGGCTTTTTCACGGAAACGTCTAAGGGTCTGGGCCCTTGTTTCCTATCTTTCTCTCGCCGAGTCCCTCAGTTGAGGCGACCCTTTAGGCTTTTTCTGTTCTCAGAAACGGTTTAGGGTCAGTGCCCCGTTGTTTCTATATATACTTGCCGAGTCCCCCAGTCGAGGCGACTCCTTTTGGCTTTTTCACGGAAACGTCTAAGGGTCTGGGCCCTTGTTTCCTATCTTTCTCTCGCCGAGTCCCTCAGTCGAGGCGACCCTTTAGGCTTTTTCTGTTCTCAGAAACGGTTTAGGGTCAGTGCCTCGTTGTTTCTATATATACTTACCGAGTCCCTCAGTCGAGGCGACTCCTTTTGGCTTTTTCACGGAGACGTCTAAGGGTCTGGGCCCTTGTTTCCTATCTTTCTCTCGCCGAGTCCCTGGGACGATTGGCTGCAATCCACGCACTTTATTCAGATTTCTTGGAATCCTCGATCTCATACATGACCTATCATTGGCTACTGATAAAACTTTTTCAAATGTGTAGCATTCCATATGCGATCTATAAGCTTGCCTCCCATGGTCTCTAATTTGTAAGTTCCGGCCTGAACTACAGCCGCGATGCGGTACGGCCCTTCCCACTTGACCGCGAGCTTGCCTCCTTCGGTAGGCTGGCTGGCTTGTCGATCCCGTAGCACTAGGTCGCCAACCTGGAAGGTTCGCGGGCGAGTTCTACGGTCGCGGTATCTTTTTACTGCCTGCTGGTACTCAGCCATTCGCGCACTCGCGGCTTCCCTTCTTTCTTCTAGAAAATTTTTCTCAATCTGCAGGCTCTCCTCATTTGCTGCGTCCGAGTTGGTGCGAACCCGGTGGGTGGGTTCGACCACTTCGACAGGTACCTTGGCCTCAAAGCCGTATGCGAGCGAGAATGGACTCTCTCCCGTCGCCCGCCGCGGGGTAGTGCGATAGGCCCATAGGACTCGATCAAGCTCGTCCGCCCAGTTTCCCCGGACGTCTTCAAGTTTCTTCCGGATCCCATCGACCAAGGTTCGGTTCACATTCTCAACCTGCCCATTTGCTTGGGGGTAGGCCACCGACACCTTGGTATGCTTAATGCCGTGTCGGCGGCAGAATTCGGCGAATGCCTGGCAATCAAACTGTCGCCCGTTATCGCTGACGATGTGCTCGGGCAAACCGAAGCGACAGATCACCTTTTTCCACAGAAAACGTCGACACTGGTACTCGGTGATGGTAGCCAAGGGTTCCGCCTCGACCCACTTGGTGAAGTAATCGATGGCCACGACGCAAAACTTCAATCCTCCCGGGGCGACGGGTAATGGTCCCAACAGGTCTATTCCCCACTTGGCGAAGGGAATGGCAGTGGTGACTGGTGTATAGAAGGTGGCTGGCCGAGTGTCTTTCCTGGCGAATGCCTGACAAACGCCACATTTGGACATCCGTTCAACACAATCTCGCATCATGGTCGGCCAGTAATACCCTTGAACGACCAATTTTCGGGCGAGCGTGTGAGCACCCTGGTGCGCAGCGTAAATGCCTCTGTGAGCTTCATCCATTACCTTCTCGGCCTCAGGCTTAAGTAGGCATTTCAACAGGGGTCCTCCGAACGACTGTTTATATAGGTTTCCGCCAACGATCCGGAAGGAGGGGGCTTTCCGCCGAATCCTCGCTGCGACTGCCGGGTCAGTTGGCAACTCGCCCGTTTCCTTGAATCGCCGGATGTCATCTATCCAGAACATCTCCGGGTTTTCCTCTCGATCCCACCCTTCGGTGTTTACTTGCTGGACACCTAGCGGCGCCTCTTCAACACTCGGCCGACTTAACTCCTCCTTCTGGCAAATCTTTATTAAGCGGTCAGGCACCCCTTCCAGGGCGATTTTAGACAAGATGTCGGCCTCTACATTGTCCGCCCGGGATATGTATTCTATTTCATAAGCTTCGAACCCCTTCAACATCTTAATGGCACATTCTTTGTACAACGCCATCCTCGCGTTCTTAGCTTCGCACGTACCCGAGATCTGCCCGACTACTAGCCGAGAGTCGGTTTTGACTCGTAGCCGTTCGACTCCTAGATCCTTGGCGAGTCGAAGGCCGTTCAACACTGCTTCGTACTCGGCCTCGTTATTTGATGCAGAGAACAGGTAACTTAAGGCGTAATACAGCCGAAATCCCTCCGGAGTGATGAGCACAACGCCGCCTCCGCAGTGCTGTCGACTTGATGCTCCATCCGCATGCATCTCCCACCATTCGCCCGGATTGCTCTCCGAGGCGTGTTCCTTCTCCTCCTCACTCGCGGTACACTCGACCAGAAAGTCGGCCAAAGCTTGGCCTTTGATGGAGGGCCTGGGTTGGTACTCGATCCCGTATTGAGTCAACTTGACGGCCCACTTTACCAGCCGGCCGGAGGACAAGGGGTTCCGTAGCACACTCCCGAGTGGCTGATCCGTCAGGACCCGGACGGTATGGGCTTGGAAGTAAGGCGCCAACTTGCGCACGGTGACCACCAAGGCATACACGATCTTTTCCAGGGCGGTGTACCGTGTCTCGGCAGCTTTCAGTGAGCGGCTTACATAGTAAACCGGGTGCTGGACTCGGTCCTCCTCTCGAACCAACACCGAACTTACCGCTTTGGCCGAGGCGGCGAGGTACAACAGTAAGGGCTCGCCCTCCTGGGGGGTAGACAGTACTGGGGGAGACGAAAGATATCGTTTTAATTCCTCGAACGACTGTTGGCATTCGACAGTCCAAGCGAATCCCTCTTTCTTCTTCATGGCTTCGAAGAAAGGCACAGTCTTATCCGCCGATTTGCTCAGAAAACGGCTGAGAGCGGCCAGTCGTCCAGTCAAGCGTTGTAGGTCCTTGATAGTAGTAGGAGGCTGCATGTCGAGGATGGCTTGTACTTTCTCTGGGTTAGGCTCAATGCCCCGCTTGGTGACCATGTAGCCCAAAAACTTACCGCCCTGGACAGCGAAAGCACACTTCTTGGGGTTCAATCGGAGGTTGTACTTTATCATTACTTTAAAGCAGTCGGCTAAATCTTCCGCGTGCTTGTCCTCTTCTCGACTCTTGACGAGCATGTCGTCGACGTATGCGGCCATCGATTTTCCTAGCAGGTGGTGAACAACCGGGCGACCATTCGGGTGTATGTAGCCCTGGCATTTTTGAGTCCGAATGGCATGACTCGATAGCAATAAACTCCGTTTGGAGTTAGGAAGGCGGTCTTCTCCTCGTCCGCCGGGTGCATGAATATTTGATGGTACCCTCTGAAGGCATCCATAAAACTGAGCAGCGCCGACCCGGCCGTCTCGTCGACTAACTGGTCGATTCGGGGCAGAGGAAACGGATCTTTTGGGCATGCTTTGTTAAGATCCGTGTAGTCTACACACATTCGCCACGTCGGGGGCTTGGGCACAAGGACCACGTTAGCCAACCATTCCGGGTACTTGACCTCACGGACGTGCCCGGCTGTTAACAGCGTGCTGACTTCTTTCTTCACAAACTCCCTCCGGTCGTTGGCCAAGTACCGTTTCTTTTGCACGACCGGCCGGTGCTCCGGGTCTACGGCGAGTCGATGCGATATGATCGATCGATCTACGCCGGGCATATCTTCTGGGCCCCAGGCGAAAACCAGCCGGTGCTCTTTGAGTACTCTCGTGATTTCCCCCTTTGACTTCTCCGAGAGGCCGACTCCGATTCTCACTCGCCTGCTCGGTTGTGCTGGGTCGATCTCAATTTCTTCTAGCTCGACGGCCGGCTCTGGGCGAGGTATCACTGTTTTCTTAGGGGGCCTCTCGGTGATCTCGTGGACCTGCATCCCACGCTGGCCCATTCCTCTACATGCTTGCAGATAGCAGTCGCGGGCGACCTTGCGGTCACAACGCACCGTTCCTATTCCGTTCGGCGTGCGAAACTTCAGGCATAAATGTTCGATTGAGATCAGGGCCCCGAGGTCTTCCAAACCCGGGCGGCCGAGTATAGCGTTGTGTGAGCAGGCTAGATCGACCACGATAAACTTCATGCTCAACTGTTGTACGTCCGGATAGCTGCCGATTTCCACAGGAAGAGTAATGGACCCTTCCGCCTCCACCGAGTCCCCGGTGAAACCGGCGAGAGGGGTGTTCACGGGTCTGAGCTGTTCTCGAGTCAGCCCCATCTTGGTAAAGGTCTCCAGGTACAGTACGTTGACGCTGCTCCCGGTGTCGACCAGGATTCGGCGAACGACCACTTCGTTGATGTCCATGGCGATGACCAACGCGTCTCGATGCGGGGTTTCCCCCGGCTGGCAGGTCCTTATCGGTGAACACGATGGGCTCCCGGCATACCTTTTTGGAGCTCTCTTCTCGACCATAGACTGTTCCGACATATAGCTGCCGAGCCCAGGCTTTTCGGGTGTTCGCGGAATCGCCGCCTTTCGGCCCGCCGACTATCATGTTAATGACCGGCTTCTGGCGCCATTGGGCTTCGTCCTCTTCGGAAGCCGGCTGCTTGCCTCGGCTGCTTTCGGCGTCGGCGGCGGGTCCCTCGCCTCCTCGACTGGTCGACCTTCGCTTCCATTGGTTAGGGGGCGGCGTCCCTTGCTGGATGATCCCCTCCATGATCTTCTTTAGATAGTAGCATTCTTCCGTGCTGTGAGTATAAGTTTTGTGATAGCGACAATATTTAGAAGTCTTACCAGTATCCTCGTCTACTGCACGGTCGTCAATCGGCGGAGGCGGAGGCGGGGCGACTGCCTGTACTTCGTGGACCGGTCGCTCTGGAACCGGTCGATAGGTGTGAACGACGGGGCGGTCATACGGTCGCCTGACCTCGGGTCGCCGGGCCGCATCCGAGCGCCTCTCTCTCGTTTCCACCCGCGTCCTTTTTCCGCTGGCGGACCCACCGACCTCGCGCTGCCGTTTATGCTTCATGGCCTGCTTTGTGTTGGCCCTCTTGTTGGCCATCTGGACAGCCTCCGCGTATGTCGCCGGGCGGTTGTCCCTTAGGTCTCGATACAGCTATCCGGATCGCAAAGATTCAATGAAGAAGGTGAGCGCTGTTTGGTCCTCCACCTCTTCTATTGACTGGATCTCCTTTTGCCAGCGAGCAAGATAGGCTTTCAAGGACTCGCCTTCATCCTGATGGATGTCGCCTAAGTGCGTCAGATCCTTCTGTGGCTTGATGTTAGCGGCATAGTGGCTCATGAAGCGGTCTGCCAGTTCCTCAAAGCTGTGAATCGACCCTGGGGGCTGACCTACAAGCCATCTTTGGGCGGGCCCCTTCAGCGTGGGTAAGAAGGCACGGCACATGACCGGATCCCGCACTCCTAGGACTTGCATCTTAGCTTGGTAACTCAATAGATGCTCTCGCGGGTCGCCTGATCCGTCGAATGTGGCTTGCTCCGGGAACTTAAAGTCGCTCGGTATCTTAAAGGCCATAACCTCGTCTGAGAAGGGTAAGGCGGTCAGCAACGTACGTCCTGGGGATTTGGTTTTTCCCTCCATCCGTTCTTTCAGATTTCGTACCTCCTGTACTAGGTTGGCCACTTCGATCCTCTCCCGGGTGCGATTTCCCGTGGATTCCGTGCTTTCGCCGACTTCAGACTGAGCCGGTTGGACGGGGTTGCGAGGAGGTTGCTCCACGCGACGAGTCTCAGTCCTGGTTCTTTTGGTTCGGCTCTTCCCTCGTGCAGCTTGTCGGTCGCGGGCGACCAACGGGGCACGACTGGGCTCCTTCCGGCCTAATCGCTCTCTTGCCGACCGACGTCCGACGCTGGGACCTAGCCGGGAATGAACGGATAGCACCGGTTGGCTTTCAGCCCGTCGGCTTAATTTCCGGTTGTCCGGCCTCTGAGGCGGTTGCAACTCGCGTTGCAGCTGGCGAGTGATGGACTGTTCTCTCACTCCTAGGCTCGCTTCCGCGCAGGCGCGTCCGATTGCACGCAACTGCTCCGGGGTGAGCAGCACTTGAGGTAATTGCGGGTTTCTCAGCGGCGTCGGCGGCGGTGTAATCTCGTTTTCATGGCTTCGGGCATTTCTCCTATTCAGCTGGTTTCTCAAGTCGGCCTCTCGTCCGTTGTCTTGACGGCTCGACTGTTCCTCGCTTCCAGCCATGTCTGGAGTTTGCCTGATTCAACTATTGTTCCTCGGACTCGCCTTACTCAAGAGGACACGTGACTCTTCAGATCGATCCCCACAGACAGCGCCAGTGATGGTTTTTGGGTTTTCGGGCCCAAGGAGGTCCAACACAACCTTAAGCTGGAGGATACACCTTTCACAAAAAGTCTAAATTTTTAGTGAAGTATGATGCTCAATAGTGCTCTCTATTCCCTCTCCGGGTTCTCCCCTCTCTCTCTTACAAGGGTGGAGGAGCCCTCTTTATAGTGGCTCCTCCTCTACTGTCTTAAAGGCCCATGATGGCCGACTTAAAGATTACATTCAATGTGTCGAGCCGTTGGGCGACGTTACGGACTCTGCCAACGGCTCTCTCTGGCTAGTAACTGGCGGACCGAGTCCGACCTTCAATGCCTCAACGGCTCCTTGCCTTGACTGCTCTGAAGGCTCCCTCAACGGCTCTCTGGACCGAGTCTTCTCCTGGGCCGGACCTGGGCCGACTCCTCGTCCCCGTTTGGCATTGGGCCGTCCTTCTGGGCTCTGAACTGGGCCTCCTTCTTCAGACCTGGGCCGAGTCCTGGACCCGGCCCATGCATTCTTTCTGGGCCTCTTTTCTTGGGCCGGGGTTCTCACCCCATCAATAATAATAATAATAATAATAATAATAATTATTATTATTATTATTATTATTATTATTATTGTTATTATTATTATGTGTGGCATCAAAAAGAAAGAAAAACATTAATATTGTTGTTACGGAAACAGAAAAAAAAAAAAAAAAGGGGGCCAATGCTGATGAACAACAACAAGAGAGATATAAATGTTAGGCATGGCAATGGTAAAATGGTCATTTTGTAATTCAGGTCAATCAGTTAATAAAATACTCTACTTTTCTTAACTTTTTAGATTTTGGCTTATTATTGCCCCAATAAACTAATACGTATTATTGATGATGGGCCATGGGCGTTCGAGCAAAGTCTTCTGATTCTCAAACAGATACCTTTGGATGTAGATCCAGATTCGGTGACTCTAGACTCAACCCAATTTTGGATTCAAATACATGGTCTCATTGCTGGTTTTCGATCTGAATCTGTTATGAATGTTATCGGTGGCTATATTGGCCGTGTTATCCAGATAGATGAATGAAACTTTGATGGAGGGCTAAGAACCTTCTTTCGCATCAAGGTTGAGATTGATGTTGTTAAGCCCTTGAAAAAGGCATGAAGCTACGGAAGGATAATGGGGAATGGCTACGAGTCAACTTCCGATATGAGCGCCTGTCCACCTTCTGCTTCATTTTTGGTGTCCTTGGTCATAGTGATAAATTCTGTCATAAAATCTCACAGGGCTGGGATAAGAAAGCGGAGAAACCCTATGGTGCAGACCTCCGAGCTGGTGGCAGTCGCATTATCCCACCGGTGGGTAATAGCTGGATTGCACCGGAAACCTCTCTTGGAAGAAGTCAGTGGATCTCGCCGGGATTGCGCACAAACATTGTTGAGAAAGGAAAGTCTCCCCAGAATGTCACAAATGATTCTCTTTCCATAAGTGTGCATGGTACTGCCCGGAGATCATGCAAGTCAACCCAATTGGGAATATGGTAATTAGCGAGACTATTGCTGAAAAAGAGGTAACTAATTCCGAGGATGATTCTGTTATAATTTTCGAACAGAAGCGACGCCGTACTGAGCCTTCAATTGAGATTAATAGTACAGGGACGGACGTGGTGAATGTTGTGGTGAATAATAATGGCATCCCTATGGATATTGAAAATGTTGAGCCAAAAAACTTGTCATTGGCGAGAATTGGTGCAGCCCAGTCCCACCCGACCCAATGAGTTCGATTAGCTGGAACTGTAGTGGACTTGGCGACCCACGCACGGTTCAAGAGATTGTGGCCTTAGAAGCTAAGGTCAAGCCAATGTTTATTTTTTTAATGGAAACAAAGGTGCGATGCGATCATGCTGAACGCCTAAGGATTAAATTAAATTTTGATGGACTATTTTATGTTGATGGTGGTGGTCTAAGCGGAGGGTTGGCTTTATTCTTGCGGGATAGAGGCGTAACGAGTCTCATAAGCTATTCGAAAAATCACATTGATAATCAGGTGCGGCTGCCTAGCAACAACCCTGGAGATTAACGTGTTTTTATGGTTACTCTGATAGTTCTCGAAGGCAACAACCTTGGGATCTATTGCACACTCTTCTCCCTAAGTCTAATCTACCTTGGTTAGTTGCAGGGGACTTTAATGACATTGCTTCATCAACTGAAAAATGTGGTCTGAATCCACATCCACAGTCCTTAATTGATGGATTTAATCATGCACTCAACGACTGTGTACTTATTGATCTTGGCATGCAGGGACGAAAATTCACATGGGAAAAAAGTAAAGGCACAGACCATTGGATTGAGGAACGACTAGATCGTGCGGTGGCTAATCTTGATTGGTGCAATATGTTTATGCATGCCACTATTTATAATAAGGAGGTAATAACCACAGATCACTTGGCCCTCTATATTCAGTTGGATGCTCTGAGAATTATTAGGCAGCACCAGAAATTTATGTTCGAGAACGCTTGGCTAAAGGAGGAGGGGTGCAAGAATTTAGTATTGGGATCATGGAATGCCTCGGTTGGGGAGGTTGTTCCTACACGGTTGGAAAGATATAGTGCTGCTCTTAAATCTTGGGGTGGTAGCTATGCTAAAAAGACTAAAAAACAGATTGCCACTCTCCAAGCCCGTCTAAGCATGTTGAGGGATAGACGAGATGATGACTCTCTATTGGAATTTTGAGAAATCGACTACCGTATTTGTCAACTCCATGACCAGCTGAACATCTTTTGGAAGTAGCGTGCCAATCAATTTTGGTTGGACAAAGGTGATAGAAACACAAAGTTCTATCACCTTTATGCGTCGAATAGAAAGCGGAAGAATGTAATTGTAACAACCCAAATTTTAATTTCATGAATCCAATTTTAAAAAATTTCGAAATAGCCATTTTTCACTCCGTAAAAATTTGTGCGATAAAATCGGTGTTGTATAAATTATTTTGGGCCACATTTAAGTAAATTCAGCATCGGGATTTATTTTAAATCTAAAATCCTAAATTTTCGGGTAATTCTCGTACCAAGTTTTAAACTCAGAAACCAATCTGAGTGAGACCAGGAGAAATCTGAACCAAGCATTTGTTTGGAAATCTTTTTTGGAAAAAAAAAAAATACATTTTGACCCCAAGTTATTCAAAAATCATCTTTCTAGACTATGGTTCATGATGCAAGGTGAACCCTACAATTTTGTTTTACATTCTTACCCCCAAATCCTAAGTATAAGAGATAGCTTTCCTTGTGCACTATTCATTTTCAAGAAAATCTGCAGCTCTCGTGTCTCTCTCTACATCTCCATATCATCTTCAACTTCTTTATTCTTTGGGAGCTTCTTCTTCTTCCCAAGCTTAGGTTTCAAGACTAGGTAAGATATCTTCTCCCATTTCCTTTGGTTAGCTTATTTCTAAGATGAGATTATCTAAGCTAGATGTGTTTGTTTGTGTTGGTTGTTGCTTGAGAAATGGAGATGGTAAAGAAGAAGACCTAGCTTGAGGTTGGAGATGGAAGAATTCTTGAGGTTGAAGCTTGAGGTAGAACCTATGTTTTAGTTGTTCAAATGTGTGTGTGTGTGTGTGTGTGTATATATATATATATGTGTGTGTGTGTGTGTGTGTGTGTGTGTGTGTGTGTGTGTGTGCGTGTGTGTGTTTTGGGTGCTTAGAATGATGAAATGTAAGTTGTTTGTTGTTGAAATGATCTACTGTTGTTTGGAGAAGGGAAACAGAGAGCACATACATCACTTAGCTGCCGCAACGGACCCTTGTAATGAATCTATACATAATCTGTTACCAAGGCCTATTATAACTCACTGGTTTTCTAACCATGTGGAGTTGGGATCGAATCCTTCGAATCCTAGTGTCGAGTTTTCTGAATTAGAACCCCTAACCTCTTGTTTATAAATTAGAATCCCTTCCACTTGAGCTACTTCAACCTTTGAGTAATTATCTTGGAGTATTTATTATATTATTTGGACTTGAAGGACTATTTTTATACAAAAGAATTTTCCTAAGAAAATCATAAATATGTTGAGAAGGATTTTGAACTACCAAAAGCTATGATATGCCAAAAAACCTCTATTTCAAGAATTATATATATGAGTATATATGTTTTTGGGGAATTTTATACTTGATTTTGAGAATATATGCACATACAACTATGTATGAGATATATATTTGATCACAAAGATATTTGGAACTTATTCTATTATTTTCCTAAAAATACTTAGTAACATCGTGTATTTTGGGAAATACCATGTATCCCTATAAAGATTTTACCAAGAACTTTTGATCTATAAAGTGTATAACCCCATGGTTTTCCTTCTTAAACTTTTGGCTCTATGAAGCATTGTTGTTGAGTAGAAATGAGTAGAAATTATGAGATTGTGGTTTGTTTAAGCTTAGAAGTGATCTAGTATTTGCCTTTGAGTTGTTGAGAATGTTTTGGACTTGTTTGGTTTGAGTTTGCAGATGAAAATGTCATCTGGTGCACACACAATGTCAGATCAGACTAACGGCCCTAGCCGCGGCCCATCAGGAGGGCCGCCGGCTAGAGCCGTGGTTACACGGGTCTAAGGCATGGCCCTAGAGGAGGGCCGTCACCTAGACCCGATGGTGTAACGGGTCTCATGGGGCGGCTCTTGAGGAGTCCCGCCCCAGGTACCTGAGTTTGATTCTGAGGAGATTTTGTGTAGTGGCCGGGCCCTTGTGGCTCAGCTACGTGTCGTTTCGGGCCAAGTGTTACGGGCCCTTGTGGCTCGGCTCTTCGAGATCGTCTCGACGCACGTTTTGCCATTGATTTCGTGGAATTTGGATAAAAAATGAGTAAGTTATGAAGGAATTGTGAAGAATTTGGTACACAGTATAATTTTGGCTAAGTTCACTGTGAACAAGAAATACTTGATAATGTGATCTGTTGATATTTTTGTGTTGAGTAGAGAAGCAAGATCCTATGAGAATATGATTTATTATGGAAGCATGACTAGATTATGACATTTGATCAATGAGATTCGAAGCATATTTTGTTGTTAGAAATGTATAGAATTTGCTACATTGCAAACCGATCATGATGTTATATTCTTGAGTATTTCATGTTATTTTATACATGGGTTAGAAGCATGTTATAGAGTATTTGGCATCTCACATATGTCATATTTCAAAAAATGCATAAGGGGCCAACATGAGCCCAAGAAATATTTTCAAAAACCATAAGCATGTGGTATATCATTCTTTGATGCATTGGGAAGTAGTAGAGTTATTGCATGCATGAAATTGATGCATGAGAGATATATCTATGTATTATCTATATCGGTGAGGTTTTGGAGGATCCCGTTTGGACTATGTCCTCTCGGATGATTTTACGGACATTGCGGTCCCAGTATTTGTAACGTGGCGTATTCCCACATTACGAGGTTGGAAACTGCCCGCCAGGCTTGGAATCCTAGTTAGGGGGTGTGTACACTTAAATTTCGATACCTGATTCCACAGCGCGAGAACCACGAGATTGGTTTCGTAGACAGTAGGAGATATTGGGTCGGACTTACGCCGTTCCCGATGGGGCAATTCACGCTTTGGTGAAACCCTGAGCCGTCTACGAGCGAAAAGAAAAGAAAGCGAGTCAATAGAGACTCAAAAGAAAAGAAAGCGAGTCAATAGAGACTCAAAAGAAAAGAAAGCGAGTCAATAGAGACTCAAAAGAAGAAAGTGAGTCAAGAGAGACTCAAGAGAAAGAAAGTGAGTCAAGAGAGACTCAAGAGAAAGAAAGCGAGTCAAGAGAGACTCAAAAGTAAGAAAGAAAGAAAGAAAGAGACATCCACAGAAAGTACTCTATTTTTATAAAGAGTGTATGAGTATGTATGTATATATATATATATATATATATATATATATATATATATATATATATATATATATATATATATATATATATATATATATATATATATAGTATTGCACGAGATTGCATATGAATATAGAACTGCACATGATTGCATATGATTATAGTATTGCACGAGATTGCATATGAGTATGAGTATAGTATTGCACAAGATTGCATATGAGAATGATGTATAGTATTGTACGAGATTGCATTTGAGTATAGTAACACATGAGATTACATAATGAGAATGTTGATTTAAATATACACTTGATGGTTATAGTCCGACTTTCTTCCAACACTTTTGGCCGGAAATTGGTGTAGATGTGGCACGTTTTATCATTGACTGTGTTCAAGGCCGGGAATTTCCCGAGGGGATGAACGATGTGATTATCACTCTAATACCTAAAAAATCAGCACCGGTTTCAATGGGTAATCTACGCCCGTAGCGTTATGCAATGTCATATATAATATACTCTCGAAGATGCTAGCCAATAGATTGAAGGAGGTCCTTGACAAAGTAATTTCCCATTCGTAGAGTGCATTTCTATCCGGGTGTCTTATCACAGATAATGTACTCATTGCGTTGGAGATCATTCATTACCTGAACCGGAAGCGAGAAGGGAAGGATGGATGGTGCACACTCAAGTTAGATATTGCGAAAGCATATGACAAGATGGAGTGGCCGTTCTTAAAAGAAATAATGTTACGTATGGGCTTTGGGGTTCAATGGATTGAACTTCTGTTAAGATGTGTTACAAAGGTCAGGTATAAAGTTGTTGTAAATGGGGAGTTGTCTGATTCCATCATCCCCTCTTGCGGACTAAGACAAGGAGATCCATTGTCTCCGTACTTATTCATTTTGTGCGCAAAAGGATTGTCCTACTTGTTAGCGGACTCGATGAGGCAAAGGCTGATAACCCCTTGTGTGGTGGCTAGAGGAGCGCCTGGCGTCTCGCATTTGTTTTTTGCGGATGACAGCTTGCTTTTCTTTAAAGCCACAATTAGTGAAGCAAATGCAGTAAAGGCTTGTTTAAGTACTTATGAGGAGATTTCTGGACAAAGAGTAAATTATAATAAATCATGTGCTATTTTTAGTAGAAATACCACTGCAGCAGTGAAAAGTGGAGTTGCAACCATATTTCAAGTCTAGCAAACTGATAACATTGGAAGATATCTTGGTCTTCCTATGGGGATTGGTCGAAACAAAAAAAGAAGTTTTTTCTTTTATTCAGGCTAAGATGGCAACCCGTTTAGGTGGATGGAACAAGAAGATTATTTCCCGGGCAGGGAAGGAGATTCTCTTAAAGAGTGTGGTTCTAGCTCTCCCTATATATACTATGAGCATCTATCATCTACCCGTCTCTTTTTGTGATATGCTGGAGCGCTCTATGAACAAATTTTGGTGGGAAACCGGAGGAAGAAGGGGTGGTGGCATAAGGTGGATTTCTTTGGGTCGCATGTGTGATCTTAAAATAAATGGAGGAATGGGATTCAAGAAGCTTCATAAATTTAATATAGTCTTATTGGCTAAACAAGGATGGCGCCTCCTAACAAATATCCAGTTCTTGGTTTCACGAATATATAAAGCTAGATACTACCCACATTCTGATTTTATGGAGGCTAGCATTGGAGCCAATCCTAGCTATTGTTGACGTTCTATTTTAGCAGGCCAAGAGGTATTGAAGAATTGGTAATGGGGCATCAACCACTGTCTGGAATCAACCTTGGCTGCCTTGCACTACTGATCCATTTATACACACACCTACTACTATTGACCATCCAGCTATGAAGGTGAGTGATCTGATTGATCCAAACTTAAATGACTGGAATTCTGACCTACTATCTACAATATTGGAGCCTAAGGGATGTTGATCTTATCATGAAAATACCAGTTGCAATTACCTTTGAATATCGGTGGTGTTGGCATGGTGACATACGAGGTATGTACTCAATGAAACAAGGCTATCGTTTACTGACGGAGGAGAACACTATGGGGACAACGTTGACAGCAGGAAGGCAATATGGGAACTGAAAATTCCGCCTAATGTGAAAATTTTTTTATGGAGATGTTTGCATGGAATTTTACCCACTTTGACTGTGTTGGCGACCTGTCACGTTGAGGTGGACACTATTTGCCCCCTCTATCGCCTTCATGATGAATCTTTGAGGCATCTAATGTGTGATTGTACCCAGGTTGCTGCTCTTTGGCAATCTCTTCCAAATTGTTTGATGCCTATAGGTGATGAGGGTTTTGGAGATTGGCTAGCAGGAAGATTAATGGGAGACGAAACTGTTATGATCCAATGTGCTGCTAGGCTTTGGTGTATTTGGTGTGAACGAAACTGTATGGTTTGGTCTCAAAAGAATTGGAATGCAGCAGCAGCTAGTATGGAATCTCTTAGAATACTGGAAAGTTGGCAACCCCTTGCTGGGAACCGCCTATCTGCTTCAGCTCTGAATTCGGCCGCACGATCTCATGCAGTAGTCCCAAATGATGCTTTTACTTTGTTAGTTGACGCGGCTGTATTCCCGAACGACGGCCTAGCAAGCTATGGAGTTGTCCTAAAGGACAGTGATGGCAATTATGTTGCGGCGAAGAATGGTCCAATACGGTGTGTACAGGATGCCCACCTGGTAGAGGCTATCGCGATTAAGGAGGCTCTTTCGTGGGCTTATGAATGACGGCTTTTGAATGTGGTGGTTCTATCTGATTGCCGAACCGTCTGCACTCTGCAGGCTCTTTAATGGTTCTCTTTTGGATTTTTCCCGTGCAGGTTGCGTTATCCAGCAATGCCGCGACCTTAAACGACACTTTGCGTTTGTGTCTATTCAGTTTGTTCATAGATCAGAGAATCAGTTAGCTCATGCTATGGCTAGAGCTGCTCGTTCTGCTACTGGTCCTTCTATATGGTCTCATTATGTTCCTACTTGTATTGAACCTTTGCTTTAATTGAAATTTTACTTATTCCTTTCAAATAACTAATACAATAAATCATTTTACCAAACATTTAAAGTTTATTGACTAATCAAACCAGTCAAACTTAGTTAAACTAGTCAAAATTGGCTTATCAGCTATGTTACCAAACATGACCTTTATAATTCGAAATTATGTTACATGTTTATATATATATTTTTTGAATGGTTGATTGTCTTGAATTTATGAATATATATTCTTTACCCGTATGATCTCTTGATATATACTTAGCCTATCAATCAATTTTGACTTGTTTGACCATTATTAACTGTCTGACGTAGTTAAACAACCAATACAAGTATTTAATTATTTAGTTTTTTTTTTTAATAGTTTATTGTTTCAAAACACTAAAATTCAAAAAACTGCTTTGATAAACTTTTTGAGAAGTCATTTTCTATGTAATCAACTACTCTCTCCATCCCATTTTAACTGTTTTACTTTCCTCTTTGGTTTGTCCCAAATTAGTGTCATATTTTTAAAATTGAACATGACTATCACTCTATATTTCCCAATTTACCCTTTTGACTTTTAAAAATTCTAGAGGTAAGTACAATTGTACTTTGTACAAACAACACCTACTTTTGAGGGACTAAATTGAAAAGTAAGTAACATTTGTCATGTTGTATTAAAAATCGTGCAAAAAGAAAGTAAGACGATCAATTAAGGATGGAGGAAATATTATCTAACAACTAGTTTACAAAATATTTTTTCTACAATCAACTAATCAAACACACTAACTCAATCAGCTAACAGCTATTTATCAAACACCCATAGTGATTATAAATATTTGATCCTAACCATCAATCAATATTTTTTAATATATTGATATACACTTAACCAACCTTTTTAGTAAGCATTTATTAACCACCTCATCATGAAAGTGGCACTAGTCCTACTCATTGGATTTAGAAGATTTATTTCATTCTTTCCATTTTGTTTTACAAGTCAAGAAAATATTTATTAACAAAATTGAACTTTAATTTGGGTCAAATACTTCTTTATAAGTCAAACATGTAAAACCTTCACTTTCACCTTGTTCCATAGTGCGGTGCTAACTCATCACCACCCGATGGCATTCGCCTATATTGACAACTGATTGTATATATATTAGAATGACTCAACCATGCTTTTTATAATGTATTTGATTCCTTTCAATCTTTATTCTTTAAATGATATTTATTTAATTACTAACGAGGATGACTTTTATTTTTTTTTTTATTTTTTTTACAAATTATTGATATTGTATTAATTACATATGGAAAGTCGATTTATAGTGTTAATTGACCTGGTTGTTGATACAGTATCATCACTACAATCATGTATTCTATTTTTTTTTTTTTTATTGTACTGATATTATCATTTTTAGTACCAATAGTGATTGGTACAATTAAATATATATATGACAGATAATTAAAAATCCTTGGGTTATATCATACATGCATTTATCAACATCTATGCCTAACATATATATCATCTCATTGAAAAGAATAGTTGAAATTAGGATGCCCTAGTTTTAATTTGGTTAAAACGATCCAATCAATAGGAGATATAGATATGGGTTTTCATTAGGGTTATATTATATAGTGATGAAAGTCTTCATGTCGTACCATCAAATATTCATTCTTACATCATTCTATTTTTGTGTACCCTTTGGAGGACTCTTTACATTGTGCCATGCCCATGTGGGAATAAAGAATAAAATAACTATGTGTAAGAAAAGATTAAGGTGTGAATAAAGTAGGAATTTAAATAACGTTGTTTGGTAAGGAGAAATAGAATTATTGCAATTGAGAAGGAAAGAAGTGGTATAAAGACTAAACTACCCATATGTAATAATAATAATAATAATAATAATAATAATATTATTATTATTATTATTATTATTATTATTATTATTATTATAACTAGTAATTAACCCGCGCGATGCACGGGAAAAAAATTATGCTATTATAAATATAAATTATAAAAAATTAAAAATTAAAAATATTTTAAATTGTTTAATGTAATAATATTTTTGAGCTTCCATTGGTCAAGTATTTATTATTTTTATAGAATACAAAATTATAATTAAAATTTTGTATGGTTAATATAATCTCTAATTATGTATATATTCAAATAAACTTATAGAGAGAATTTACATAATTACATTGATTTATTCTTAATTGTATTTCATCTATATTATAATTTTCACAATACGAATAATAACTAAGATAATTACATTTAGAAAGCAAATTTCAAATTTTGTATGAGTAAATTTAAACTCTAATTGAACACATTTTTTTATATGATTATATAATATATTCTTTATGCACATGGAAAACTCAAATATCATTTTATAAGCCCAAGACCACTTTTTGTGGAGATAATTCAAATGTATTTTTTTCTTTTAAAAGTCCTAAGTTTAGACATCCAGAAAAACATTAAAGACACATACGATATATACATTTATATATATTTAAATTTTTATTTATGGCTTAAATGATTTTTATTTTATTCTAAAGTCCAATAATTGACCCACGGCCCGCAACATTTACTTTCTTCATCCCTTCTCGCTTCTGCCATTTCTTTGAAGCATTTGAGAGAGAGAAAAATTATATGTAGAGGCTTGCATTAATTGCATTGTTTCAGATATCAAATAGGCTTTCATCAAAAATTTAATTAATATTGTAATCCCAAGAACCATCATGAATAGCAAAAGCATATCAAATAGACTTTCATGATAAAGCCAAAGATTTAATTAATATTGCATCGTTTCATATTTTCTATTAATCGGGAATCGAAATCCTTAATCCTAATATCATAACATTTAATAACTCCATTAATTCAATAAATGTAATCCTTTGTTATGGGCGAGAAAAAAATAGCTATTTTATTTTTCAAATGTTGTGCTTTTTTTTTTTTTTTTTTTTTTTTTTAGTAAAAGATGTTGTGGCTATTTTATATTTATAGCTAGTAATAATAATAATGTTGGTAATTAATTATAACATTAATTACTTCCCAACCATATAGCTTTATTATATGTAAGATTATAATTATAGTAATAATAACCAAAGGTAGTACTGTCATTTTATATTTGTTTCCTTTCTCACATCCATTGAATTGCAATTCATGGGAAGTACCCCATGAATTCAATTCAACAAATGGAGGGAATTGCAATTCGGCAGAAGTGTAATTCCATCCAACCAAACACTATAATTCACCATGTTCATTGATCCTTTACAACCAAATTACAGGGTATCAAACGGGCCAACATGTAGATTTAATTATACTAAGTATTTTAAGTTGAATTTATGATATTTTATAAAGATATGTTACGTTTAATAATTTATTTGAATAGTATTAGTTTTTTTTTTTTAAAACCAATTTGAATAGTATTAGTGTGTGTATATATATACACACACACACACTAATACTATTCAAATGAGCTGTTTATTATATATACTCACAATTTCAAAGAATTGTTGGCAAAAAAAATTCTTGTGAACCAAACAAGCTGTTTATTATATATAATGTTTTGACTCCTCATGAGAATCTTGAAGTTAACTAGATAAAGCTTTAAAACATGGAAAATTCTACAGTATCATATTATACCTTCCTCCATAACTTTCACAGTACGTACGTACTCCTAACAACGTTTGTTGTTAATGGTTTGGTTGGTGTTACGTGATCATGTCTCATGTGATTTTTTTTCCTTTACTTTTATTCTCATTTATCGAAAAAAAAAAAACATTAAAAGATTCTACAATACCATATTTTACCATTTTGTATTATTAAACATGTATGGAAATAAAGAGTGATACTATATTCTCAGCTCTCTTGATTTCACCTCTTTATGTGGCGTATTGAGGTATTAGTTTTACACGCGCATTGTGCGAATTAGTTAATACACAATATTTATAATTAAATAAATATTTAAAAGTATATAAATTAATGCAAGATTATATATGGAAAGTTCATACATATAAGTAATTTAATGTCGAATTTGATTAAATAGTAACCAAGTATTTTTATTGCAAAGGGTTCTAATATATTTAATATTTAACCAAGTATTTTGTTGCAAAGGGTTCTAATATATTTAATGAATGCACATATATACAAGATCAATGAATGAATCAACGGTACCAGTCCTTTAGGTGCTTTGCTCGGTGTTCATTTAGTTCAACAATTATTGTTAAATAAATTATTATGGATAAAGAAATTTCTAATTTAAGGAATTTAGATATAGTAAAAATCATGGTTGCAGTAGGCGCTAGGCGCTAGTCGGGCGACTAGGCGGTATAGGCGGTGCCTAGGCGGAATCTAGGCGGCGCTAGGCGGGCACCAAAAAAATTAAAAAAAAATAGTGACAGACTTGTAGTTTGACAATTTTAATGAGGTTGTTTTCAACATTCACTCAAATAACACATCTAAATAAATGAAATAATGATAATTTATAAGTCATAACGTCATAATAATATTAAAAATCAATAATTAATGAAAGACGACATCGGTCAAAATTGAACAAAATCAGTCAAAATCAGTCAAAATCGGTCGAGTTGGCCGAGTATGGCCGCCCAGGCCGAGTTTTGGCCAAAACTCTAAGGCTCGGTGCCGCCTAGCGCCTAGGCGGCCGAGTTTTACAACCTTGGTAAAAATTTAAAAAGTTTAATTATAATGTAATCCAAAGATATTGGGCAATTAGTAAATATGATGTAACCCAAAGTTCAAAATGCTAAAGAAAGTGTTTGGTTATTCAACAGATAGAAACAACAATTTGTTCCAAACCACTGAAAATACAAACATTGTAATTTACAATATTTTCACTTAAACATATATATATATATATATATATATATATATATATATATATATATATATATATATATATATATATATATATATATATATATATATATATATATTTTTTTTTAAAGTTTACTACACTACTGGAAATTATGAAATTTCCGACCACCTGAAAGTAATCTTAAATCAAGTCGAAAGCCTTGTTCCGACCACTTTTGATATCCGGAAAAACCTTTGTTGCTATTTCCGACCACTTTTTAGTATCAACTTGATTTAAGATCACTTTCAGGTGGTCGGAAATTCTATAATTTCCAGTAGTGCTATAGAGTCATTTCAACTCCTTAAAAAGCAAGAGCCAGTTTCGCTGGCTCACTGCTTGCCCATCAACGGATGGGCAAGCTTAATTTTTAAATTGGAGCCTTAAGGCTCCTTTTATAGGAGCCTCAAGGTTTCCATGCCACTTTTCCCACCCATGTGGAAAAAGTGACAAAACTAAGGGGAGCCGAACGTTCGGCTCCCCACATGTTTTATTTATTTTATTTTTTAAAATTTTATTTCTTTTATTAAATTATTATTATTACTATTATTATTATTATTATTAATTTTTTAAAAATTATTATTATTATTATTATTATTATTATTATTATTATTATTATTATTATTATTATTATTATTATTATTATACTCTTAAGTCATTTTACATGTCAATCTAAATAACTAATTTTTTCAAATATCTTTTTACCCACTGTTGAAATAATTCGCTGGTCAAATCTGCTAACGTTAATCGCTAACTGCTGATTGTCAGACAAGGACATTGCGAGGTAGTTTCCCACTTCAATTTGTTGTGTGATTTGAATACTCTCTTTGTCAATAAATCCTCAAGTATTTTTTTTTCAATAATCAGTGGTATACTCATTCGAAATAAGCTGCAATAGAGTCAGGTGGGAGCAGATCCCAGTACATAGCAATAGAATGCTGGAAAGCGGTAGATGCTAAAGTATGTGCTAAATAATGATCCAATCTAGAAATAAAATTGACTTAATAGTAATAAAAAAAAAAGGATGATGATGCTCTGCAACTATTAATAGTGTAGTCGATGTACGAGCGAACTGTAGATGGTGGTGATGTAAGATATCGCTGAAGTGTCTGGCAATATGTGTATAACTCTATGGACCGCTCTCCCCGATCTTTTAACCACGATAGAACCTCCTTGCATGCAAAAGCTTCAGCCATAAGCGGTGAAGAACAATCTACTAGTGGAGCACTGAAGGCGGAGACATATCCTCCATTCATGTCGAGAAGGATGGCTCCTGTCGTAGCCTTGCCAGTCGCGTGGTGATACCCAGCATCGATACGGCAAAACCTTGGTTGCAACACACTATTCGGGGTGCAGGCTTGGTGGCTGTGCAGTGGGATGTGCATGAGGTGGCGGCAAGTGAAGAGTCCCAGGGTGCACGACTGGTTGTTGTGTGGCAGTGGCCGAATTCGTGTGGTTCCAAGCCTGCATGGTTGCGCTGGCTGCCGCAAGCAGACTCTTCGGCCGCGGGAGGCATGCATCCCAAACCACTCCATTCCGTGGTCTCCAAATATGATATAGTATGGCAACTACATAGACAATCCCATTAGGGTCTAGAACATTTAATAGTTCACTAAACCATATATGAAAAATATTTGTGATAATATTTGGGATTGGAAGGTTGGATTGTTCCCATATGGCCTTTGCATAATCACATAACACCAAGACATGCATAGTGTCTTCATGCATTAAACCACACATGGTACACATTTGATCTACCTCTACTCTCTTTATAAATAAATTTTTAGTAGTGGGAAGGATACCACTAATAGCTCTCCATAGGAAGGTCTTCCATTTTGGGGGATTTTCAGCTTCCATAGGGCAAGCCATTTATTAAAAGTCCCATTATTTTCCTCATAATTTCCAATAATGAGCCTATAGCCACTTTTAACTGAATAAATTCCTTTAAGATCTCCATATCAGTACCAAGTGTCCTCATAATCTGGGGATATAGGTATTTTCATAATGCGAGCCACATCAGTTGGTTGGAATAAATCAGTTAAAATAGAATAGTCCCACGAACGTGTATCCTTGTTAATCAAACCCACAACTCTGGCCCCGGTCAGTTGTGGAGGCATCTCAGTATGTATCATATGCTCGTGATCATCTCGCATCCACGGATGAGTCCATATTAGTGTAGTTTCCCCATCCCCAATTCTGCGTCCCAGTCCACTACAAATTAAGCTTTTAGCTGCCACAATACTCCACCAACAAAAACTGGGGTTATTCCCTAAATTTTCTTAAAAAAAGGATCCCTTAGGATAGTATCTTGCCTTATAGACACGGGCCACCAAAGATTCAGGTTTGGTAAGCATCCGCCATGCCTGTTTACCTAACAGAGCTAGGTTAAATGCACGAAGATCCTTGAAACCTAAACCCCCATACTTTCTCGGGATACATAACTTATCACATGCTTTCCAGTGTATTCCACCATCCATTCCCAAAACCCACCAATAGCGATTCATGGTCTGTGCAATTGCTGTGCAAACAGATAGGGGTAGCAAAAAAAAAACACTCATTGAGAAGGTAGGCATGGATTGTGCCACACTTTTCAAGAGAATTTCCTTACCAGCCTGCGAAAGTAGCTTCTTGTTCCAGGAACCAATTCTTTGCCTAATTTTATCTTCAATATATGAGAAGACTGCTTTCTTATTCCTTCCTATGAAAGATGGGAGACCCAAATATTTTCCCAAGTTAGGAGCCTGGACAACCCCTAGAATCTGTGCCACTTCATCCCTGTCCTGGTGTCTCGTGTTTTTACTGTAGCAAATATTAGACTTGTGATAATTCACCACCTAGCCAGATAAATTCTCATACACAGTCAAGCAGTTTTTAATCTCAGTAGCCTCTTGCGTGTTGGCCTTAAAGAATAAAAGGCTATCATCTGCAAAAAATAAATGGGAGACTGGGGGAGCACCCCTGGCCACTCTACAACCATGGACGACACCATTAGTTTGTGCTTGCTGCAACAATAATTAAAGCCCTTCTGCACAAATATTAAAAAGGTATGGGGACAAAGGATCACCCTGGCGCAGACCACGGGTTAGCGCCACTGAGCTACTGCGGGAGCCATTTATCAAGAAGCTGTAAGATACAGTTATCACACATAGCATAACAAGTTCTACCCATCTGCCATCAAAACCAAGTGCCAGCAACTATTACGTAGAAACGACCATTCCAAACGGTCATAGGCTTTAGCCATATCCAGTTTGAGAGCACCCCAACCAACAGCCCCACACTGTTTTCTATTCAAAAAATGGCCAACATCTACCGCTTACAGGATATTATCTGCAATTAATCTATCAGGTATAAAGGCACTCTATGAGTCAAATATGATTTCCTCCATGAGTGGCTTCATCCTATTAGACATCATCTTTGACATAATCCTGTAAACCACATTACTCAAGGCAATAAGCCTAAGATCAAATACTAACTCAGGGGCATTTTTCTTAGGGATCAAAATAACATCTGTATCATTTAAACCAGGAGGGAAAGAACGAGAATTCAGCAAATCCACTATAAACTTTGAAACATCCACACCCACCACATCCCAAAAATGTTTATAGAACCCCGGGTTCATCCCATCAGACCCAGGTGCTTTATCAGGAAACATTGAAAAAAGTGCTGCCTTAACCTCCTCTACCTCAAAAGGACGTAGCAGGATCTCATTATGTGCCTGTGTTACCCGTGGGGTGACTCCTTCAAAGAAAGTAGTCCCATTTTCCGGGTTGGCTATGCAAAAAATATTCTCAAAGTATCCCAGAATAACATTTGTCATAGCATCCCCTTCCACCCAATCCCCATGATCATTCATAAGTTTAGAGAGAGTATTCTTTTTCTTTCAATGAGAAGCATACCTGTGGAAAAATTTTGTGTTGGCATCAGCATCCTTAAGCTAGTGCTGTTTGGCTCTCTGCTTCCAATAGGCATCCTCCTGGGTTTCAAGACTGCTCAGGCGCTCCTCGAGGCGTTGGAATTCGGCTAAGGAAATCGGATCCGTCCGCCCTCTCAAAATCAACTGTTCCTTTCGGAGATTCATAATCTGCTCACCGAACTTGTGAAAACGGTCACCACCCCAATGCGACAACCAATCCCCACATAGTGTAATGCAATCTTGCAGACCTTTTCCTCTCCCTTCATCCCACGACTTCTCCACCACATTCCTGCACCCCTCATCATATAACCAAGCCATCTCAAAACGAAAGCCCATCTTCCCACCACCCCCCTTCCTCGAGGATTCAGAATCCCAAGGAAAAGAGCAGAATGATCACAAGTACGGGTCAATAGGTTGTGCACATTGGCTCCCATCACCTCTTCCTGCCATCTTTGAGTAGTTAACACCTTATCCAGTCGTTCCTCCATCCAATTAACTATTCCATTCCCCTTCTCCCATGTGTACGGATATCCCTGCATCATCATTTGGGCCAAACCACAGTCCTCAATAGCATCCCTAAAATTGCGTAGGAGGCTATCAGGATGGGGGTTTCCGCCTCGCTTCTCATACTGAAATAGGAGATCTTTGAAATCCCAATTACGACCCAAGGGAGGTCATACCTTTGAGAAAGCGTTCTTATTAATTCCCAGGACTCTCTCTGTCTATTTCTCTCCGGAAAGCCATAAAACCTGTCATTCGCCACTTTGCAAAACTAGGAACACTGACTTTGATATCCACGTGATTCTTGGAATAACTTAGCAAACGGGCCGTATTATTTGTTCTCTACAGCAGGGTTAAACCACCACTCAAACCAGCACTGCCAACATAGAAAAGACCATCAAAACCAAGTTTCACACGAAGGCGTTCAGCATGCACCCGCCCAACCTTGGTCTCCATTAGGAACACGAACTCGGGCTTCTTACGGGACACTATGTCCACAATCTCGCGAACTGTTCGTGGATCGCCCAAGCCACGATAGTTCCAGCTAAGGGTACTCATTGGGTCGGGCGGGCTTGGGAACCAGAACCCGCCAACTGCAAGTTTTTTGGAATGTTAGTCATAGCCACATCACCCCCATTAGATCTCGGCCTTTTATTAGACCCCGGTAACTCCCTCCTCCGTTTGGAAGCCGCCATCACAACCTGCCGATTCTTTCGGCTTTCCACCGGCTCCGCTACTATCTCAACCGACGGTCCCGTACCGCAGACTACCCCGGCGTCGACTTCCTTCCTTGTTTGTCCAACCGGTACCAGCCATGGCTCCCCAACCTCCCTCGGGCCGCGCCTTCCTCCTACACTGCGTAAACCAAAGCCATAAGGGTAAAGCTCGACCGGTAACAGATATTCCCGAGCTTTCAAACAATATTTGGGAGCATGCCCCATATATCCACAGAAAAAGCAGTACGTGTGCAACCGCTCGTACTTGAATGATACCCAACACGTAGAATGATCCATTTTCATCAACTTCATCCATCGTTTTAGAGGCTTGTCAATCGGAACCCTAACTCGTATGCGATAGAACTACCGCCATAGGGCATCACCGAATTTGTCGTCCTCCTTCAAGAAGCAGCCCAGAAAATTTTCAACCTGCTCTAGAATAATAGACGTAGTATAGCCAAGTGGTAAGTCATGCACCTGAACCCACATGTCTATAGTATCACGCTTAACATGCCCCGGCAATACCCACATGTCACTGGTTAATTTATGTTAGTTCACCGTTAACTTACTCATTGATTTTAATAAGAAAGGTCATAGGTTCGAACCCCATCACAATCAAAGTTGGCATAATTAGTACTCTATTACTCTTATTAAATAATAATTTAGTATCTACAACAAAAAATAATACATATGCATTTCTTTAGTTTATAATTATGTGTCTACAATGTTTTTATTCCAAAAAATATTCATTATCAATAAATTAAATAAGAGAAATAATTTCATTAGTTATATTGTCTTTATTTTTCTCCAATATAAAAATTCTTTACATTCAAATTCATCAATTGATTATATTCGCTACATTGTCCCTATAATGTCTTTATTAAAAAAATGTATTCATTATCAATAAATTCATTAAGAGAAATAATTTTATTAGTTATGTATATATATTTTTATTTTTCTCCAATGTAAAAATTCTTTACATTCAAATTCATCAATTGATTGTATTCACTACATTGTCTATTATCTTTTTTTGTGCACTATTTTTTTTTAATTAAATATCAAAGTTATAATACAAAATAATGCTATATATTTATTTACCAAGTATTTTATTAATACCATGAAAAAATTTAAAAAATATAATTAATAAAGCCAGTCATATTAACTACTTGAGTGATTTATTGACAAAGAGAGTATTCAAATCACACAACAAATTGAAGTGAGAACTATCTCGCAATGTCCTTGTTTGACAATCAGCAGTTAGCGGTAGCGGATTAGACCAGCCAATTATATCAACGGTTGGTAAAAAGATATTTGAAAAAATTAGCTGTTTAGATTAACATGTAAAATGACCTAAGGTATATATAATAATAATAATAATAATAATAATAATAATAATAATAATAATAATAATAATAATAATAATAATAATAATAAAAATAATTGTTTTAAAAAAATAAAAAAATATAATTAAGCCAATCATATTAATTACTTTAGGGGATTTATAGACAAAAGAGTATTCAAATCACACAACAAATTGAAGTGGGAAACTACCTTGCAATGTTCTTGTTTGGCATTCAGCAGTTAGCTTTTCAATATTAGTATATATTTAATATTTTATGCCCTAATTTTTATTTGTTCTCCCTTATGTCCCGTATTTGGTTTCAATCATACCTATACAATTATTTTATTGACAATTATAATCAATCTTGACTATATTATCTTGCATTTGTAAACTTAGAATTACCTATTTAAATGCGCAAATTCAACATTCAATTATCTATGCATGAACAATTTCAATATAATGTTGCCTTGATATATTTTAAAGTACTTATTTAAAAAAAAAAAAACATTGGGCATTATCCCAATCACGCAATGCACCTAAAAAACTAGTAATTTAATAAGACTAAAATAGAGTACTAATTATGCCAACTTTGATTGCGATAGAGTTCGAACTTAAGAACTTTCTTATTGAAATCAATGAGTAAGTTAAGGGTGAGCAAACAAAAATTAACGGAGAAGATAATATTTAACAGGAAAGTTAACGGATAATCATATAATAAAAGATAAATTAGGAAATCTTAAGGACAAATTAAAATAAGATCAATCTGAACCATTCATTTGATTAAAAATTTTGACCGTAATTTTTTTTACCATTATAGGTCTAACTCTCTTTGACCTAATAATAGATTATGTGATTGGTTAGTTCCTTTTGTATTTGTTTAATAAGTATATTCATTTTTAATATGGAGTAGTCAGTCAATTCATAATAGCCAGGGCCGGTCCTATCATTTTATAGGCCCGGGGTGAAACAAAAACAAGGGCCCTTAAATCCTTAATATATGAAGTTAAAAGATTGTAAATTATTTTGTGAACCCAGGTCCACCTTGCAAGGTGGACCTCAGTCCAAATGATCACAATTTACCTTTTAAAAATTCTAAATTTGTATACTACGAATACACGGTGTTAATATATATGTAATCAATTATCTTATTTTGTATTCACAAGTTCTTTTCAAATATTGCAATCACACAATATTAAGATATTAGGATTTGATGACCTAGTATTTTATTCACAAATTTCATTCTACTGTTGTTATGTGTTTTGACTTAGAGACACAATTTATATTCTAGAAGTTCACAATTCTAATACTAAAAATACATAATTTATACGTCGTTTAGGACCAGGGTCCACCTTGTAAGGTGGATCCTGGTTTATGGTATAAAAAATCTTAATAGATAGTATTGGTTAATTGAAAATAACAAAATGATAATTTTTAATTTTTGTAAACATATAATTGTTTTTATTAAAAAAAAAAAAACATTGTATAATAGCCTTGGAGTAGTGCTCACTAAAACTTTGGGACCCTAGATGAAGTATAATCATAAATTAATTCAATATTCACGCCAAATACTTTGTGATCAAATGACATGTAGTGACTTTCCCATATGGGAGGTCATGAGATTGAGTTTTAGTGGAAATTTCAGATTTCAGATAAATATATCAAATGGTTGTAAACATTTGTTTTTAAAAAACAAAAAAAAAATAAAAAAATTAAGGGCCCCATCCCAATGTTGGGCCCAGGGCGGGCAGGCATCCTGCCCGCCCCTCTGGGCCGACCCTAATAATAGCTAATTAATAAATAAAAAGAATTTTATTATCATGTTTCTCGGAATTGTAATTCAAGGCCGTCGTTGTGACCCTTTTGTTGTGACAGCTTGGCCAACAACGTAACACGTTCACTTGGGGGTTCGAGGGCCGATACTATGGATCAACAAACAGGCAGCAAATAAAGTCTAGCTTGGATTTTGACTTTGAATCATTTAGTCATAATTCAATGCACGGTAATTTTGTGTCACGAAATTTTCAATCAAGCGTGATTACTAATTATGTGAATTAACGATTCGTCTTGTATTAAGTTGAATTATTATTGCGACATTGTCATCAATAGTGTAAAATTAACTATTTAACTTGCAATCTCAACATTAAAATATTAAATTATGAGAAGAAAATATTATAATTAAAAAATAAATAATACAAAATAAGTAAATAAAAATCAAATGAATAATTTAATTTAATTTTTTTTTTTACTATCATTACGTTAGTAATATAATCAGCTTATTATTATTATTATTATTATTATTTTGGATGATGAGAGATACCAACAGCCATCGCTTGAATGTGGCACTCGATAAGTTTCGATCCTATGTAATAACCCGCAAACTACATAAGAGGGATAAATTGCACTAAAAAGACCTTTTGGTAAATTATTGTGTGGACCATAACAAAAAGTACATTTTTAATATACTAAATGTACATTATTTGTGTACTGAATGTACATTATACAATATAATGTACACTCAATACACAAATAATGTACATTCCTTGAGTACAATGTACATTTTTAATATACTAAAAGTACATTATTTTTGTACTGAATGTATATTATTTTACAATATACAAAATATGGTCTATACAACTTGTGTGGACCAATAATGATTGGACCTTTTGGAGATGGGCTAGACCACATCTTTATTATTTTTAAATTATCACATTATTATAAGATATCAATCGTTATATCCTACACCACGGCGCACATAGCACTGTGCGCCGGGCGCCTCCCAAAACGACGTCGTTTTGGGGTAGTGTTGGGAGGCGCGGTAGGAAGTTGCTGAGATTATGTGTATTTGTTCACAACGTTATGTGTATTTGTTCATACAGTTATATGTATTTTTTATACAATTATGTACATTCTTTTTATACAATTATGTACATCCGAATCAGAAAATTTGTGTGTATTATGTTAAGAGTTGATGTGTATTATGTTAAAAGTTTATGTTTATTATGTATTATGTTAGATTATGTGTATTATCTTTTAAAAAGAGTATGTATATTTTGTTATATAATTATGTACATTCATGTATAACATTATGTGTATTCTAATATAACATTATGTACATTCTTGAACAGCGGGTTTTTTTTTTTTAAAGAAAAAACTACTGTCATTCACTGGGGCGAGAAATTTCAAAAAAAAAAATTAATTAAAACGACGTCGTTTTGCATCTAGGCGCATAGTGCAACGCGCGCCGTGGTGTAGAATATAAATTGCCATAAGATATTGCAAAAATTCTAAACACATCACATATAAAATTAAGGAGATCTGTTTAGGAAGTTTAATCAACAAAATAGTGATTTGATTAAGATAGTGAATGGCCCACACGCATAATGATAGAATTGCGGTCCCCACTTACAAATCTACCCAATATGTAGAGTTTTAAAATGTTTTATTTTGTGTAATGTAAGGATATAAGTTGAATTATGCACTTTCAGTTGTTAGAATCATTAACCTCTTTGATTGCAACAATTAATCCCAAGTTAAGCACTGATTAGTGACATGTTTTCTCATGTGAAAAACCAAACATTAAAAATTCTATTACTACAACAAGGATGTTTGTTCACCAACTCCTCTTGCACTCCTTTTCATGGATTGTAAAACAAAATATATAGAGCCTCAATTGCTCTGAATTGGGTGATTAAGTGGGAGGAACATGATTCTTATACCTGAAGATTATAAGTTTGATTCTTTCTAATATCCTTTCGGTCGAACCTGTCATAAGGAGTCTTCCTAGTACACTTTATCTCTTCTATGTGATTTGTGCAACTATATTGAATGTGGTTTCCTTCGTCACTCAAAAAAAAAAAAAAATAGAGCCTTATTTTGCATTTTATTTTTACAAATTGAAATAATCATGTAGATAAGCTAAAATTTGCAACCTAATAATTTGAAAGATGGGTTTTCAGGTTAGCCAACACTTGTGTAATCTTTTCTAGCTACCCCTTTGCAAATTGCAATCACACTATGTGCTAGTTCGGTCCAAATATAATTTATGAAAAAAAGAAACTATTTAAAAAATTAAAGCTGTTTAAAGAAGGTCGTTCTTCCAACTTCTTCTTCCAAAAGGCTGAACCCCAACCTTAAGGGTCGTTCTTCCAACTTCTTGATAATAGAGAGTGTTGTACACGGTGTATAGTGTGTTGTGTCCTTATTGGCATACGGTTTGTAATAACTAGCTAGTAACTAGACATTACTATTAAGAAATTAACAAGAAGCTAAGTCGTAATATTAAGTACATATTAACAAAAAATCAACACAAAAAAAATAGAACTTAAATTAAGGAACATTTTTTATTTTTGAAACACTCATAATTCTGTACAAGGTAGTATATGTGCTCTATACTTTCTCAGCTCAAAGAATCAATGGGCCCACTACCGGGGTTCAATCCTTTGACCATCCATTTGGAAGGATATGTAATAGAGGTATCATCGCACTACATAGTAGTTGGCTAAGGAGCATTATCTTCTAAGTGGACACAAACATATAAGAATGGAGAAAGAGCATACACAACCAAGAAATTAAGGGGATGTACGTACGAATACAATCCTAGTCTACAAGCCACTCTCGTCTCTCGTAATCATCTAAATAAGGATTAGGGCTAGGAATTGTCCACTCTTGTGACTAATCAATTCCAAGTTCTTCAAGCACACAAAGTATCAAAATCTCCCTATTTCCCCTATTAGGAATTATGCAAGGAGTGACCAAGACTTTGTTAATATATGTTCTCTGAGACAATCCTAACACTCCTTGTGATCTATTACGAAATATTTCAATTCCAATCACAAAGGATGCCTCACCCATATCTTTCATTTCAAAGTGCTTAGAAAGAAATTGCTTGGTCTCATGCATTAAACCAAGATCATTAGTAGCAAGCAAAATGTCATCGACATACAGAATCAAAAATATAAACTTGCTCCCACTGACCTTCAGATATATACACTGATCAACGGTGTTTTCCTTAAATCCAAAGGTCGTTACATTATCATTAAACTTAAGATACCATTGTCAGGAAGCTTGTCTAAGTCCATATATCGATCTATTAAGTTTACACACCATGTCTTCTTTTCCTTCAATTGAAAAACCCTCAGGTTGGTTCATGTAAATTTCTTCTTCCAAATTTCCATTCAGAAAGGCGGTTTTCACATCCACCTGTTGTAGCTCTAAGTCATAATGAGCTACTAATACCATAATTATTCTAAATGAATCTTTCTTCGAAACAGGTGAAAATGTTTCATTAAAATCAATACCATCCTTTTGAGTAAAAACTTTGGCAACAATTCTGGCCTTGTATCGTTCGACATTGCCATTTGAGTCTTGTTTGGCCTTAAAAACCCATTTACAGCCAACTGGCTTACAACCTTTAGGCAATTCAACAAGATCCCATACTTCATTATGTTCCATTGATTTTAACTCATCTTTCATGGCTTCGACCCATTTAGAAGAATTAGGACTATTTATAGCATGTGAAAATGAAACTGGATCTTCATCAATACCAATGTCAAAATCTGATTCTTGAAGATAAACCACATAATCATCAGATATAGCAGATCTCCTTTGTCTTTGAGATCTTCTTAATGCTACTTCTGTAGGAATATCATTTGTGGGTTCATTGTTGACTTCATCATGGAGTGGTTGATCATTAATTTGTTGTTCAGGCAAGTGACTAAATTGTTCAACCGTTGCAAGATGAGCAATTTGAGTAACTCTAGGTAGAGTAATTTTTCGCACAGGAACAACAATTTGAGAAGAAGATATCAGAGAATCTTGCACTGTAACTTCTTTAAGTTCCACTTTTCTGGTTCAACGCTCCCACTTATGTTATCATTCTCAATGAACTTGACATTTCCAGTCTCAACAATTCTAGTAGTATGGCTAGGACAGTAGAATCTATACCCTTTAGATTTATCTGGATAACCAATGAAAAACCCACTAGTTGTTCTTGAGTCCAGTTTCTTTTCATGTGGATTATAAATGCGTATCTCCGCTGGGCATCCCCAAACATGAAGGTGCCTTAAACCAGGTTTCCTTCCTGTCCACATTTCAAATGGTGTTTTTGAAACTGCCTTACTAGGAACCCTGTTTAATAAATAGGCAGCGGTTTTTAAAGCATATGTCCACAATGATAAAGATAAAGAAGAATAACTCATCATACTCCTAACCATTTCCATCAATGTATGATTACGCCTTTCTGCAACGCCATTTTGTTGTGGCGTACCGGGCATTGTGTATTGAGCACAAATGCCATGTTTTTCAAGAAACTTAGCAAATGGACCTGGGCATTGTCCATTTTCAGTATACCTTCCATAATATTCACCACCCCTATCGGATCTTATAATTTTCACCTTTTTGTCCAATTGTCTTTCAACCTCATCCACAAATACCTCTAAGGCATTTATTGATTGAGACTTTTCATGCAACAAATAGACATAACCATAACGTGAAAAATCATCAATAAATGTGATGAAATATTTTTCTTTTCCGAAGGTTGGAACATCAAAAGGTCCACATATATCAGTGTGTATAATTTCAAGGAACTGTGTGCTTCTTGTGGCTGCATTCTTATTTGTGTGGTTTGAATGTTTTTCTTTAATACAGTCCGCACAAATACCTAGATCAGTAAAATCTAATTCGGGAAGGATTTCATTCTTTACAAGTCTTTGAATCCTTTCCTTAGATATGTGACCCAAACGTTTATGCCACAAGTAAGCTGATCTTTCATCCACTAAACTTCGTTTAGTTCCAATACAATGATGCAGAGTTAATAGAGTTTCAGCAAAAAGATTGTCAAGCTTTAGTTTGTACAAGCCATCGGAAAGAATACCAGAACCAATAAAATGATTTTGTTTGAATAAACTAAAACATCCATTTCCAAATTTAAAGGAAAAACCATAATAATCCAGTTTTGACAAAGAAATTAAATTCCTAGAAACTGAAGGAACATAAAGAGTTTCAAACAAATCCAAATGATTTCCAGTATCTAAAATTAAACGGTAAGTTCCAATGGCTTCTACTGGAGCTTTGACACGATTCCCCATGAACACAAATTTTTCATTTGGCTTTATGGTTTGGGTCATAAGGAATCCCTGCATAGTATTCGAAACATGAGTAGTGGAACCAGAATCTATCCACCAAGTATTATAAGGAACTTCAGTTAAATTTGATTCGAAACATACTGATATATAATGTATACATTTCTTTTCGAACCATGCCTTAGGCTTAAGGCAATCTTTCTGAAAATGCCCAGATTTCTTACAGAAATGACACTTGTCATTCTTATGTTCCTTTTTGTGGATTTGAGAAGAGGACTAATTAGTCTTCATTGGTCCTTTCTTACCCTTTCGATTCTTATTTCCAAACTTTTTACCAGCCCTTGACTGACCCATGAGATTAATTGAGTGGATTCCTTGTCTCTTAAGCCTCGTTTCCTCTCGAGTTAGCATTTCATGCAATTCGAACACATTCCACTTATCTTTAATGGAATTGTAATTCACTTGGAATGTCTCATACTCAAGAGGCAAAGAGTTTAAAATAAATTGTAAAAGGAAAGTGTCATTCACGTCCATTCCCATGGACTTTAATTTTGCTGCTAAGCTCAACATCTCTGTGACATGATCATGCATGGAACACGAACCATCAAATTTCATGTTGGTTAGTTTACTCATAAGAGTGCCTACTTGGGCCTTATCAGCACATTCAGAATGTGAATTTTCCTCCACATGTTTCAACATATCCTTAGCATTGTCAAATTTGGGAATTGTGGACTTAATGTTGTTTCCAAGTGTCATTCGCATAAGCATTAAGCTGAGTTTATTCGATTTTTCCCATGCTTGATGGAAAGCAACATCATCATCACTGCTATTATCATTAATAGCAGCGGGCTTGTCATTCAAGAGTGCTAGAACAAGATCCAAAACACCGAGGTGAAACTGGATTTGTTCATGCCACTCAGCAAAATTCAGCCCATTATACTTAACAATAGACGCAGCTTGCGAATGAATTGAAACACAACTAGATGCGGCAATGAATATAAAATACTCAAACATTAATTATATTTCAATACATAAACAGATAAACAGATTTAATCAACATAATCATAAACAATTAAGTACATTGAAGGTCTACTTTGGGTGATCCAACAACATATAACGTTAAACATAATCTGATGCAAAAATAATTCATATAATTGGCCATTAAATATATTATGACTGGACTTGTTTGCTATCTTTGGATATGCTAAACAACTCAATCAAATATAAATAATTAACCACTATTATGTTTATAATTATGAAATAATTGATCACCTTTGGGCGACTCTTAAATATTTCAAAATTATAAAACTTCAATTTACCCAATACTATAGAAAATAAAAAACATGTCATCTCATTATAAGCATCACATAATCATGGGTAATTGAAATTTATTTAAATTTGGTATCTATAAAACTTTATAATTTGGCCACTTTGGTAACTAACAAATTAATCATAATTAGATACCAAATAAAAATACTATAATAATAAAATAAATAAAAACATGAAAATTATACAGAATTGCAGTTTAAATGAAAAACATCATGTACATAATCATCAGTCCATACGTAACTTCTTAATCCTTGAGGAAGAATTCAGTAAGGATTAATACTTTATACTGTAATCCATATATATATAATGAACCACTGCACTAAAAAAAGTGAATCAAACAAATTGAATTACTGTAATTCATATTTCAAATATGCAGCAACATTACGGAAGCGACAACATAAATAATTACAGAAGCATACGCAGATCATCATATATAACTGTCAAAAACCATGCACTGAGAGAAAAGGTTTCTTATTTACTTGATAAGATACACCATCTATAAGAGCGATAGTTTATATCTCAAAACGTACTGTAGCAACATATACGCATACTTCAAAAACATACTGTAGCAACATATACATATACATGACACCAATCTTATGATTAGCATTTTAATTGTTACGTAGCAATTTACATCATACCCATATAATATGGAGTTGCATCATCAGAACAATACATACATACGAAATATGAAAACTTGAGTAGCATCATCAATGAAAACATTAATAGCGCACGCATACATAAAGGTATGAAAAAGCATATGTTCTACAACCAGGCTCATGATACCACATGTAAGTTAATCCTAAAACATAAGATCTTCAGAACACATGCCTTTCACATACTGTATTTAAATAGCGTTCTGGGAACATACCTGGCTCCATTGTTTTCCCGTAGTTGCTTGAGTTAGAAACTTGATTTCTCCCTCCAGACCTTTAACATTCACTTAATCTAATTCTCTGATGGGGAGAATTTTAGTTTTAGAGAGGTTGGGGAGAGGACCAGAGTCTCATATATGAAATATAAATAATAATGCGTTCCATCAACGTAAACATGATGATATGCAGTTGAAACTGCAATCTTATCTTCTTAACTGGCCAATCACAAGATTATCTTCATTATTAAATTATAAATAAATATTTAATTATGAGCCACAATAAATTATAATGAACCATATAATAATAATAATAATAATAATAATAATAATTATTATTATTATTATTATTATTATTCTAACAAGAGCATACACAACCAAGAAATTAAGGGGATGTACGTACGAATACAATCCTAGTCTACAAGCCACTCTCGTCTCTCGTGATCATCTAAATAAGGATTAGGACTAGGAATTGTCCACTCTTGTGACTAATCAATTCCAAGTTCTTCAAGCACACAAAGTATCAAAATCTCCCTATTTCCCCTATTAGGAATTATGCAAGGAGTGTCTAAGAATTGTCCACTCTTGTGACTTATCAATTCCAAGCTCTTCAAGCACATAAAGTATCAAAATCTCTATATTTCCCCGATTCTTATATGAGAAAAGGGAAATATGGATCATAAAGAGTGACTTGAAATATTAACACAACTCTCATTGTGGACAAGAATCCTCCAAAAATGTACTAATAAATGTGTCCAATCAATCATTAACAAGATTCTAGCACAAATCATTTATAATCTCAAAGAACCCTATATTAGAAATTTCACACTTTAGAAAATAATCACAAATAGAACACTTAGATAAATAATACAAATCCAACCCAAGCCCGTAAACTAAATATAACTACACGTACATATTAATTAGGCATAAACAAGGTAAAAGCAAAGTATAAAGTATAAACATTTCAAATGAAAGAGTAAAAAAAGTAAATGAAACTTATCTATATATAATTAAATGGAAGTTCAATCTTGAAATCCAACTGTTAAATTAAACTATATATTGATTATAAGCTTCAAAAGTGTAAATAAATCTAAATCTAAGCATACTCAAATCCTAAATATAGCCAAGCATATTGTGCTCAAATGACACCTCTGTGACTCCCCTTGAGGGAATGTCACAGGATCGAACCCCGGTGGTGGGGTCTTGACTCTTTAGACTGCAATAGATAAAGAAAGTATAGAATAGATACTACCTTGTAATAAAGTCACTAGTATTAAAAAAAAATGAAAGAAAAAAAACTAGGCTTCGCCTAGGAAGAACACAACTTAAAACATGCTTAAATATTGTATATAGCAAGGGGGCATGGCATAACTAGACACACGACCATGTAGAATTAGGGAAAATATGTCCTATAGTGGCACGACTATGAGCATGATCGTCCCACTATCCTTTCCATTTTGGGAGTTGCACACTCACTACCTAACCATGCCTTTTTCCTTGAGGCATGGGGTGGCTTGGCACGAGCAATGGCATGGCCATGCCATTGCCCGTGCTAATTGTCCAGTCTTGGTTCATCCTTGGATCTTTCTTGAGTACTCCAATTCACCAATTACTTTTCTTGCAATTCTTCCAATGATTTTACTTAACTCAAATCTTCATTCAAAGTAAATTAAAATCACTCCTTTTTGTTTTGAACAGTGAAAATTGTACCTAATTGATCAAACAAAGCAAATAAGGTTCCTTTTGAACCTAATAATCACATTCTAAACTCAAAATGAAGCCTAACTATTGGGTGAAACATGATTGTTTACTTATCCTTCTTATTAGATATTTTGACTTTAAAAGCATTTTACCCTTTTATTGTTTTGCTAACTTTTGATTTTTTTTTTTTTAAATAGATAAGTTCTAATAAACTATAACTTATTGGTCCCAAGGGGTTGGGTTACCACTTACAAGTCTAGGGGGTGAATTAAAACGTTTTGAATACTTCAAGTCCAAAAAAACTTGAACTTAAAAACAGTTTTAACACAAAGTGCACAACAGAAATTTTAAACCCCTTTTAATTTGTACGTCTTGCACATTTTTATTCTTGTAAAATTTTAGGTTTGATTGGTTATGCTAGAATGTAAAAGCTTGTAACACACACACCCACCCACAGAGAGAGGGAGATTTTATAGTTATTTGGCCAAACCTAACATACTCCATTCTTCTCCTATAACTCCTAGGAGATTTGCACTATTATATATCATTTAGTACAAAAATAACTAAGCACTTTGGTTGTAGTATATTTCTTAAACAAATAATTACCCGGAGTATCGCATTATCAATCCATAGGGAAGCGGGGCGTATCAAGCACTAGCTACTAATTTATTCTTGTGAAGCTAATGTTTGAAAATTGGTCAGAATATGTCGTAGATCTAGGCTACTATTTATATAGGCTGAGTATAGAAGAAATCCTGAATCAATCGGTGACGTGCGCAAGACACTACCTTAAAAGCAAATATTGCCCAGAGACGGTAACAGTCTTACCGGTTGCTTTCGACCAGTTAACAGCGAAGCTCAGGATTGCAGAAGAGAAGAATGTATTGAGTGATTAGAACTGAGGAAGAGCAGGGTATTTATAGTGCTGAAAATACCCGTCCCTCCTCTCTCAGCCATTCATTATTCCGCAAATTAGGGTGAGTTTGTGGTGAACATGCCCACAAAATAGGAAGACAACTGTAACACAAATTAATGTGTGGATGGTAGATTTCTATACGAAATTTACCTCTAAAAGGGCAAAAAACTCGGAACAGAAACAAGGACAGAGTAAAATGCTGACCCCACCCCACCCCACCGCGACGCGCGTGCGAACCGAGCCGGACGGGCGGGTAGCGGCGCCGCGCACGTGTGGGGTTCCCCTTTCCTTCTCACTCTACAATAGTTTAAGACTCCCAAAAGGGTTGGCAATAAAAAGGAGGGAAAGAGTCCCTTATTAAATCAATGTGGGACAAGAGTGTCTTCCTTCTACTCACTTGTTAAGCTACCATCTTGAATGTAATCTCCAACAATCCCCCACACATTCAAGGTGTCAAAGGAGAACGGAATTTCCTAGCATGAGTGCTGATCTTTGATGTCAGTGGTTGTACCTTGAACTGACACGTAGTGACTTGAGTAACTTTCTCCTTGATAGTGAATTAGATCTTGAACTACCGAAAGAAGAGTTAGTTTTGAACTCAGTTCACACACCAGCATTCATCATGTAAATATATAACTTGTTTTTTCACGTAAGGTCAACTCTTTGACCTGAGGCCTATCTTTGAATAGCTGTGTTTAATTTCTAGGTTTCTATGATCTCGTAAGCTTTGCTTACTGCACCGCTACTAAGCCCATCTTCCTCGATGTTTCGAGGATGGCCCTTTTGTTTAGCCCCTTCGTGAGGGGATCTGCAATATTCTTTTTGGATTTCACATACTCTAGTGAAAGTACGCCACTTAAAATCAGTTGTCTCACAGACTCATGTCTGACTCTTATGTGCCTCCTCTTTCCATTATAGGCACTATTCTTTGCTACGCATATCGCAGCTTGCGAGTCACAATGTATGGGCACTGACGGCGTAGAACACCCCCACAACGGCACGTCTTCCAGTAGGTTTCTAAGCCACTCAGCTTCTTTGTAACACCCCAGATTTTTAAGACATTTTAAGCTTATATAATAGAGGTAATATCTCATTACATCCCAAAGTGTATCATAAGTGTACGGGGTGCTATGCCACACCTGGGCTAGAGAACCCAGGTGCACAGGCTGTCTAACTAGTATCCATTGAAACACAATGCATAATATGGCGCGCAGGCCGAAAAGGGAAACTAATCTACTTCTACGTTCCAGTTCTAGCACGCTCCAGTGCTCTAGTCCTCTGTGCCTGAAAGCCAAATATATCTGTTCAGCGAGAGATGCTGGTAACCCACTCCAATGCGTTGAAATACAATACATATAGAGATATATATAGATATACGAAAACCATTTTGAGCATGAAGATATATCCTACGAACTCTAGCTTTAAAACTGGGAATGACTCGACAGATAAGGCCAGACACAAGCAACAGTTATAACGAGCATATGCAGTTCACAACAGATAAGGCAGATAAGGCAAAGCATAAACAATGATCATAACCCAACATGAATAATCCCCAATATAAATCCCATAGCCACATCCCCCAAGACACTCGTAATCACCACTCGTCCCTGTCACAACACATAACACACTTTGTTGGCGCCACAGGACCAATCGCATGCCCATACATGAGGGTTAGCGCATATAGCTCTGACACGGCCCCGCAGCACCCTGCCCCGTATCGCAACACGGAGGGGTCGATCGCAACCGACCGATGAACCGCAGCTCATCATAGTGTTTGATCGCAACCAAACAGTGGACCGCAGCCCAAGAGAATGTCATCTGACCGCAGCCAGGAAAAAGGACGAACCGCAGCTCGTATAGAAACGTTTGATCGCAACCAAACGGTGGACCGCAGCCCAAGAGTATCAATCTGACCGCGGCCAGCTTCTGAACCGCAGCTCAGGATAACCAATCCGATCGCAACCGAATTGGGGTAACACATAGCAAGCACATGCAACCCACATTACACATTAGGAAGGGGGAGAAAACGTATAACAAAACCTATGCGTGATCCATCACATACTAAGAATAGTCCTAAGGGGTTCATACTTCTACCGCCTAGGTCAACGGGATACCAATTCAACTAGCATGCAATGTAATAGACTCGTAAACCTACGAACGGCACCCGAAATATCAAACTAGACATAGGCACGATGAACGGAGTCCGTTGGGACACCACAGGGATCGGGGGAACGTCAAACGAGGAAGCCGGGATCCCGAGATGGGGGAATTTCCAGCGGGTAGCCGGTGGGTGGAGGGCCACCCGCCGGCTGCCCGCCGGGATTACTGTTCCGGGCAGCGGGTCGCCGGCGGGCAGCTGCCCGCCCGCCGGCTACCCGCTGCCGGGCGGTGTTTCACGGCCGTGGGTAGGTGGCGGGTCCCCTACCCCCCACCTACCCCCCACTGACTCTTTTCACACACTTTACGCCCCGGGAACCGTTGTGGAACCCGATACCATGCTTAGACACTTTACAACGAAATTAACGACAACACGTAGCCAATTAACGAATCAAATACAAGAAACGAACGGCACATAACCTATCATGCTTTTCTAAATTTAATCAACACCCAAACATGCGATTTCCCCACCCGATAACCCAAGAATAAGATCATACGATACAACCTAGGGTTCTAATCACTTTTATATCAACAAGAATACGGTTCGTCTTCTAATTGCAAGATTCGGTAAGAATAACACATAAGCATCAAGAACATCACACAATTATCAGGAACAACAAATAATCATCAAGAACTCCATATAATTATCAAGAACACCATAATTATCAAGAATCTCCCAATATCAAGATCATCAAGATCCCCATGGGATCATTACATCAATTACCAATAATAATCATCATAACTCGCCAATATACAATAATATGGGGAAACCCTAAGGGGGAATTATAACTATGAAAATAGGTTTTGTTGAGACATGGGTTACCTCTTAGCCTTAATTAATTCCTTGGCTATGAAGGATCTTTCTTTAAGCTTCCTTGCTTTCTTGATTTCTCCTAAGGGGATTCTTGGAGCTCTTTTGGGGTGGTGGGGCGTTAATCTTGTGGGGAGTTCTAGGTGCCTCTTAAGTCCCCTATTTATATATTTAGGAGTCCTAATTAGGAACTAATATTATAGGTTTGCTAATTCTATTCCTTTTGGAACTAAGGATTGGGCTTAGGGGTTGGGTTTATATATGAGGGCCCATGGACTATGGTGGGCCTTTTTCCCTAATTAATCATTATAATTTATTCTTTCTCTTGGGCTATTGATTAATTAGTTAAATGGTTTTAGGGGTCGTAACACGGGGTGTTACACTCTCCCCCCCTTACAAGGGGCTTCGTCCCCGAAGCCCGGTGTTATAGTCCATCCTTTCACCCCTAGACACCTCGTAGCTCGGCCTCCTGATTAGGTTGCGGCCTTACGTTTGTCTTGGCTTGGGGTAGGCTGAACTTTTGATGGTGTTGTGATAGAGAAGTTCCGGGTGTACCTCGGTTTCCTGCGCTGGAACTGGACGCCCCACGAGTGCCCAAGGCAGCCTCGATTGCTGCCACCCTCTAATCGAGTGCGCGTGTGGTGCGAATCAAGGATGAGAACCCTTCTTCCATGATTTGGTTCTGTCGGTTGAGTTGTGCGAGAATGCGCTCATTGACCGAACCCTCGTCCTGTCCCCTCGGGTCCCCTCCTGACCGTGGGTGCACTGACGGGTTAGGCCCGTCATCCTCCTCCTGTTCCTCATTTCCCTCCGAGCCCCCACAATCTTGCATGGCTCGCTTGAGCTTCTTGTTGGAGATGTCCAACTGGTCAACCAATTCTCTCCGTTCTTCCTCGGGTTTTCGGCAAATTTCTTCGAGGGTGAGGTAATGTCCCCCTTCGGTGTAGTAGATGTCGTTGCGGCGAAGGTTTTGAGCATTGAAAACCATACCATTAGCGGTTTTGACCTCGGTGTGGCTTAGGTCCACCCCTTTCTTTTCCATGATCCAACTTAGGATCATCCCGTAGGGTAGACTAAGCCGGTTGTTTGTCTTGCAGAATTCCATGTGCTTTAGCATGAGTGCCGGCAGGTTGAACTTGATTTTATGTTTCAAGAGATAAGCAAAGGTGCACTCTAGGCTCCCTACGTCCTTGCTTTTATTATTGGTGGGCAAGAGGCTATTGGTTACAATCATAACCAATATCTTTTGTTCTGCCGATAGCCACTTCCGGTTTGGCCGTGTGGCCGAGGTGAACCCGTCCTCCTTCCCGAGTAGGTACCCGAGGTAGTCCTTGTATCCCGTATTTTGGGTATCAATCCACCCCTTTCGGTCATAGTTAGACACACCCGTGGTGGTCAATTTCAAGAGCTTGGCCAAACGGCCTTCGGAAAGCACAATTTCCTTGCCACGGACTTTGGTGGTGATTTCTACCTTGTCACCCCGTTTGGTGGCTACAAGGTGTTGATAGAACTCCTTCACCAGTTCGGGGTACGTATCCCCTTTGATGGTGAGATACGTATCTAAAAGCCCTTGATGTTTGAGCATATCAACCAATTCCGGAGAGAATTGGTCGGGTTCAAGTGCTTTACCTCCGATCACGGTGTAATCGGCGTTTCTCCACTCCGGGGTGCGGGTTCCGAGGGGTTTCTTTGGCATCGTGGTGCTTCGGTTGATGGCGACGTTTTCCGGCGTTTTTCCGGCGATCTTCTTTTCCAGCGAGGCGGCGGCGGTTTTCCGGTGGGCCTCCGGCGGTGTGGCGTCGCGAGGTGGTGGCGGCTAGGCGGTTCTGGGTTGGTGCGACGGCGTGGGGGTGGCGTTTGGGCAGTGGGTTGCAGCTGGGTGGCGTTCGGGTGGATAGCGGGTGGTCTCCGGTGGCTCGGTTTGGGCGGCGGCGAGGCGGGGCGAGGTCGGCGGGGAGTGGCCGGGCTGTGGCGGAGTTCGATTGGCGATGGCGTGAGGTGATGGTGGGTTGTTGCTATGGTGGGGCAGCGGGGTGTGTGAGAGGGAGGAGGAGAGGGAGTGGGGAGGAAGAAGAAGAAGAAGAAGAAGAAGAAGAAGAAGGGTTTTTGATTTGGGGATTTTGTGGGTTTTAGGGGTTTGGAGCGGTTTAACAAGGGAGTATTCCCTTGAGGTTTCAAGAAACACTCATGGCTTAGTGGTTGAGGCTTTAACTTGTAGAGGGGAGGTCCAAGGTTCCATTCGTAATGGTAACATTAAGTATTTCTTGATAGTGTGGTTTTGTCTTTTTCCTTGTTTCGTCCTTTAGTGGAGGGAAGGTTGAGTTGATAGTTTAACTTTGTGTTTTACCTTTGTAGTGGAAATTGGAATTTGATAAAAAATCTTTATTCATAATAATTCCGAAATAGCTAAGCTAAGTAAGTGGTCTTTATGACAAAAGAGGGGGGTGGTTACAAGGGGGTGTGACGGCTTATCCTAGACAGTATTCGTCTTCTTGGTTTTCTTCTGCGGGGTCTGTATGGTCCTCGTCTTCCGGGATTGGGTTTCCCCTCCCGAGGTCCTCCTCGTTCCCGAGGTTGGCTTGAGTGTGGCTCATGACAAATACTTTCCCGGGAGCGCCGTAACTCCCTTGATGATCGGTGCCCCCGTGTTGACCCACGGTGGCGGGGCGTGGTCTTTGGGGTCGAGTGCACTGGAAGGCCTTGTGTCCTTCCTCCCCGCAGTTGAAGCATCGCCAGGGATTGTCTGCGCAATCCTTGCCCCTGTGGCTTTTGTTGCATCTTGGGCAAGGGAAGCTTCTTGGATTAGCTTCGTTGTTTCCCAGGGGCGGTCTTTGGTTGGTCGGGTTGTTCGTCCTTGTGCCGGTGTCGTTTCTCGTTCTTTTCACTGGCGGTGCCCCACTTCCGGTGTTTCTTCTTCGTATTTGTTCCTGAACTCCGCGTTGGAGTAGTTGGATTCGATAGAGATTCGCGGCATTGGAGTAAGCTTCGTTGAGGGTCCGAGGTCTGCTTACCACTAGCGCCTTCCGAGCTTCGAAGTTGAGGCCCGACACGAATCTTTCTATCTTGGTTACCTCGGTGGGGACTAGCTCTGGTGCGAAGCGTGCCAGCTCGAGGAATCGCTTATGGTATTCCACGACGGTGGCCGTTCCTTGTTTTAGATGAAGGAACTCTTCGTACATGGATGCCTTTACGTGGGTTGGGTAGAATCTCTCTCGTAGTCGTGTCTTGAGGTTCTCCCAATTGAACCCGGTTCTTGTTGATAAGTGGGTCCCTCGTGGATCCACCAGAGATCGGCCTCGTGCCCGAAGTAGAACGAGGCTATCTCTACGCGGCGTTCCTCCGGGCATTCTACTACCCCAAAAATCTTGTCAAGGGTTCGGATCCATTCTTCTAGGACCGCGGGATCCTCTTCTCCCGAAAACGTGGGTGGTCGGTGATTTGAAACTTGTCGGGCGACGTCTGAGTTTGCGTTTGATGGAGGTGGTGGGGGCCTGTTGTTGCGAAGGGCCGCGTCACTTAGTGCCTCTGCGACTTGTGTCAGCTGTCGTAGGGTTTGGGTCAAGGGGTCGTCTGTGGCGGGCTCTGGAGTTCTTGATTGCCTTCTGTTCGGTGCCATGCTATCGTCTTTCTGGTTAGTGTTTATAAGAACGTTAAATTAGAGCCTGACGTACTTCTTATGAAGTGATAAGTGGGGAAGGGTTTTAGAATGAGGAAGGGTAAAGTGTAGAGAAGTTATGTGTAGGTTTCACAATCTCACCGCGCGTCCTAAGATTCCTGAGTCCTATGTTCCTAGGTACCTAGAGTTCAAGCCTAATGTCCTAAAGTCCGGTCTTAAGAGTCTTTTCCTAGGGTCAAACTTAGGCTCTGATACCAACTGTAACACCCCAGATTTTTAAGACATTTTAAGCTTATATAATAGAGGTAATATCTCATTACATTCCAAAGTGTATCATAAGTGTATGGGGTGCTATGCACACCTGGGCTAGAGAACCCAGGTGCACAGGCTGTCTAACTAGTATCCATTGAAACACAATGCATAATATGGCGCGCAGGCCAAAAAGGGAAACTAATCTACTTCTACGTTCCAGTTCTAGCGCGCTCCAGTGCTCTAGTCCTCTGTGCCTGAAAGCCAAATATATCTGTTCAGCGAGAGATGCTGGTAACCCACTCCAACGCGTTGAAATACAATACATATAGTGATATATATAGATATACGAAAACCATTTTGAGCATGAAGATATATCCTACGAACTCTAGCTTTAAAACTGGGAATGACTCGACAGATAAGGCCAGACACAAGCAACAGTTATAACGAGCATATGCAGTTCACAACAGATAAGGCAGATAAGACAAAGCATAAACAATGATCATAACCCAACATGAATAATCCCCAATATAAATCCCATAGCCACATCCCCCAAGACACTCGTAATCACCACTCGTCCCTGTCACAACACATAACACACTTTGTTGGCGCCACAGGACCAATCGCATGCCCATACATGAGGGTCAGCGCATATAGCTCTGACACGGCCCCGCAGCACCCTGCCCCGTATCGCAACACGGAGGGGTCGATCGCAACCGACCGATGAACCGCAGCTCATCATAGTGTTTGATCGCAACCAAACAGTGGACCGCAGCCCAAGAGAATGTCATCTGACCGCAGCCAGGAAAAAGGACGAACCGCAGCTCGTATAGAAACGTTTGATCGCAACCAAACGGTGGACCGCAGCCCAAGAGTATCAATCTGACCGCGGCCAGCTTCGGAACCGCAGCTCAGGATAACCAATCCGATCGCAACCGAATTGGGGTAACACACACACATAACACATAGCAAGCACATGCAACCAATATTACACATTAGGAAGGGGGAGAAAACGTATAACAAAACCTATGCGTGATCCATCACATACTAAGAATAGTGCTAAGGGGTTCATACTTCTACCGCCTAGGTCAACGGGATACCAATTCAACTAGCATGCAATGTAATAGACTCGTAAACCTACGAACGGCACCCGAAATATCAAACTAGACATAGGCACGATGAACGGAGTCCGTTGGGACACCACGGGGATCGGGGGAACGTCAAACGGAGAAGCCGGGATCCCGAGATGGGGGAATTTCCAGCGGGTAGCCGGTGGGTGGGGGGCCACCCGCCGGCTGCCCGCCGGGATTACTGTTCCGGGCAGCGGGTCGCCGGCGGGCAGCTGCCCGCCCGCCGGCTACCCGCTGCCGGGCGGTGTTTCACGGCCGTGGGTAGGTGGCGGGTCCCCTACCCCCCACTGACTCTTTTCACACACTTTACGCCCCGGGAACCGTTGTGGAACCCGAAACCATGCTTAGACACTTTACAACGAAATTAACGACAACACGTAGCCAATTAACGAATCAAATTCAAGAAACGAACGACACATAACCTAACATGCTTTTCTAAATATAATCAACACCCAAACATGTGATTTCCCCACCCGATAACCCAAGAATAAGATCATACGATACAACCTAGGGTTCTAATCACTTTTATATCAACAAGAATACGGTTCGTCTTCTAATTGCAAGATTCGGTAAGAATAACACATAAGCATCAAGAACATCACACAATTATCAGGAACAACAAATAATCATCAAGAACTCCATATAATTATCAAGAACACCATAATTATCAAGAATCTCCCAATATCAAGATCATCAAGATCCCCATGGGATCATCACATCAATTACCAATAATAATCATCATAACTCGCCAATATACAATAATATGGGGAAACCCTAAGGGGGAATTATAACTATGAAAATAGGTTTTGTTGAGACATGGGTTACCTCTTAGCCTTAATTAATTCCTTGGCTATGAAGGATCTTTCTTTAAGCTTCCTTGCTTTCTTGATTTCTCCTAAGGGGATTCTTGGAGCTCTTTTGGGGTGGTGGGGCGTTAATCTTGTGGGGAGTTCTAGGTGCCTCTTAAGTCCCCTATTTATATATTTAGGAGTCCTAATTAGGAACTAATATTATAGGTTTGCTAATTCTATTCCTTTTGGAACTAAGGATTGGGCTTAGGGGTTGGGTTTATATATGAGGGCCCATGGACTATGGTGGGCCTTTTTCCCTAATTAATCATTATAATTTATTCTTTCTCTTGGGCTATTGATTAATTAGTAAAATGGTTTTAGGGGTCGTAACACGGGGTGTTACACTCTCCCCCCCTTACAAGGGGCTTCGTCCCCAAAGCCCGGTGTTATAGTCCATCCTTTCACCCCTAGACACCTCGTAGCTCGGCCTCCTGATTAGGGTTGCGGCCTTACGTTTGTCTTGGCTTGGGTAGGCTGAACTTTTGATGGTGTTGTGATAGAGAAGTTCCGGGTGTACCTCGGTTTCCTGCGCTGGAACTGGACGCCCCACGAGTGCCCAAGGCAGCCTCGATTGCTGCCACCCTCTAATCGAGTGCGCGTGTGGTGCGAATCAAGGATGAGAACCCTTCTTCCATGATTTGGTTCTGTTGGTTGAGTTGTGCGAGAATGCGCTCATTGACCGAACCCTCGTCCTGTCCCCTCGGGTCCCCTCCTGACCGTGGGTGCACTGACTGGTTAGGCCCGTCATCCTCCTCCTGTTCCGCATTTCCCTCCGAGCCCCCACAATCTTGCATGGCTCGCTTGAGTTCCCCTTAGGTAGCGCAACACCCTCTTTAGTGCATTCCAATGGGTGTCGTTGGGATTATGAGTGTATCGACTTAGTCGATTTACTGCAAGTGCAATGTCAGGTCTGGTATAGTTCATTAAGAACATCAGACTCCCAATTATTTTCGCATAATCCTCTTGGGACACACTTGCCTCTGTGTTTTTTGAGAGTTTTGCACTTGGGTCATATGGGGTTTGAGCCGGGGTCACTTCAAAACTGTTAAACTTCTTTAGCAGTTTCTCTGTGTAGTGACCATGTGACAACTTGTAGCCATCTCTCTCTTTGATGACTTTCACTCCAAGTATCACATCAGCTTCGCCCATAACCTTCATATCAAACTTGTCACATAGAGACCTCTTTGTCTCTTTTATTGCATTTATATTTGAGCTAAAGATTAACATATCATCTACATAAATGCAAATCAAGACAATGCTAGACTCAATCTCTTTGGAGTACAAACAAGCATCCGACCGGTTCATTGAGTATCCCAGATCTAACAGTGTTTTGTGGAATTTCTCGTACCACTGTTTGGGAGCTTGTTTTAACCCATATAGGGATTTTACTAGCCTACATACCTTTCCTTCTTGCCCGGGATTGGCGCATCCAGGAGGTTGACACAGGTAAAATACTTCTTCTAGGTCTCTATTTAGGAAAACTGTTTTTACGTCCATTTGATGGACTAGCCACTTGTGGGAAGACACCAGGGAAAACAATATGCGTATTGTGGCTATTTTGGTTACAGGAGAATAGGTGCAGAAGTAGTCTTCACTGAACTTCTATTTATATCCCTTAGCCACAAGTCTTGCTTTGAACCTTTCGATCGACCCGTCGGGTCTCATCTTCCTTTTGAAGATCCACTTGCAGCCAATTGGTTTGGCCCCCTTTGGTAGGTCTACAACCTCCCAAGTATGATTAGACTTGATTGAGTCTAGCTCACTTCGAATTGCTTCTTTCCAGAAGACCGCATCGACTGAGCGCATGGCTGCCTCAAAGGATTTGGTCCTTCTTCTAGAATTAACTGACACACGAATTGATCAGAAATTTCATTAATGTCATTTATTTCAGAAATGTACGTAATGAAATCAGGCCCAAAACTTGTCTCAGTCCTTTGTCTCTTACTTCTTCTAGGTTCTTCTGTCTCTGTTTCAGAAGTCGAAGGCAGTGAGGACGAGCCTTTTTCATAGGTAGTTGGTGCACGTTTTAGTGGGAAGATGTGTTCGAAGAACTTGGCCTCTCGTGCCTCGCACATAGAGTGGCCGTTTAGGTACATAAACCTATATGCAGCGCTATTTTCTGCATACCCCACAAATATTGCATTTGAGGTTTTAGGGCCAAGATTAGGTTTCTTGAAGTGAGGAAGACCTACCTTGGCAAGGCAGCCACCCCCATACTTTAAAGTATTTTAGATTGGGTGCGTAACCTTTCCATAACTCATATGGAGATTTCTCATAACCTTTGTGAGGTATCCTGTTGAGGATGTGGTTAGCTGTTAAGGCAGCTTCCCCCCACAGAGAGTTTGGAGCGGCTTATCAGAAAGACGTTGATCATTTCCTTGAGGGTTCTATTTTTCCTTTCAGCCACACCATTTTGTTGTGGTGTATAGGGTGCTGTCACTTCATGGATGATCCCATGTTTTTCACAAAAGGTTTTAAGGGAGGTAGACTCATACTCTCCACCTCTGTCAGACCTATGTCTTTTTATCTTTTTCTCTAACTGATTTTCTACTTCAGTTTTAAAGATTACAAATTTTTGTTCTGCCTCATCCTTAGTTCTAAGCAGATATATCATTGAAAAACGAGTGAAATCATCTATAAAGAATATATAATATCGCTTTCCCCCTTTTGTCTTAGTACTTTTAAAATCAGCTATGTCTTAGTGAATTAACTCTAAAGCACAAGTTGTATGATGCTTTGCAGTAACGAAAGGTTTTCTAGCTAGTTTAGCTTCAGCACAACTTCACATTGAGAAAGCGAATCATTTTGCACGTTTGAAAGCATATTCATAGTTTTTAATCTACTCATGCATTTGAGACCAATATGTCCTAATCTAGCATGCCATACATCAAAAGAAACAGCAATATACGCAGAACCGTCATTACGAGTGGCAAGATTATTCATGAAAGTCTCAATGTTAGCAGAGGTAAACACAATGAGGGGCAAAACAAACAGCCCCCCACGTAAATAAGCTTTCCCTAAATACTCCCCCCTACGAGTTATGATCATTTGTTCGGATTTAAACACAAGTTTGATCCCGGCCCTAACCAACAAAGGCCTCGAGACCAAATTCCTTCGTATGGAGAGGACGTACAACACATCAGACAAAAACAAATACTTTGTGGAATTGAGTTTTATCTCTACTGTTCCTACACCTCTTACCTCAGCAGTACTGTCGTTTCCCATAAAGACTTGATCTCCTTGTCCTTGAGTGAAGGCACGGAACTCCTTGAACATGATCCTACTCGCGCAGAAGTGACGAGTTGCTCCAGTGTCAATGATCCACTCTTCCGTGCCAGTCACCACACGCCTCCAGCGTCACAACCACTGCTATGACTTCAATCTCTTGCACCACGTTCGCTTGATGCTTGTTTTCTTGTTGAACGGTCCTCTGGTCGTTTGCCCCCCATCGGCGGTAGCATTGAGCCGCGCGATAACCGTTCTTCCCACAAACGTAATAGGGTCCTCCTTTCCCTTGCTTCTGGTTCTTGTTGTTTTTGAACTTGATGTTATTGTTAACTTTGAATCCTCTTTTCCAGCCTTTGCTTTGTCCACCATTCCCAGTTTTGGACCTATCACCTTTAACATCACTGGATTCAACCATGTTAGCTTTTAACGTACCAGAATTAGAAATAGACCTTTGGCGATATGCGTCTTCTATATTGATGTGATTGACCATCTCTTCCTAGGTTAATCCTTGGACTCGTGATTCACTTTGTTTTGAAACTCTCCCCAGGGTTCTGGCAGCTTCTCAAGTAAGGCATAGGTTTGTAGCATTACACTTACCGGAATTAGTTCAGCTTCAAGGTCGGACACCAGGTTCTCATATTCGTGCACTTGCTCGATAACTGGTTTCGTATCTACCATGTGATAGTTGAGCCAGCGCCCAACGGTGTACTTTCTCCGGCCAGCATCATCAGCGCCATACTTCCTTTTGAGCATGTTCCAAATCTCCTTTGCAGATTTGTATTTAGCATATATGTCTAACAGGTTGTCAGACATATGGTGCAGCAGGATACCACGAACGGTTTTGTTGTCCCGCTCGAACTTAGCCCGGATGTCTTGGGACTTGTCAGCTGCGACAGGTGGTCGAGGAATAGAACCAGGGGTCCTAGGGGAGTCGCCATCTGGTTGAGGATTAGAAGACTCACCAGTTTTGGTTTCAGCAGGTTTAGGGACATACGTGAACACGTATTCTAGCTCAGCAGATTTGAAGTGTATGAGCGTCTTGACTGCCCAACGACGATAGTTTAGGCCGTCAAGAGGTTGAAGCTTGGCAAGGTCAGTTGCAGGCTTAGATCCGAAGGTCGACATGATAACTTAAGCACAGATATTTGCTTTTAACTGTTGGAAAATTGGTCAGAATATGTCGTAGATCTAGGCTAGTGTTTATATAGGCTGAGTATAGAAGAAACCCTGAATCAATCGGTGACGTGTGCAAGACACTACCTTAAAAACAAATATTGCCCGGAGACGGTAACAGTCTTTGTTAGGAATAAAGTGTAATGGTTTTGATATGCCAAATTTGTATTTGTAGATCCTGCAATTTTATTTCTTAGGTCTAGTAGAGTCTTAGACCATGATCGGGAAATTATTTAAGTTGGAAAAGAGAAAAACAGAGGAAGATGCATGAAAATAAAAGAAGAAGATATAAAGCCTAAAATCAAGAATTTTTCTAGAGAAAATGACAAATTGAAGAAGATGATGAATGATACAATATTCACGTCAATGCTACTCAAAGAAATATCCCAGAAGAATTTTCGTGAAGAAAATTAAGATTGGAAGAATGCATGAAATTGACTTGGAGATCAAGCATCTATTGAAAGAAAGGAGTACATCAAATGTGATTGGAGATTTAATCAATAGTTGTACGGATGAAGTGGATGATGCTTGATATGTTATGTGAAATGGCTCAAGTTCAAATCTCACCATTAATAATTTTTACAAGGTAAAATTTGAGAAGCCAAATCTAATCAAATTTGATGGAGTTGGGCGCCAATTACAAGTGGAATTTGGGAAGCAATTGCACTTGGGTGGCAATAATCAGAATTGAAATTGGGAGCTAGTTTCAGAGAAATTGAAATTGGGAGCTAGTTTCAGAGAAATTGAAATTGGGAGCAAGTTTCACATGGGAATCAATTCAAGTTGGGAGCCAATGTAGAATTGAAATTGGGAGCCAATTGAAGCAATTTCAAAGTTGGGGACCGATTCAAAGAGAACCCGATTCAAAGAGAAGTCTGGGAGCCAATTTCGAAGTCAAAGTCAATAATTCAAATTGGGAAGCAATTGAAAGCACCAGGAGAAGCATAATTCAAATTGGGAAGCAAAAAAAGTCAATTACAATCAAATTGGAAAGCAATTGAAAGCACCAGGAGAAATTGGAAAGCAATTGAAAGCACCAGGAGAAACTTCGGAGCCAATTGCAAGTCAAAGTCCATTGGGAGCCAATTACAATGGAGAAATTCAAAAGTCAAAGTCAATTGGGAGCCAATTACAATGGAGAAATTCAAATTGGGTGCCAATTACAAGCCAATTGAAATTGGGTGTCAATTGCAAAGGAGAAATTCAAATTGGGTGGAAGTTCAAAATCAATTTGAAGTCTGAGAACACCCAGACGTGAGAATGAAGAAAAAGAAGAAGAACTTACAGTAAAAATATTCTCACAAGGAAAGATACTAGTTTAACTAGTATGGGATTAAATTAATGAATATTTTTAAATCCCAAAGATACAAAGACCACTTCAGAGCTGATCAGAGAAGTCATTCTACACCAAAATAGAGACCCAGATATTTCCACTCAACGTTAAACCAGAGGAATATCAGATGAAGTTTGGGAGCTTATTTACATGGAGATAAAGATCCATCAAACAGCTAACTTATCCTTTTTGACATCTTTGCGGAAGATAAGATAAGGTCTCTGACAAAAAGATACAAGATTTCAAAAATGAGAGCGTCTCTTTCCAACGGACAGATTCTCATTACCAGCTATAAAATGATGAAGATATGAAGACTTGAAGATAATGAACTCGTGAAGATCAGTTGAGAAAATCACGAACAAGAGAGCAGAAAATTCGAACTCATCAAGGAGATCGAATAGAGCAATTATGTTTGAAAGAACATAGAGCAAAAATCTCATTTTGGTATAGAGCATGCCAAAAATCTTCAAGTGAGAACTGAGAAAAGAAAAAGAACTCAGTGAGCTTCAAGAGAAAAATATTCTGAGAGTTCTTAAACAGAGTGAAGCAGAGCATAAAAATCAAGTGCTTTACTTGATACACTCAAAGAGAGAAAACACTCAGAGCATTCAAGAGAAATCATTCCAGAGTGTTTTATCTTCATCAAAGAGACCTGCACATCATTGAAGATCAACTACAGAGTCTCAGAAGTTGGAAGCAAGACAACACTTGTTTTGGAGCAAAACAAGAGAAGGGAGGAAAGTAGCACGGAGTTGTGAAATCCTGGATTGTCACACGGAGCTGTGAGATCCGAAGCAGTAGTGTCGGAGGCACTGGGCGTGATTAGTGCGGGATTTGTGATCAAAGCACTAGATCACGGGATACGTTTCTACCGGAGTGTGGAAGATGGGGGGAAAGTAACGCGGAGTCATGAAATCCTGGGATAGTAGCGCGGCGACGTTAAACCCGAAGCAGCAGAGTGGTGTCACTGGGCGTGATTAGTGCGGGCTTTGTGATCAAAGCACTAGATCACGGAAATTCATTGTATCTTGGAACCAAGGAGTGGTAGATATAGTGAATTGCTCTTGGAGATAAGAGCAAGTGGAGTAGCAGGATTACACCACCTCGCGAACCACTATAATTGTCTTGTGTTCTTTACTGCTTTCTTTACTTACTGCTCTTTACATATTCGCTCTACACGAGATATACTGCTCACACTATCTCACACACACTTTATGTTTATTTATTTCCGTTGTACACCATACTCTAACAATCTAGTTAAGAGTTTTGGTTGATCTCTGGCTTAGCAATTGTTGTGCTGTGCGAAAAAGTTTGAAAGTCTATTCACCCCCCCCCCCCCCTCTAGACTTTCACCTTACCTCTTTTGGGACCAACAATTGGTATAAGAGCCTGTAGCCTATTTGAGTCAGTTTATACCAACCTTTGGTATTTAAACACGTTGCCCAACTGGGTTACCTGTTATTGACTGCTAGGCTGATCCATTCTACAAAGTGTGTGAATTGGATTAATCTTTCAAATATCTCGTGATGATGATGAAGAAAGATTTAGCTCAAAATCTATTATTCTCACTTGATAAATTTGATGATTGGAAAGTTCGTATGCAGGTACACTTATCGGCTTTACACGATGAAATGTGGGAAGTTATTTCCACTGGCCCTATAGAAATATTAAAAATCAATACGGCATTTGTTATATCCCCGGATTCTCCACAGTACGTACAAAAGCCAAAACCGGAATGGACATCGGACGATAGAACACGGAATAATCTTGACAATATTGCCAAGGATATTCTATTCAAAGCCGTTGATGATACAATATTTCCGAAGATCCGAAAGTGTGCCACTGCCAAAGAAATATGGGAAACTCTCATCAAGATTGGCGAAGGAGATGAACAAGAAAAAGACAATAAGCTCACAATCGCCATGAAGAAGTTTGAAGATTTCAAAATGCTCTCAAATGAAAGTGTTGCAGACACGGAAGCTCGAATGATCAAAGTTCTTGGAGAGATTAGTGATCTTGGTAAAAATATTAGCCATCTGCATGGGATATGAAGGTTACGGCTATGCGCGATCACCGAGATCTAAGAATGTTGTCAACAGACAAATTATTTAGTGATCTAAAAGCATATGAGTTCGAAATGAAGGCCAAAGATGATGATGTTCATGAAGCTCGAAATTCTGCTCTAATGGCCGAACAACCGTCAACCTCCAGGTCAGTAGAAAATAATGTTGATTTTATGACTAACGAACAATTTGCTCTTTTTGTCAAAAAGTTTAGAAGGTTTATGCGAAAAGGAGACAACAAAAATTCTGCTCGTGGAAAATTCATCTCTCGCATAACACAAGAAGAAAGAGTCGAAGAAAATAAGGATTTATGCTACAATTGCCGCAAACCCGGACATTTTAAAATAAATTGTTCGTATTCGATCGTTAGCAAGTATCAAGGCAAAAATGTTGAATCTACGCCGAACAAATCCGAAAGCAAAAGGTTCAAGTGCGACAAAAGAAAAGCTCTCGTTAGCAACGAACCAAACGAAAATGATGGTTCGGAGGATTCATCATCAAGCGATGAAAGTTCATGTTCGGATGATGATACGGCGCTAGTATGCAAGTCAATTGAGTTGAGTACAAGTGAAGAGTGTCTTATGGCTCTTGAAGCAGAGGAAGAAGAGATAACATCTAATTCTTTCAATTCTGTTAATTCTTCTTTTTCTCGTGAATCTATTGACAATCTAATGCGAGAATGTCAAGAGATTATGCTCACTCATCCTCAACTCAAGGAGCGCAATAATATTCTAATTCTTGAAAAAGAAGAAATGAATAAAAAATTGCAAGATACTTTACTTGAAGTGAGTAAATTGAAGAATGAAAATATTCATCTTCAAGAAGAGTGTAAAGCAAGAGAGGTTAGAGAACATAATCTTAGAGCTACTATTGCTACGTTCACTAATTCGTCTAAAATTATAGATAAAATGGTGAGCATGCAAAAGCCATCAGGAGATAGAACCGGAATCAGTTATGACTCCACATGTTCTCAAACCCCTCAAAATCTGACTAATTCTACTACTACTTTAAATAATAAAGTTCAAGTGGTAAAATTTGTTAAAAGTCAGAATAACACAATGAGACAAGGACATGGCTATCAAACAAAAGCAAAGTTGAATGTTGAAAGGCCAAAACAATTCGATTACACGGCAAAGCAACAAAAATTCATGAAGCAAAGATATGCCAAAGAGTCAAGTGCAAAAAGATTTCATAGAAAAGAGGGAAGCTTTTCTAGAAATAAAGTTGGGAGACTTCATCCCACTAAAAAGGTTAGGTTGTGCAATAGATGTAATGCTTTTTATAGACCAAAGCAACCATTCTCTTCCCAGGTGCCAAAATATAAAAATAATTTTCAAAACCCGGCGCCAAAAATGTTTTCAAAAGTGAGTTATGATTATCGTGTCTCTAATGGTTACAAATTGCCTCATCTTAATTCAATAAGATCAAGGTGGGTTTGGTTACCAAAAATCACTAACAGTAAAGGACCCAAGCAAGTATGGGTACCTAAAGTTAATTAATCTTTTTTGCAGGATGTTTGGTACATCGATAGTGGTTGCTCACGCCACATGACTAGAATTAAATCATATCTAGTGAATTTCAAAGAAATTGATGGACCAAAAGTTATATTCGGAGGAAATCAAAATTATGGAATTACAAAAGGAGTTGGCACGATCAAGAAAAATGGATTGAAGATTGAAGATGTTTCTTTCGTTGAAGGCTTAAAAGTTAATTTGTTGAGCACTAGTCAATTTTGTGATAAAGGCTATCTTGTAGAATTTTCTAAAGATAATTGCCTAATCAAAAATGAGCTCACAAATGAGATTGTTCTCTCTGGAAAAAGGCGAAAGAACATGTATGTTGTTGATTGGAGTACAAGCAAAGATTCAGTGTGCTTAATGGCCAGAAATTCAAATGAAGCTAATTAGGAATGGCACAGAAAGCTCAACCACTTAAATTTCAAGACTATCAATCTGCTTGCGAAGAGAATCTAGTAGAAGGCTTGCCAGATATTATTTTCAAGAAGGACCAAGTGTGTGATGCATGTCAACGCGGAAAGCAAATCAAATCATCATTCAAATCAAAGACACACGAGTCAACATCAAGACCGCTAAGCTTACTACATATGGACTTATTTGGACCGGTTGATCCAATAAGTGTAAGTGGTAAGAAATATACTCTCGTTGTTGTTGATGATTTTTCCAGGTACACTTGGACCGTGTTTCTCAAGAAGAAAAATGAAGTTGAGCAAGTTCTACCGAAGCTGTTGAAGCAACTACAAAATGAGAAAGAATTGCAAATATCAAAAATACGAACGGATCGCGGAACTAAGTTCGTGAATGGAGTTATACAAGCTTTTTGCAATTCACATGGAATTTCTCATCAATTATCTGCCGCAAGAACACCGCAACAAAACGGTGTTGCCGAAAGAAGGAACCGGACGCTCAAAGAAGCCGCACGAGTGATGGTTAGTGCTGCCGGTCTCCCAAAACGATATTGGGTGGAAGCTATCAACACTGCTTGCTACACGTAAAATCGAAGCATGATACATAAGCAGTACAAGAAGACGCCATATGAGCTTTATAAAGGGAGAACACCAAATATTGGTTATTTTCATATTTTTGGATGCAAATGTTTTATTCATATTAATGATAAGTTGCATCTAAAAGCTTTTGATGAGCGTGCAGATGAAGGAATTTTTCTAGGATATTCAGCTACCAGCAAGGCGTACAAAGTTTTGAATAAAAGATCAATGGTGGTTGAAGAATCCATACACGTGGTATTTGATGAAAAATCTCAGATCAAAAATGATGCACTAGACGAAGAAATTGCACAAAATGGTAACAAGTGTCATATTGATTTTTGTGATACTAATGATACGTGTGAAGATGATGTTTTGCAGGGAATGGATGAGTTGGAAATTAATTCTCTAGAAAATCCCATCCCTCATCTAGAAGAAGTTGGAAATTCTTTTAATAATTTTGGGAGTGATGCCGCACGTGATAATGAGGATGCAGTACGGGTTCCAGTTTGTGATCAAGTTGCATGTGAAGTTGGTAATCAATTTCAAGAAGAATTAAATAATGAAATTTGAACCAACACTGGCAGTTCACAACAAATGGATCCACCCAGTACCATGCACCCATTTGAACCAGATTTAAGATGGCTCAAAAATCACCCTCCAGAATTAATTATTGGGAATATCCATGAAGGCGTGAAAACAAGATCATCTACCATGGAAGCATTGTTCACGTGTTATCTATCTCAAATTGAACCAAAAGAAGTTGACGAAGCTCTCAATGATCCGGATTGGATAAATGCTATGCAAGAGGAGCTCGATCAATTCAAAAGAAATGATGTTTGGGAACTTGTTCCAAGACCAGCGAACCACAATGTTGTAGGAACCAAATGGGTCTTCCGGAACAAAGCAAACGAAGAAGGCGTGATTGTTAGGAATAATGCAAAGGAGTACATCAAATGTGATTGGAGATTTAATCAATAGTTGTACGGATGAAGTGGATGATGCTTGATATGTTATGCGAAATGGCTCAAGTTTGAATCTCACCATCAACAATTTTACAAGGTAAAATTTGAGAAGCCAAATCTAATCAAATCTGATGGAGGCCAAATCTAATCAAATCTGATGGAGGCCAAATCTAATCAAATCTGATGGAGTTGGGCGCTAGTTTGGCCTTGGGAGCCAATTACAAGTGGAATTTGGGAAGCAATTTCACTTGGGTGGCAATTGAGAAGCAATTTCACTTGGGTGGCAATTGAGAAGCAATTGGAGCAAATTCAAAGGAATTGGGAGCCGATGAATTTGGGAAGCAGATGAATTTGGGTGGCAATTGAGAAGCAATTGCATTTGGGACTTGGGTGGAAATTGAGAAGCAATTGCACTTGGGAGCCAATTCAAAGGAATTGGGAGTCGCAATTGCATTTGGGACTTGGGTGGAAATTGAGAAGCAATTGCACTTGGGAGCCAATTCAAAGGAATTGGGAGTCGATTTCATAGCAATTGAAATTGGGAGCTAGTTTCAGAGAAATTGAAATCAATTGAAATTGGGAGCACGTTTCACATGGGAATCAATTCAAAGTTGGGGACCGATTCAAAGAAGACATGGAGAGTCAATAATTCAAATTGGGAAGCAATTGAAAGCACCAGGAGAAGCTTGGGAGCCAATAGCAAGTCAATTGGGAGCCAATTACAATGGAGAAATTCAAAATTCAAATTGGGAAAGTGTCAATTGCAAAGGAGAAATTCAAATTGGGTGGAAGTTCAAAACCAATTTGAAGTCTGAGAACACCCAGACGTGAGAATGAAGAAGAAGAACAAGAACTTACAGTAAAAATATTCTCACAAGGAAAAATACTAGTTTAACTAGTATGGGATTAAATTAATGAATATTTTTAAATCCCAAAGATACAAAGACCACTTCAGAGCTGATCAGAGAAGCCATTCTACACCAAAATAGAGACCCAGATATTTCCACTCAACGTTAAACCAGAGGAATATCAGATGAAGTTTGGGAGCTCATTTACATGGAGATAAAGATCCATCAAACGGCTAACTTATCCTTTCTGACATCTTTGCAGAAGATAAGATAAGATCTCTGACAAAAAGATACAAGATTTCAAAAATGAGAGCGTCTCTTTCCAACGGACAGATTCTCATTACCAGCTATAAAATGATGAAGATATGAAGACTTGAAGATAATGAACTCGTGAAGAGCAGTTGAGAAAATCACGAACAAGAGAGCAGAAAATTCGAACTCATCAAGGAGATCGAATAGAGCAATTAAGCTTGAAAGAGCATAGAGCAAAAATCTCATTTTGGTACAGAGCATGCCAAAAATCTTCAAGTGAGAAGTGAGAAAAGAAAAAGAACTCAGTCAGCTTCAAGAGAAAAATATTCTGAGAGTTCTTAAACAGAGCAAAGCAGAGCATAAAAATCAAGTTCTTTACTTGATACACTCAAAGAGAGAAAACACTCAGAGCATTCAAGAGAAATCATTCCAGAGTGTTTCATCAAAGAGACATGCGCATCATTGAAGATCAACTACAGAGTCTCAGAAGTTGGAAGCAAGACAACACTTGTTTTGGAGCAAAACAAGAGAAGGGAGGAAAGTAGCATGGAGCTGTGAAATCTTGGATTGTCACACGGAGCTGTGAGATCCGAAGCAGCAGTGTCGGAGGCACTGGGCATGATTAGTGCGGGCTTTGTGATCAAAGCACTAGATCACGGGATACGTTTCTACCGGAGTGTGGAAGACGGGGGGAAAGTAATGCGAAGTCGTGAAATCCTGGGATAGTAGCGCGGCGACGTGAAACTCGAAGCAGCAGTGTGGTGTCAATGGGCGTGATTAGTGCGGGCTTTGTGATCAAAGCGCTAGATCACGGAAATTCATTGTCTCTTGGAACCAAGGAGTGGTAGATATAGTGAATTGCTCTTGGAGATAAGAGCAAGTGGAGTAGGAGGATTACACCACCTCGCGAACCACTATAATTGTCTTGTGTTCTTTACTGCTTTCTTTACTTACTGCTCTTTACATATTCGCTCTACACGAGAAATACTGCTCACACTATCTCACACACACTTTATGTTTATTTATTTTCGCTGTGCACCATACTCTAACAATCTAGTTAAGAGTTCTGGTTTATCTCTGGCTTAGCAATTGTTGTGCTGTGGGAAAAAGTTTGAAAGTCTATTCACCCCTTACCTCTTTTGGGACTAACAGTCTTACTGGTTGCTTTCGACCAGTTAACACCGAAGCTCATGATTGCAGAAGAGAAGAAGAGAAGAATGTATTGAGTGATTAGAACTGAGGAAGAGCAGGGTATTTATAGTGCAGAAAATACCCGCCCCTCCTCTCTCAGCCATTCATTATTCCGCAAATTAAGGTGAGTTTGTGGTGAACATGCCCACAAAATAGGAAGACAACTGTAATACAAATTAATGTGTGGATGGTAGATTTCTATACGAAATTTACCTCTAAAAGGGCAAAAAACTTGGAACAAAAACAAGGACCGAGTAAAATGCCCACCCCACCCCGACGCGCCTGCGAACCGAGCCGGACGGGCGGGCGGCGGCACGCGCGTGTGGGGTTCCCCTTTCCTTCTCACTCTACAATAGTTTAAGACTCCTAAAAGGGTTGGCAATAAAATGGAGGGAAAGAGTCCCTTATTAAATCAATGTGGGACAAGAGTGTCTTCCTTCTACTCACTTGTTAAGCTACCAGCTTGAATGTAACTCCAACAGCTAATTCTAATGAAAATCATGGATAGTTGATTACTTATAAAACTAATTTAAAAAGCAAAGTAGCAGGTTTGTGAAAACAATAAAGAGAGATTGAGATTCCTCTGATTCAAGTGCTTAATCATCTAGTGCCAATCTGAAGAACAATATTAAGTTTGGGTTTAAACAAGTGTGAGAATGCAAACAAGGGAAAGAGTTACTCCCGTAATCTCCAACCTAAAACAATATAAGTGAATATTCACTCCCGTGATATAAACACTCAACAATTTAAGAACAAGTATTCAATATAAATTCCTAACTAATATCATCTTCCGATGTGCAATAATCAATAATTAACTCCTTAATAAATATGCCATCTCCCAAGGTGCAATAGTTAAGTGCAATTGTTTGTGCTCTCAATTATACCCAATCTCCCGTTAAGACATAAAGATATCTATGGAAAGAGTAATTATGGTCATTAACTACTAGCATCAACAATACAAAACACAATTGCAACACAAGTTATAAAACCCAAATATCAATATATTAATGAATCTGAGAACAAGGCACATAGGTTCATAAACACTTTACCCAAGACTATCTAAGATAACTTAGCCACGCATGGCTAAACTAGAATTCATTACAATAATCTAAAGAGTTTACAAGCAACAAAGAGAGTAAAAGAATAGCCGAAGAGATTCTCCTAAATCTTCCTAGCTTTTCTTCTTTCTTCCCAATGCAACTTGTAGCTCTTGATCTCCTCTTTTCTTGTCTCTAAAATGCAGCTAAATGCCCTAGGGTTGAGTGAAGATGGGCTTTTTATAGCAGGAGCTAAGCGGGGGAAAAACAAGAATTTTCCACGTAAAAGTGACCTGGCCCAGCCCGACTTCTCGACGTGTCGAGTCTTCACGGTGATTTCTCACCTCGGCTATTGGATACATTCGACACGTCAAGAAGTCACTCGACGTGTCGAATCATGGATGGCTCCAGTTACTCGGGCGCTGGATATTCTTGACGCGTCGAGTCTTCAGCTGTTCCTTCGGACTCGGCTCTAGAATTTCTCGACACGTCGAGATTGAATCTCGACTCATCGAATCCTCTGTTTCAGCATCCTCCAGCCATTTTGACTCCAAACTTGTCTTACGACTTCCCCTTGCCATTTCAATTGATCTACAATGGTTCCAAAACACTATCAAACATCGTAAAACATCCAAATCAAGTGTAAAACCATATCTTAATGAGAAAACAAGGGAATATGCACTGAAAGTATCAATTTAACGAACTTAACACCCAAAAGTAGATTCAAACTAACACGGGAAAGACGTACAATTAAGCCCACATTAAACTCCCCCACACTTAGCTTAAACCTTTGCTTGCACTCAAGCAAAACCATTGAATAAATTACAAGTCTAGCACAAAAATTACTCCTACCCTCTCTTGCACAACCTATCATACCGCCAACCAACTTTCCACAAAATGACAAGCTTCAAGAATCATCTCAGTTTGGCACATAAGATCCATTCTCAAGCCAATAACCAAGCACCAAAATTATTAAAGTGCGTGAGGGTCAAGTGTTCACAAATACTAAGTTGAGATTATGCAAAACACGGCTTTGAATGAGATCTCATAAGCTTGCCTTTCATACTCCCACCAGCTCAACTCTAAGAATGCATGCTAAGATCAAGTAAGTCTTTATTAAGCTTGTAATGGGGCTACGAGTGAATGACTAACAAAGAAGTGGTTAAGAAAATAAACAAAAGAGAGAATTTCACACTTATTCCCAATTGAGGCTAGAAGAGACATGACAACTTTTAACCAAAGGAGTAAATTATAATTGACACACAACATCATTCTAAAGAAGTGGGGTTTGAGCATAACTTTCAACACAAATTAGGAACAAACTTCAAGCTTTTATTCTTCTTTTCTTCTTTTCTCATTTTTCCTTTCTTTTCATCTCTTTCAATACTCTATCTTTTCTTTTCAACAAAGCAACAAACCATTTTATCAAAGAACCAAACTCCCACATCAAGACCAAATTATCTAGAGTACTACTAGCAAAACAACTCCAATAAAAATCTCTTCTATGAAAATGAACAAATGTTCTATTATCCCAAGGGTGGAAGAAAATATTTTTGGCTAAAGGCTAAAGGTTTGATAATGGGGGGTTAACACAAAGAAGACAACCACAATGAAGGGATAAGTGCTTAGCACTTATTAAACAAACAAAAGGCTCAAAAGGGACACAAGGGGTAATAACATATATATATATAAGGGTATTCTTAAAGGCTATGAGCTAAAAAAAAATGGCCTAAATCACTTCAAAACATGCAAAACTTAGACTTCACTTAGGGAGTAATGAGGCAAGTTCTAGCAAAACACCCATGATCGGAATCTCACATAAGCCTTTACTAGCATTGCATAACACACAAGATCAAGAATTAATCCAATTATTGAGTGGTTAACAAAGCTATTGGCAAGGGAATAGATCAACCATGTGTTACACCTCAAATCATCAATCACAAATTGAATCGCAACAAGTAACACCGAGACAAACCACAAACTAACAAGAGACAAGAATTGTAACTGCATGCTATGACAAGTGACTCATTACAAAACAAACTTGAGTCATCGAAGTAAAAATTTTGAAAATTACCCCAAATTTTTTACTTCTCCCCCACACTTAAAACTTTACATCGTCCTTGATGTAAAATCACAAAAGAGAAGGAGAACAAGTGAAAAGAGAAAGATAGAAAGCACTAAAAACAACACGAACTAAAATAGCAAAGAGGAGAAAACGCTTTTTTGAGATAGGAATCAGTATCTAATGAATTGAATGGTGCTAAATAAAAGAGAAAATAATAGAAAGCAATAAAGAAAAATGCAATATGAAAGATAACATGGGGTGCCTCCCATGAAGCGTTAAGTTTAACAACGTCGCTAGCTCGACGTAACCTGTTTTGGAGTGCTCATCCCAGTTGATCCGCAAGGTTATCCTCATCACAGGCCTCAATGAACCGCTCCGCACCAGTCTTGAATGCCAAGAGATACTCTTTCCTTAAGGCCTCCCAATCTTTGATTTTGGCTTGCATAATATGGGCATTATCCCCAAATAGAAAGTCAGATTTGTGATTAAAATTCTTCACCATAAGACTCCTATCCATATGTGTACCTTCATCACCAAAGAAAATTTTCCACTTATTTATCCCTATCATATGTCATCACAAAACGATGATCAAGATTTTCATCACAAAACCATATACCACTTTCCAACCCCATGAGATTTTTGCTCATCAAGAACATTGAATGCATCCTTCCCCTCTTCAAAATAAAAAATCATTAACCCCTTCCTAGCATTAATTATGACTCTAGTTGTGGTTAAGAAAGGCCTCCCCAAAATGATTGGAACATCGAGATCTTCTTTGTTAGTGTTTTGAGTCTAACTCCAACTTGTAATGGGCAATATTATTATGGAAAATTAGATAGGTTTTGTGTTTTAGATTCTATCAGATTTTGAAGACTGAAGACCTGATTGATCAGGTATTGCGGCAGAGCATCACAGATTTTATCCGTTGAAGATCTTTTAATGAAAGGCTCTGTTGTGCTGGCAGAAGTAGTTACATTAAGAGGTGTGTTTACAAGAAAGACCTTCATCAGTTCTTTCACCTCAAGGGTAAGACCGTAATTTGGTTTTCATGTTGATTCAAATTAAGGATTGCGTGTCTACCATCTATCAATTAGAGTATATATTCCAAGGGAGATGATTCAAGAATACAGATGAGAAAGTTGCAACAACTTGAATCACAAACATTCTCTCCCATTCTCTAAGAAAAAACTCTGATTTTACCTTCTTCTAAAAACAAAAGTTCTAGAGCTTATGAATATGAACATGAGAAGAAATCTAAATGCTTAAACAAGTAGACGCTATGATCATGTAGCTGTGGGTACAGCGGAGGATGAGTCAGTGAAGCAGACTGCAACTGAGTAGCTCTCCAAAGAAGGGATTCTTAGACTTCTGATTACATAGACCCTCCGACTTCAACAATTCATTATTCCATTATAGATTGGGTACTGACCAAGTTTGGACACTTTGGGTGAGATCGTTATATCTTCTTCTTTTTTACAATTGGAGTTGGAGATAGTGAATTGGACGCATCGCTAATCGTCTCCCGGACGTAGATACACACTGTATCGAACTAAGTAATCAAATATCTGGTGTCTTTTACTTTCTACCTTTAGATTTCCGCATTGTGTTCATATCTATTGCTATCTCTGATAGAGTTGTCTATTAAGTTCTCGTCAACTTCAACTGAACACTATTTTAGTTTAGATAGTAGATCAGTAGATATCGATTATCATAACATGAGAAATTTCATGTGGTATCAAAGCTTTTAAGTTTACATAGTGACTTGATCCGTAAGGGAAAAAGCTTTTTGCAGTGTTTTAATAATCTTCTTGAGAGAATATCTCATATTGTTTTCTGTGTGTTTTCTCGAGTCTGTGTTTCTCTTTGTCTACGTATACTAGTTGGCTTTCTGTGTTTGACAGGATGGATGCGAACATGGAACCCACGGAGTTGGATGGATCGAATTATTCTTTCTGTAAAGCCCGGATGGAAATCTATCTCCAAGCGCAATGAACGAGGATCTAGCATACGTTGATCACTGGTTGGACTCCTCCAACTGTACAGAATGCAGATAGATCCACAACGATGAAACTGTTGGCAGATTGGTCTAAGGATGAGATGAACAAATCTGATCTCAATAACAAGGCACTGAATTTCATTGTAGGATCGCTGAATGAATCAGTATCTACTCTTGTTATAGGGGTGAAAGAAGCAAAACGGGCATGGGAGATCTTGCAAACAAGATACGAAGGCACTAATGATGTCAAGCAATCAAAGCTTCAAATGGTTCTTTCTGAATTTGAAGCCCTGAGAATGAATGAAGATGAGAACATATCGAATTTTCATAGATGTGTTCAAGAATTGATGAATGGGGCATCTGTTCTTGGTGAACCGTTTATTGAGGAAAGAGTCGTCAAGAAGGTTCTTAGAGCTTTGCCCAAACGGTTCCGCATAAAAGTGACTACTATTCAAGAGAATTTAGGTCGGTAAAAGAAGAGTGTTGGTGAACTAATGGGTAGCTTACACACGTATGAATTACAAGTCCTAGCAAATGATAATCCTAGTTCAGTTAGAAAAGGAAAGTCAGTAGCATTTGTTGCTGATGCTGATCAAGATTCTGACACCGAGGATATAGATGATGAATCCCTGGCATTACTCACAAAGAATTTTAAGAAGATCTTGAAAGGATTTAATTGAAGAGGTCAAGGAGAATCTAATAAGAATCAATCTAAGGGCGGTAACTCCTCTAATCAGAAGTCTGGTTCGACATCTTCAAACATTAAGACTGGACAAACTTTTCGATCAGGACCATCTAAGAACAGTTCGAACAGTACAGGTAAATCTCTAAATCGATCTGTTCAATGTCATGAATGTGAGGGATTCGATCATATTCAGTATGAATGTGCAACGTACTTGAAAAGAAAGAAATCCATGTCTGCTTCAACCCTGAGTGATGACGAAGAGGATAGCGCAGATAAGGTGTCTGATAAAAATACTGGAAACTTTGTTGCATTCTTTACTGCAATAGAAGTTCACTTAGAGTGTGATGAGGACGATGAAGCCTACATGTCTTCAGATGATTTTGAAGAGAAACACACTCAGCTTGAAAACGAGTTTGCTAAATTGGTTGCTAGTTGGGAACAACTAGTGAAAGTAAACAAAAATCTGAATGAAGATCTTAGACAGCGTGAGGAACAGTTAAAGAAATTGAATGCTGATCTGATTACAAAATAAGATCTTATTGTTCAGATTAGATCTAGAGAAGGTATGCTGATTAAAGAATTGGAAGATCTGAAGAGAAACATTAAGATGATGGATACAACTTCTAATTTGGACAATATTTTAAACTCTGACAGGAAGTCTAACAGTAGAATTGGTCTTGGTTTTGAAAAGGGTCAAACATCTAAGTCTACTCCTGTGCTTGTAAAAGGAAACACGTCTACTTTTAACAGTAGAACATGCCTTGGTTATGAAAAGGGTCAATCGTCTATGTCTACCCCTGTGCTTGTGAAAGGAAACACTTCTGCTTCCACTACTGAGCCTGAACCAGTTTGCACTAAATTTCAGTGTCTTCACTCTAGATTTAAAGGCAAGTCTGTCAGAGTTAGACAGTATGTACCCACTTGTCACTACTGTCAGACAAGAGGACATACTAGACCGGAATGTTACTACTTCTATAGGGATCAAAGAGAGGAAAAGTATAAAAATTAATTCATTACACCTTTTAAATAACAAGTCTGGTTCAGAAAATCTGAAGTGATATGTTATCTAACTATTGTGATGTCTGCTGCAATGACTTAGACAAGATGGTACTTTGACAGTGGATGCTCCAGACATATGATTGGGAACTCAAAGTTTCTAACCTCTGTACAACCTAGCAGTGGATCAGTAACATTTGGTGATGGCCAACGAGGCAAGATCATTGGAAAAGGCACATTGAATGTACCTGGCTTACCTCATCTAGATGATGTTCTCCTGGTTACCAATGCTTACTTATGAGAAAAAAAAAGGGTTCTAAATAAGTAGCCCCTTGATTTAAATAAGAAAGGCTTTCCCGATAGAAAGATTTGCATGCAACAGAGATCCCAATTCTGTGTATCCGGGTAAGCAAACCCTGCCCGCCAGCATCCACCCAGACAAAAAAGGTAAGTGGCCCTTTGATTTAAATAAGCAAGTCTTTCCCGATAGAAAGATTTGCATGCAACAGAGATCCCAATTCCGTGTAACCGGGTAAGCAAGCCTTGCCCGCCAGCATCCACCCAGACAAAAAAGGTAAGTAGCCCTTTAATTAAATAAGCAAGGTTTTCCTGATAGAAAGATTTGCATGCAACAATGATCCCAATTCCGTGTATCCGGGTAAGCAAGCCCTGCCAGCCAGTTTCCACCCAGACAAAAAAGGTGAGTGCCTAACGACCTTAGCTTTTTTTTTCCAGGATTGTTCGGACATACGATTCCTGTGACACCCCGTATTTTCTAAATAATATTATTATTAAATATGAATATTTTACTTAGGATTTGGTCAACTTATTCTATAAACTATTATTTTAGTACCCAAATTATTCTAAGCCCGTTAAATTATTCTTAAGCCCAAAATGGTTTTAATCCCTAAGAGCCTAGTAATTATTCTTGAGCCCAAATATAAATATATATAATTATTTTCTAACTAGTCTTGTAACACCCCCGATTTTCACAACTTTTAAAAACCAATTAAAGCTTAAGGAAGTGATAAATACTACTCATTAAGATAAAATCAAGCGGAAGCTAATAAACAAGTACGGGAGATGTTATGCCACACCTACACATCTATAGGTGCACAGGCTAAGTCTAAACAAAACGTCATAGTCATACTTATAAAAATCTACGGCTCACAGGCCAAAAGTCTAACTAAAACAGTCACAAGGAAACACATATAAAGCAACATAAAGATCTGCTAGCGCGCTCTCCAAGATGATACTCAAAACCTGTAAAGCAACATAAAGATAGGGGATGACACCCGGTCAGCGAACATTGCTGGTAACCCATCAATACGCGTTAAATAGCATATATAAATAAGTATAAGTCAAAACCATTTTCGAAACGGAATACAATATATCATTTCAAAAGCCATAGAGAGAAGTCAACTTCAAAGACTCATTCACACTCTCAAAGGAAAAAGGGAAATCAACATCCCTATGACAATAACAAGACAAGAGTAACAATTGTAAACAATACAACTCGAGATGTATTCTACAGATCACAAAGTAGAATACATCAAGACATGCTCAATAGCAAAGAAACACATACACACATTGGCAACTACATGCCACAGTGACAACTACATGTCACAAGATTCACAGTTCCAACCTTATGCCCTGTTCCAACCTTATGGCTACCCCCGGTCTTATATCAGTTCCAACCATTACCTCCGAGTGCCACCCTGTACTTCTGAGTCCAACCTTATGCCTTCAAGGACCGTCGTCCCCCCTCCAACAACCTCCAACAAGGCCACCTACATATGAGTACACAAGGGTACTATTCATTTCATTCACACAACCACCTACATATGAGCCTACGCTCAGGTCACACCACCAATTTCAATCATGGCCACACGAGGACCGCATCATTATCAGGAAGACTAAGGCCCCATAAACCTTAATCATGTTTCCATCAAATGGTACAACGATTACATACGTTCACATCATAGGAATCAATCAATGGATCACAACAAAGATATGAAACCATACTCAACAACGAAGGATCACAATCCGACACCAAACGATGGTCAACACAAGTTGCCAATCTCAATAGGAAAGAACAAATCGCACACACTAGCATTTCAACGTCAAACTAGCATGCTTATCAAACGGGTAAAGCAAAATTAGTTCCATAGAACATACAAGACTCATCATCAATCCAACGAATCACAAAGTTGGATCACAAGCATGATTCAAGACACCAAATCCTATATGGATTCCTAAAATACCGTTCTAGACACACGAAACATCAAGAATACTCACAAATAGCCCAATAAAACAACATCGGGAGGTCAAAACATCGATACTGAGACAAAGGAATCACAGGGAACAAATCCCCGCCTAACATCAATAATGTACCCCGCGGGTGGGGCCACGGGTGGACCTCCGCCCGTGGTTTCGCCCATGGGTACCAAGGCCCACAGCACTCGTACCCCGCGGGTGGAGCTCTGCCCGTCGTTCCGCCCGCAGGTACCAACCTGTACACCAAATAATCCCTTCAGAGATTTTCAACAACAAGTCCAAATTCAAGTCCAAAACACCCAAAAATCTCACACAATACAACAATATGCCTTGAACCCAAGAAATAGCCAAGCAAGGGCATACAAGAACCCTAAGAACAAGCTCTAAACATGCATTACCACAAGACAATGAATCAAATCTCACATTTCATCACAAGAATCATATGTAGAAGCCAAGAAATCATTATATAAGTAAGAAAATAGGTTTTGTAAAGCATGGGTTACCTCATTCGCTTAACATCCAAAAACAACCCCAACTTAAGCTCAACTCATAAAGTCAAGCTACCAGGAACCTGTGAATCACATCGACTTTCACTAATTAAAACAAGCTAATAAACCAATTAAAACTACCTTAACTATAAGGGGATTCAAAACTTAGCTTCTCATTAACACTAACCACCCCACTAACCAACGAAACTAAGCTTCACTTGTTATACTAATCACAATGTTAATACACTAATAGCATGTTTGGTTCATGGAATAGGTCAGGAAGGGAATAACATTCCTTGGAATAGACCTATTCCATCGTTTGGTTGGATCATTTTGTCATGGGAATAACATGCCTAGGAATGAGCTATTACCTTCGCAAGGAGAATAGCCATTCCTAGGGGTGGCCTTGGTATTAGCTATTCCCATGCCCTTGGGAATAGCTTTTATATCACAAATACCAAAAATACCCTTTGCACATTATATAATATTTAGATTTATTTAATAAATATAATGTATTATATAAATGTATATATTTAATTAATTATAATTTTTATCCATCAATATATATATATATATATATATATATATATATATATATATATATATATATATATATATATATATATATATGTAAATAAAAAAAAAATTAACTGTATAAGACTCCTTAATTATGCAGCCTTGACTCCTAAATTAAGTAGGCCTGCTGCATGCTTAGCGGATGGGCATTGCAAGCTTACCTAGCGGATGAGCATTCCAATTGAAATTATGGAGCCCTGAAACTCCTTAAAAGGAGCCTCAAGGCTTCATTCCTTACTTCTCCAACCGATGTGGGATAAGTGGGAAAATAAATAAATAAATAAATAAATAAATAAATAAATAAATATATATATATATATATATATATATATATATATATATGTATGTATGTATTTGTATAATAATAATTATTATTATTATTGTTCTTCTTCTTCTTCTTCTTCTTCTTCTTCTCTCTCTCACACACACATCATATATATGTATATAAATATAACATTCAATATATCATAATTATTCCTAGAATACAATTATTAAAGTCTATTCCATTCCCTGTGGAATACAATTTAGTGTAACCTTTCTTCATACATTAGCCAAACAATCCCTCCCCTCTCACCTCTTCCATCTCTCGTTTCCTGTTTCCAGCGACCAAGCAGCAGCCGCAGCTACGACGAACGACGACAGAACCACCGACAACCCTCCTCTTTCCCTCTCAGCCATGGCGAGACCCAACAGAGCATCCCAATTGAGCTTTCCCTTTATCTTGTTGACGGCAAAACAGCAGCTGGAGTAGCTGCCGGAACAAGACTCCTCTTTCCCGTCAACCTACAACCTCTATCCTCTTTTAGGCACCAGTTGATGGAAGCTACAGTGGAGCGGAGCAGCAACAATGGCAGCTCCGGCGTCTTCCTCCTCGTACCAGCGAGCATGTTGGCGGGTGGTGAACCTCCCGTGAATCCCCATGAGTTTTGGTAGCAGCATGTGGAAAGCCGTAAGTAAGGTTTTGTTTGTTGTTGCTAGTTAGCTAAAGTTGATGATAAAGGGTAATTAGGATTTATGTTAACTAAGAGTTAACAAGAGAGGTTTTAGCTTAGTGGTTAAAGAGTGTTTTGTCTTGCGTAGATGTTAGGGTTTAAATCCCTTACAGTTTAATGAAGTTTTAGTTATCCTTGATTAGATGATTATGTATTGTTATTAATGAATAATAGTATCATTAGTTAATGAAAGAATGTTTAGCTTAGTTGGTAAAGGATGTTATTAGTTTTAGGATGGGCTAGGGTTCAAATCCCCCCTATAGTTTGATTAGCATACTTGTTGTTAAGTGAAGATCCGATTTGATTTGATTCGCAGGATCCCTTTTTGATAGATTGGTCTATGAGTTGGGCCTAAGTTGGCTTTACTTTTGGATTGATAAGCTAAGGAGGTAACTCATGTCCTACAAAATCTATTTTATACTTGCTATTGATGATTCCTTGACATTTTTGATGTTATTGTGTGATTCTATGCATTTTCTTGTGTAAATTCCTTGTTAGAGCTTGTATGTAGGGTCCTTTAATGGTATTCTTTGAGCTATTCTATGTGTTCAAGTTCCTTTGTTGATGGGTATGAGTTTTAAGGTGTTTTGGACTTGAACTTGAGCATTCTTGCATTTTTCCCTGTAGGGAATTTCATCTAAGATTTTCAGTACCCGCGGGTAATGTGCCACCCGCCAGTCCACCCGCTGGTACAAGGGTATTTGGTGGCGGGGGGTCCACGGGTCGTTGACCACCCGCTGGTACAGTGGCGGGTGGTTTGCCACCCACCGTATCGCCCACTGGTACGTTTTATTTTGGCTTCCGTTTTGTTAACCGGTTGTGCACTTGTGTGTCCTCGTTGATGTTTCGTAAGTCTAGAACGATGTCTTAAGTACCCATGGTAGTACTTGTGAGTCTTGAATCGTAATTATGATTCAATTTTGTGATTCGTTGGATTGATGTGAATTCTGTGATGTTCGTATGAGCTTTATGATTATCTTGATTGAATTGCATGCTAGCTTTATGTTTACCTCATATTGATCTTCCTTATTCTTGATGAGGATTGGTGACTTGTGTTACCAATTGTTGTAGTCCTTTGATTTGGAAGCCTTTCGTTATGTGATATTACCTTGGAATGTTTCCTTTGTAATCTTTCTTGAGTTCTTCAATTGAACCTCTCTTTGTGAACTTGTACAAATGTTGTACCTTATCATGATTGTTCTTTGATTGGGATATGAATGAGCCTTGATTATCTATGTCAATGATTATGTGACTATGTGTATAAAAGCTGGCGGTAATGAGCTTTGCTCAAATGAAAAGCGTTATGATAGATCATGATCATGTTTAATGAAAAGCTGGCGGCAAGCAGGCGGTAAAACAGGCGGGGAACATAGTCTCCGAAGGGATAAGGTTGGACTGGTTGTACAGGGTGGCCGGGAGGTACAAGTTGGAACTGATATAAGGATGGAGCGGTGTAAAGGTTGGAACTTGGTATAAGGTTGGAACGTGAAACTTGATCATTGATAATGTTTCTTGAAATTCGTTGCTTATGAGCATCTCCTTATATGTGACCTTTGATAATTGTTCATTTAATACCTTATCATTGATTATCGTTGAATCTGTATTATTGTCTTCTTGTATTGATTCCATTGTTAAACCGTTGTTAGTCGGTATGCTTGAGTGAATCTCTTGATGAGTCAAATGACCCTTCTATCTTCTATTTTAAAGCTAGTGTTGCTAAGACTATATGTATGTATTCCTAAGTCTCAAAAGTGATTTTCTTATAAACTATATTGTATTGTACTGAACGCGTTGGAGTGGGTTACTTTGCAATTTTCGCTAATGGTTGTAATACCATATGTTTTTCAGGTGCAAAGTAGTTAGGCCGAGAGTGCGATAGTGGAGCCCGGTAGACTAGCTTTCTTCTTATAGCTTTGTAGTAGTTTGGCTTCTGTGCCCTGGAACTTGTAGACTTCTGGTTAATAGTTTTTGTAAGCATGTGCATTTAGATTGGATATCTAGATGTGGCATAGCATCCTTAAGACTTTGTTATGCTTCCGCTGGATTTATATGTATTAATGGTTAGATTTCCCTTTAGAGAGATATTCACCATGCAAGACTTTAATGATACCAAAAAACCATTCAATGATGTTACCATTTGCAGCACCTACCGTCGGTATGCCTAGTAAATTCCAGATAGGCACAGCCTCCGAACATTGAGCAAAGATGTGGCAAGCAGTTTCATGTTGTCCCCTGCACATATGACATAGCAACGCACAATGAATGTTTTTAGTCTGTAAGGCATCTCTAGTTGGTAGAAACGAAGAACCCAGCTGCCAAGAAAAATGCTTTACTTTGGGCGGCACATCCATATTCCAAATGCAGGACCATGGTCATTCATCGTGCACCAACTCAGTCAAACGCTTATAACACGATTTTACTGTGTATTCACCCTTCTGGTCATAGTACCAGTACCACGAATCTTGTGGGTTTCGCAGGGTAATGGGGATATTCATAATCAGATTAGCATCCCTGACATAAAAAATATGCACAATACGAGCCACATCCCAACCTGTACCTTGAGCATTAAAAAGACTTGACACCGGGGCTTCATAGACTGCTTCACTTAGGGGAGTTTGGACATACGCCCATTCCGCTACCGGTAACCATGCAAAACTCCTGATTGATGTACCATTAGTTCCCAATACTACGCCTGCACCCATCTCGTAGTATGTTCTGTACCTCTAACAGACCTATCCAAATGAAGGGCGGGTTACTCCCCGGAGCTGCATCAAAAAAGGAACAATTAGCATAGTATCTGACATTGTAGAACCTCGCCACTAGGGAACTTGGTTTGGTGATTAATCTCCAAGCCTGCTTACCCAGGAGTGCCAAGTTCATTTCGTGTAGATTTCGAAAGCCCATCCCACCTGCAGTTTTTGGAGTTGCTAAGCCACCCCACGATTTCAACCTCAAGCTCTTACCATTTCCTTCTAAACCCGTCCACCAGTACTCGTTCATGAGGGTTTCAATCTCCTTACACAAGCCTAGAGGAAGAAGGAAGACCATCATTGCGTAAGAAGGCATCGCTTGGATTACGTTCTTTAACAAAACCTCTCGCCCAACACGCGATAGGAATTTCGCATTCCAAGTCCTAACCTTAGCCAAAATTCGGTCCTTTAAGAAACCCAAAATCTGTTTCTTCCTTTTCCAAACAAGTGACGGGAGCCCCAGGTATTTTCCAGTAGTGTTTCCTTCCGTAACCCCGAGAATCCCACACACCTCATTTCGGACAGGCTGAATTACATTCGCACTAAAGCAAGCCATGGACTTATCGAAATTAATTTGCTGGCCTGATGCTTTCGAATAGGTATCCAGAACACTCTTCATATAGTCACTTTCTTGTGTATTAGCACGAAAAAACAAGAAGCAGTCATCTGCGAAGAGAAGGAGTGATATTGGCGGTGCACCCCGAGCAACACGGATTCCATGCAAATTCCCTAAGCTCATCTGCCTCTCTATTAGCACTCTAAGCCCCTCCGCAATTAAAAGGAAGAGATACGGTGACAACGGATTTCCCTGCCGTAGCCCACGTTCCGGGGCTATAGGTCCAAGCTGCTGGTGCTCGTGTAGTATATGATATTGCACGGACCGGACCGTCTCCATGAGGATGTCAATCCAGTGTGTCACAAACCCCATCTTTTCCATCAAGGCCTCAAGGAATCCCCATTCAACCCGGTCATAGGCTTTACTCATGTCCACCTTTAGGGCAACCACTCCTTCCCTACCCTGGGTTTTCCTTCGTAAGTAATGGTGGGCTTCATAGGTTAACATTATATTATCCGTTATCAATCGGCTCGGGATAAATGCACTCTGAGCTGGTGAAATAAGCCTATCCAGAAAATGTTTCAGTCTATTGGCACAGACTTTCGCTGCAATCTTATAGACCACGTAGGGGTGTTCAATCGGTTAACCGAACCGTTTTAATCGAACCGAACTAACCGAAGTTTTTTCTTCCTTTAACCGTTAACTGAACCGAAGTTTGCTTTACCGAATTCACCGAACCAAAATTTTTTTCGGTTAACCGATTAATCGAAATTTTTAAAGCTAAAATTTAAATTTCTAAAAATAACACCTAAAATAATAAATCTAATTAAAATAAATACATATCATAATAAATTCATAACAAAATATACAAAAACATTAATTATAAACTCCAAACATCCATAACTTCAAATTAGTATTTATATTTATATTAGAGTTAATGCCATTTTTGGTCCTAGACTTATTAGGGTGTTGACAATTTTCATCCTCCATAATAAAAATTGCCATTTAGTAGCCACCGTTATTCAACGGTGGACACTTTTGATCCTCCATCACATACTCCGTCTCTTAGCCGTCTATCAGAAGGGCAAACACGTCTTTTAAATGGTCTTCTTCTCTAAGCCTATTAGTCAAATGCTATTTACTTGTTGTAACACCCCGTGTTACGACCCCTAAATTAAAATGAATTAAATTATCACCCACCCTAAAAAGGGAATTAAAACCCATTAATTAGCCAAAAAGGGGGTCCACCATGGTCCATGGGCCCTTATCCCTAAAGCCAACCCCTTAGTCCTATAAGGAATAGGATTAGTAAACCCATGCCACTTAGACCATAATTAGGACTCTTAATTATATAAATAGGGACATAGAATGCACCTAGAACTCACACCACAAATAATCCCTCACCACACAAGAAAGTTCCAAGAACTCCCTTAGGGGAAATCAAGAAAGGAGAAATCCCAAAGAAAGACCCTTCATAGCCAAGGAAATTAATTAAGGCTAAGAGGTAACCCATGTCTCAACAAAACCTATTTTCTTCGCTATAATCTCCTTCCTTGGCCTCCCTCTATATTCTTGTGTCTCGATTGAATTCTTCTATGATAATTATGTTATGTTCTTGATGACTGATAAGATGATTTACATGCTTTCTTGATAATCTTGATGATCTTGATGTTAAAAGGAAATTCTTGATTATGATGTGAATTCTTGACGAATCTTGATATTTTCTTGATGTTAAAGATAAAATATGTTCTTGATGATTTGGGTGGGATTAGAGCCCCATGTCGGATTGGGAATTTGCATTGTGACGTTCTTGATTTATATTTGGGTGGGAATTCGCATGATCGGGTGTTGTTTATATATAGGATAAGTCCTACATGATTCTTGGTTTTGATCCATTAATTGCTTATGTGATGTCGTTATTTGCGTTTAAAAGTGTCTAAGCATGGTTTCGGGTTCCACAAAGGATCCCGGGACAAATTTGTGACGAACGAGTCAGTGGAGGGTAGGTGGGAGTGGGGGAACCCACCACCTACCCGCTGCCCAAAAGGTCGCTGCCCGGCAGCGGGCAGCCACCGGGCAGCCGGCTACCCGCTGCCCGGAACTGTGATACCCCGTATTTTCTGGGCACTATATGAAGACCGTGTGTGTGTACGGAGTTAGTTTTATTAAATTCTCCTATCCTTGTTACTCAATTTTATTTTAATTCTTTAGATTCCAAGTCTAACCTAATATCATCTTAAATTCATATTATTATGAGCCCTATATTATTATATATTATATTGCGCCTAATATTTTCCATAATCCTAATCTATTCCCATTCTTAAAGTTTTACACCATATATATATATATATATATATATATATATATATATATACATCATATACAATACTATATGTATATTCCCTATAACTAACCCTTTTTGAAAACCCCTATAATTAGTCCTAATCACCTAAATATATATATATATATAGGTTACGTCTCCCAATGATTGCCTTATCATTCCTAATCAATTCTAATCATTATGATTAATGATTGATACATACAGACGTTATACTCCGTATAGTACTCTACCACTTCTTCTCTTTATCTCTCCATCAAACCCACTTATTTCTCTATCTCTTCCCTATATCTATTGCCGAAAGTTCTCTCTATCGCAGCACTCCACCACGCCAGTTTTCCTCCATTTTCCTTTCGCCATTTTCTCCATCTCTTCCTCTCACTCTCTCGACCAGCGGTGTATATAGGATTGCCGGCGAAGCTTTCCGGCTCTGTAGACATGATAGCGAAGTGAGGAAATTCGGAGGTTGATGATGCCAGAGAATAGTGTTGTTGATGAGGTATAAATTCTTAATGATTATAGTCGGATTATTATGAATGATGTTGTGGATGACAATGATGTGAGTAGTTGATGATGACTATGATTAGTGGTTTAAACATGAAATATATATTGATGGGAATTATTCAGTCCTACGGATATAATAACAAAAATAAATTATATTAGAATTGTTTGATTAGCAGGTTCTCTTTTATGGTGACTAAGATGCTATCAATTGTTGATAAAGTTTTGGACTTTTGAGGTAAGATTTTATGTTCATCAAAATTATCATTTTTCCTCGAGTACTGTATGTATTGATATTTTGTGTGATATATGCTATTAACGTGAACACAAGTAAATTTATCGATAAATTTAATTGTTGTGTATGGTGATTCTCGAAATATCGAGAATGGGCTTCGACGTGTCGAGTCCTGTGTGTGTAAATCATTGGCTTGGAAAATTTTGGTGTATATACACGTTGTGAAATTTGTATTACCTTTATATTGTTGAGTAAAAATGATTTTGGACAGATCATGTGGAGAAAATGTATTTTGAAGGAAATTGTATATTTTGAGAAAAATGTATTATAGAAAAATTGTATATTTTGGAGAAAAGTATATCTTGTAAAAATGAAGAATTTATTTTTGGAGAAAAGTATTTATCTGTGGAGAAATAGTGAAACTTTGAGAAAATAATGTACAGTGTGGTGTTCAGTAAATGTGAGTACTGTTCACTAGGACTAATTACCACTCATTGGGCTTGGAATCCCATGAGGGTGTATCACTTAGGTTATGATCCAATTTCAAAACTGTTTGAGTGGTAGTAGGTAAGAAAACCTTACTACTTGGATCATATACTACCCAGTGGCTTGGAATCCCCTGGGGGTGTATCACTTAGGTTATGATCCAGTTTCAAAACTGTTTGAGTGGTAGTAGGTAAGAAAACCTTACTACTTGGATCATATACTACCCAGTGGCTTGGAATCCCCTGGGGGTGTGCACATAGGTTTTAGTCCAGATTCTAAGTGGATTTCGATGAGGTTTGTTAATTCTCCATTTATAAATATTAATTCTCTATACAAGGAAAAGTATGACTCCACATGTATTTTGTAGAAGTATATATTATTTTTGAAAATATATAATCCAAGCCTATATTTTACGGGGTGAAATGAAACTTACTTAGCTTATGCTAATTTTGGTCTACACCCTATTTTGTTGCAAATTATTTTTACAGGTGAACATGGATAAAAGGGATTCAAGATGAATTCAAGTTGAGAAGGAATTAAGAATAGACATATTGGAGATTTATTATTTGAGAAGTTTTATGGTTGTATAGTATTATCCTTTCTTGTATTATAGAAGTTGGATTTGGGTTGAGTTTATTTGATGTTGTAAATCTTAGCCTTAGCGTTTAGGAATAGGGAAATACCTGAGCGTGGCTGTAACACCCATTTTTCTTTTGGTTAGTTAATGCTTCCGCTATGATTTTTGTAAAATTGTAAATTAAGATAAAAGAATTAAGGAAAATTTTGGTTATGAAAAATGGGGGTGTTACTACCCAGTGGCTTGGAATCCCCTGGGGGGTGTGCACATAGGTTTTAGTCCAGATTCTAAGTGGATTTCGATGAGGTTTGTTAATTCTCCATTTATAAATATTAATTCTCTATACAAGGAAAAGTATGACTCCACATGTATTTTGTAGAAGTATATATTATTTTTGAAAATTTAAAATCCAAGCCTATATTTTACGGGGTGAAATGAAACTTACTTAGCTTATGCTAATTTTTGTCTATACCCTATTTTGTTGCAAATTATTTTTACAGGTGAACATGGATAATGGGATTCAAGATGAATTCAAGTTGAGAAGGAATTAAGAATAGACATATTGGAGATTTATTATTTGAGAAGTTTTATGGTTGTATAGTATTATCCTTTCTTGTATTATAGAAGTTGGATTTCGGTTGAGTTTATTTGATGTTGTAAATCTTAGCCTTAGCGTTTGGGTATAGGGAAATACCTGAGCGTGGCGGTAACACCCATTTTTCTTTTGGTTAGTTAATGCTTCCGCTATGATTTTTGTAAAATTGTAAATTAAGATAAAAGAATTAAGGAAAATTTTGGTTATGAAAAATGGGGGTGTTACAGGAACAGCGCCCACCGGCGGGCAGCCGGCGAGTGACCCCCACCCACCGGCTACCCGCTGGTCCATACCCCGTTTGATGTTCCCCGTTCCCCATGGTGTCCCGACAGACCCCGTTTGTCGTGCCTGAGTCTAGTTTGGTTTCGGGTACCATTCGTAGGTTAAACGAGTCTTAGGAATTGCATGCTAGTTGAATTGGTAACCCGTGGACCTAGGTGGAAGTTATATGAACCCTTAGGAATTGCTCTTAATATGTGAATGATCACATGTAAGCTTAATTATATGTCTCCCCCTTCCCTATGTGAGTTATGTGTTATTATGTGCTATTATGTGTTACGTGATGCATGACCCCAACTTGGTTAAGATCAATTGGGCTATACGGGCAATTGAATGGATTGAGAACCATCCCAACTGTTAACCAAGCCGGTTAAGATCGGTCAGGGATATTAATATGATATAGGACTGAGGTCCACTATACGGGCAATTGAATGGGTTGAGAACCATCCCAACTGTTAACCAGGCTGGTAGAGACCGGTCAGGTATATAAGGATTATGTATAGGACTGAAGGTCCACATGGGCCTCGGTGATATGACCCACCGACAAGGACGCGCCAGGCGGTATGGGGCCAACAAGCCGAGGAAGGTTGTAGTCCACCGACCTGAGTAATCAGGCGATGTGTAGGGATACGATTGGCTGCGACCCACCGAGTGGTGGGACATCGGTATGTAGGACCGTAGTCTCCGAGGATCTTTGCCCACCGACTGAGTTTAGCTCAGCGGTGTGTCGGGCTTGATCCGCTACGGCCCACCGATTGTGCGCATCAACGGTGTGTAGGGTCGTAAGTCCCCCCTTGTAAAGGGGATCGCGGTCCACCGACTGGACGCGTCAGCGGTGTGTCAGATCGTGGTCCGACGTTGAGTTCGTCAGCGGTTCTCAAAGGGTTGGTTGCGATCAAATCCCCTCGTACCGCGGTACTGAGGTAGGGTGCTGCAGGGCCGTGTTAATGCTATAGGCATTAACCCTCATGTTCGGGGCATGTGATTGGTCCCATGGCGCCACCAATGATTATGTGATATGAATGATGATTGGATGATGATGTGGATTGGAATTGAGAAGTGGCTTGTGACTGTAAATGCGTATTCCTTATGATGTTATTGTTGTTGTCTGATGTACTTATCCCTATTTGCTGAGTCTATTCCTGGTTTTAAACCTAGTGTCTCTTAAGTATATGTCTTCCTGCTTTGAAATGATTTATATATATATATATATATATATATATATATATATATATATACTATATTTCAACGCGTTGGAATGGGTTACCATCATCTCTCGCTGAACAGATATATTTGGCTTTCAGGCACAGAGGAGTAGACACTAGAGCGCGCTAAAGACTTGAAGCGTAGAGTAGATAGTTTCCCTTTCGGCCTGCGTGTCGTGCTTATGTATTTATATTATTGAGGATATTATTTAGTTAGCCTGTGCACCTGAGTTCTCCACCTCAGGTGTGGCATAGCACCCCGTACTCTATTATACTATGCTTGGGTTTTGATGAGAATTTACCTTTATTATATAAATCTTAAAAGTTGAAAAATTTCGGGGTGTTACACTTGCAATCATGGTTGCAAAAAAATCGCGCCTAGGCGCCGATTAATCAGCGCCTAGGCTCTAGGCGCCCGGCCCCCGCCGCGAAGAAGGCCGGAATCGGCCTCTTCCGCGGCCGGCCGGCTAGGCGGCCGCCTAGACCGCCTAGCCGGCTGAACCGGCACTGAACCGGCGTTTATTTTATTTTATTTTTTTTTTTACGTTTTAAATTGCGAAAAGTTCGGGAAGGCATAACTTTTGACTCGGTTGTCCGTTTTGGACAAATTTTTTTTTCAAATCGAGTATTTTTTTCGAGATCTATCCATTGGAAACAGCCGAAGGCGGTTTGGTCCACTAATTTCTCAAAAAAATGCTTCTTTAGCTCTTAATTTTAGTTTTTTATGTATTTAGATGGTTTAAATAATCTTTTGAACACTTTTACAACTACTTTCATAAATAGTTTCTAAGAAATAACTATGGAAACCTTATGTTTTCTTACTAAATTTTAAAAAAATTTAATTTTTAATTTTATTTTTAATTAAAAAAATAAAAAAAATTTTAAAAAAAATAAAAAAATCGGCGCCTAGCGTGTTTTGCAACATTGCTTGTAATAAACAACTTATACGAACAGAAGCAGCTCAGAAGTTCGAAGACCACAGTAACCCTAATCTTCTCGAAGGCGAATGCGAAGGCGAGGACGTAGGGAGCAAGCACAATGGATGGCGTCAGACAAGGCGACAACAATACCCCCGGTAATTTTGGATTTTTCTGCATTGTATGTATACGTAGTTTGAGAATAATAGCGAAACCCTAGGTGAATTTGAGTGTTGTGTGTATGTAGTGAAAATAATTGTTGCAAAATCGTATGTGTTTTTTTTAATGTGTGGTAGAATATGAAATAGGTTGATTTGTTATGCTTGTTGCTGGTATATATAGTGTTTGAGTTGTGGTATATACTGAACTGAAAATGTGCAAGTTCATTAGCTTTAAATATTCTGTACATGTCAGTGGTTGTTTGTTGTTTGATATACATATGCTTTGAATGGTGTGGGTGGTGTTTCACTTTGTTGTTTGATATACATATGCTTTGAATGGTGTGGGTGGTGTTTCACTTTAAATGCAGTATATCTCCATTTTTTTGTGTATTCAAAGGGGGACCACATGGGGCAGTAGGTTTTTTTTTTTTTTCTTTAGAAGGGGACCACAATTTGCTTTGTATGTTTCTCTGTTTTGTTGCTTTGTTGACTTTTAATTAGTAAACTGATTTAAATTGCTACATAGATGGAGGAAGTAACACAGCTCAATTCAATCTGAAGTTAAGACATGGTGGTCGTCTTAAGACACATGGAATTGGATATATTGGAGGGGTTGTTAACAGTTTTCATTTAGACATTGATTTGTGGGGCATGATAACTCTTAGGGAAACAGTTGAGGAATTGGGATACAATATGTTAGACACCTTTAAATATTTCATCCCTACTGGTAGTGACACCATATTTGAATTAAGTAATGATAGCGATTGTTGGGCTATTTGCGATGTTGGAATGTTTCCCAAAGAGATTGAGGTTTGGGTAGTAGGTGGTGGAGAAGGTGAGGGTGAAGCACCATCAGTAGAAAGTGAGGATGAGTCAGAATCTGGGGATTATTTAGATGAGTTTGAGAATAGTGCTCATGAAGTGGGAAATGATGACCTAGAGTTTGAGGCCAATGTTGATAACAATGTGGAGTTTGATGGGGTAAGAGAAAGTGAACAACCTGTTGATGGGGAGAGTACTAGGGTTTTAGACAATGATCATGGTCTACAATTGTCTGATGAAGATAGTGCTAAGGACGGTGATGAAGAAGGCAACATGAAATGGCCAGAATTTAGGGCTACCACTCAAATGTGTTCCCCTAAATTCTTTGTTCGTTTAACATTTGCATCAAAGGTAGAATTCAAATATGCAGTCCACAATTATGGTAAGGAATTGAAGTTTATTAGGAATGACAAAGAGAGGGTCTATGTTAGATGTAAACAAGTTGGTTGCCCTTTCAGAATTAATCTTTGGAAAGTTAAAAATGCCTTGTCATGGAGAATTGCCAGTTATAATGAATTGCATGATGGCTGTGGTTGGGTTTATGAGAACATCATGGTTAAATCAACTAGGATTGCAAAGAGATGGATGAAAGAGATTGGTGGCAACAGCAACTGGACCACTGCAGAATTTAGAGAGAGGGTCAAAGCAAATGAGGGATTTGATTTGTCCACCAAGCAAGCTTATAGAGCTATGAAAAAAGCAAAGCAAGTCATTGAAGGAGAAGCTATTGAATTTTTCAACAAAATATGGAGCTACAAGTTGGAGATTGAAAAAAACAAGGAGAAACCAAGGATTCATGGATCTTGTTCTTGAATTTCATTAAAACAGACCTAGAAATCACTCATGAAGCAGAACAGTAGCTTACATTTATCTCAGGTATAAACATTGTTCATACCAGTGTAATCTATTATACTCTCCATACCTGTAATATGTTTTGTTTTCTAAATTGGTTGCAGACAAACAGAAATGGCTTCTTCCAGCTTTTGATGAAGTGTTTCCATATGCCTCACATAGATTTTGTGTGAGGCATCTTCATGGGAACATGAAGCTTGGAGGATTTCTAGGCAAAGCAATGAAGGATGCACTCTGGATAGCAGCCAAGGCAACTACAGTTAACAGCTTCAGAGAAGTTATGGCAGAAATCAGGAAGTTGGATGAAGAGGCATATCAGTGGCTAGGAGATAAACACCCTTCAGAATAGTCAAGGTCACATTTCACTCCCTTTGCTAGAAGTGATGCCTTAGTTAACAACATTTCTGAAAGTTTCAATGCACTTATACTATATGCAAGGAAACAACCTCTGATTTCTTGTCTAGAAACTATTAGGAAATTATTGATGACAAAGTTCTTTGAAAATAAACAGAAACCTGTGAAATGGAAAGGACCTTTCTGTCCTAACATTATGAAAAAGATAGATTCGGTTGAGAAGGATGCCAGTGGGTGTTTATGGAATCAAGCAGATGAAGACTTATTTGAGATAAGGTGCATGTCAGTGTTAGTGGGGATAGAGCAGCATTCTGTGGATTTGTTTATGGGCACTTGTAGCTGTAGAAAGTGGGACTTAACAGGGATACCATGTAAGCATGCTGTGTGTGCCATTTGGATTAGACATGGTAATGGTCCAGTACATCATTATGTAGACCCTTGCTACTCTATTACCAACTACTTGAATACATATTGGGGAAGGATTAAGCCACTGTCAGGTCCTAAAGAATGGCCCATTTCAAACCAAGAACCACCATTGCCTCCACTGTACACTAGCAAGCCTGGAAGACCAAGAAAGTTGAGGAAGACAGGCAGAGATGAAATGACCAAAGATGGCACATATGTTAACCCTAGTTTGCTTGTTAAGCATTGCAGGAAATGCAACAAAATAGTTCATAACTCTAGGACATGCCCAGATGATCCAACTACAAGTCCAAGAAAGGTAATGTTGACTTATTTAAATGTTGAGTTAGATGTACTTATTTAAATGATTTATAGAGTATGTTTAGTTGTTTAATTTTCTTTTCTGATTATGTAGCTGGATCCAAAGAAAAAAAGGAATAGAAAGAAGAAAAATGTTGCTGCCCCACCAGTTCAACCTTGTGACTCACAAGCATCTTCAGGTTTGATAGAAGAAAATGTTGATTTCTGGAATGAAGCAGCAGATTTTGCAGCTTTGTTTGACAATGCACCTATGGCAAGTTTGGTTGGCACTCAGCATGAAGAAATCTCTATTACTCAGCCAGAAGGTATCTTTGGGATGACTCAGCAACCAATCACGCCATCTCAGGCACCAAGCATGACTCAGGCACCAGTCAGACCACCTCAGGCACCAATCAGAAGACCTAAGGCACCAATCAGAAAACCTCAGGCACCAATCAGACGACCTCAGGCACCAAGCATGACTCAGCCACCAATTAGACCACCTCATCCACCAAGCAGACCACCTCAGGCACCAAGCATGACTTAGCTACCAATCAGACCACCTCATCCACCAAGCAGACCACCTCAGGCACCAAGCATGACTCAGGCACCAATCAGGTCTACATTAGGGTTAAAATCAAAGAAGATGAAGAATACCTCTGACACACCTCTTCGTAGGAGGACAAGATCCACAACAACTCTCAAGTGTAGGTTCACCAACACATCGGGCACACCTCTAAACATTGAGTAAACTTGACTTCTAGACTGATGTTTTGGTACTGTGAAACTGAAAGTGGTTGTATTTATGCATATATTCTGGATTTAGTTTTTGGTAGGCTACTGTGAAACTCAAACTTGGATGTAGCTTATGTTTTGGTACTGTGAAACTGAAACTGCTTGTATCTATGCATATATTATGGAATTAGTTTTTGGTAGGCTACTGTGTAACTCAAACTTGAATGTAGCTTATGACAGAATTTGGATTGGTTTTTTGCTACATTGATGTACTTAATCATTTTGGAATGACATGCCTTGTAGGCTATATTCTGATCATGGATCTCTTTTACTTTATGTTCTTTGATATGCCTTAGAATGGCTACTTTTTTGGGCAATTACAATTACCACATTCCTTAAAAGATGAACAAGTAACATTGCAATAATGCCATAACAGTTACCATTCCTTAAAAGATGAACAAGTAACATTGCAATAATGCCATAACAGTTACCATTCCTTAAAAGATGAACAAGTAACATTGTCATAATACATAGAATTACCATTGCGACAACAGTTACCATTACCAAATTCCTTACAATTACCATTGTTAAATTCCTTACAATGCATAACACTGCCATACACAAAAAAGCAAAACATAACACTCCTTATTGCAAAAGACACACTGCATAACACTGCCAAAGACACTTATGGGAGCAAATACACCTCATTCTTAAAACCTAACCTCTCATTTTTTCCATTACCACTTGTAAAATAAGCAATTAACAATACAATAAGCCCACATACAACAAGCAGCTTCATTGAACTACATCTTTTGCTCCTACGCATATCCTTCAAATCACCATCTTCCCCTATTGGAACACTTCTAGGCTTTGATTTTAATTTTGCTATTTCTTCTTCACTTTTGTTAATTTTCTTCAAAAGCCCTGGTATAATCCTCTTAGACCTAGGACACATTGGAGGATCATACCACTTCACAAACGTATAGCTAGATCCATCCTGAAAAGTTGCAAAAATAGCAATCAAAACCACTACAAACAATTATAAATTCCAGTACATTAATTTAACGCACTCTACAAAAACAAAAACAAAATTTGAAAGCAAAAAAAAAAAAAATCAATTACGAATTTCAGTAATAACCTTACATCCCGAGCATTCCAGTACCTCCTACCGGGGTTGTCATTTGTCCATGATGTTCTCAAAATCAGTTCTTGACCACATTCGCATACTTCGGTTGAAATCCATTCCCCATACATATAAGTCTTTCTCGTTGTTGAAGAACTCGAAGAATGACTGCGTACTACCTTCGATCCTTCCATTCAGAATTTCAGAATGAGTCCCCTAACCCTGTTCTGTTGATCGACATACACTGAAGTGAAGGAAGAAATATAAGGAAGAGAAGAAGACCATATAAAAAGACGTGTTTGCCCTTCTGATAGACGGCTAAGAGACGGAGTATTTGACAGAGGATCAAAAGTGTCCACCGTTGAAAAACGGTGGCTACTAAATGGCAATTTTTATTATGGAGGATGAAAATTGTCAACACACTTATAAGTCTAGGACCAAAAATGGAATTAACTCTTTATATTATTATTTATATATATATTAAAAACTTCGGTTAACCGTTCGGTTAACCGACCTTTCGAACCGAATTAATCATTAACCGAAGTTTTAAAATTCCTTTAACCATTAACCGAACCAAAAAATTTCGGTTTAGAAACGGTTCACCGAATTTTGTCGTTCGGTCGGTTAACCAAAAATTATCCGAAATTTGCACACCCCTAATCACACGGCCAGACCTCTCCTATGCTATCAACCGCTTATGCCAGTTCATGCACTCACTGACTACTGATCACTGGGGTTTGGTTAAACGTGTGCTACGCTATATAAAGCGCACTCTCGACTACGGCTTGAGGCTGAAGGACTCCTCCACTACCGTGCGCTATCCATACCTTCTCCGACTCTGACTGGGCGGGATGCTCGGTAGACAGAAAGAACACTAGTGGGTATGCAGTCTTTCTAGGTAGCAATCTGGTTTCTAGGCTATCCAGAAAGCAACGGACTGTGGCCAGATCATCTACTGAAGCTGAGTACAAAGCCCTGGCAGATGTTTCCGCCGAGTTGACATGGATTGTTTCACTCATGCGTGAACTAGGACTGCACTCCGATCAGCCGACTACCATGTGGTGTGATAATCTGGGGGCAACCTATCTTTGCGCCAATCCGGTCTTTCATGCACGGACAAAACACATGGAAATCGACTATCATTTTGTCCGAGACAAGGTCGCATCCGGGGAGTTTGCCGTTAACTATGTGTCTACCAAGGATCAGTTAGCGGACATCCTTACTAAGCCATTTCCGAGTCCGAGGTTTGCTACTCTCCGCGGCAAGCTCAATGTCGTGTCTCACCAACCTTGTGCTTGAGGGGGTGTGTAAATAGATGTTATTATTTGTTATTATATATATTTTGTATATTATAAGTTATTATTTGAGTGGTGTAGAATTAGTAGACTTAGACTAGTCTATTAGTCAGGAGCTTTTAGCGTTCCTATCTCTTAATCTATTGTAATGTCTATCAGTTTGTAACAGTTTTGAACTACAATCTCTAATCGAGGCCCAAACCCTTCACTCTGATCTTCTTAAGGAGCGCGATGGCCGAGCTCAAGATATGGACGCCTTTATGAAGGAAAAGGAGGCTCTTCTCAAAGAGAAGGAAGAGAAGTCGGCCGAAATCACCAAGCTAACTAAGCTCTTTCAAGCTGAGAAAGAGAAAATTGCCAGCGCTATGGCTGACTATAAGGGCTTGGCGGATTACAAGGCGGATTCTCTAACAGAGGCACGCACTCACCTGGAAGAGTTAGCGAAGGAATGGTTGTCAACTCCAGCCGGCGACGACTATCTGGTGGAACTAGGTAAACGTGACTACACCCTGGGCTTGTGCGACTCACAGCATGAGATCTACGACAGGATGTTAGCCTAGGATCCCAACTTTACCCCTGGAGGTTGGGGCTTGAAACCACGCCTGCCTTCTCCTCAAGCGCCGGCGGCTGCTGATGCCGACACCCTCCAAGGCACACAAATTCAAGCTCCTTCAGAGGGTGTTATCTCGACTTCTCCATCTGATGAGACCGCCGGGGGAGGGGTGGAGCAAGCTGGCGATGCGCAGACTCGGTTAGAGGGGCCTTCTCCCACTCTTCCTACCGGATCATCGGAGGGCGAGCGAGGCGAAGTCCCCCAGTAGAGTCATCACTCCGCTTCTTTCCATTAGAATTTTATAGCTTTTATTTTGAAATGGGGCGTTCACCCCCTTTTTGTCATGAATCTTTTAAACATTTCTTCTATAAAAGACTCTTTTCGGTCGATGTCTTTTATCTTTGCTTTCCTGCTACGCGAGTGCACTACTAACTTTTTGGGGCTTTTCTAACCTCAAATGTCTAAGAGTCAAGGCCCTTTCTTATATTTCTGTCTTATGCGTGAACCCCTTAATCTAGGCGACTCCCGGCTGTGAGCTTCTCTTAAAAAAATTTTACTCGCCCGAGTCCCTCAGTTGAGTTGACTCTCGGGTGTGATTTTCATTTCCAGGAAACTTTCACTCGCCTGAGTCCCTCAGTCGAGGCAACTCACGGGTGTAGGCTTATGAAAAAGGCTTTTGGTGTGCTTTGAAGGGAGGACCTTTTCTCCCACTTCGCTTCTCGACCGAGTCCATCAGTCGAGGTGCCTCTCGGCTGTGACTTTCATCAAGAATGTTTTGAGGCTAAGGGTTATGACTCTTTCTCTCGCTACGTTTTTCGCTCGAGTCCCTTAGTCAAGGTGCCTCTCGGCTGTGGCTTTCCCCAAGAATGTTTTGAGGCTAAGGGTTAGGACCCTTTCTTTTTTTCTCTCCTTTTTTCTTTCGAATGTGAGCAGAGCTCGCCCTAAGCTAATACTCCGGGATTCGCACTGAACCCCTTTTTTGGCATGTTGAACGACCGCTTGATCATTGCGTGTTGACCCACTCTGCATTAATGCGTGTTGTCTGACTTCGCCATTATTGCGTGTTGGCCGACTCCGCGATTAATATTCGGGATTTGTCCTATATACCGCCCATTACGCTTGTTTTTATCCAACCTTTTGTCCTATTTGTACTTATATCAGTGCGAGGCTAAAAAGACCTTTAAAGGCACGCTGAGTAAACATGTGGCCCCTTTTATTAAGACTCGGAAAAGAAGCAGGGATATATTCGAATCTAACCTTTTGCTGATAATACTTCTTTAGGTGGATCGCGTTCCAAGTTCGGTCAATGAGTCGCCCCTCCAATGTTTCTAACTTGTAGGTACCCGCCTGGATGGGTGCTGCCACTCAGTATGGGCCTTCCCATTTGATGGAGAATTTTCCCCCTTCAGTCGGTCGGTTGGCTTGCCTATCTCTTAGGACCAGATCTCCCACTTGAAACCGCTTAACCCGAGTCTGTTTGTCTTGGTATCGCTTAACAGACTGTTGGTACTCAACCATTCGCGCATGGGCCACCTCCCTTCTTTCCTCCAAAAAGTTTTTCTCGACCCGAAGACTTTCCTCATTTTCTTCATCCGAGTACTGGACGACTCGGTAAGTGGGCTCGATAATCTCTAACGAGACCTTCGCCTCGAAGCTATAAGCCAGAGTAAAAGAGTTTTCTCCTGTGGCTCGTCTCTGAGTGATCCGGTAGGCCCACAGCACTCTGTCCAATTCATCAACACAATTTCCTCCGACATCTACAAGATTCTTTTGAATGCCATCCACAATGGTGCGATTTATGTTTTCTACCTGTCCATTCGCCTGCGGATGGTCGACCGACACCTTTGTGTGTTGAATCCCATGCTGCTGGCAGAACTCGGCAAATGGCTGACAATCAAACTATCGGTCGTTGTCGCTGACCAAATGTTTAGGTAGTCCATAATGACAAATTACTCTCTTCCATATGAACCGTCGACACTGATACTCAGTAATTGTGACCAGCGGCTCGGCCTCAACCCACTTAGTAAAATAGTCAATGGCCACTACGCAAAATCGAAATCGCCTTAGTGCTTGAGGTAGTGGTCCCAAGATATCGATCCCCCATTTGGCGAAGGGGACGACAGTTGTGATAGGAGTGTAAAACATAGCGGGTCGGGTGTCTTTTCGGGCGAAGGCCTGACACACGGTACATTTTGCCACCCAATCCACGTAATCCCTCATCATCGCTGGCCAATAGTATCATTGGACAACCAACTTCCGAGCGAGGGTGTGAGTTCCTTGGTGCGCAGCGCATATCCCTCGATGTGCCTCCTCCATTATTTTCTCTATCTCCGGTTACAATAGACATCTCAGAAGAGGACCTCCCAAATGACTTCTTGTAGTGTCGACCGTTTATGATGTCGAAGGATGGTGCCTTTCTTCGAACTCGGGCAGCAGCGGTCAGGTCGTCAGGCAACTCTCATCCTTCTCCTTATATCTTAAGATGTCTTTGATCCAGAACATCTCTGGATGAGCTTGGGGTCTCAATCTTCAGTCGTTACTTGCTGAATTTCTACGATCGAATCGTCAACACTAGGCTGATGTATTTCCTCTTTTTGACATATTTGCATCAAATGGTCAGGTATCCCGCCTAAAGCCATTTTGGAAAGGATGTCAGCTTCTGTGTTTTCCGCCCTCGGGATGTGCTCAATTTCGTGGTCCAAGAACCCCTGCAGGAGTCCCTCAGTCCTTTCTTTGTATTGTAGTTGCCGATCACTCTTGGCTTCACAAGTTCCAGTGACTTGTCCCACCACAAGGCGAGAATCTATCTTAACACGCAACCGAGTGGCTCCCAAAGCTTTAGCGAGTCTTAATCCCCCTAATACGGCCTATTATTCTTCTTCACTATTGGATGCGTTAAACTAGTACTCTAGGGTATAGTATAATCGGAAACTCTCTAGGGTGATCAACATGACTCCTCCTCCGCAATGCTGACTACTTGTCGCTCCGTCTGCGTGTAATTTCCACCACTCGCCTTTGCTATCATATCCATGGAGGCTGGTGTTTTTTCGGTCTATCCTGTAGTGCATTCGACTATGAAATCGGCTACCGCTTGTCCCTTAATGGACGGCAAGGGTGGTACTCGATCCCATATTACGTCAACTTCATGGCCCATTTCACCAATCTTCCTGAGGATGTAGGATTTCGCAGCACTCCGCCTAGTGGCTGATCGGTCAGGACTCGAACAGTGTGCGCTTGAAAATAAGGCGCCAATTTCTATATGGTGATCACTAGTGCATATACCACCATCTCTAAGGGTGTAACACCCTGTGTTACAGCCTCTAACCCGGACTAATTATTTAATTGATTACCATTAATAATAATTAGAAAGGATTTGATTAGGGATGTCAACGGAGCGGGGAGGGGGCGGGGGACATACCCCCCATCCCCGTCCTCGACTTTCTTCCCATTCCCCGTCCCCATCCCCATCCCCGCCGGGGAATGAAAAATTCCCCCCATCCCCATCCCCACGGGGATTATTCGGGGACGGGGAATCCCCACCCCGTTAACAAGTTATAAAAAAAAAAGTAAAAATTAAACATTAAAAAATATTTAAATAAATAACGCATATATATTCATCCCCAACTCAAAGTTGTATTCAATATTTTACAATTAAACATTTTATTTAAAAATATGCATGACATACAATGACAAGAATACTTCTAAAATTATATATATTGTATACAAAGTACTACATTTGTGTGTGTTGTGTGGCAATATATATATATATATATATATATATATATATATATATATATATATATATATATATATATATATATATATATATATATATATATATATATATAATATATATATATATATATCGGGTACGGGGCGGGGCGGGGAGAGTACTCCCCATCCCCGCCCCCGTCCCCGGCGGGGAATTCAAAATTGCCTCCATCCCCATCCCCGATCCCCTATTTCTGTCCCCATCCCCGTCCCCGTAGGGGCGGGGAATCGGGTTCCCCGTCGGGTGCGGGTTCAATTGACGTCCCTAGATTTGATTGGGTTAGGATCCCCTTAATTAATTGAGGTGGCCCACCATGGATCATGGACCCTTATCCTTAAACCAAATCCTTAGTCCTATAAGGAATATGATAAGTGAATCCTTACTATTCAGACCCTAGTTAGGACTCCTAAATATATATAAGGACCTAGGAAGCATTTAGAAATCCCACCACAATTGATTCTACCACACAAGATATTCCCAGAAATTCCCCTATCACCAAACGTAGGAGAATCCACGGGAAGAAGATGTTAGAGAAAGAACTTTAGTGGCCAAGGATATTGATTAAGGATAAGAGTAACCCATGTCTCAACAAAACCTATTTTCCTCGCTATATCTTATTCATTGGCTCCTTTGATATATGATTCTGTGTTTGAGTCTTGATAGAGCTTTGCCTAGGGTTTATATTGTGTTTATGTGATAATCTTGATGTTTATGTGTTAATCTTGATGCTTATGTGATAACCTTGATGTTCTTGATACTATGATAAATTATATAAACGATCTTGTATTTTGGTTATGTCTAGAGCCCTAGGGTTATAATGTGGATTTCGAATTATGTTATTCTTGGTATGTTTGGGTGGGACTTTGCATGATCGGATGTTGAGTCTTGGCATGTTTAGGATTAGGATGTATTTGGTGCGATTCTTTGTTTAATTCCGTTACTTGAATGCGTGGTACTGTCATTTATATTTGAATGTGTCTGGACATGGTTTCGGGTTCCACGAAAGATCCCGGAACCAAATATTACATATGAGTTAGTAGGGGGTAGGTGGGGGCAGGGGTGCCCGCCACCTACCTACTGCCCTTGCCCGATTACCAGCGGGCAGCCGGCGGGTAGGCGACTGCCCGCCGGGCACCCACTGAGATTGACGCCGCCGCCGGCGGGTGGCCAGCGGGTGGTCCTCCACCCGCTGGAAAGTTGGTGGGTAAGGTGATGTTTTCCCCCGTTTGTTGTTTCCCCGTGTCCCTTGTGTTTCGTTGTACCCCATTTGTCGTGTGTGTGTCTAGTTTGATGTATCGGGTACCATTCTTAGGACAAAAGAGTCTTGTGTATTGCATGCTAGATGAATTGGTATCCTGTTGGCCTATGAGGAAGGTGTATGATCCCGTAGGAGTGTCATGGATGGGTTAATGTAGTTTATTACATATGAGTTATGATGGGTTACGTGTTCCCCTTCGTTATGTGTTTATGTGGGTTGCATGTTGTTTGGCTTCTATGTTGTTGTGCATGATAACCCAATTGGTTGTGATCAATTGGCTATAATGACTATCTGGTGGGTTGAGAAACACCAGGTATTAACCCGACCAATTGCGATCAGTCGGCTATACAGGCAGTTGGATTGGTTGAGAACAATCGGTTGTTATATATATATATATATATATATATATATATATATATATATAGAGAGAGAGAGAGAGAGAGAGCTGCGGTCCATAATTTGGTTGCGATCAGACATATATGATAATAAGGCCGCGGTCCGCCGTTTGGTTGCGATCAAACGTTTATGATACAAATGAGCTGCGGTTCATTGATTTGTTGCGAACAATCTCCTTGTGCTACGGTACAAGTTAAAGTGGTGTGGGGCCGTGTCAGAGCTATATGCGCTGACCCTCATATATGGGCATGTGATTGGTCCTGCGGCACCACCATATGTGTGCACACCATTACGTGTCTTGTTGTTGATTGTGTGATGATGACTGAATAATGATATGATTGGTATTGCGCAGTCGTATGACCTTAGGATGCATGCTAGAATCTTTATGGTTGTGTCTAATTGTGTTTAAAGTATCTACTATTGCTTGATTGAGTCTGCTCTCTGATTTAAATTAGAGTTTCTTAAGTATATATGTATTCCATTTTCAAAATGAGTTTCTTATATCTACATATACTGTACTTAACGCGTTGGAGTGGGTTACCAGCATTATTCGCTAACGGTTGTTATACCGAATGTTTTCAGGTAATGAGCCTTAGCTTTGGAGCGCGCTAGTCAGAGCCTGGACTTAGTTAGATTAGTTCAATTATCGGCCTGCGTGCCTTGAAGTTGTATCGAATATTGATTTGAGGATTTCTTATGTTCGGATAGTTTAGCCTGTGCATCTGAGTTCTCCAGCTCAGATGTGGCATAGCACCCCGACTATTATGTTTAGTTTATGGTCTGTTTGGGAACTTATAATAGATTTGCCTTTATTTCATAAGCTTTAAAAGTTTTTAAAATTAGGGGTGTTACAAAGGGGGTATATCTTATCTTAGAGGATTTGAGAGATCGACTTACATAGTAGACCGGTGCTGGACTCGGTCTTCTTCTCGGATGAGTACCGAGCTTACCGCCCTTTGAGACGCGGCCAGGTATAAATACAATGGTCCCCTTCCTGAGGTGTGGAAAGTAAAGGAGGTGTTGGCAGGTACCTTTTCAACTCATCGAAAGACTTCTGGAACTCTTTGGTCCAAGTAAAGCCTTCTCTTTTCTTCATTGCTTCGAAGAATGGTATGGTCCTAGTTGCCAACTTACTAAGGAAACAGCTAAGGGCGGCCAGTCGACCCATTAGTCTTTAGAGATCCATGATTGACCCCGGGGGCTGCATATCCACGATCGCTTTTACCTTTTCAGGATTTGGTTTGATGGCTCTCTTGGTCACCATATATCCCAGGAATTTTCCCCCTTGGACTGCGAAGGTGCACTTCTTGGGATTTAGCCGTAAATTATACTTCAGCATCACCTGAAAGCACTCGGTCAGATCGTGGGCATGGCTCATCTCTTCCTTGCTTTTGACCAACATGTCGTCTACGTAGGTAGCGATTGATTTCCCCAGCAAGTTCTGAAATAGCCAAGCGACCATCCGTGTGTAGGTGGCCCCCGCATTCTTAAGCCCAAAAGGCATTACCTGGTAACAATATACTCCATCCGGCATGATGAATGCCGTCTTCTCCTCATCCGCTCTGTGCATATAAATCTGGTGGTATCCCCTGAAGGTGTCCATGAAACTCAACAGGACTGACCCCGTTGTCTCGTCCACCAGCTGGTCGATCCTGGGTAGGGGAAAGGGATCTTTTTAGCAAGCTTTGTTATGGTCGATATAATCGACGCACATCCTCCAAGAAGGTGGTTTTGGCACTAAAACCACATTAGCCAGCCAGTCCGGGTATTTTACTTCCCGAATGTAGCATGCGGCTACCAACGTATCTACCTCTTTCTTGACGAACTCACGCCGGTCATTAGCTAGGTACCGGGTCAATAACTCGGGTCCACCACTAGTTTATGCGAGATAATCGAGTGCTCAACTCCCGGCATATCCTCGGGGGCCCCAAGCAAAGACCAATCAGTTCTCCCGAACCACTCTGACGACCTCCAATCGAACTCCTTCGTCCAAACTGGCTCCAATTCTCACCTGCCTTTCGGGATGCGCGGGGTTGATTTCTATCCCCTCCAATTCGACTGCTGGCTCGGGTCGCAGGGGTACCACCTTCTTCCCTGATTGTTCTATGATTTCGTGCACCCTCATTTCTCGTTTTCCCATCTGTCGACACGCTTGAAGGTAACATTCTCAAGCGGCCCTCTGATCACACCGTACTGCCCCTACTTCGGTCGGCGTACGGAATTTTAAACACAGATGTTCCACTGAGATCAACGTCCCCAAGTCTTCTAAACCTGGTCGGCCGAGGATCTTGTTGTGTGAACACGTCAAGTCGACGACTATGAACCTCATATCCAATTTGCGGACATTGGGATAGGCTCCGACCTCTACCGGCAGGGTGATGGTGTAACACCCCCTTTTTCTTAACTTAAAAACGTAGAATAAGCGGTCTAAAAAGACAAAAAACAACGGAAGTAAAGACTAAGTATGATGAATAAATCCAAAGTCAAAACTAATAATAGAAAGAGGAAGTGTCACCACCATAGCTACCCATCCACGAGTAACTGCACAGGCTAAAGAACTAGAAACTAATCAGAGTCAAAAGCTCACAACATCAAAATAAGGGAACATGCACTCCTTGGTGTCCAAGCACCAACAAAATAAAGTAGTCAAGCTACATCCAAAAAAGAGAGGGATAACTAGAGCTAACATCATCTAAGCCCTAGAGCTACACACACTACCACTATCTATGCGAGCTCTCATCATGCATCAAGATCACCTGAAAAGGGTTATAAAAGCACATAGGAAAATAAACCCGTTAGCATAAAATACTAAGTATAAACCACTCAACCCTGTAACATAACTATAGATATAGATTTTAGAAAATGGTTGACATTCAAATACAACGAATACCCACATAGACAATAGGATAAACCAACAATAAACTCCATTAACGATACAATATAAAAAAAGCAGATATACTCATCAATATATGCAATATCAACACACTTCTAAGATGAACACTATGTCAAAGGTATAAATACCAAGTAAGAATCATACAAGCATACGAATATACATATACAATAATATAACATACTCCATTTCTCAAATACTCAACTTTCATATACTATGCAATAATGTAAAGTCATGCAATAGATGCAATAGTATAGATATACAGATATACTCATACTCTCGATAAAAGATATAATACTTTTCTGCGGAGGACCTCTTTCACATCTCATGAATCTCTTTTCTCATCTTTCTCTTTCTCTTTTCTTTTCTTTCTTTCAAAACTTGGGTCTGTGAGGCAGGTACTCCGCCGTGACGAAGCCCTAGCGACGGTGCTTCCCACACAACCGCCACATCCACGCACCTATGGAACCTCAAACTCGTGGGGAGGTAGGAACTTCACAAATCGTGAACGGCTAATACTCATCTCGCCCACAGAACCAATTCTCTATGTTCTTAAACTTTCTTTCTTTCTTTCTTTCTTTCTCTTTGGAATCAGGTATCGTACTTTCAGTGTGCACACCCCCTAACCGAAATTCAAAGCCCAGCGAGTAGTATCCAACCTAGCAGCCCAGGATTTTTCTACCAAGCAACTTCATTTGTCGGTGCTTGACCGATCTTTTCTCTTTTCATATGAGAGGACATGGTCCAAACGGGAGCCTCCAAAACAACAATTTTCCTCACTTCACATAGATAACATACATATATCTCATGCAACTTCTATTTTCATATTGGCAATTAGAATGATATGAAAGATTTATAAAATAATGTAGATATAGGTTTCCAAAATACATATACGGGTTTTGAAAATATCCTAAGGCAATAATATAGGCCATCTAAAGTATGCAAAAGATTTTAATATGAAAACATAGGTTTTATGTACCAAAGATTATGAAATAGTCCAATATGCAAATGAAACCATATGATCATGCTAATCTCAATACTCATGAACTAGATACACCACTAGTCATTTAATCAACTCATCTCATAACTCAAATCCAATATGGTACACAACTTTCATGCTCAACGGTACTCAATAAACACTAAGTAAAATCTTGAATCATGCTTCGTTTGGAAAAGTGGATTTTATTCACAAATCACATAAACACATTTCACACTAACATGTCGTCATGAGCCAGAGTCTCCGAGCCACAAGGGCCCACAATTCTCGGTCCGAAACAACGAAAGTGGGCTGAGCCATAAGGGCCCTGCCCTTCCAGACTATCCAACGGAGCTAGGTGACGGAGCTATTGGAGCTCCGCCACCTGGCTCTGCCGAGCCACGGTGCTAGGTGGTGGATCCCTTCTAGGTCCGCCACCCAGTTCCGCCAAGTAGCGAAACTCACCAACGGGTCACTCCTAGGTCCATTGGTAGTTCCGCTAGGCCAAACTGAAGCTTCTAGCAGTGAGCTTCGAAAGACCAACACAACAGAGATCAGACACATTTCCAGATTTCAATACAACTCCGAAACATCTTCAAACATTTAAAAACAACATGATAGCAACACAAGCTCATAATACACACATAAACATATAATCTATCACATTTCTAGACATCAAAATACCAACAAATACATTCATATCATCAACAACAATACAAGATTAAAATGATATGTTTTGGGAGTCCATAGTTTATACCTTGAGCTTGTTCAACCCTAGTAGGAATCCCTCCTCTCCTTCAACCAAGATTTCCACCTTCACCTCCTATATTTCTCAACAAGAACACATAGAAATACATCACACATACATACACAAACATAAGCTATAGTCTAAAGAATAGGCTAGAAAGGGATGGAAGATGAAAACATGGAAAGCTAGATGAAGGAAAGTGAATAGAGATGGAGGAAAGATGATTTCTTACAAAAGTTTCTTCTTCTTCTTCTTGAAAATTCTCTAGAGCTAAGAGTGATAGAGAGGAAATGGGAGGGATTGAGTCTAGACAAAGGGAATAGTGATACTTAAATAGGTAGGGCTCAAAACCCTAGGTAACCAATGCTGAAAATTTCGGCCAAGAGGGGTTAAAGGGTCATTTCGCGATTAAAAATCTCGGGTTATAATTTTGGGTCAAAAGTTGGGTCAAGTTAGGAAAAAAATGGATTTCTAAATTATTAGAAACTAAATGGGTCCAATCTTACGAATATTTCTAGGCAAAAACAATTGAATCAGTTTCACAGGTTATTCTCAAGTTTCACTCAGATTGACTTTTTGGGTCAAAACTTTGTACTTAAATATACTCAAAAGATAAGGTTTTTAAAATATAAGTATTTTTGGATGTTGAATTACTTAAAATAAAGGGATTAAAAATATGTAATTCGTACACCCATTTGAATAATTAACATAGGAGTGAAAATAATTTATTTTGTAATTTATAAGATAGAATTTGAGAAAATAATTTTGGGTTGTCACATATGGCACCCTCGGCTTCTATAGAATCCCCCGTGAAACCGGCCAACGGTGTCTTCACGGGAGTCGGCTTTTCTCGGGCCAGCCCCCACTTGTCAAAGGTCTCTAAGTACAGGATATTGACACTACTCCCTGTGTCCACCAAGATTCGTCAAACGGCCACCCCGTTCACGTCCATCGCTATGACAAACGCATCGCGATGTGGCATCTGACCGGATGGTAGATCCTTGTCAGTGAAAGTAATTGGCTCACGACATACCTTCTTCGCACTGCTCTCGCGACCATAAAACGTCTTGACATACAACTGTCGAGCCCAAGTTTTCCGAGTGTTTGACGAGTCGCCTCACTCCGGACCGTCGACTATCATTTTAATAACCGGTTTTTGCTTCCATTGGGCCTCATCTTCTGTAGAGGTCGGTCGCTTTCCGCGATCTTGGCCAGTCGACCCAGAGGGGTCTCCATTCGGCTTGTGTTGCGGCGGAATTTTCCGGCACCAGTGATTAGCAGGTGGCAGTACGCCTTCCCGAATGATCTCCTCCATTATCTTTTTCAAGTAAGAGCACTCTTCCGTGGTATGAGTGTATGACTTGTGGTGTCAACAGTATTTCAACGACTGATTAGGGTCTGATCCCTCTAGGCGGTCACTCGGATGAGTTCATGGAGGTGGTGCGGTCTCCTGTACTGCGTGTATCGGCTAAGGGGGGAGCGGTCGATAAGAATGAGAACACCTCCCTTTTGAACGACTCGGTCGGTCATCCTGATGTTTCTCCTTTGCTTCGCCCTTTGCTCGTTTAGACCTGGAGGTCCCTCCTGTTTCTCGTTACCTTTTGTATTTGACCGCTTGTTCTGTGTTGGCTCGGTTGTTGGCCATATGTATAGCTTCCGCGTAAGTGGCCGACCGATTGTCGCGAAAGTCAGTATACAGCTTTCCCGATTGGAGTGACTCGATAAAGAATGTGAGCGCAGTCTGATCCTCGACCCCCTCCCCCTACGGCCTGGACCTCCTTTTGCCACCGTGCGAGATAGGTTTTGAGCGACTCACCTTCATCCTGATGAATATCTGAAAGGTGTGTCAAATCTCTTTGGGGCTTGATATTTTCCACATAATGGTTCATGAAGCGGTCAGCCAGGTCTTCAAAACTGCAAATTGACCGTGATGAGAGAGAAACGAGCCATCGTTGAGCGAGACCCTTTAAGGTCGACAAGAAAGCGCGAAACATAATCGGGTTTTATACTCCTAGGACTTGCATCTTTGCTTCGTAGCTGAGGAGATGCTCACGTAGATCACCCGTCCCATCAAAGGTGGCTTGCTCTGCGAATTTGAAATCCCCAAGTATTTTGAATGACGTGATCTTGGTCGAGAAAGGTATGGCAGTGAGCAAAGCTCGACCGAGGGGTTCATATTTTCCTTCCATTTGATCCTTCAAATTCCGTATCTCTTGGGCTAAATAAGCCATTTCGTCGGGATTTTCCATCCGGTTTCCTGTGGACTTGGTGCTTTATTCTTCTTGAGACTCGGCCTGGCGTTTTCTCGCCGCCGCCTTCTTTCTTATTCGTCGACTCTAAGTCTTAGTTAGACGTGCGGGCGTAGTTTCCCCTCTGACTCCCCTATTTTGCAGAGCGGGCAGGACTCGGCTAGGCGCCTTCCTGCCCAGTCGTTCTCGTACAGAACATCGAGTGGTGTCAAGGCCCAATCTCGAATGCACGGATCGAGTCTGCTGACTCCCTTGTCCTCGACTATCCCAATTTCTTTCCTCTTGCCCAGAAGTTTGGACTCGGTCACTCCGGGGCACATGGGGTGTCAGAGGGGCAGGCGGGGCCCTCTGCCTTTGTGCCCGATCCTCCACCACTTGAGCGATATCGTCAACTAGAGCGGTGTAAGCAGAACTAAAGGTGGTGGCGGTGGTCGGGGCACCGAGTTATTCTCTTGTTCCCAAGAATTAGGCTGGCTCAACTATTCCCGCAAATCCCTCCTTGTGTTGTGAGCATTACTGCCTCCAGAAGTGCGGCTTTGTCCTCCTTTTGCCATCTTCTTGTTCTACTACTCTCTGTGAACCCTGTTGGGCCGAGGTGTTCCAACTTTACTCGTGTAAAGCACAAGACGCAACTTCTAGTCACGTCCCCATAGACGGCGCCAGTGTTGGTTTTAGGACTTTCGGAGCCCTCGGAGGTCCAACACAATCCGTTAGATTGGTGGATTCACCGGAATAAAATAGTGCAAAAAAGTGACTAAAAGAGAGAATTTGCTATTGAAGTTGCTCTGAAAGGGTGTGGGTGTTTTCTGAAATCTCTTTCGGTTGTCCCCAATCTTTCTGGGGAGGGCTTATTTATAGGCGACTGACTTACAAGGTTCAAAATAAGCAAATTAATGCTAGTAACTTGGAAATAAAGCTGAGAGACGCTGGGTCTCCCTTACTAGGCTCCTCTAACGGCTGGGTTGACTAGCATTAATGACGCATATTTAAGTGGCAAAGGTCATCTAGGCCGACCGACTCCTGTTGACGCTGACTCTTCCGACTCGGCTCTGACCCCTACCGAGCTCTCAGCTAGGCCTTTGCTGAGCAGATCTTATTTTCTCGGCCCAACTCCAGAAAGCCCATTTCACTTGTTTATTTTCTTTATTTGGGACCCCAGCCCATTAGGGTCCATACCCCATCAGCATCAAGATGTAAGTTCCGTCTATAAATAGCACCGTTATTCTTGATAATGGAAGGAGAGAATTTTTGTTATATATATTTATAAGAGAGGGTTTTAGCATGGCTCCAAAAAGATTAAATGCATAAATGAATAAACTTTATACATTCTCAATCACTCATAAAAATAATTCTATCCTCTAAGCTAGATTTACTTTCTTTAATATAATGGAATTAGATTTCTAGTTGATCCAAATTTTTTTAAGTCAAAGATGACACCAAATGTGAGAATTAATTTTCACTTCTTAAATTCCCAAGAAAATTTGGTCTTGGCTATCAAACACTCTCTAAATTCAAATTGTTAGGTTAGTGCAAGTGATCAAACTAGCACGCATTACCTATTCTAACTAAAAATATGAACTCAATAGACATTAGATGAATCTATACTAATGAGTATGGTAAATGGACTAATATAAGACAAAAAATGTGCCTACAAGAGATTTTAGCAAAGACTAGCTAGTTGTTGTTTGCAACAATAACAAAAATTTAGCTATGATTTTTAATAGATATGTGTGAAAATAAAAGGATTAAAATCAAAAGTATATGAGTATTTATGAAACTTTTGAAACGTACCGTAAAATTTGACAGGAATAGATGAAAATTAAAGTTTGTATGGTTTAGATAGAGAAAAAAATTTGTAGAGAAAGTTTAAAAGTTTGGGGTTGGAAGGTTGAATTTCAACTATTTGTATTTGTGAAGCAAAAGTCTACAAAAATTCTATTTTGATAGATTCTATAAAAGTTAACGAGTTTTTGAATACCAATAAACTTTTAAAGACTCTACAAAAGTCAATCAAATACAAGTATACTTTTAAAGACTTTAAAAGTATGAATCGAATACCGCTAGACTTTTAAAGAGTTTTTAAAAATCTAAATAGAATACAACCAAACTTTTAAAGTTGTTAAAAGTACATATTTAAAAGTTTATAAAAGTCTTGATTGAATACAACCTCCTAAGATTAGTTCTAACTTTGTGATCAAAGCACTTAGCCTTATTCATTGTATCTTATACCAAAGTGCGTGATAGATATAGTAAATTTCTCTTAGATTTAGGAGTAAATGAAGTAGAAAAATTATATACACTTTTGAGCAACTATAAAATTCTGGTCAATTATTTTTATTTTGTGGATTAAATTCATTCATAATTTAATCTTTATAATCTTTCTGAATTCTCAATCACTTTATATTTTCAACAAATTATTTCTGTTGTGTACTCTAGCTAGGCCTTTCTAACGTGAATAAGCATTGAAAATACTTCATACTTGTTTTACTAAAATTCTAGCTTAATTGCTTAAAGTCAATTTGAAAAAGGTTTAAAACTCTATTCACATGGACAAACAATTATTATTATTATTAAAGAAAATGGTCAAATGAGCCCTTAAACTTTACCTGAAAAATCAATTAGGTCCTTAAACTGTTTAAAATTGAAATTAAATCATCAATATTTTATTTTGATGCAATGAAGCTTAAAATCGGTATAGCAGGTCACTAGGGTTTCAGCAACCCTCCGGTGACACTCCGGCCTACTCCGACGCCATTTCTGACAACAAAGCGATCGGCTACTGTTCCCCGATCACCGGACGGTAGCCGATCGCTTTGTTGTCGGAAATGGCACTAAAGTAGGCCGGAGGGTTGTCAGAACTCTAGTGACCTGCTATCATAGGTAACTAACTTATTTTTAGGCTTCATTGCACCAAAATGAAATGTTGATGGTTTTAATTGCAACTTTAAAAGTTTATGGACTTAATTAAGTTTTCAGCTAAAGTTTGAGGATCTATTTGACCAAAGAGTCACAATGTAGTATATGTTCATAACTACTTTCTCAACCTATTGAAGGTACAAAGAGTCAATACCGCATCCACAGGCTCGAACCCACAACCTCCCACATGGGAATGGGACTTGGTGCAACTAGACCACAATGGCCAAATAGGCCATCGAACTGCACACGATATTAGCCACTGAACCTAAAAAACTACAATTGAATCCCTAAACTGACCAATTTCATGTCATTAGTCCAATTTAAAGGTTTTTCAGGTTACTAACAGGTCACCCCAAATTTAGAATATTTTTTTTTAATTATTATTTAAAAATAATTATTTAATTTTTTTTTTTTAAAGAAGTCTCTGCCAAAGACGAAGATGAAGAAACTCTTTGTCTCCATGGCCAGAGACGAAGAAACTTTCTTCGTCTCTGGCCTGGCGGAGACTTTTTAAAAAAAAATTAATAATTATTTTTAAATAATAATTTTTAAAAAATATTTTAAATTTGGGGTGACCTGTTAGTAACCTGAAAAACCTGTAAATTGGACTAATTGCATGAAATTAGTTAGTCTAGAAACTCAATTGTAGTTTTTTTCTTTTTTAAGTTTAATGGCCTAATTGCATTATCGTGTGCAATTCAATGACCTATTTGACCCTTATTCTTTATCATTATCATCATCATATCATCGCACTTTTTATACATAAGTATAAGGTTCTAATTAAACTCTTTGACAAGTTTAATGGTTTAATAGCACCTTTTTTTCTTTCTTTTTTTAAAAAAAAAAAAAAATAAGTTTAAGGGTAAAATTGAAGCTTTAAAAAATTAGAGACCTAATTGTACTATTGCTACTAGCAGGAGCCTAGTTGCGTAATTGCTACTAGTTCAAGGCTTATTTGACTCTTTTTTTTCAAAATATAAATATGATTTTTTTTATTCTAGCGAGAGATAATATTCAGAATAGTCTATCGACAATGTCATAATTCTTAAAATAGTTCTAAACTACTAATTCACCTAAAATGATCCTTCGACTATAATTTAAAAAAATAATAATAATAGTAAGGGTCAAATAGGCCCTTCAACTATAAGCCAAAGTGCAATTAGCTCCCTAAAAAAAAAAAAAAAAAAAAAAAAAAAAAAAAAAAAAAAAAAAAAGCTCTAATTAGAAAACTTTATTTATGGTTGATTAAAAAGCCCCTAAACTTCTCATTTTTATGCACTTAAGTTAATTAACATGTTACCTCTAAGTAACCGGTAAATTTTCTTTTTTAAATTAAAAAATTAATTAAAATCTAAAAGATATTTTTTAAAATTTAGATTAAAAAAAGCCTCTGGTAGCTTCTCCGTCCGGTTGAATTGACAGAGAATCCCAACTGGACGAAGAAGCCGGCCTAGCATCTTCGTCCATTTGGACGGAGAAGCCGACAATATGATTTTTTTTAAGTTTATTTAAAAAAAAAAATTAATTTTACCTGCTATTACTATGAGTTTACCTGCTAAATAAGTTAATTGCACAAATTTGAGAAGTTATTGGTTAAAATGCATAATAGTGAAGAGATGAAGTGTCTAATTAGAATTATTCTTAATTTAGGATGCTAATTGTACTTTACCCTATAGTTGAAGTGCTTATTCGAGTTATTCTTAGTTTGAAAATTATGTTTAACTCTTCTAGCAAGGATCACTCCAGAGTACCAAAGTAATGGTACAGAAGATAAGTCATTTAGCTTGTCTATATCAGGTACCATATTCAAATTAAATCTTATAATAATGAGACAAGATTAGATGAGATTTGCATAAAAACCTACCATCATTATTTTTTTTTTTTAATTGAATTATTACATTACAAATTATCTAAAAATATTTTTTTTGTGACCATAAAAACCTACCATCATTATTGAATAATATGTCCTGAATAAATATCATTCCTGAATATTGAATAATACGGAGTAGCAAATATCTATTATCAATACTAGTATTTTCACCAGCATGATGCACGGAATGGAATTGTTGTAATATATTAAGAATATTTAAATAGATATATAATTATTTAAGAGTTAATTTCACCAAAGGTCGCTTATCTTTCTTGACAATTCTAAATTTAATCCTAGACTATAGTTATTAATTATTACAATTTATTCTATGTTATAATTCTTACGTTAATATTCTTACTATTATTATTAACACTTAATTACTTTTAGATATTATTATTACCACTTATATTATTATATTATTATTATTAATTTCTTTTCAAGTTCTTCCAAAGGTTGAACCCCAACCCTAAGGGACCCCCACACCCCGGCCCGACAGAGTATTTGGGAGGATTCTTTTCAAGTTCTGTTAGTATATAATGGCTGTGAGGCACAATAATAATATAACCATAATTAAATATTCTTGTATTGTATTCCGCGAGTCACAATAATAATATAACAATAATTAAATATTCTTCAATTCTATATTCTTATAGGATTTCTATTACCATCATTAATTATTCCATAATTTATCATAATTAAATAATTTGAGAAATTATAAAGAGAGATTATTAAATAATGCACGGGACAATTTTTTAATTAAAAATTTTAAAAATTCATTAATAAAACATAAGGTTCTCATTGTTTTTTCTTAGAAATTATTTAATAAAGCATTTTTTTAAGAAATTGGTGGGCCAAACCGCCTACAGCAGTTTGCGGTAGATAGATCTCGAAAAAATATGCGATTTCAAAAAAATATTTGTCCAAAACGGACAACCGAGTCAAAAGTTATGCCTTCTCGAACTTTTGACACTTAACAACTTAAAAAACAATAAAAATTAATTGCCGGTTCAGCTGACGAGGCGCCCGCGGAGGAGGCCGATTCCGGCCTTCCTCGCCGCAGCCAGCGACGCGATTTTTTGCAACACTGATATATAGTATAGATATAGATTAGAATAGGAATAGTATTACACAATTTTACAATATTAGAATAGAATTTTAACCCAGAATTATTGTACGAATGGCAAAGTAGAAATCAATATATTTTATTAGGAAGAGAGATTTTTTAGGAATTGGGTGAGAAGTTAAAATATCAGGATTTTGTTTATATATATATAGTATAGATTACAATAGGAATTGTATTACACTATTTTATAATAATATAATAGAACTTTAACCCAGATTTATTGTACGAATAGAAAAGTAAAAATCAATATATTTTATTAGGAAGAGAGATTTTTTAAGAATTGGGCGTGAAGATAAAATTTCAGGATTTTGTTTTTATATATAGTATAGATTACAATAGGAATTGTATTACACTATTTTATAATATTATAATAGAATTTTAACGCAGAATTATTGTACGAATGGGAAAGTAGAAATCAATATGTTTTATTAGGAAGAGAGATTTTTTAAGAATTGGGCGGGAAGTTAAAATTTCAGGATTTTGTTTTTATATATAGTATAGATTACAATAGGAATAGTATTACACTATTTTATAATATTAGAATAGAATTTTAACCCAGAATTATTGTACGAATGGGAAAGTAGAAATCAATATATTTTATTAGGAAGAGAGATTTTTTAAGAATTGGGCGGGAAGTTAAAATTTCAGGATTTTGTTTTTATATATACTATAGATAGATATAGATTACAATAGGAACTGTATTACACTTTTTTATAATATTAGAATAGAATTTTAACCCAGAATTATTGTACGAATGGGAAAGTAGAAATCAATATATTTTATTAGGAAGAGAGATTTTTTAGGAATTGGGCGGGAAGTCAAAATTTCAGGATTTTGTTTTTATATATACTACTAGTTTTTTACGCGCATTGCGCGATTGGGATAATGCCCAATGTTTTTTTTTTTAAATAAGTACTTTAAAGTATATTAAGGCAGGATTATATTGAAATTGTTCATGCATAGATAATTGAAGGTTGAATTTGCGTATTTAAATAGGTAATTCTTCTCCCAAAGGTTGAGTCCCCAACCTCATGGGCCCCCCACACTCCGACCCGACAGAGCATTGTGAGAAGTTATAAATCACGGTGACTCAATGGTTCAGCAGACAGGGCCAAATGCTGATACGCACAAGGAATCTGCCCACTTTGGACATAATTCCCGCACTGCCGCCGCCGAGGGTCAAACCTTGGTCTCTTCTCCCAAATAATACCCACTAAACCATTGAGTTAAGCCCGTGCGGGTTAAATAGGTTATTCTAAGTTTACAAATGCAAGATAATATAGTCAAGATTGATTATAATTGTCAATAAAATAATTGTATAGGTATGATTGAAACCAAATACGGGACATAAGGGAGAACAAATACAAATTACGGCATAAAATATTAAATATATACTAATATTGTTTGAGGAGATTCCGACATTAGGATTTGTGGTTAAGTTCTATTAAGACTTTAATATTAGAATTAGATTAATGGTGTAGTTATAATTTTATATTAGACTTTAATATTAGAATTAGACTAACGGTGAATTAAGGAAAAAGTTAAATGGATAATCATATAATTAAGGATAAATTATAAAATCTTAAAAGAAAAAAATTAAAACCTGAACAATATGAACCATTCATTTGATTTAATAATTTGGCGGTCATTTTTCTACCCAATGTTAATAATTAAATAAATTCGCTGGTCAAATCCGCTAGTATAATCCGCTAACGCTAACCGTTAACTGCTGATTATCAAACAAGGACATTGCGAGGTAGTTCTCACTTCAATTTGTTGTGTGATTTGAATACTCTCTTTGTCACAAAATCTCTCAAGTAGTTAATATGGTTGGCTTTATTAATTATATATTTTTTAATTTTTTCATGGTATTAATAAAATACTTGGTAAATAAATATATAGCATTATTTTGTATTATAGCTTTGATATTTAATTAGAAAAATAGTGCACAAAAAAGATAATAGATAATGTAGTGAATATAATCAATTGATGAATTTGAATGTAAAAATTTTTACATTTGAGAAAAATAAAGACAATATAACTAATGAAAATATTTCTTTTAATTAATTTATTGATAATTAATAATTTTTTTTTCACTGAATAAAGACATTGTAAGGACAGTGTAGCGAATATAATCAATTAATAAACTTGAATATAAAGAACTTTTATATTGAAAAAAAATAAAGACAATATAACTAATAAAATTATTTCTCTTATTTAATTTATTGATAATGAATATTTTTTTTTTGAATGCTGATTGTCAAACAAGGACATTGCGAGGTAGTTCTCACTTCAATTTGTTGTGTGATTTGAATACTCTCTTTGTCACAAAATCTCTCAAGTAGTTAATATGGTTGGCTTTATTAATTATATATTTTTTTTAATTTTTTCATGGTATTAATAAAATACTTGGTAAATAAATATATAGCAATATTTTGTATTATAGCTTTGATATTTAATTAGAAAAATAGTGCACAAAAAAAGATAATAAATAATGTAGTGAATATAATCAATTGATGAATTTGAATGTAAAAATTTTTACATTTGAGAAAAATAAAGACAATATAACTAATGAAAATATTTCTTTTAATTAATTTATTGATAATTAATAATTTTTTTTTCATTGAATAAAGACATTGTAAGGACAATGTAGCGAATATAATCAATTAATAAATTTGAATATAAAGAATTTTTATATTGAAGAAAAATAAAGACAATATAACTAATAAAATTATTTCTCATATTTAATTTATTGATAATGAATTTTTTTTTTTTTGAATAAAGGCATTGTGGACACATAATTCTAAATTAAAGAAATGCATATGTATTATTTTTTGTTGTAACTACTAAATTATTATTTATATAATTTAATAAGAGTAAAATAGAATACTAATTATGCCAACTTTGATTGGGATGAGGTTCGAACCTATGACTTTTTTTTATTGAAATCAATGAGTAAGTTAACGGTGAACTAACGGCAATTCTTCAAATTTTAACGGAATTAGTAACGGTGTGTGGGTATTTTAGGAAATTTTAGTGTAAAATTTAAATCTGATCAATCTTTTAAACAATCTGAGTCATTCATTTGATTAAGATCCGTGATCGCCATTTTTTCTACCCATTATAGGCCTAACTCTCTTGGGCTCTTATTAGTATATATATATATATATATATATATATATATATATATATATATATATATATATATATGTATGTATAGTAGATAGACTATAGATAGATATAGATTACAATAGGAATTGTATTACACTATTTTATAATATTAGAATAGAATTTTAACCCAGAATTATTGTACGAATGGGAAAATAGAAATCAATATATTTTATTAGGAAGAGAGATTTTTTAGGAATTTGGTCGGTAAGTTAAAATTTCAGGATTTTGTTGTTATATATAGTATAGATAGATAGATAGATTACAATAGGAATAGTATTACACAATTTTATAATATTAGAATAGAATTTTAACCCAGAATTATTGTACGAATGGAAAAGTAGAAATCAATATATTTTATTAGGAAGAGATATTTTTTAAGAATTGGGTGGGAAGTTAATATTTTATGATTTTGTTTATATATATAGTATAGATATAGTATAGATTACAATAGGAATTGTAATACACTATTTTATAATAATATAATAGAATTTTAACCCAGCATTATTGTACGAATAGGAAAGTAGAAATCAATATTTTATTAGGAAGAAAGATTTTTTAGGAATTGGGCGGGAAGTTAAAATTTCAGGATTTTGTTTTTATATATAGTATAGATTACAACAGGAATTGTATTACACTATTTTATAATATTATAATAGAATTTTAACGCAAAACTATTGTACGAATGGGAAAGTAGAAATCAATATATTTTATTAGGAAGAGAGATTTTTTAGGAATTGGGCAGAAAGTTAAAATTTCAGGATTTTGTGTATATATATAGTATAGATTACAATATGAATAGTATTACAAAATTTTACAATATTTGAATAGAATTTTAACCCAGAATTATTGTATGAATGGGAAAATAGAAATCAATATATTTTATTAGGAAGAGAAATTTTTTAGGAATTAAGCGGGAAGTTAAAATTTCATGATTTTTTTTTATATATAGTATAGATTAATTAATAGAGTTATACTTCTAAATTCTACTCTCTCACTTTTACTCTATGATATGACAAACAAGGATGTAATATTTTTATCATGTAAGTTTCAAGAAAAATATCTACATCAAAGATGTATAAAACAGAATAAAAGTTGAAAATAGAAAGTAGGAATACATATATAACACCCCAGCAGCCCCAATAGTGACTGCAAGTTGCTTTTTTTGACCATATCTACACCCCACCATTTGACCCCATGAAAAATCTAGATGTAGTCATAAATGGACAATGAGTCAGGGACAGCTAATTAAAATACATTATCATATAAATTAATTATGTCTCTCTTATATGTTCTGCATCCAATCTTCATCATATCGTGTATATATAGTAGCCTCTCACAACCTATGATAAAAAGAGTTTTTTGCACTTTTAACCCTACGAATATAGTGGCACTATCAGGATTGATTCGTAACTTTCAAACTTTTCAATTTCAGTTCACGACCAGGGACAGAACCAAAAGAGGGGCAAGGGTGGCAGCTGCCCCCCTCATCCCACCCTCACCCCATATATAATATTTGTATTTATATATGTATATATAGTATAGGATTTAGTATTAGTATTAAAAAAAAAAAAAAAACTAGTAAATGTTAACAAGTAAGGTATTAGATTAGTTAGTAGAGCATGTGTTTGGTAATAGGAAAGGCCTTGGGTTCAAATTTTTGCATTAACATAGTTTTACACACTTTTTAGTCCTTCCCCTATGGCTTCAATACGGTCAGTTTTTTTAATATTTAATACACACACACACACACACACACATATATATATATATATATATATATATATATATATATATATATATATATATATATATATATAACATTCTTTTATATTAATAATGAGATGTGTAATTTATAATGTATTTTCTATTCAAATTATTTTATCAAATTAATTTTGTTTCATATTTTGTTATGAATATTTTTATAAAGTTTTGATGTATTTTATTTTTTCGCACATATCTAACAATATTTACAACTATATTTCTTAGGTAATGGTTATAAAATTAAAAAAAAAAAATCTTAGGTAATTTTTTTTAAAAATTATCTCTTTTGTTTTAATGTTTCGCTTTTACTGGAAAAAATTTCTGAATCTGTCCTACTTCTTTGCCCCCCCCCCCCCCCAATTGAATTCCTGACTCCATCCCTGTCCACGACTATTGTTTTTGTTGCAAAAATGGTCCTTCCGGTCAATTTTCCGTCAACTTTTAATTGGAGAAAAAATTCCTCATTTTAAGCAGGGATAAAATAGACATTTACATTGCCCTTGCAATCTCGGACTGCTGTTGACCTCTTATTATGATTCGATGTCTTGGGATAAAGATGATCCCTACGTCTGCCTATTCGAGTAGGGGGGAAACTTCGTCGACGATTCCCGTCGGAGTGTTGTCGTTTCCTGATTGGTCACTGTTCAAGTGTGAATATCCGAGAAGCTCTCGCCGAATAAGCTAACGAAGCAATCGATTTTGACTCTCTCAATTTCACTTCTATCCTGGAAAATTCACAACCGCCTCTGCTCCAGTGGAATTTTCTGTCGTACGACTCTATCACAACGAAGGACAACGTCGTTTTGTTCGTGAAGGGCGTCAACAACCGTCAAGGAATCAACCGGAACTCAACGGAATACCGTTGCGTTTTCTTCCTTGGAGATGAAACAATCAACGCCGTCAAAATGGACGTCACTAGCTCAACACAAGAGGTCTTTCGGTGTAACCGCCTAGAATTTCCCGCTGAAAACAGCTTATCAAAGTCTCCCTGGAAATCGTGGGACCCAATCCGATCATCGTCCCGATCGTGGCGTTTTACAACCCGTCGCTCCACCTTGCCAAACCGAGGAACCGGAAATCCAAGCTCTGAGCCGCCACCATCTTCATCCCAAGACAGCGGATCAGAATAAGAGGTCAACAGTGGTCCGAGATTGCAAGGGCAATGTAAATGTCTATTTTATCCCTACTTAAAATGGAGAATATTTTCACTGGTGAAAATTTGACGAAAAATTGGCCGAAAGGACCATTTTTGCAACAAAAACAATAGTTGTGGACCGAAATTGCAAGGTTTGAAAGTCACAGATCAATCTTCATAGTGCCACTATAGTGGTGGGACTAAAAATCATAAAAGAAAGCAGAGGAAAAATGAGAAAATGATGAATATGAAATCAGATGGGAGAAGGAAAGAATTTATTTAATTATATTGGTTTTGATTAGCCTATGATTGCTTTCGTAAGATTGAAGTGTTAAGATCCTTTATATAGGGCAAATTATGCTGTGGAATCGTGGTCACCTTACAAGGTGGACACAATTTTAAAACTGTTCATAATTATGAATTTATAATTTAAAAATTATGAATATATAGTTCTATAATTATGAACATAGAGTTGTGAACATAATTATGAATATATAGTTCTGTAATTATAAATATAGAAATTCAATAATTGTGAATATGAAGTTTAAAAATTATGAATATATAGTTTTATAATTATGAACATATATTTCAGTAATTATGAATATAGAGTTCAATAATAATGAATATATAGTTCAAAAGTTATGAATATATAGTTTTATAATTATGAACATATAGCTCAGTAATTATGAACATAGAACCGTGTCCACCTTGCAAGGTGAACACAGTTCTACTGCATAACGATTGTTTATATAGGTGTAGGACATGTCCCTTCAAGAATATACTCCCTCTGTCCCATTTTGCCTGTCCTGTTTACTATTCATTGGTCAATCCAACTCGTTCTTCATTGCTTATTTTCTTTAGTAATTTTTAATTATTTTTAAATTTGATTTTTTTATGTTTAATAGTACTTTTAATGTAGTTTCTAAATATATAAATTTTATATACTAAAAATAAATTTAATATTATGAAAAATTGAAGTAAAAATAGCTTCAGTCAAGCCTCGTTAACCGAATCAGACAAACAAAATGTGACGGAGGGAGTAATATTTTTTAAGGAACACTTGACCTTTCAAGAATATAATATAATATTCTTTAAGGGACACTTGACCTTTTAGAAATATAATATTCTCCAAGGACACTTGACTTTTGATAATATAATATTACATTAATAATTGAATGAATATAATATTACATTAATTAATAATGAAATAATGAAATATTCTATCCAACAATAATCTCGATTGAGATGTAATTTTGATTGGGTTACATATACAGACGGGCCCACCATATATTTTTGACCTTACTATTATGCATGGGTGGACTAGTACCATATCCAATACCTGCAATACATTCTCACTCCCAAAAGTATTTTCACTTTCACAACACATTACAATATAATAATAATATAATATAAAAAAATTCCACCTAAACTTGCATATAATATACTTGTTAGGGCATCCCCTCATTTCTTTCATTTTCTACTCATTTTGTAAGTCTAACTCTTTCCTTTCACATCATCAATCAATCACTTCTCGTATGAGTTAATACCTCCAATGGTCCTCCGAGTATTAGCGATATACCAGCCCTGGTCATCTGACTTTAAAACAACCCTGAGTAGTCCTCCGACTTTTTTAAAATAATCACTTGTGGTCCTCCGTTAGGGTTGCTGTCAAGTGGACGTTAAGAGTTGAGGGCAAACATGTCATTTCCATTTTATTTATTCCTACGTGAGTCTTCCTTCCCCAAATTCAATTTCCCCTAATTTCCATTAATTTGCTTAGTCCTAAATTGGAGAAACGAATTGCGAAGTGCGAAGAAGACGTGTGAAGACGAACTGCGAAGAACTACGAACTCCACCTTCTCGTAGCCATGGTTGATGACACCATCTCCGTAGAAAGCGAAGAGCACCCAGTGGACGAAGGTAAGGTTTATATATATATATATGTTTCGGAATGCGCATTCAACTATTTTTTTTAAAGCAAATGTGGTACCCACATGATTATTGCAGTTATATATGTTGTGATAAAGTACTGGGGACCATGTTGTTTGGTTTATGTTTTGTTTAATGTTAGCAGGTGGGTGGGGACCGTGTGTTGTTGGTGTGTGGAAAAGTGTTCTTTGTATATCGTTACAACTGGATACATGTGATTTCCTGCTAAAAAATACATGTGGCTTTCTGTGCTTCGTTTTATTGAAATCTGGTTTGTTTTGCTATGTATTAATATTTAAATGTGATTTGCTTTGCAGAAAATGTAATATCAAATAGTGGGTTTACTCTTAGGTTAAAACATGGAGGGTTTTTTGGAGAAGGTGAAAACCCTAGATATGTGGGAGGAGTAACAGAAATGTTTCACAACTTGGAAGTAGATGAATGGGGATTAATAACACTTTCTGATAAAATGAAGAAATTGAGATTTGCATGTGTAGAAAGTGTTCAGTTTTTTATGCAAACTGTTAGGGGTTTAGTGGAGTTAGTGACAGAAAGGGTAGCTTGGGAAATATTTAATCAGCTGGATTTGTTTGATGTGGTTGAAGTTTGGGAAGTTGGTGGAGAAGACATTAATGAAGACAGTAGTTATGAAGGGGGAATAGATGAAAGTGAATGTGATGGGGAAGATGACTTCGAGTATGACATTAACATAGATCCAAGTGTAGATCGAGTATTGTGGTAATGAAAATCAGGTGGAGGCAGCAACCAATATTCCCAAAAAACAGATTAATGTTGATGTGGAGATTACTTACTCTGATGAGGATAGTGCAAGGGATAGCATTTCAAACAATGAGAGGCCAAAACTACCCCAATTTAGGCCCCATAGTGAGATGAAGTCACCAAAATTTTGCGGATTAACTTTTAAGTCAAATGAACAATTTAAAGAAGCTGTAATGAATTGTGATTTTACTAATGGGAAGGAATTGAAATACCTTAAAAATGATAATGTGAGATGTATAGTTATTTGTAAACATGATGAATGTCTTTGGAGGATAACTCTTAGGAAAGAAAAAAAATGATATGAATTGGAGGGTGAGTACATTAGTTGATAGGCATAGGCATGAAGGGTGCACTTGGGTTTGGAAGAACAAAATGGTGAACTCTGCTATTGTAGCCAAAAGATGGAAGCATGAGATTGGATCAAACAGCACATGGAAAAGTGGAGAATTCTGTGAGAGAGTGGTGTCTGATGAGAGATTTCTAATCAATAATAGACAAGCTTATAGGGCACTAGTGAAAGCAAGAGTTGAGATCGAAAAAGAAAAGCATGATAACTTTAACAAGTTATGGAGTTACTATGAAGAGATTAAAAGAACCAATCCACATAGCCGTTGCTTTGTTAAGTCGACAGATTTAGAATATGATGGACAACCCAGATTCTTAAGGTTCTATATGTGTTGGGAAGCTAGTAAAAATGGTTATAGGTACTTGAGGCCTATAATTGGGGTTGATGGGTGTCACTTGAAAGCAAAGTATGGTGGATAATTGCTGTTAGCAATAGGGATTGATGGTAATGATAGTGCTTTCCCACTTGCTTATGCAATTGTAGAGGGTGAGACAAAGGACTCTTGGAGTTGGTTCTTAGAAAAGCTGAAAGATGACTTGTGTATTTCAAAAGATGAGGAAAAATAATTGACCTTTATTTCAGGTACTTTACTCAATTCTGTTGTCATATTACTTATTCTCTAACCCTTAAATGTAACTGCAACTGACTTTGTCTATGTTAATGTTACAGACAAGCAAAATTGACTACTTCATGATTTTGATAGTGTGTTCCCTGGAGCTAGTCACAAGCATAAAACTGATTTATGAAGTTGATTTATAAAAGTGTTTTGGCACTTCGTTTTAAAATTCTACTTTAAGAAGCTGATTGTTAAACTATTTTGGCACTATGTTTTAGCATGTTGATTTATGAACATTATTTATTAAACTGTTTTGGCCTAGGTTTTGTGTTAGGCATCTTCATGGAAACATGAAGCTTGAAGGGTTCAATGGGAAATCTAATAAAGACAACATGTGGGAAGCAACAAGAGCTACTACTATCAACCAATTCACACAAGCCATGAACAAATTGAAGACACTAGATGCAAATGCTTTTGCTTGGTTGATGGAGAAACATCCATCAGAATGGTCCAGGTCACACTTCACAACTACTTCTCACTGTGACATTTTAGTCAATAACATTTGTGAATCTTTCAATGCTATAATTCTAGAAGCTAGGGAACAACCATTACTGTCTTGCCTTAAGAGCTTGAGGAAAATCTTGATGAATAGGTTTTATGAAAATAGACAAAAAGAAATACAGTGGAATGGACCTGTGTGTCCTATAATAGCTGAAAAATAGCTGTAATGAAAAACATGCTGGGAGCTATATGGGAATTCAATGTGATGAATTCATATTTGAAATTAGTGGGGTGTATTTCCAAGTGTTTGAGCAGCATGCATGAGGTAGATTTGGAGAAGAGGACTTGTAGTTATAGGGGATGGGAATTGAGTGGAATACCATGTAGGCATGCTATATGTGCTATATGGATCAAGAATGGGAATGGGCCTGTTTATAACTATGTCCACCACACCTACTTGGTTGAGAATTACCTGAAAGCATATGAATGGAGTATACACCCCATGGCAGGGCCTTCAGAATGGCAAACTGCTAGTGATAGGCAGCCACCTCTCCCACCTGTGTACACAGCAAAGGCTGGTAAGCCACACAAGTTGAGGAAAAGATCTGGAGGGGAAGACAAGCAACTAGTAACCAAGGATGGTGAGCATCTAAATCGATCCCATGTCAAAATACACTGTAGTTTATGCAAGAAGGAAGGCCATAACCGTAGAAAGTGTCCACTAAATCCTGCAACGAACAACAAACAGGTAAATGCATTAATCCACTATGTTTCCTATCTTATATTTTTCTTCTAACTTATTATGTCATATGTAGCATAATCCAAAGAAGAAGTGCATGTCTAAGAAATAAGCTATACTACAAAAAAACACGAAAATAGCGACGGACAATTTCCGTCGCTAAACTGGCCAAATCTGTCGCTAAACCATATAGCGACGGATTTCGTCCGTCGCTATAATGAGCATCGCTAGATTTTAATGACGCGAATTAATTCCGTCGCTACCCTTAGCGACGGAAATCTCCGTCGCTAAATTTGTCTCCCGCGACGATTTTGTCGTCAAAATTTGCGAGGGAATAATGACGGCAGCTTCCGTCGTTATCGTCCGTCGCTACAATGTAGTGACGGATATATGTCGTCGCTAGCTTGTTTTTATTATTTAAATTTAATACCATGTAGCTACGGTTTAGTGACGAAACTATCCATCGCTACGTTTAACTACGAAATTGCTCTGTCACTATTCCGCTACAATTTTATATTTTATATTAAATACTTAGCTACGGAACTATGATAATAAATGACCGTCATTAAATTTTTAAAATTTAAAAAAATTAGCCACTAATTGATATCGCATACCTGCAAAATATACATATAATATACTACACCGATAATATAATTGTAAAATATATTATATGAAAACATTCATACAAAATAACAATAACAAAAGTAAAAAGCGGTATAATGTTAATTTAATCATTAAGAATAACAACAGTACCAAATATATTAATAAACATAAAGCTAATCATCTCCTAAGTTTTCATCATTTGAATTAGCAGATTGTTCAACTTGAGTAGTTGGAGGTGATGGCATAGACGTGGATAACATTCCATTGCGACGCAACTCATCATCAAACTTGCAATCTGAGCCTGCATTTTAGCCTCCATCTCAGCTCGCATAGTCTCTATCTGTTGATTTACCATCTCCTTCATTGCATCTTGACGAAGTTGTGAAGTAGCAGATGAACCACAATTATTCTCGCTGATAAATGAGCATGCCTTAGTCCCTAAGCCATAAATACTGCACACTACTTTTTTACCCCGCCAATAACATGCACATACAGCTGTGACATATTTATACTTGGTGGCTCAATTGACCCTTCAGCTTCTTGCGTTGCAGCTGCATGTCGTGCTTGTATTTCGTCCTATAATTAAAAATATTTACAAAATAAAAGAAGTATACAAAGGCATATAAAAAATGTATCGATTTAACAATATATATGGTTGTTACGTTATACTTACAGCGATTCTCTTTGACCTTGAATCAACGAACATACCATTCTTCTTTTTGTGGATTTGCTCGAGCCACTCAAATAGATTAGACTCCTTTTGAAGCTCATCTCGCTATTAAACAAGCACAAAGAATAAAATGATACTTAACTTGTAAAATATATACAAATAATAAATTTATAAGTTAAATGTATTACCAACTTGTGATAATGCTCAATAGCTGATCTAGATCCCCCGGTATGTCGAGAACATCCTGTACCAGGTCCTTCCACCTCACTCATTCTATTCTTGCGTGCTTGTTCAGATTTAGCTTTCACATCTGGCCTATCCCAATATGCCTCCCAAATGAGCCATATTTCTTTAGCTACACAAGCTGGCCTCCCATTTGAAGTCCGTTTCGTCTTGAATCTGGAGATCATATCTGAATAGCGTGAGCCTGCTTGTACTAAAAAGGCCTTGTGAACTTGTGTGTCAATAGACGCATCCCACTTGTAAAATTTCTGTAACATTACAAAGCATCAAATTAAAGCAAAACACAATTGATAAATTAGAATAACACCATCCATCAAATTTCCCACACTAAGTATTTTAGTTGCATTTGCAAGTAAACCAATCTAAAAATCTTTTCAAATATTAAAAGTCAAAATTTACCTTAAATTCCTCAAAGTATGACTCTTTGAACTCATTAGGCACATTCTTCCAATTATATCCATTCGGATGAATCATTTTTCATGAATATTTTTGATATTGTAGCTGAACATGCATGAGAAGGCATCAACCTGTACATATATAAGAGATGAATAAAGATAAAAGTAATATATACACATAAATGTTAACATAATAACACATTTTTACCTCTCATCCTCTATATGAATAGTAGGCAGATCACAGCCAATAGATGATCCTGCAACTGATGAAGATGTGGGTGGAACAGTAGAGTTTGATGGTGATGTAATCAGCAAATCAGTCGGTGAACCAATAGAAGCAGGTGACACAATATGTGGAGATACTACAGTAGGAGAAGGTGCTATAATAGGTTCCACAGGAGGTGGTCCACGTCCTCTTATGCGTCCAGCTCGACTACCACCTCGTGTCAGCTCGACTACCACCTCGTCACTACGACACTTTAAACAAATGCTGCTTAAAATTCTAGCGACGGATGTGAAGGTCCGTCGCAACATAGCGAGGGATCCTTTAGTCCATCGCTAAAATGTCAACGCAAACAAAATTCTTCTTCAATATGTAGCGACGGATCCATATATTCGTCGCTAATTCGTAGTAATTAAAGTAACGAAATAAATCCACGAAAATTCCGTCACAAATTCATCACAAATCTGTCTCTAATTTTTGCGCCAAAATTTACTGCTAAAATTAGCTACGTATTTAACGACGGAAATATTCCGTCGCAATATTCGTCGTTAGTCCGTCGCTATTCTGTCAGTAAATATCCATGTAACAAAAAAATTATAATCTCTCACTATTCTGTCGTTATTCCGTCGCTAAATTAGCAACAGAACGCGTCCGTCGCTAAATCCGTAGTTATTTCGGTGTTTTTTTGTAGTGAAGGTCCTATTGCTATAAACACTGTTGATCCAAGTCCAAGTCAAGCACCCCCAACCATGGCAGCTGAAATGGACATTGATATTCCAGATAGGTTGTTAGCAAATTTGGATATTGATGCCCTAGTTTTTGAGTTGATTACTAGCAGTGGCATAACTCCTGGACAACAAGGTGTTAATCTTCTGCTTTTGCATATTGGTTACAATTTATTATTCTGCTTTGCAATGTTAATATGCTAATCTGCTATTTTATGCACTGTTAATCTCCTATAGGAGGCATTGGAGGCAGTGGAGGCATTGGAAGCAGTGTACAGCAGCAACTACAACAACATGAAGAAATTGATCTACACACCCCCTCTACTCAGCCACCTATAGAATAGCTGCTAGTGTGACCTTTTTGTTTTGGTATTTTTGAAGGTTGTAATGATGGAAAAATAGTTGTCCTTTTGCAAGCCAAAACACATGAAATTCTGGTCTGTTTCAGTTGACTTTGATGTGGTAATATGTGATCGGTTACACTTGAGTTCAATCAGTTGATGCTTTTGTATGGATGTTTGTATAAGGAAAGAATTGCCCCCTTTTGTAAAACTGTCAGCTTTATTGTGTTTTATCAGGAATCAAACTGCTGCTTGTGAACTAGTACTTAACTGCTGCTTAATTTAACAATTTCCAAGCTTGATGATGATAATGTGTAAGATTCTGTTGTGCTTATTGGCTTCACCATAGATATTACACTGAAAGTGTATTTTAGTCATACTTCCAACAGAGCTCAAAGCAATTATTAATTTGAATTGGAAATCAGGTTCTTCACAATTTATGGTATAGTGGTAGTTCCCAACTATTGGAAATCCGGTTCTTCTGCATTTCATTATTAGTATGACCATAATAGCATAACCATTGCCAAATAACAAAATTAACCATTGCAAACTAACAATAATAACCATTGCCAATTAACAAAATGAACCATTGCCATACCATCATTACCATAACCATTGCCAACTAAATTCATACAACCAACATCACCGCCATAATCGCATTACCATAACCACTCCAAACATTACCACTGCCATTAATGGTTCTAACACTACCACTGCCATTAATAGTTCTAACATTATCACTGCTAACATTACACATCAATGGTAATTGTAGGACAACATCCTAATCTTATTACCACCTACAACTTTGTCTATACAAACATAAACAATTCCAAGAAAAACCAACAGTATTACAACCAGTAATAACAACCCTATATAAATGTTCTTCATGCCCGGTTCAACACGAGTTGATCAAATTTCTTCAAGTTGTCCAGTCAACCGTTCAATTTCTTGTTCATTCTTTTATCCTCTTTCGCAAGCCAGGAATTATCGTTTTTGATCTGGAACACATTGGAGGATCGAACCACTCGAAACACGAACAATTTTTAATCCCCTGCCAAATTACAATTTTTAAACCGAACAATTCACAATAGTTTTGAACCCAAAACAATTGTGAACTAAACCCAAAAAAATTCTGCCCAAAAAAGTAAACAACAAAATCAAATTTTTACTTACCCTTTCATTGGAGCAGACCAAATATCTACGCCCTGGATTTTGATTTGTCCATGAAGTACATAGCTTCATATTGTTCCCACATATACATACTCTGTCATTAAATTCTCTAACATTGCGCCTCCTAATCGTGGAACTTGATCCATACGATGACTCCATTACCAACCGACGAACCACCTCGCTTCACTTCGCACTATATATTAGGGTTGTGAGATTTTGCGAAAATGGCGACCTACACGGGTGAACGACGAACTTATAGATAAAAGAAATGAGAAATGACAACTTTGCCCCCACATTTAGCGTCTACTTAACACCATCTTGAATGGAGGACCACGGGTGATTATTTTATAAAAGACGGAGGACTATTCGTGGTCGTTTTAAAGTCGGAGGACTCGAGCTGGTATATCGCTAATACTCGGAGGACCAATGGAGGTATTAACTCCTTCTCTTATTTTCTCTCCAATTTTTTTCCTTTCTCAATATTTTGTGGCCCTCAGCCCTCCACATCAGTTATTACTTTTATTAAATCAAAAAAATTTGTAAATTAAAAATATAAGATAATTTTTAACTAAAAATTAAATTTTAAATTTTAAATATTAAATTGAAACAAATAACATCGCATTAATATTTAGAACAAAAATAAAATATTAAATACTAAATCAAAAAATAAAAAATCCATGATAATAAAAAGGAAGTCGAACTACAATTAATATATAAAAAAAAATTGTTGAATGAGTTCTTGTGGATAGAAAAATCCCTAGTCAATTTTTTTTGACACATCCACTTAGCTTCTATATCAAGGTACCATCCAAATCTTATAACAATCACTATTACAAATAACACTTTTAACGTCGATTTTTGACACATTTAACGTCGATTTTTTTTTACGTCATTCTAGCAGACGTAATAAATAATGAAGGTTAAAAAACCGACGTCGTATATTTTTTAAATTTTTAAAATATGACATACGATGTCGGTTTTAATAAAACACCGACATCGTATATTAATTTAATAATTTTCAATAAATAAATGACGTCGATTTTTAAGCAAAACCGACATCGTTTATTTTTACAAAAATTTAAATATAACATATGATGTCTGTTTTTAGTAAAAACTGACGTCGATGTTATATTTTAAAAAAATTACAGTATTTACTTTTTAAAAAAATAAACGACGTTGATTTTTAATATAAAACCAACGTCATTTTTTTTAATTTAGTATACGACATCGGTTACTTTTTAAAAAAATAATAAAATCAACGTCGTATATAATTTGTTTTAATTATTACATTTATTTTATGATTTTCAACCCAAACCTATACAATTTTACAATTCACATCAATTTTTAAAACCCGTGCAATTTGACATTCATAATCTTAATGAGATAAGTTAGATGAGATTTTCTAAAATCGTATTATATATTCATCTAAAGAACACTAGTACAAAAACAGTTGCATTGTTTCTTGTAAAGAGCTTTATGTGTCTGTTTTACACTAGACGCATATGGAGCACCTAGATACGAAAAGGCAGTACTTTATGCCTCCATTATTAACAGATGCATAAGTTTTTCTTATTAAATAATAAATTTATACTTTATGAAGAGAATAGGCGTCTATTTCTACGTAGAAACATACACTTATTTTCATTAATTTTTTTTTTTTAATTCCAAAGCTGATTATTAAATTAAATTCGTGAAGTTTTTCAAATGTGAGATGTTGCAATGTTACTCTATTTTTTTAGTAACGAAGAAAATTTGTAGTCACTATTTGAGAGTGTGTATTGAATATATTCGTGCTTGTGTAATAACTTTTAAACTATATAAGAGAAGTAAAGTATACTAAAAAAAAAAAAAAAAAGAACCTATATAACGTAATTGATCAAAAAGAGTTTGGGAATACGTCATTTTTTATTTTTGTTGACGATCAAGTTGATACATTGAAGTTATTTTATGTCAAACGTACTCGAATCATGGAGCAGATTATAATACTGGTAAAGCACACTGCTTCGGCTTATCTGTAGCAACAACAGATATTTGCAATGAAAGGTAGCTTCATACAGAACAATACTGGTAAAGCACACTGCTTCGGCTTATGTGTAACCTTTAAGCATGGGAATACAACAAAAATAATTATTGGATTCATATCGAAGCGTTGACCATACTCCGATTAGGTTTGTCTCCTCATATTTTAATATGACACATGCATATTTATATGATAATAAAGTATGCAAATGATTATTTTGAGCACAAGTAGTCATATATTATTGGGCATTGACCATATTCCCTTAAAACTATCATAATGGCATAATTTAGAAGATGATTTGCCTATATCCTTGCATCCATTTGATTATTATGTTTTGAGAGCATTTGAAACATGAAATATATATTTTGACAAGTATTTTAGAAATCACCATTTCATATTTTATATGGTGAGTGCTTTGAATATTATAGAGAAAATTAACAGCGGTGTACTCAAGGATAAGTGAATTGTTATTATTCACATGGATGAGCTTTATGATTTTGTTGTGTTAGAAGTGTTGATTTAACACTATTGCCAAGTGATTAAATCATCAATCTGATTTAAAGCTTATAAATTGTGTACTTATGCACATCTCGAATTTATAACATTATGTGTTATATTGTGGATATGTTACAAACGTTGCACTATTTGATGAGATACATATATGCTTTATAGTCACTTAATCTTAAATATCTTAATTGTGTACCGAGACTAAATTCCAAGGCTTTACTTACATTGTGGTGGCAACATGGAAAAGTCATCCTTCTTGAATACTCTGTCTAGGAAGACGATTTTTAAATAATCTTCGGTTTCACCACTCGACCTGGGAGTTTTTAAGAAGTAGGGTGTTGATCATGCAGGCTAGTTAGATCACCACTTGATCTTCACCTGAAATGAAGTTGACTTTCTTATGTTGTTAAACAGTCAAAGCCTTACAATAGAAATTGTTGAAGTACTGCAATAGTAATATTGATCTGCATCATATGAATGCTTTATATGAGTTTTTAATTTCCTCTAGTGAAGGAAAAGTTGTGCTGGTGGAATAACTTTGAGTATTAAAGTTATACTTGTTGATTCACCGAGTTGAAATATATTTCCTAATAAATGTCAGTTTGAACATATTCTTTGCGTATGAGATTAACTTCTTTTAAGAATATTATGTGAAATTTGTGATTATGTTGTCCAACTTGAAGTAGCCTACCGACAACATTATCTCTGTGGCTTACAAACAATGAGCATTTATATATATATATATATATATATATATATATATATATATATATATATATATATATATATTATTTAAATTCTTGGTTGAGTCATCTTGAAAGGCCTATAATTCCTGTTTAAAAGGGTAATTATGATGGGTCAAGATAACCAAGTTTGTTGAAATATATTCAATTGAGTATGTATCAGGTAAAGTGTAGAGCTACTATAATGCTCCACAAAGCAAATTTGCAAAACTCAATCTACAAATGAGCTAATGTTGGGCACCAAAGATCAATCTGGGTAAGAGATCAAATACTTTTGAGAAAAATATTTGTAAGTGTTGCATTGTGGGGGTAATTAACTCCTGATATATTTCTTTCTTAAAAGTCTCTTTGTGGTACCAACATTAATGGTAAAAGAGAATATTTCATGTTGAACATGAAAATTTTAAGGGAATTATTTGTGAGTAAATAAAGTACTCGTCGTAAGTTTGAACAAGATGATCAACTTACTTTAATAGAAAGGACTAATTATGAGGTTAGTCGTTGAATTATTGGAATGGCTTAAAGCCAAAGAGGTGATGAATTTGTGATGGGTCCCACTTCTGTAGTCAAACGAAGCAATGAAAAGAATCACAAAATAGTACATTAATTGGTCATTCCTACAATGTGTGTACTTGTGAGGTTGAGCTACAGATCTTAATGAATTCATAACCCTATGAGAAAGGTGGTTTTGTTGAGACAGACCTAATGAATTCACCGCATAATGCTTGAGTACAAAAGTGCTCCTAATGATTTATACTCAATTGGGGTGGTCTATTTTGAGGTAGACCTAACGAGATCCCTGACTTGAGTGAAAAAGGGTTAACCGCCTCTTATGAAAGATAATGGGGGTACCCCAAGAAGCTGAGTGGCTAAGAAATATGTTGATAAATGTGTTGTTGTGGGGTGTCCAACACCTTCACTACATATACATTGTTATTCACAAACTGTCGTTTGCAATGCAAAGAATAGTGCCTATAATAGAAAGAAAAGACACATGAGGGTCAGACGTGAGTCTGAATGACAATTGATGACTAAAGATTAATCACAATGGAGTTTGTGAGGTCTGAGAAATCCTCTCACAAAAGGTCTAAACTAAAAAACCATCCTTGAAATATCAAGGGAGATGGGATTAAGACCAGTGAGGTAATGAATTTATGACGGGTACCACTTCTGTGGTCAAACGAAATCGTGAAAAGACTTACAACTGATTTATGTCTTTAACTACTCTATAAGCCTTTAAAGGTGATCTATACTGAAGACTTGATAGAGTTAAAAGTCTATATTGAGATGGACTTGACAAGACATAAAAATCTATAATGCGATAAGACTTGTCAGAGTTAAAAGTCTAAGTTGAGATAGACTTTGGCTGAGAATGTTGGCTCATTCACTATATAAACATCATTAAGCTTTGAGAAGGGAAACACCAAAAACCTCTTGATTACGTCTTCATCATCTCGTGGTCCTTCTATATCCTTTCTATCATAAGCTCCGTCTGAGCACTGAGTCAAGTTCGCCTACGCTATAGCTGGTGTAAGTTAAGCGTAGTTAGTCTATGTAGTCTGTCGGAAGCATACCGAGATTTTGACTGCACCGTCACCAGGCAATTAATGATTGTAAGGTAGTGTTATTATAACACGGCACATACTTCCTTTTAGTCATACACCCACAGTGTCCGTATTTTTTAAAAGGTGTCCAGCCCACGCGTTGACGTTGCGAATATTTTCTAACATATGATTGCCCCGCTCTCCCTTTCTCATTCCAAAGTTGATTATTAAATGAAATTCGTGAAGTTTTTCAAATGTGAGATGTTGCAATGTTGCTCTATTTTTTTAGTAACGAAGAAAATTTGTAGTCACTATTTAAGAGTGTGTATTGAGTATATTCGTTCTTGTGTAATAACTTGTAAATTATATAAGAGAAGTAAACTATACTAAAAAAAGAATACAAAAAAAAAAAAAAAAAAAAAAAAAAAAAAAAACCTATATAACTTAATTGATCAAAAAGAGTTTGGGAATACGTCATTTTTTATTTTTGTTGACGACCAAGTTGATACATTGAAGTTATTTTATGTCAAACGTACTGTACGGATGTCCTCTTAAATAGGATTTGAATTACACTACTGGAAATTATGGGATTTCCGACCATCTGAAAGTGATCTTAAATCAAGTCAAAAGCCTTGTTCCGACCACTTTTGGTATCCGGAAAAACCTTTGTTGCTATTTCCGACCACTTTTTGGTTTCAACTTGATTTAAGATCACTTTTAGGTGGTCGGAAATTCCATAATTTCCAGTAGTGTTATTACATTATGATATAGTTTTTATTATTCTTTTTCCTAATAAAATTGAAATATACTAGAAAATTCTACTTTTTAAAAAATGCTCATATAGTCATTATTTTTTCACTTTATTTTAAGTTGACCCAACACCATATATATATCAACGATTCTGTTGGTCTCGATCACTTTCAAAAGGTATTATTATATTTTAATAACATAAATTTTATTAGTAATGTAAAGCATTTAGTTATTATTCACGTCTTGCAATATGATGACATATCAAATCTAAAAATATTTTCTTCTTTATTATGACCATAAAAATCTACCATCACTATTTCTTCTCCCAAAAAGTTGAATTCCCAACTATAAGGGCAAGAGCCCCTCACACTCCGATATTTCCAACTATAAGGGCAAGAGCCCCTCACACTCCGATCTGACACCCAACAAAACATTTGGGAGAATATTAATCACAGTGACACAATGGTTCAACTAATATGACCAAATGTCATACTACCACAACTGAGGTTTGAACATTGGTCTTTTCTTTCAAATACTGCCTATTGAACCAATGAGGTAAGCTCATACAAGCTTTACAATCACTATTTAATAATATGTACGAGATAAATACCACTCCTAAATAATAGCAAATTAAATATCTATTATTTGTCTTAGGAAAAATGACATTTTTTCCTCATGAGTTATATCTTTATAGCACTTTTTCCCCCTGAGTTATTCATGTATCAACATTTGTCCCCTCAGTTATGTAAAAGTGGTGGTTTTTCACCCTTTTATGTTAGATGGACATTTTTACCCTTAAAAATAAGTATTTCATTTATTTGTTCTCCAATAAATTATTGTTTATATCATGGTTGCAATAGGCGCTAGGCGCTAGTCGGGCGGTAGAGTAGCGCCTAGCGCCTAGACGGCCTAGGCGGCTAACTGAAAAAAAAAAAAAGAAAAGCAGTGCATATGTGTAAGTGCATATATGTCATATTACACGTGCGCACACACACACACACAAATATATATATATATATATATATATATATATATATATATATATATATATATATATATATATATATATATATATATATATATATATATATATATATATATATATATATATATATATGTCATATAAATGGAAAAAAAATTAGCAAGGTCGAGTCGGTCGGGTTAACTCGGCTAACTCGACAGAAATTGACGAGTTAACTCGGCGTAATCGAACGAGTTAGGCGCTAGGCGGCTGAATTAGGCGCTAGGCGGGCGCCTAGGCGGGAGCCTAGGGGAAAAATCGTCACGGCCTAGGGGCGCCTAGCGCCTAGGCGCCGATTACTCGGTGCCTAGGCGGGATTTTTACAACCCTGGTTTATATGTAGGGATGAGTACGATTCATTCGAACCTAACCAGACACGGTAACAATTGAACCGAAATAGTAGGGGCGGATTTGGTTACGATTTGGGACCGAAATAAAATAAAATAAAATAATTGTTGAATTTAAACTATTTTAAAAATAAGAAATATTTAAAATAAATAAATAAATAAATAATTGAATAGGCGGTTCAAAATCGAAACTGGAAACAAACTGAATCGATTTATCATTTACCAATAGTATTTGATCATTTTCACATTTATTCTAATTTCACATATAATTAAGTAGATATGATTGCGGTTCGGTTTCGATTCACAGTTCTAGGAAATGATAAACCGTAACGGGAACCTTTTAGGAAGGTTCCAATTTTGGTTTGAACCGCCAGTTTGGTTCTAGTTCACGATTCTTGAAAATGATAAATTGGAATGAAAACCTTTTAGGAATGTTCTAGTTTCGGTTTGAACTGCCAGTTCAAAATTAATTTATTTATTTTTGTAAATTCTATTTCTTATTTTTAAAATAGTCTAAATTCAATAATTATTTTATTTTATTTTTTCCGATTCTGAATCGTAATCAGAATTGTCCCTACTGTTTCGGTTCGGTTGCTACAGTGTACGGTTAGGTTTGAACCAAACTGTGGTCATCCATACATATAAGAAACAATTTGTTGGAGAAGAAAAATAAATGAAATACTATTTTTAAAGCTAAAAATATCCATCTAAGAGCATCTCCAATGGGGCTGCAAAACGGCAAAATTGAACACCATCCCACCATTTCACCATTTTTTTGAGCTCTAACGCAGGGCAGCAAATTGACAAAACGCCAAATATTTGGGTGTTGATGAACAGTGCCGCGCCATATACGGTAAATTAGGAATGGGAAACAAATGTACTATTTTGTCCTTGCTTCTTTTTATAATTCCACTTTTACCCTTTATTTGTTTATATAGAATTTTATTATTTTGTTAAATACTTATATTTAAAGTTTGTATTATTAAATATAAATTATACCATTTTAAAGATCTTATTGAGACGATCGAAACAAGACTAATATTGAATATATATTAATTAAAATTTAAAATACATCAAACATAACTAGAATATAATAAAAATTAAAATACATACAACATAATATTAATATTAGAAAATAAAACATAATTTTGAAAAATAAAATAAAATTAATAATTTCTGATAATTAAATATACTAGATATTTCATGCTATATTAAATTATTTTAGTGTAGAAATTTGGTGTTTTGGTGTAAATGGGTTGGAGATGAACAAAATTTGGTGTGAGAATATGCTACGAGTATTCCTTTTGATATGTCATTTGGTGTAGAATTTTGGTATTTTGGTGTTGAGTGGGTTAAAGATGCTCTAACATAAAAGGGGAAAAACCCGCCACTTTTAATATAACTTAAGGAACAAATGTAAATACATGAATAACTTAGGAGAAAAAAGTTCTATAAACATTTAACTCAGGATAAAAAATATATATATATCGGGTCTGTTTACCATCAGAAAATTGTTCTCTGTTTTATGTTTTCTAAGTTTTCAGTTTTCATTCTTTGTTTTCCATTCTCTGTTTTCTGTTTAGAAAACTTGTTACTAACTGAAGACTGTTCTCTGTTTTATGTTTTCTGTTTTCTAATTTTTCAGTTTTCACCTAAAAATTAGTTTAGATAATATTAATATTTTTTGAGCTAATATTTAAAATATTTTTTAGATATATTCATTTGAATGACATGTATATGAATACTAGTTTTTTACGCGCATTGCGCAATTGGGATAATGCCCAATGTTTTTTTTTTTTTTAAATAAGTACTTTAAAGTATATCAAGGCAAGATTATATTGGAATTGTTCATGCATAGATAATTGAATGTTAAATTGACATATTTAAATAGGCAATTCTAAGTTTACAAATGCAAGATAATATAGTCAAGATTGATTATAATTGTCAATAAAATAATTGTATAGGTATGGTTAAAACCAAATACGGGACATAAGGGAGAGCAAATAAAAATTAGCGCATAAAATATTAAATATATACTGATATTGAAGAGCTAACTGCTGATTGCCAAACAAGGACATTGCGAGATAGTTTCCTACTTCATTTTGTTGTATGATTTGAATACTCGTTTGGTCATAAATCTCCCAACTAGTTAATATGATTGGCTTAATTATATTTTTTTTACTTTTTTATTTTTTTTATTTTTTTAAAACTATTATTATTATTATTATTATTATTATTATTATTATTATTATTATTATTATTATTATTATTATTATTATTATTATTATTATTATTATTATTATTATTATTATTATTATTATTATTATTATTATTATTATATACCCTTAGTTCATTTTACATGTTAATCTAAACAACTAATTTTTTCAAATATCTTTTTACTAACTGTTAATATAATTCGCTGGTCAAATTTGTGAATATAATACGTTAATGCTAACCGCTAACTGCTGATTGTCAAACAAGGACATTGCGAAGTAGTTCTCACTTCAATTTTTGTGTGATTTGAATACTCTCTTTGTCAACAAATCCCTCAATTAAGTAGTTAAAATGATTGGCTTTATTAATTATATTTTTTAATTTTTTCATGGTATTAATAAAATACATCGTAAATAAATATATAGCATTATTTTGTATTATAACTTTGATATTTAATTAAAAAATAGTGCACAAAAAAGATAATAGACAATGTAGTGAATATAATCAATTGATAAATTTGAATCTAAAGAATTTTTACATTGGAGAAATATAAAGACAATATAACTAATAAAATTATTTTTCTTAATTAATTTATTGATAATGAATAATTTTTTTAATAAAGACATTGTAGGGACAATCAAGGTTGCAAAAATCGCGTCTAGGCGCTAGGCGGTAGGAGGCCACCGCGAGGAATGGCCTCGGCGGCCTCTTCCGCGGCCGGCTAGGCAGCCGCCTAGACCGCCTAACCGGCCGGTTCGGCAATTTTTTTTTTAAATGTCGAAAAACTTTCGGAAGGCATAACTTTTGACTCGGTTGTTCGATTTGGACAATTTTTTTTTCAAATCGCGTATTTTTTCGAGATCTATACACCGCAAACGCCAAAGGCGGTTTGGTCCACTAATTTCTCAAAAAAATGCTTCTTTAGCTCTTAATTTTTGTTTTTTATGTATTTAGATGGTTTCAACAATCTTTTGAACAATTTTACAACCACTTTTGTAAATAGTTTCTAAGAAATAACTATGGAAACCTTATATTTTAGTACTAAATTTTGAAAATTTTTAATTTTAATTTTTTTTAATTAAAAAAAAATAAAAAATAATAAAAAATAAAAATAAAAATAAAAATCGGCGCCTAGGCGCCCTAGGCACTAGGAGCCCCCTTGGCGCCTAGTGGGCGCCTAGCGTTTTTTGCAACATTGGGGACAATGCAGCGAATATAATCAATTGATGAATTTGAATTTAAAGAATTTTTATATTGGGAAAAATAAATACAATATAACTAATGAAATTATTTCTCTTATTTAATTTATTGATAATGATTTTTTTTAACAAAGACATTGTAGGCACATAATTCTAAATTAAAGAAATACATATGTATTTTTTTTATGTTATAGCTACTAAATTATTATTTATATAATTTAATAAGAGTAAAATAGAGTACTAATTATGCCAACTTTGATTGGGATGAGGTTGAAACCTAAGACCTTTCTTATTGAAATCAATGAGTAAGTTAACGGTTAACTAATCGAAATTAACGAAAAAGATAATATTTAACGGAAAAATTAAGGGATAATCATATTCATTAAGGATAAATTAGGAAATCTAAAGTAAAAATTAAAATCTGATCAATTTGAGCCATTCATTTGATTAAAAAATTTGACCGCCATTTTTTTTACCCATTATAAGCCTAACTCTCTTGGGCTCTCATTAGTATATATATATATATATATATATATATATATATATATATATATATATATATATATATATATATATATATATATATATATATATATATATATATATATATAATATAGATTTACATTCAGGTAAAAACACATCTTAAAATACAAACATGTGGACAATTTGATGCCATTGGATGGTGGTATTGGACGGTCCTGATTTTTTCTTCCTACGCGTTGTGTGCATGTAAGTATATTAATGTGTGCACGAGCTTTGATGGATGGTTGTGATTTTTCCTCCTACGCGCTGTGTGCATGTAAGTATGTTATTGTGTGCACATGCTAATCCCAGAAATTGTTGGTAGTACGCCCTGTGTGCATGTAAGTATGTTAATGTGTGCACGAGTTCAAGTTTGTATTTTAAGGGGAGTTTGTATTTTAAGGGGGTTTGTATTTGAATGCAACCCTATATATAGTGCTGTTCAGGTGTGGACTTGGGCTTAAATGTGAACGTATGCACTCTTTCCATCCGTTCATTTTTTTGTTGATCGATGGCCACAAACGGTAGTGCACAGACATTATGTGCACTCGATCCACTAGATCGTGGTCCACATAGATTCGAATTTTGAGTTTTAGTTCTTCTTCGACTCTTCCTCTCAGTCTTGCTCAATCCCTGCCTGTCGATCGAGCTGATCATTCGAACCCCATCGCAATCCCATCGGACAGCTTTCAAATTTCCATGGCGAGGTCTAACGGTGTTTGTCGTCGGTCGAAGCGCGGGAGGCATGGCCATCAGTTGTCCCCTGTTACTCCGCCGTCGTCCGGGTCTCGCAGGGTTGCATGTGTGTCCCGGTCATTTAAACGGCGGTCTCGGCTCCAGAATATTAGCTCCGGCCATCGGGGCGAGTTCGACCGCGCGGCGTCGGGGGTAGCGTCCAGGGTGTCAGCACGGAGGAGGGTGGCGCGGCTAATACTATTATCGTGTATACTACACATGTAATGCAATATTAATAACTGCATGTATGCAATATTAGTAACTAGCAGCAAATCAAAATTGACTAACACGTAGGCTAAAAAATATTCTACACAGGTGTCTTAATAAATATGCGCAGAAAACGATGCAAAAATTCATAGGATCATCGAATTCCATGTTACGTAACTAGCATTTCATTATTAAATAAATCTATTCCAATGGTATATAATTAAACAATAATCAACAGTTGTGAAGGGAGTACCAATTTTACAAATAATAATTCGGTCAACAAAAATGGTGTACCAATTCACATACTGTCTATGAGATTTGTCCGGAAATCAATGAAAACAAATTAATTGAATAACAAAGTGCAACCCCGTACCTGTTTGTTCCATAGGTCGCATCGAATGAGATGGTATCACCATAGCAAGTAAATGTCCGCCTACCGAGTGGGTCAGCCCAGAACAGTCTCGTGAGTCGGTTTTCTTCGTCCAGATGGTAATCAAAAAAGAATTCATTACAGACTTCATGTTTCGCTTTGAATGTTGCAATAATCATCTCGCCATCAGCTACATCAACGTAGGTTTGGACGTCCCGTTTGAAATTGTGAAATTCCACGTCGGTTGCACCGACGTTAGCATACGACCCAGTTGCCTCCTTGCAAAACCGAAGTCCGGTTGAAGCACCAATGTTAGCCTTAATACAATTACCTAAAAAAGCTTATTTGGCCACGTCGAGCCGTCGGTTTATCCGCAAGAATAGTTTAGACGACTCCGAGCATAACTTGTGCGTATGTTTCTCAACAAAAACGGTCACAACGAACTTCCCGGAACCCTTTTTTATAAACCCAATTCTGGCTCCGCAATTAACCCTGTTCGAAAGCCGACGGCGGCGCTCACGCTTAGCTTCACCACCGTCAACCCGGGCATGGAGTGTCGTACCACCACCTTTGACCCCTTGCCGGCTGCACACCAAATACCGTGAGTAGATAACTCCGGCTCGGTCTCGTTTCACGCTACTGCAGCGGACGTCAAACCCCATTATTCGGGCGTAGTTGGTGTAGTGTTGGATGCCCTCGTTTAGTGTGTTGAATACACGCCCCACTGCTGGCAGTACTGAAACGTCCACAGCATGCGTCCATTGTTGGTCTTCGCTTGGCAACCCCGCCGTAAAACCATCGATGGCTTCCGCTTCCGGGATCACCGCTCGATCCCCTGCACAAACACATTGTTAAATTGTTATGGGGTTAAAAAACAAACAACGGGCGGTAGACAAGAAGGGGGGTAGAAAAACATGCGGGTGAACCTAGTGATGCACTCGCATTGGAGTCGCCCATCGTCACGCTTCGTCCGAACGGCCACTGTCGGTGAAGGAGGAGACGTCAGCACAGTAAACAACGCGAGAAATCAGAAGTATATGCGTTGTCAGATTCTTATAACACACGGTTGGGGGAGGTTACGTAAATAGGGGAGGGTATCACATGGTGCGTGGTGCAGCGTTCCGATTGAAGCATGCAATATTTGGGCCGTATGATCAAGCATATCGACGATCTGGATTGGTACACTAGTTCGCACGTTATTATTGGTTCGCACCAGAAAAATAGCCATATATAGTGCTGTTCAGGTGTGGACTTGGGCTTAAATGTGAACGTATGCACTCTTTCCATCCGTTCATTTTTTTGTTGATCGATGGCCACAAACAGTAGTGCACAGACATTATGTGCACTCGATCCACTAGATCGTGGCCCACATAGATTCGAATTTTGAGTTTTAGTTCTTCTTCGACTCTTCCTCTCAGTCTTGCTCAATCCCTGCCTGTCGATCGAGCTGATCATTCGAACCCCACCGCAATCCCATCGGACAGCTTTCAAATTTCCATGGCGAGGTCTAACGGTGTTTGTCGTCGGTCGAAGCGCGGGAGGCATGGCCATCAGTTGTCCCCTGTTACTCCGCCGTCGTCCAGGTCTCGCAGGGTTGCATGTGTGTCCCGGTCATTTAAACGGCGGTCTCGGCTCCGGAATATTAGCTCCGGCCATCGGGGCGGGTTCGACCGCGCGGCGTCGGGGGTAGCGTCCAGGGTGTCAGCACGGAGGAGGGTGGCGCGGCTACTAGGGCAGAAAGGTGAGTAATTTTCTGTTGGTCTTCTCGGGGGTGTGGGGGCGGTGGATTAGGGGTTACACCATTGTATAAATTATTGTGTTTCGGAATTCAAATCACTTTTTAGTAACCAATTCCGTTGTGTTTCGAACTGCCATTCAATACTAGTTGCTATCTGCCTATATTTAACAGGGATTGCGGGCAGTGTAGGTATCTTTGTAGGTAGGGGGGTTGGGGGTTTGATATCTTGTGTTTTCCATTCTGCTAGTGTCTGTTTTTGTGGAGGGGGTTTGAAAATGTTAGTGGAAAATGGGTAACACTATGCTCTCTTCCAAATATTGGTACTCTGACCTGGAACCAAGCAAAACCAGAACAATTAGAATGTTTAATTTTGAATCCTCATTAAAAAGGCTGAAGAGTGTTGGAATGGAAAATTGAATGAGAAAGTAGGGACACCATGGTTCCAGTTTAAAGAACAGAGCGACAACTTTGATTCTACAGATGAAGAAATTAGTTATTTCAATTAACAATTAACAATATTCTAGTATTGCTTCTTAAATTGAATAGCAACTAGTATTTAGCTTATTTTTTCAAACCAGTAATGCATGTGTGTTAAACGGTGTGGATATAATCTCTTATGCGATGACTTGTTGTCATTGATGGGCACAGGCTCGAATGACCAATATCCAGTTCAGCTAAGTGACGATGAAAGCGGGGAGGATGACATTTTCCAAACCCCGCCGTTGGTGTTGGATGAGGAGGTGGGGGAGCCACCACGGGTGCATCGTTCAACCGCAGGCCAAATCAACACACGGGTCATGCCGAAGTACCTTGCAAATGCCGTGGGAACACTAACTCCGAGGCAAAGGGAGGACGTTAGGGCAATTGGCCTTGGTGCGCTGTTGGGGTTTAACATTACTGAGGTACCGCTGCGACTGGGGCATTGGTTAGTCACCAATTTTGACCCGGACAAGACGAGGATCAACCTTGGGGATGGCCGTTACATTCCTGTCACCAAGGAGGATGTTGCAGCTGTTTTTGGCTTGCCAAGTGGACCACTTTCGATTTGTGAACGGGATAGCCAGGTTGTTAGCCCGGAGTTGCGGGACTGGAGGAATGAGGTCAAGCAACGGAGGGGAAGGATTACAGTTAAGGCGTTGTGTGAACGGATGTTGGAATTGAGCGATGGGGGCCTGTGGTTCAAGATACACTTTAGTGTTGTAGTGATGACCACCCTGGTTGCGAGCACACCGAATGGGTATGCAAACCAGAAGACTGTCCACATCTTAAGTAGTGTGGACAGGATTAAGGATCTCGACTGGTGTGGGTACCTCATCGGCGCATTGGGTGCAACACATCGGAGTTGGACCGAGGATACCAATCGCAAATTCACTGGCCCATTGCTGTTTTTAACTGTAAGTGATATTAGGTTTTTAGATTTTGTGTGTTTTAACTGTGCTAACGGTGGTGCGTGTGGTTTTGTTACAGCTCTTGTATTTGGATAGGGTGGCCGTGGGTGTGCGGGAGGTCCCAAGGGCGATCCCGGTGGTGGTTGGGTGGACCACGGATGTCATCAAGGCACGCGAGCGGGATGAGCTTGATTCTGGAGGCTTTGGGCGGGGTCAAGTGTGTGCTCCTATTTGCGATCATTCTAGCCTGAAGAACATGGTATGTTTTTTGTCGTGCCGTATATTTCGGACACTTTGTAGGCTGCATGGTGACATTCCTGTTTGTGTGATGTGGTGCAGGATTTCGGCCAAGCGGTTGTGGGTATCACCGCTGATTTGGATACGTTGACCACATGAGTAATTGATCTGTTTTCCCAGTACTCTGACGGAGCTCGCGGGGAGTGCAATTTCCAGAGGTTGGTAGACGCAGTGGGACGGTTGGACGGTATTGTAAAGTTGCGTGTCAAGGCAACCACGTCAGCTCCTCAACCAGCCGCCTTGTCACCTTGTCGCAGTGAAGGGCCTGTGTGGTATGATGCAGACTTTATTAGGGAGTTGGACCAGGCCGAGTTGGCTGCAACCGGGACTCTCGGTGTGTCAGATATGCCAAGTTTTAGCTTAGGGATGACGCAGGAGTTTGCAAAACGCGGCCATATGGGGAACATGAGCCAACAGCCGGATACTATTGCACCACCTTCTCAGGTATACTAATTCATATCGCTTTCCCATTGTCATTTCAGATCTTTATTATATTCCATCTATGGCAGGTACCAAACCCCGCACCGGGTGTTGCATCACATCCTATGGCACCGGACACAACTCCATCTAGAGTGCGTGGGCCAAAGCACAAAGGGAAGGAGCCACTTGTCCAACCGGTTCCCACTGCAGCACCTCCTCAGGTATAGTAATTCGTATGGATTTGATGGTGTAATTTCAGGTGTTTATTTTTTGCCCAACAGTTGCAGGTTCCGAATCCCACGCGTGGTGCAGAACATCCGGTGGTACCGCACACAACTCCAACTAAAATAGATGGGCCGAAGCACATAGGGAAGGTCCCACTTGTTCAACCAAGGCACAGTGCACTACCCCCTCAGGTATACTAGGTCATATGGCTTTGATAGTGTGAGGTCAGAGGTTTATTTGGGTCGATAGTTGCAGGAATAAAACCCCCCACGTATTGCATCACACCCGGCAGCACCGCACACAGTTCCACTGTTGGTGGACGGGCCAACACACGGAGGGAAGGAGCCGATTGTGCAACAGGGCCAATCGCCAGGGATGTACTTTAGCCCCATGTTTGGGTACCCAACTATTATACTGCCCCATGTGTATGTTTTGTGGATGTGGGTTTTTAGTAACTCCCAGGGTGGACGGTAAGCAGATTAAAAGTTATATTCATTCGTATGTTGTTTAGTATTAAAAGTTATTGGTGGGTTCTCTTATTTGAACGTTTTCATTATCTGTCTTCTCATTTAGCGATGAGGTGCTATTCGAATACGCTGGACGGACTGTAAAGTGGGCCCAAATCCAAACGCTAAGGGAGAAGACGAACGTGTTGAAGACCGTTGTTGATGCCTGGTGCTATGTCATGAATGCCCGGGAGAAGGTGGACAGATCTGGTGGCGTTACCCGGCTGTTTTTGCCCACTAGCACGACGGTAAGGCTATAGAATGCACACTAGCATAAAACTCTATAAAACTCTATTTTTGTTTAGGTTCAAGTCTTGTTCTCTCATTTTTGCGTGTAGCTTGCAATTTCAATTACCATTAAATCTGCTTTATTTATTTGTTAGAAAATGTTGTGGATATGGCTGTGTATCATAAGGAGCAAAAAATGCTTCTATAATAAGGATCTGGATAAGGATAACCTGTTTGAGCCTGCAAAAAATATTGTAAATAAACCAATATGATCACCAGTACTTCTGCACTTAGGTACTTCAAGTTATTCAATAATCACATATTAACATGAAAAATGATTTAATTGCCATTGTTATTTATTACTGTTTAGATGGATAACTTGAACAATCTCTCATGGCAATTGGTATGTGGAAAGGGAAAGAGCAACAAACTGGCCAGAATGATTTAATTGTCACTGTTAAGTATTACTCTTTCTTGTTGCAGCATTGCAAATAATAGATGAGTCTTGTACCAACCTTCGTGTCCTTTTTTAGACCTGGGCAGTTTTAATTGATATTGGTTAACAGGTTGGGGTTTTTGTTTGCTTGTTCTTATATTTCTTTGAGTGCAGATATATAGTAAATAGGGACTAGCTGACCTATATATGTATATATTTGCTTATGCAGAAATGAATGAACCTAACAGCTTAAGGGTTAACTTGTTCTCAAACCCCGTCTTATTAGCAACTGTAAATGCAGGTTGGGATCGTTGTTGCAACTTCGGCCAACGAGGATGCGAGGATTGGGTGGTTTGCGAAGCGCATGGATGGGGAGCTGCAGAGGATTGGCCGTGGGGGGACTGCCGACGTAGATTTGGTGACATACCTGTCCCTCTAAGGTAGTTGCAACGACTTTTACTTTACATGGACTAATCTTTCTTTTGAATGCAAATGCAGTTTGTTTTCCCAATTTTCGACAATGGCACATATTACATGATGGCTATCAGTTTTGACCACTCCCGATTTGACATCATTGACAGTTCGTCTGTGAAGAAAACTAACAAAGAAATGTATGGCAGTGCACCAGAGGATCTGGTATGTGTCGATGTTTGCTCAGTGTGATTTCTGCCTTTCTATTTTTTGGTTGTAGAACAGGCGTTAGGTAACTAATGGGTTTAGTATTGGTATTATTATTGGTATTAGTATTAATGGGTTTGTTGCAGATCATGTGCTTGGGTGCGTACCTGGACTCCAATATGCAAGGGCTTCGAGCTGCACGTCTTCAAATGATGAAACCGAAGAGGATGCAGATGAGTTGGAGGGATACCACATCAACGGTGGAATCTGGGGTCTTCACGATGCGGCACATGGAGGCATATGCTGGGCAGAGCTGTGCGACTTGGGATACGGGCCTGCAGCGAGGGAATGCTCTGCAACTACTCGACTTACGCACGCGCTACATGTATAATATCCTGCTCAGCGTGATTAACGCCCATACAAACAGGATTGCAACGCGGGTTGCAGGGTTTGAACGTAAAAGATTAGCGCAACTACATCGGTGATCAAGGACGTGTCGTGTGGTGTCAGCCTGGGATAAATTTTGGTAGTAATTGGACCGTAAATATTTGGGGTTTATTTACATTTTGTTGGCAATAACATTATGGCATAGCGCAATTCTCATGCTTGAATGCTTTGGTTAGTTTATCTTAGTCGTTGGTGGTATTGAATACTAGCTCGGTTATTAAGGACGGTGCAGTGCATTAGATTTACTTCGTCTACTTGTTTATATCCGATTTCGCCTGTTAATTATCTGATTAGTCGCATGTTTGAATGGTTTGTAACCTATATTTGTTTGATTATCTGTATACTAGTTTGCAATCCGGGTTCGTGCAAATGATTCAGTTTTAAAGATTAATTGTTGTATACTCAGTCGGGATATCCATGCATTTAGTGTCATTATTAGTTAATTAATTTTGACACAATAATTAGTTATATGCATGCTTTGGGAGTTAATTAATTTTGACACAAAAATTAGTTATGTGCATGCATTAGGGCAGACGGCGGTACAAAGCTTGCCAACTGTAAACACGAAATTTAAGTGTAAGACGTCTTATTTAAATGCACATTACAGCAAATGTGGGACCGGGTGTAAATTTAAATTCACATTACAGCTTGACAAGTGCAAAACGGAATGTACAAATTAAAATGGGGACAATGTTTAAAACGCCCATGCTGTACTAAATGGAATGTACACATTACGTTGAATCCAGAAAACGAAGCAAAAAATAGGTTCGAAAGTAGTTTGGAATAAAAATAGAACAATTAAAACACTATACAAGTTTCCAAAAAAAGTTACTTTGAAGGGCAACTACGTGCGTTATGGTGCGCGTATTTACCACAAATCCCGCACTTTCGTCCGACTTTGGCATTTTTCTCAATTGCTATCTCCCTGCTGCTTTTTATACGCTTCCCGGTGCCTTTGTCCTTTGCTTGGGGTGGGGCCTGTATAGTTATGGATTGTGGTGGCTCCACGCCGCATAATGCTTGTATTGCAGCACGGTTACCCTTAACAGGGCTCACAGTTAGGCCATCACTTCCAAATTCAGCTGTAAGACCCTTTAGTACCGAGACCATCCGTGCCTGCCGCTCTATGCTATTACCTGCCAACCCAACGCATGTGTTGATCTCAGCCCACAGTTGGGTTGCTACGGGTGGTGGGTTATCACTTGCATATGGGATCCCCTTACACGCGCTACAGTTAAGGTGCTTGCACCACCGGTTCACAATATATTCGGGTGGTAATTGTTCCAACTTTGCACCCCGGAAAACCACAAACATATGTCGACAGACGAGACCAATTCTTCTGAATAAGTTGCAACTGCAAGACGTACCAGCCCCGCCTGCCTTGTAGTTCACGGTTGCAATACTGTTGTGCTCACCCTCAATGTCGTAATGAGTGCTATCACCATCGTGTCGTACACCAACCACAGAACAAGAAAAACAAGCTGCTTCTATTTCTTTTTGTAACTCGTAAAAAATAGTGATGGTGAACACCTGTGCAATATGCCGCTCGAGTGCTAGTGGCGTCTTGAACTCTGGCAGGTGACCCTCGCAATTTGCGTTCAGTTTATCCTGCCGATATCGTTGCGTTCCCAACACGCTCTCAAATTGCATGTAAAACTCTACCAAACTAGAATGGGGACGTGCGAATCTACCGTATACACCATTTTCTGCTTCTGACCGCGATGTGGTTCGCAACAGCCCACACATGGGCAGATCTGAAAAATAAGCAGGGATCCAATTCTCCCTTTCACCGAAGATTTTGCAGAACCAACGGTGGTTTGATAGATTGTATTCGTCCATTAGTAGTTTCCATGCTGCCTCAAATTCAATGCTGCGAATTCCCTCGTTCCAGACAATAGCATTTAGTTTCTTGCGAAACTCTGTGTCCTTAGCTAACTCACCCCCTAGCTTTTCATTAACCTTAGTCATGATGTGCCACATACAGTAGCGATGTCGGCACTTTGATAATACTTGTTCGATAGCAATTTTCATTGCTGGGTCTTGGTCGGTCACGACGCACATTGGGATCTTGCCCATTGCACATGTAAATCTCTCTAATAGCCAGCTGTATGAATCAACATCCTCCTTTGTGAGGAGTCCGGCCCCAAAAGTGATGCATCGTTTGTGGTTGTCGAACCGGTGAATGGCACAAACACCATACTATACCTGCACAATTAAAAGGGAACTGTGATTTACTTACCGGCTAATACTATTATCGTGTATACTACACATGTAATGCAATATTAATAACTGCATGTATGCAATATTAGTAACTAGCAGCAAATCAAAATTGACTAACACGTAGGCTAAAAAATATTCTACACAGGTGTCTTAATAAATATGCGCAGAAAACGATGCAAAAATTCAAAGGATCATCGAATTCCATGTTACGTAACTAGCATTTCATTATTAAATAAATCTATTCCAATGGTATATAATTAAACAATAATCAACAGTTGTGAAGGGAGTACCAATTTTACAAATAATAATTCGGTCAACAAAAATGGTGTACCAATTCACATACTGTCTATGAGATTTGTCCGGACATCAATGAAAACAAATTAATTGAATAACAAAGTGCAACCCCGTACCTGTTTGTTCCATAGGTCGCATCGAATGAGATGGTATCACCATAGCAAGTAAATGTCCGCCTACCGAGTGGGTCAGCCCAGAACAGTCTCGTGAGTCGGTTTTCTTCGTCCAGATGGTAATCAAAAAAGAATTCATTACAGACTTCATGTTTCGCTTTGAATGTTGCAATAATCATCTCGCCATCAGCTACATCAACGTAGGTTTGCACGTCCCGTTTGAAATTGTGAAATTCCACGTCGGTTGCACCGACGTTAGCATACGACCCAGTTGCCTCCTTGCAAAACCGAAGTCCGGTTGACGCACCAATGTTAGCCTTAATACAATTACCTAAAAAAGCTTGTTTGGCCACGTCGAGCCGTCGGTTTATCCGCAAGAATAGTTTAGACGACTCCGAGCATAACTTGTGCGTATGTTTCTCAACAAAAACGGTCACAACGAACTTCCCGGAACCCTTTTTTATAAACCCAATTCTGGCTCCGCAATTAACCCTGTTCAAAAGCCGACGGCGGCGCTCACGCTTAGCTTCACCACCGTCAACCCGGGCATGGAGTGTCGTACCACCACCTTTGACCCCTTGCCGGCTGCACACCAAATACCGTGAGTAGATAACTCCGGCTCGGTCCCGTTTCACGCTACTGCAGCGGACGTCAAACCCCATTATTCGGGCGTAGTTGGTGTAGTGTTGGATGCCCTCGTTTAGTGTGTTGAATACACGCCCCACCGCTGGCAGTACTGAAACGTCCACAGCATGCGTCCATTGTTGGTCTTCGCTTGGCAACCCCGCCGTAAAACCATCGATGGCTTCCGCTTCCGGGATCACCGCTCGATCCCCTGCACAAACACGTTGTTAAATTGTTATGGGGGTAAAAAACAAACAACGGGCGGTAGACATGAAGGGGGGTAGAAAAACATGCGGGTGAACCTAGTGATGCACTCGCATTGGAGTCGCCCATCGTCACGCTTCGTCCGAACGGCCACTGTCGGTGAAGGAGGAGACGTCAGCACAGTAAACAATGCGAGAAATCAGAAGTATATGCGTTGTCGGATTCTTATAACACACGGTTGGGAGAGGTTACGTAAATAGGGGAGGGTATCACATGGTGCGTGGTGCAGCGTTCCGATTGAAGCATGCAATATTTGGGCCGTATGATCAAGCATATCGACGATCTGGATTGGTACACTAGTTCGCACGTTATTAATGGTTCGCACCAGAAAAATAGCCATATATAGTGCTGTTCAGGTGTGGACTTGGGCTTAAATGTGAACGTATGCACTCTTTCCATCCGTTCATTTTTTTGTTGATCGATGGCCACAAACGGTAGTGCACAGACATTATGTGCACTCGATCCACTAGATCGTGGCCCACATAGATTCGAATTTTGAGTTTTAGTTCTTCTTCGACTCTTCCTCTCAGTCTTGCTCAATCCCTGCCTGTCGATCGAGCTGATCATTCGAACCCCACCGCAATCCCATCGGACAGCTTTCAAATTTCCATGGCGAGGTCTAACGGTGTTTGTCGTCGGTCGAAGCGCAGAAGGCATGGCCATCAGTTGACCCCTGTTACTCCGCCGTCGTCCAGGTCTCGCAGGGTTGCATGTGTGTCCCGGTCATTTAAACGGCGGTCTCGGCTCCGGAATATTAGCTCCGGCCATCGGGGCGGGTTCAACCGCGCGGCGTCGGGGGTAGCGTCCAGGGTGTCAGCACGGAGGAGGGTGGCGCGGCTACTAGGGCAGAAAGGTGAGTAATTTTCTGTTGGTCTTCTCGGGGGTGTGGGGGCGGTGGATTAGGGGTTACACCATTGTATAAATTATTGTGTTTCGGAATTCAAATCACTTTTTAGTAACCAATTCCATTGTGTTTCGAACTGCCATTCAATACTAGTTGCTATCTGCCTATATTTAATAGGGATTGCGGGCAGTGTAGGTATCTTTGTAAGTAGGGGGGTTGGGGGTTTGATATCTTGTGTTTTCCATTCTGCTAGTGTCTGTTTTTGTGGAGGGGGTTTGAAAATGTTAGTGGAAAATGGGTAACACTATGCTCTCTTCCAAATATTGGTACTCTGACCTGGAACCAAGCAAAACCAGAACAATTAGAATGTTTAATTTTGAATCCTCATTAAAAAGGCTGAAGAGTGTTGGAATGGAAAATTGAATGAGAAAGTAGGGACACCATGGTTCCAGTTTAAAGAACAGAGCGACAACTTTGATTCTACAGATGAAGAAATTAGTTATTTCAATTAACAATTAACAATATTCTAGTATTGCTTCTTAAATTGAATAGCAACTAGTATTTAGCTTATTTTTTCAAACCAGTAATGCATGTGTGTTAAACGGTGTGGATATAATCTCTTATGCGATGACTTGTTGTCATTGATGGGCACAGGCTCGAATGACCAATATCCAGTTCAGCTAAGTGACGATGAAAGCAGGGAGGATGACATTTTCCAAACCCCGCCGTTGGTGTTGGATGAGGAGGTGGGGGAGCCACCACGGGTGCATCGTTCAACCGCAGGCCAAATCAACACACGGGTCATGCCGAAGTACCTTGCAAATGCCGTGGGAACACTAACTCCGAGGCAAAGGGAGGACGTTAGGGCAATTGGCCTTGGTGCGCTGTTGGGGTTTAACATTACTGAGGTACCGCTGCGACTGGGGCATTGGTTAGTCACCAATTTTGACCCGGACAAGACGAGGATCAACCTTGGGGATGGCCGTTACATTCCTGTCACCAAGGAGGATGTTGCAGCTGTTTTTGGCTTGCCAAGTGGACCACTTTCGATTTGTGAACGGGATAGCCAGGTTGTTAGCCCGGAGTTGCGGGACTGGAGGAATGAGGTCAAGCAACGGAGGGGAAGGATTACAGTTAAGGCGTTGTGTGAACGGATGTTGGAATTGAGCGATGGGGGCCTGTGGTTCAAGATACACTTTAGTGTTGTAGTGATGACCACCCTGGTTGCGAGCACACCGAATGGGTATGCAAACCAGAAGACTGTCCACATCTTAAGTAGTGTGGACAGGATTAAGGATCTCGACTGGTGTGGGTACCTCATCGGCGCATTGGGTGCAACACATCGGAGTTGGACCGAGGATACCAATCGCAAATTCACTGGCCCATTGCTGTTTTTAACTGTAAGTGATATTAGGTTTTTAGATTTTGTGTGTTTTAACTGTGCTAACGGTGGTGCGTGTGGTTTTGTTACAGCTCTTGTATTTGGATAGGGTGGCCGTGGGTGTGCGGGAGGTCCCAAGGGCGATCCCGGTGGTGGTTGGGTGGACCACGGATGTCATCAAGGCACGCGAGCGGGATGAGCTTGATTCTGGAGGCTTTGGGCGGGGTCAAGTGTGTGCTCCTATTTGCGATCATTCTAGCCTGAAGAACATGGTATGTTTTTTGTCGTGCCGTATATTTCGGACACTTTGTAGGCTGCATGGTGACATTCCTGTTTGTGTGATGTGGTGCAGGATTTCGGCCAAGCGGTTGTGGGTATCACCGCTGATTTGGATACGTTGACCACATGAGTAATTGATCTGTTTTCCCAGTACTCTGACGGAGCTCGCGGGGAGTGCAATTTCCAGAGGTTGGTAGACGCAGTGGGACGGTTGGACGGTATTGTAAAGTTGCGTGTCAAGGCAACCACGTCAGCTCCTCAACCAGCCGCCTTGTCACCTTGTCGCAGTGAAGGGCCTGTGTGGTATGATGCAGACTTTATTAGGGAGTTGGACCAGGCCGAGTTGGCTGCAACCGGGACTCTCGGTGTGTCAGATATGCCAAGTTTTAGCTTAGGGATGACGCAGGAGTTTGCAAAACGCGGCCATATGGGGAACATGAGCCAACAGCCGGATACTATTGCACCACCTTCTCAGGTATACTAATTCATATCGCTTTCCCATTGTCATTTCAGATCTTTATTATATTCCATCTATGGCAGGTACCAAACCCCGCACCGGGTGTTGCATCACATCCTATGGCACCGGACACAACTCCATCTAGAGTGCGTGGGCCAAAGCACAAAGGGAAGGAGCCACTTGTCCAACCGGTTCCCACTGCAGCACCTCCTCAGGTATAGTAATTCGTATGGATTTGATGGTGTAATTTCAGGTGTTTATTTTTTGCCCAACAGTTGCAGGTTCCGAATCCCACGCGTGGTGCAGAACATCCGGTGGTACCGCACACAACTCCAACTAGAATAGATGGGCCGAAGCACATAGGGAAGGTCCCACTTGTTCAACCAAGGCACAGTGCACTACCCCCTCAGGTATACTAGGTCATATGGCTTTGATAGTGTGAGGTCAGAGGTTTATTTGGGTCGATAGTTGTAGGAATCAAACCCCCCACGTATTGCATCACACCCGGCAGCACCGCACACAGTTCCACTGTTGGTGGACGGGCCAACACACGGAGGGAAGGAGCCGATTGTGCAACAGGGCCAATCGCCAGGGATGTACTTTAGCCCCATGTCTGGGTACCCAACTATTATACTGCCCCATGTGTATGTTTTGTGGATGTGGGTTTTTAGTAACTCCCAGGGTGGACGGTAAGCAGATTAAAAGTTATATTCATTCGTATGTTGTTTAGTATTAAAAGTTATTGGTGGGTTCTCTTATTTGAACGTTTTCATTATCTGTCTTCTCATTTAGCGATGAGGTGCTATTCGAATACGCTGGACGGACTGTAAAGTGGGCCCAAATCCAAACGCTAAGGGAGAAGACGAACGTGTTGAAGACCGTTGTTGATGCCTGGTGCTATGTCATGAATGCCCGGGAGAAGGTGGACAGATCTGGTGGCGTTACCCGGCTGTTTTTGCCCACTAGCACGACGGTAAGGCTATAGAATGCACACTAGCATAAAACTCTATAAAACTCTATTTTTGTTTAGGTTCAAGTCTTGTTCTCTCATTTTTGCGTGTAGCTTGCAATTTCAATTACCATTAAATCTGCTTTATTTATTTGTTAGAAAATGTTGTGGATATGGCTGTGTATCATAAGGAGCAAAAAATGCTTCTATAATAAGGATCTGGATAAGGATAACCTGTTTGAGCCTGCAAAAAATATTGTAAATAAACCAATATGATCACCAGTACTTCTGCACTTAGGTACTTCAAGTTATTCAATAATCACATATTAACATGAAAAATGATTTAATTGCCATTGTTATTTATTACTGTTTAGATGGATAACTTGAACAATCTCTCATGGCAATTGGTATGTGGAAAGGGAAAGAGCAACAAACTGGCCAGAATGATTTAATTGTCACTGTTAAGTATTACTCTTTCTTGTTGCAGCATTGCAAATAATAGATGAGTCTTGTACCAACCTTCGTGTCCTTTTTTAGACCTGGGCAGTTTTAATTGATATTGGTTAACAGGTTGGGGTTTTTGTTTGCTTGTTCTTATATTTCTTTGAGTGCAGATATATAGTAAATAGGGACTAGCTGACCTATATATGTATATATTTGCTTATGCAGAAATGAATGAACCTAACAGCTTAAGGGTTAACTTGTTCTCAAACCCCGTCTTATTAGCAACTGTAAATGCAGGTTGGGATCGTTGTTGCAACTTCGGCCAACGAGGATGCGAGGATTGGGTGGTTTGCGAAGCGCATGGATGGGGAGCTGCAGAGGATTGGCCGTGGGGGACTGCCGACGTAGATTTGGTGACATACCTGTCCCTCTAAGGTAGTTGCAACGACTTTTACTTTACATGGACTAATCTTTCTTTTGAATGCAAATGCAGTTTGTTTTCCCAATTTTCGACAATGGCACATATTACATGATGGCTATCAGTTTTGACCACTCCCGATTTGACATCATTGACAGTTCGTCTGTGAAGAAAACTAACAAAGAAATGTATGGCAGTGCACCAGAGGATCTGGTATGTGTCGATGTTTGCTCAGTGTGATTTCTGCCTTTCTATTTTTTGGTTGTAGAACAGGCGTTAGGTAACTAATGGGTTTAGTATTGGTATTATTATTGGTATTAGTATTAATGGGTTTGTTGCAGATCATGTGCTTGGGTGCGTACCTGGACTCCAATATGCAAGGGCTTCGAGCTGCACGTCTTCAAATGATGAAACCGAAGAGGATGCAGATGAGTTGGAGGGATACCACATCAACGGTGGAATCTGGGGTCTTCACGATGCGGCACATGGAGGCATATGCTGGGCAGAGCTGTGCGACTTGGGATACGGGCCTGCAGCGAGGGAATGCTCTGCAACTACTCGACTTACGCACGCGCTACATGTATAATATCCTGCTCAGCGTGATTAACGCCCATACAAACAGGATTGCAACGCGGGTTGCAGGGTTTGAACGTAAAAGATTAGCGCAACTACATCGGTGATCAAGGACGTGTCGTGTGGTGTCAGCCTGGGATAAATTTTGGTAGTAATTGGACCGTAAATATTTGGGGTTTATTTACATTTTGTTGGCAATAACATTATGGCATAGCGCAAGTCTCATGCTTGAATGCTTTGGTTAGTTTATCTTAGTCGTTGGTGGTATTGAATACTAGCTCGGTTATTAAGGACGGTGCAGTGCATTAGATTTACTTCGTCTACTTGTTTATATCCGATTTCGCCTGTTAATTATCTGATTAGTCGCATGTTTGAATGGTTTGTAACCTATATTTGTTTGATTATCTGTATACTAGTTTGCAATCCGGGTTCGTGCAAATGATTCAGTTTTAAAGATTAATTGTTGTATACTCAGTCGGGATATCCATGCATTTGGTGTCATTATTAGTTAATTAATTTTGACACAATAATTAGTTATATGCATGCTTTGGGAGTTAATTAATTTTGACACAAAAATTAGTTATGTGCATGCATTAGGGCAGACGGCGGTACAAAGCTTGCCAACTGTAAACACGAAATTTAAGTGTAAGACGTCTTATTTAAATGCACATTACAGCAAATGTGGGACCGGGTGTAAATTTAAATTCACATTACAGCTTGACAAGTGCAAAACGGAATGTACAAATTAAAATGGGGACAATGTTTAAAACGCCCATGCTGTACTAAATGGAATGTACACATTACGTTGAATCCAGAAAACGAAGCAAAAAATAGGTTCGAAAGTAGTTTGGAATAAAAATAGAACAATTAAAACACTATACAAGTTTCCAAAAAAAGTTACTTTGAAGGGCAACTACGTGCGTTATGGTGCGCGTATTTACCACAAATCCCGCACTTTCGTCCGACTTTGGCATTTTTCTCAATTGCTATCTCCCTGCTGCTTTTTATACGCTTCCCGGTGCCTTTGTCCTTTGCTTGGGGTGGGGCCTGTATAGTTATGGATTGTGGTGGCTCCACGCCGCATAATGCTTGTATTGCAGCACGGTTACCCTTAACAGGGCTCACAGTTAGGCCATCACTTCCAAATTCAGCTGTAAGACCCTTTAGTACCGAGACCATCCGTGCCTGCCGCTCTATGCTATTACCTGCCAACCCAACGCATGTGTTGATCTCAGCCCACAGTTGGGTTGCTACGGGTGGTGGGTTATCACTTGCATATGGGATCCCCTTACACGCGCTACAGTTAAGGTGCTTGCACCACCGGTTCACAATATATTCGGGTGGTAATTGTTCCAACTTTGCACCCCGGAAAACCACAAACATATGTCGACAGACGAGACCAATTCTTCTGAATAAGTTGCAACTGCAAGACGTACCAGCCCCGCCTGCCTTGTAGTTCACGGTTGCAATACTGTTGTGCTCACCCTCAATGTCGTAATGAGTGCTATCACCATCGTGTCGTACACCAACCACAGAACAAGAAAAACAAGCTGCTTCTATTTCTTTTTGTAACTCGTAAAAAATAGTGATGGTGAACACCTGTGCAATATGCCGCTCGAGTGCTAGTGGCGTCTTGAACTCTGGCAAGTGACCCTCGCAATTTGCGTTCAGTTTATCCTGCCGATATCGTTGCGTTCCCAACACGCTCTCAAATTGCATGTAAAACTCTACCAAACTAGAATGGGGACGTGCGAATCTACCGTATACACCATTTTCTGCTTCTGACCGCGATGTGGTTCGCAACAGCCCACACATGGGCAGATCTGAAAAATAAGCAGGGATCCAATTCTCCCTTTCACCGAAGATTTTGCAGAACCAACGGTGGTTTGATAGATTGTATTCGTCCATTAGTAGTTTCCATGCTGCCTCAAATTCAATGCTGCGAATTCCCTCGTTCCAGACAATAGCATTTAGTTTCTTGCGAAACTCTGTGTCCTTAGCTAACTCACCCCCTAGCTTTTCATTAACCTTAGTCATGATGTGCCACATACAGTAGCGATGTCGGCACTTTGATAATACTTGTTCGATAGCAATTTTCATTGCTGGGTCTTGGTCGGTCACGACGCACATTGGGATCTTGCCCATTGCACATGTAAATCTCTCTAATAGCCAGCTGTATGAATCAACATCCTCCTTTGTGAGGAGTCCGGCCCCAAAAGTGATGCATCGTTTGTGGTTGTCGAACCGGTGAATGGCACAAACACCATACTATACCTGCACAATTAAAAGGGAACTGTGATCTACTTACCGGCTAATACTATTATCGTGTATACTACACATGTAATGCAATATTAATAACTGCATGTATGCAATATTAGTAACTAGCAGCAAATCAAAATTGACTAACACGTAGGCTAAAAAATATTCTACACAGGTGTCTTAATAAATATGCGCAGAAAACGATGCAAAAATTCATAGGATCATCGAATTCCATGTTACGTAACTAGCATTTCATTATTAAATAAATCTATTCCAATGGTATATAATTAAACAATAATCAACAGTTGTGAAGGGAGTACCAATTTTACAAATAATAATTCGGTCAACAAAAATGGTGTACCAATTCACATACTGTCTATGAGATTTGTCCGGACATCAATGAAAACAAATTAATTGAATAACAAAGTGCAACCCCGTACCTGTTTGTTCCATAGGTCGCATCGAATGAGATGGTATCACCATAGCAAGTAAATGTCCGCCTACCGAGTGGGTCAGCCCAGAACAGTCTCGTGAGTCGGTTTTCTTCGTCCAGATGGTAATCAAAAAAGAATTCATTACAGACTTCATGTTTCGCTTTGAATGTTGCAATAATCATCTCGCCATCAGCTACATCAACGTAGGTTTGGACGTCCCGTTTGAAATTGTGAAATTCCACGTCGGTTGCACCGACGTTAGCATACGACCCAGTTGCCTCCTTGCAAAACCGAAGTCCGGTTGAAGCACCAATGTTAGCCTTAATACAATTACCTAAAAAAGCTTGTTTGGCCACGTCGAGCCGTCGGTTTATCCGCAAGAATAGTTTAGACGACTCCGAGCATAACTTGTGCGTATGTTTCTCAACAAAAACGGTCACAACGAACTTCCCAGAACCCTTTTTTATAAACCCAATTCTGGCTCCGCAATTAACCCTGTTCGAAAGCCGACGGCGGCGCTCACGCTTAGCTTCACCACCGTCAACCCGGGCATGGAGTGTCGTACCACCACCTTTGACCCCTTGCCGGCTGCACACCAAATATCGTGAGTAGATAACTCCGGCTCGGTCTCGTTTCACGCTACTGCAGCGGACGTCAAACCCCATTATTCGGGCGTAGTTGGTGTAGTGTTGGATGCCCTCGTTTAGTGTGTTGAATACACGCCCCACCGCTGGCAGTACTGAAACGTCCACAGCATGCGTCCATTGTTGGTCTTCGCTTGGCAACCCCGCCGTAAAACCATCGATGGCTTCCGCTTCCGGGATCACCGCTCGATCCCCTGCACAAACACGTTGTTAAATTGTTATGGGGGTAAAAAACAAACAACGGGCGGTAGACATGAAGGGGGGTAGAAAAACATGCGGGTGAACCTAGTGATGCACTCGCATTGGAGTCGCCCATCGTCACGCTTCGTCCGAACGGCCACTGTCGGTGAAGGAGGAGACGTCAGCACAGTAAACAACGCGAGAAATCAGAAGTATATGCGTTGTCGGATTCTTATAACACACGGTTGGGGGAGGTTACGTAAATAGGGGAGGGTATCACATGGTGCGTGGTGCAGCGTTCCGATTGAAGCATGCAATATTTGGGCCGTATGATCAAGCATATCGACGATCTGGATTGGTACACTAGTTCGCACGTTATTAATGGTTCGCACCAGAAAAATAGCCTATATATATATATATATAGTAGATATAACTTTTACTTTGAATTTTAATATATGTGAGATTTCAATATCCGATATCTAGCTAGACCGAACTTGTATTATGATGTAACATAATTAAAAATATTTGAACTAATAATCTATTGGGTTCAATCAAAATCTAAAACGTTATATAGAGTTTAATTCTTAATTTTGATAATGTAAATAATGTCTAACTTTAAAATGTAAGCAAATAAATTATGTTTAAGTAAGTAAAGTAAGTAGAAAAGATTGAAGATAGTGATAAGTAAAATAAGATGATAATGAATGTAATCATAGTAATGTGGTTATAGTGACATATAACTAAATAGATGATATATAATTCTGTTTTCCATTTCGAAAACAGTTTTTAAGTGTGTTCTAATTTTTTAAAAATTTCTAAAAATTATTTTCAGTTTTCAAAACAGAAAACTGTGTTAGTAAACATATTTTCTGTTTTTTATTTTTCAATTTTTAAAAATTTCCAAAAATTTCGAGTTAATAAACAACCTATCATTTTTCCATTTGTCTTAATTAATATCACCCCAGCAATGAGTGCAACTGTGCAAGTGGCTTTCTTTGACCATATCTAGCTGACCCCATGCAAAATCTAGATGTATTCATAAATGGACAACGAGTCAATGACAGCTAATTAAAATACATTATCGTATAAATGAAATTCCCTCTTATATTTTCTGCACCCAATCTTCATCCTCTATATATAGTAGCCTCTCACAACCTTATGGACCATACAAACTCATCAAAGCAAGTTACAAATTAAACCTGAAAAACATGTCGTCTCCCTCATCGTACTCTTCAACTCTCATCTTTCTCGTTGTTTCCATCCAGATCCTTACATGTTTTGCCCAAGTTCCGGCCAAGAACACCTTCAAGTTTGTGAATGAAGGGGAACTAGGCCCTTACGTTGTGGAATACCGAGCCGATTATCGTGTTGTTGATGTGTTTAGCAATCCTTTTCAGCTTTGCTTTTACAACACCACTCCGAATGCATACACCCTAGCACTACGCATGGGCACGGTCCGCTCGGAGCTCCGCATGCGATGGGTGTGGGAAGCCAACCGGGGAAAGCCGGTTCGTGACGGCGCCATCTTTGAGCTCCGACAGGATGGAAATCTCGTCCTTGCCGACGTTGACGGTCGGGTGGCGTGGCAATCCGAGACGGCCAACAAGGGGGTGGTCGGCTTCAAGTTGTTACAAAATGGTAACATGGTACTTCATGACGCCAAGGGCAATTTTGTCTGGCAAAGTTTTGATCACCCCACTGATACTCTCTTGGTGGGTCAGTCTCTCCGTCTATCTGGCCCAAAGAAATTGGTGAGCCGGGCCTCAGAGACCCAAAATACCAACGGCCCATATACAATAATTCTTGAGCCTACGAGGTTGGGCTTTTACAACCAAACCAAGAACTCTGCCAGGCCCATTTTGTATCATGACTCTTCAAAGTGGTTCTCTGTTGGTAAGAGTAGTTTGGAGGAGGTGAAGTTCAATGCCAAGACTCAAACATTGAAATTGGACTACAAGGTCGCTAAATCTTCAAAGTTGGGGGCCCATGTTCTGGCCCAGCCCAAATTTAACACCACTTTGACTTATCTTCGTTTGGAAATTGATGGAAATCTCAAGACCTACACTTTCTATTCTGATGCAGAAGAAAATTTTCATTGGGGTGAAAGCTTTAAGCTATTTTAAGCAATTTTCAATTTTTTTGTTTTTGTTTTTCTAAATATATTATTTTAATACTATCGTGTTGTCGGGGTTGTTCCCACTTCCCAGGGTCATTTTGTATTATTTGTTTGTATTGTAATTGTATTTTCACTCAATAATGTTTGGATGATAGGTCCCCATTCGAGGACCAGTCCTTCAAAGGCAACTTTCAATACATATAAATTCTCATGTTTAAACATAGCTCAAGTATTTTTATTGTGTCAACAACTTTTGATGGCTTTTCCTTTTTTTGTTTTATGCATGGTATTTCTAGAAAGGTTATTATAGCATAAATTTGTTTAATTTTAAATTTTTCTAATATATATTGTAAGACTAGTATTTTATATGCGCGATGCGCAAAAAATATATGCCCAATATTAAAATTAAATATTAAAATCTTAGTTATATTAATTTTAAAAAAATAATAGTGTGTGTGTGTGTGTGTGTATATATATATATATATATATATATATATATATATATATATATATATATATAATTGTATAATTTATATTAATATTCTTGAGGTAAGAATTATAGAAATAATAAATTACTAAATATAACTATGGTAACATTTTAATTAAAACCTGAATGAATTCAAATTTGCCATTGAAGGATGTAAGAAAAAATATTGTGTATGCATGTACATGGTAATAATAATGTGGAAAGATAACTGAAGTTATAACGGCAGGGATATTTTTGTCCAAAAAATTATGTCGTACAACTTGTATAGCATAAGGTACAAAAAATATTAACAGAAAAAACGGACATAAACTAGGGGTATAACCTGGATTGAAACTAATTATGTTTTTAGACTATCTTTGTCCCTACAATATTCTCTTACTTTCAAATGTGAGTACTTCTACCATATTATCAAATTTTGTATATATTTTACTTTAAATGTTGTACACTTCAATGTTATTAAACAAAATTGTCCCTACTAGATTCTTGTTAGACAAAAATACTCTAATTAAATCATTATAACACCGTTACTTTTTAATTCTAACATTGATAACTCCATCATTATTACCATACACCTATATCTATCATATATTTTGTCCATTGTTTAATTATCATCTTACATATAATAAAGCTATATGGTTGGGAAATAATTAATGTTACAATTAATTATCAACATTATTATTATTACTAGCTATAAATATAAAATAGCCACAACACCTTTTACTATAATAATAATAAAAAATAATAATAATAATAATAATAATAAAGCACAACATTTGAAAAATAAAATAGCTATTTTTTTTTCTCGCCCATAACAAAGGATTACATTTATTGAATTAATGGAGTTATTAAATGTTATGATATTAGGATTAAGGATTCCGATTCCCGATTAATTGAAAATATGAAACGATGCAATATTAGTTAAATCTCTGGCTTTACAATGAAAGTCTATTTGATATGCTTTTGTTATTTATGGTGGTTCTTGGGATTACAATATTAATTAAATTTTCGATGAAAGTCTATTCAATATCTGAAATAGTGCAATTAATGCAAGCCTCTACATATAATTTTTCTCCATCTCAAATGCTTCAAAGAAATGGCAGAAGCGAGAAGGAATGAAGAAAGCAAATGTTGCGGGCCGTGGGTCAATTATTGGACTCCAGAATTAAAAAAAAATCATTTAAGCCATAAATAAAAATTTAAATATATATATAAATGTATATATCGTATGGGTCTTTAATGTTTTTCTGGATGTCTAAACTTAGGACTTTTAAAAGAAAAAAAATACATTTGAATTATCTCCACAAAAAGTGGTCTTGGACTTATAAAATGACATTTGAGTTTATGGAATGCCATGTGCATAAAGAATATATTATATAATCATATAAAAAAAATGTGTTCAATTAAAGTTTAAATTTACTCATACAAAATTTGAAATTTGCTTTCTAAATGTAATTATCTTAGTTATTATTCGTATTGTGAAAATTATAATATAGATGACATACAATTAAGAATAAATCAATGTAATTATGTAAATTCTCTCTATAAGTTTATTTGAAAATGTACATAATTAGAGATTATATTAACCATACAAAATTTTAATTATAATTTTGTATTCTATAAAAATAATAAATACTTGACCAATGGAAGCTCAAAAATATTATTATATTAAACAATTTAAAATATTTTTATTTTTTCTATTTTTTTATTTATATTTATAATAACATAATTTTTTTCCCGTGCATCGCGCGAGTAAATTACTAGTTTTATTAAAATCATTATATAATTAATTTAATGGTTGATTATATTTTAATTAAATTTCTATAAATGATAAATTATATATGTGTGTGTAAATTAAAATACGTACCTTATTTGTGTATATATAATTTGAATTATAATTTGTAATTATTTATATTTATCAATGTTTTAATATTGGGCATGAATTTTCACGCATCACGCATACAAAATGCTTATGGGTGTGTGTGTGTCTATATATATATATATATATATATATATATATATATATATATATATATATATATATATATATATGAGAACTGAATGTATTGGCGTATTGTATTGATTAAACTTGACTTTCAGAGATACAAGATAGAAGAATATATATAGTAAGAGAATTACAAGGACACTAGGATAGGGAGTCATTTAACTCAAATACATAGAGTCTTAATACTCCCCCTCAGGGTAAACTAGTAACATGTAGTTTGTCTCTAAGAAAAGAAAATCTAGCACCAGGTAAAACTTTTGTAAATATATCAGCAAGTTGATCTTTCGTTGAAATAAAAGTAACTTGAATATCTCCCGATGCAACTCTATCTCTGACAAAATGGAAATCAATTTCAACATGTTTGGTGCGAGCATGGAAGATCGGATTTGCACACATATAAGTAGCACCAAGATTGTCACACCATAACTTATGAACATGAATATTGATCTCACGTGGCAAAGATAAAATCCATATCACCGCAACACAAACATCTACTAGAGCTTTATACTCTACCTCATTAGAAGATCTAGCAACAGTGCTTTGTTTCTTACAGACTCAAGACACAAGATTGGACCCAAGAAACATAGCATAACCACTAGTAGACTTACGATCGTCAGGACAACCAGCCCAATCAGAATCAGAAAAAGCATGAAGTTCTATTGACACTAACTTCCTTATGCACAAACCAAAGTAATTGTTCCTTTAACATACCTCAATACATGTTTTAGTTGCTCCCAATGTGATATTGTAGGAACATGCATATGCTGACAAAGTTGATTAACTGCAAAAGACAAGTCAGGTCGTGTGATTGTGAGATATTGTAACGCCCCAGCCAGACTCCTGTACTGCGTAGGATCATCATACAAATCTGCATTGAAAAAGGAACAGACTTCGAGACAGGAATAGGAGTAGGTAGAGACTTGCATTTTGTCATACCAGCACGTTTTAAAACATCTTTCATGTAATCTGTTGAGCAAGTAATATTCCATCATCACATTTAATAGTTTCAATCCCAAGAAAAACACCAAGATCTCTAATCTTAAAAGTAGTAGACAATTTAGACAGTAAATTATTCACTAAATTCTGATCATTTCCTATCACAAATATATCATCCACATAAAGCAACAGATACACAGAAGCAGAATCATGCGAATAGTGAAATAACGACACATCTGTCTTTGATGCCTTAAATCCAACTAACAGTAAAAATGTGTATAGGCGATTAAACCAAGCTCTAGGAGCTTGTTTTAAGCCATACAGATATTGTTTTAGCAGACAAACATGATTAGGGAATTGAGAATTAATATATCCAGGTGACTGACACATATAGACAGTTTCAGTCAGATTACCATTTAAGAAAGCATTATGAACATCAAGCTGTCTAATAACCCAACCAGAGGATAAAGCTAAAGATAGAAGTAACCTGACAGTAGTGGGATTTACCACTGGACTAAATGTATGAAAGAAATCATGTCCATGAACTTGATTGAACCATTTTGCTACTACCCTTGCCTTTTGTCTTTCAATTGAACGATCAGTCTTCCATTTAGTACGAAAGACCCACTTACACCCAATAACATTCGTATCTGATCGAGAAGGAACTAGACACCATGTCTGATTTTGTAGAAGAGCATTGAACTCTTGATCCATTACCTCACCCCACTCGGGATACTTAACTGCCTGTGTATATAACAAGTGGGCTCAGTAGGACAAGCTTGTGTAGTAAGGACCACAGGTGGAGCACGAGACTGACTCCTAGTGGTCATGGCATGAGTCCGTGTGGTTGGCTTTATAGAGTGGTCACGTGAACGACCACATGCCCATGTACTAGCTGACGTGTCATGACATGATTGCAAAACGGATTCAGCCCAAGGATGAGCATGTGGAACTGGAGGTGCCTGCAAAACAGTCTTAGTAGCGAACTGATACCAGATGAAAACTGAATGTATTGTATTGATTAAACTTGACTTTCAAAGATACAGGATACATGAATATATATATATATATATATATATATATATATATATATATATATATATATATATATATATATATATATGGTTAGGTTCCTGTGAGATCAGGTCTTCCCGTGCGGTCAGTGCGGCATACACCATTAGGTATGCATAAATGCACCACACAGTGTTCGTAAATACACCATTATGTGTGGTGTATTTTTTTTGTGTGGTGTATTTTTTGGCATTTCATTCTGGTGTATTTTCAAACACTGTATGGTGCATTTATGCATATCTAATGGTGTATGCCGCACTGACCGCACGGGAAGACTTGACCTCACAAGAACAAAAAAAAAAAAAAAATATATATATATATATATATATATATATATATATATATATATATATATATATATATATATATATATATATATATATAACAAAATGATCATTTAAATATCAACATTCATGATGTACCGTTGAAACCATTCTTTTGCCATTTCAAAAAGTATAAATAGAAATTAAAGGTATATAAACAGGATATGGTGGGAATAGTCGCCCCCCACTATTACTCGTGCGTGCAAACACGTCATTCATGCATGCCAGCACCCGCTTTATGGCTTTTCATCTCTTGCTTTGAAGAGCAAGTGTCTTCTCTTCCCCATACTTTTCTTCGCTTTCCTTCCCTTGATTAGAGATGTCTTTATGGGTAATCTAGCTTATTTGTAATAAGGGCCCAAGATTCATAAGAATAGTTGGGCTAGCCAAATATCATTTTTACCTCTATGAAAATTATATGTGGATATAAATGTTATGTTGAGTTAAAATAATGAGATTTTGATCGGAGTATTTAATGAGTAAAATTGAGAAAAAAAAATGAATAACTTGAAAATTTAGACAATCTTTAAAGTGTATGTTACTCCTAAAAAGATTTAATTTAGCGAAAATCATAACTTAAATTGTAATGCGAGTCACATATTTGCAAACCCTTAACTTAAAAGATGAATAAATTATGGAAAATATTTCTTATCCTCTTGAATTACATCATGTCCTATTTTTTTTGTTTTTTATTTTGGTATGGCTTCTCTTCATTGGGTGCCCAGCCATGAATTGACTATCTCACCATTAATTAAAAAGAAAATTTAACCAATTAACTAGTGTCATATCATGAGAGATACATCCAGCGTTACTCATTAAGTATATACATATTACCTAATCTAATCTAACTCTATAATAAAGCCAGAACTTCTTACAATTTTTGTTTTCCCGCTCACGTGAAACGGGACCGTTTAATGCAACGCGATTTGAGTCTGATTTGCTACGCTATTTAATTTTCTATTTATTCAATGAACACGTTTAGCAGAGCTTAATGATGACTTTAGACGGCCAATTTAATGTGATTGTAATTAACGAGCAATAAATATGGCAACTACGCGTTATACAAAAACTCTTGGAGAACGAGTTCTGAATGCTATACGCAAATAGCATTATATATTACAAATTACAAATTCAAACTAATCTAAATAAAATTTAAAATAAAGGATAAAGGATTTTAAATTGAAACAACATAATCATTAAGAACATTGTTCCAATGAGGACTCTTCATTTCTCTAGGTTGAGTCCTGTTCGAATTCTACCTCTATATAAAGAGGTAGATTGAGATCAACTATTTCAACCTTAGCTTCTGAATCGTATAAGCAATACTCTGCAAGAAAAACTAAAAAATGCCTTCTCTATGTATCAGTTAAGGCTATCAGTCCATTGCACACTATGAAGTACCAGAACATATGATATGAAGATATCCTGATGATGTGAATGACAAGGAGCTTTTTGGTAAGTAAATCTGTAAATATCTTCTTAGAATAGAACTTTAAATGGATTTTGACAATTATATTTTCTATTACTACAGATGTGATGGGAAGGGTTGTCGAAATCTACTCCCCACCCCAAAAGATCATTGCTAGAAAACCATATACTCTAAAGATTAGTGGTGGTAGGCAAGTACTAATATTAAAACTTCACATCTTCACTAAAATTCTATTGACCTTCTAATGCAATCAGTTTTCTAATCTATATTTTTTAAATGAGGACTCTTCGTTTCTCTAGGTTGAGTCCTGTTCGAATTCTACCTCTATATAAAGAGGTAGATTGAGATCAACTATTTCAACCTCAGCTTCTGAATCGTATAGGCAATACTTTGCAAGAAAAACCAAAAAAATGCCTTCTCTATGTATCAGTTAAGGCTATCAGTCCACTGCACACTATGAAGTACCAGAACATATGATATGAAGAGATCTTGATGATGTGAATGACAAGGAGCTTTTTGGTAAGTAAATCTGCAAATATCTTCTTAGAATAGAACTTTAAATGGTTTTTGACAATTATATTTTCTATTACTAAAGATGTGATGGGAAGGGTTTTCGAAATCTACTCCCCACTCCAAAAGATCATTGCTGGAAAATCATCTACTCTAAAGATCATTGGTGGTAGGCAAGTACTGATATTAAAACTTCACTAAATATTCTATTGACCTTCTAATGCAATCCGTTTTCTAATCTATATTTTTTAAAAGTACATTTCCTACTACTTATTTGGGTTTTTACTTTTCAACTAGGTTGTCTCTGCAGAACAATCCAATGCGTAGTGCCAGTACTACCATTGTTCTATCGCTGTCTACTGGATTTGGTGATTTTAGGAATGGTTATGTGCTTGTAACTGCCCTATCTGACCTATTTCAATAACAAAAGGTTAGTACTTTTGATTTTGTCGATAGTATAAATGCAAGGTATTGAATCTTAACACATAAGAATTTAAAAAAAAAAATGGCAAGCAATAAATTAACTTACTTTTTACTGGTGTTACACTTCATGCAGGAAGGTGATTTCTATGTACCTTCTGAAAGTATCAACAGGTAATCAATAATGACATTAGACAACTGTAAACTAATTTGCAATAATATAATATTGATAACATAAACTGTTCCTTATTCTTTCTAGGTAAGGGTTAACATCCTCTAGAATTAGAGGGCCTCATTGGCATTTCAATAATTTTCAAAGTCTCCATAAAAAAGATGCAATGTGTAGCCCTACATCAGCTTTTAATGTAATGAGAGTACTGAGGGATGAAGAATTAGTTGCTGCCTAATGCTCAAAGCTAAATGAGAACAAAGAGAAGAACCTCATAAGCAGGATGATTGAATAAGATGAAGAAGGGAGTGAAGACTCTATAAGGTATTAACACCATTAAATATAAAATTTAAAGCTTACCTTCTAATATTAGTTTATTCACTAATATGTTTGACTTTTGTTGAAACCCTAGGCCCGTTATAGTGGGTTCATTAGGTTATAGCTAGTTTCCAGTATAAATTATTGTAATCTGTACAGTTCTATGAGTGGAAAATAGATGAAACCCTTCACACTTTCACATGGTATCAGAGCCTAAACCCTAGATAGGTTTTCCCCTCTCTTCCCCGCCGCACCGCCGCCGGAGTTCACTGCCGCCGCGACTGATCTTCTCTCTCCGACCTCTGCCTGGTGGTTCTTCTCCCAAACCGAGACCACAGGCCTCACCGGAGCTTCGTCGCGAGTCTGTGCCCAGAATCCGGTCGTCGTCCGCCGCCGCACGCGCCGCCACGCGCCGTCGCCGTCCGCCGGGATCCGCTGCTGTTTTCCGGCCATATCTCTCTCCTCCGATCTCCGATCGAGACGCTGTCACCACCATTGGACTCGTCTCGTCGAGACGCTTCCGGCAGTGTTGGCTGTTTTCCCTGCCGCCGTGCTCCGGCCGCCACCGCCGTTTTCCGACCACCGCTGGCCAGAAACAGTGAAACGCTACAGATTGTTGATTTTGTTGGTAACCTCTACACTGTTTGTTGATTTTGTTGGTATGGCTTCGTCTTTTACCTCGTATCCTACTATTACTATGGACAAGTTGGTTGGGAGTGAAAACTATACTTCATGGGCTGCTTTTGTAAAACTCTGGTTTAAAGGCCAGGGGATGTCTGACCATCTAACCAGAAAGGTTGGGAAATTGAAGAATCGAAGAAATCAGATTGGGAAAAGTCAGATGCGTTGTTTTGTAATATGTTGTGGCAATCCATTGACCCTAAACTTTATCTTATTTACAAGTCTTATGAAACCTATTATGATGTGTGGAATAAAGCTAAGTCATTGTATACTAATGATATCCAAAGGCTACATTCCCTTGTGTCTAATATGCTTAATTTCCGTTCCACTGCTGATATGAGTACACAGGATTTCTTGGGTCGGATGGAAGCTTTACAACAGGAGTATCATAATTTACTTCCATATCAGGAGACGTCAGAAAATCATGCGAAGCAGTATGATAAGTTCTTTATGGTGATGACCTTGGCTACCCTTCGGCCTGACCAGGTTCACATTCGTGATCAGATTCTATCTAGTCCTAGTGTGCCTACCTACACTGAAGCCACTGCCAGACTGCTTCGTATTGCCTCAACTCCCTCGATTGAACCTATTGGAGAATCATCAGTTCTAGCTACTCGGTCTGTGGATAGAGGACCTTCTGGACCATCTAGTGGTGGTGGTGTTCGTCGTGGCAAACGTCCTCGGTGTGAATACTGCCACAAAGATGGTCATACCAAAGATCGTTGTTGGAAGTTACATGGTCGGCCTCCCCGTTCTGTTAATCTGGTCCAGGCCGCTGCATCCGAGAGTCAGACTCATGAGCCAACCTCTACCCCAGTTGAGATGACCTCTAGGGAATATGAAGAGTATCTCCAACTTAAAGCAGCATCCCGCCTTGAATCTTCCACACCTAATGCTGGTACTTCATCTTTGGTTTGTCTTTCACACACCAATACTCCAAATTCTTGGATATTGGACTCAAGTGCTTCAGATCATATTTCCGGTAACCTTTCTCTTTTGCATAATGTGTCTAAGTCTAAGACTTTACCCATGGTCACCTTAGCTAATGGTCATCAAACACCAGCAATTGGTGTTGTCAGGCTTCCCCTATATCATCTTTTTCTTTGTAGTCTGTTTTATATGTCCCTAACAGTCCCTTCAACCTTATCTCTGTGAGTAAAATTACCCGTACTCTCAATTGTTCCATAACCTTTTGTGCTGATTCGGTTGTTGTGCAGGATCGCAGTACGGGGAGGGTGATTGGCACTGGCAATGAGTCACAGGGCCTCTATTACATGCGGGGTGGTGATGTTGCTGCTTCTGCCTCTACAGAGTCTCCTTTACTTATTCATAGTCGTTTGGGTCATCCTAGTCTCTCTAAACTAAAACGGATGGTCCCAGGTCTGTCTATTGAGTCTTTTGATTGTGAGTCGTGTCATCTTGGAAAGCAATCACGTCAGTCTTTTCCGAGAAGAGTCAATAATCGGGCTGCGTCCCTCTTTGATTTAGTTCATTCAGATATATGGGGTCCTTGTCGTGTCAACTCTATTTTTGGGTTTTCGTTATTTCGTAACCTTTATTGATGATTATTCAAGGTGCACTTGGGTTTTCCTTATGAAAGATCGTTCTGAATTGTTTCAGATTTTTCAAACTTTTTGTGCTGAAATACAAACTCAATTTGGCAAACTCATTCGTGTTTTGCGTAGTGATAATGCTAAATAATATCTCTCTAATTCTTTTCAGTCATATATGACATCTCGTGGTATATTGCATCAAAGGTCATGTGTTTACACACCTCAGCAGAATGGGGTGGCTGAGCGTAAGAATAAACATCTAGTAGAAATTGCCCATACTATGTTGTTACACTCCCATGTTCATTCCCAATTCTGGGCTGATGCTATCCTTACTGCTTGTTTCCTAATCAATCGCATGCCATCTTCTGCTCTCAATAATGACACCCCATATTCCATTTTGTGTCCTTCTGTTGATCCTTTCCCTATTCCTCCTCATGTTTTTGGGTGTGTTTGTTTTGTTCATGACATGACTCCAGGTCGATCCAAATTAGATCCTAAAGCAGTCAAGTGTGTCTTTTTGGGGTATTCGCGTGTCCAAAAGGGTTATAGGTGTTATTCTCCAGCACTAAAGCGCCACTTTGTGTCCGCAGATGTCACCTTTATTGAGTCCACACCGTTTTTCCAGCCCAACTCAGGAGACACGATCCCTGTTTCTGAGGTGCTCCCCGTACCTTATCTTGGTCCACTTCCTCTTGTCCAGTCCACTGTTCCTCCAGTTCAACCGACTGCTCTTAACCCGCCCCTTCAGGTTTATCACCGGCGTCCTCGCCCTGCAGTCCTTGAGGTCCCTAGTGACTTGCCAGTGCTGTCCGATCCTCCGGCTGCGGTTCCACCACTTCCACTGCAATCTGACACTGATCTTGCTGAGGCACCTATTGCTGTTCTAAAAGGTAGACGTTCTACTCGTAACCCCCATCCTATATATACCTTTCTGAGTTATCACCGTGTCTCTTCCCCTTACTTTGCGTTTATTTCTCACCTGTCTTCTGTGTCCATACCCAAATCCACTCGTGAGGCTCTCTCGGATCCAAGTTGGCGTCAAGTCATGTTAACAGAGATGGAGGCCCTCCAGTCTAGTGGCACGTGGGAGTTGGTTCCTCTTCCTGCTGGTAAAACTGTGGTTGGTTGTAGATGGATTTATACGGTGAAGGTGGGCCCTGATGGCGCAATTGATCGTCTTAAGGCTCGACTGGTGGCGAAAGGCTATACTCAGATTTTTGGTTTGGATTATACTGATACTTTTTCCCCGGTTGCTAAAATTGCTTCAGTTCGGTTACTTTTGTCTTTGGCAGCCATTCATCATTGGGACTTGCACCAGCTGGATATCAAGAATGCCTTTCTTCATGGTGATCTTCACGAGGAGGTTTATATGGAGCAACCACCTGGGTTTGTTGCTCAGGGGGAGTCTGGTCTGGTATGTAAACTTCGTCATTCTTTATACGGTTTAAAGCAATCTCCACGAGCTTGGTTTGGAAGGTTTAGTTCTGTGGTATGTGAGTTTGGTATGACTAGAAGTGCGGTTGATCATTCTGTTTTCTATCGTCATTCTAATGAGAAATGCATATACCTTGTAGTATATGTGGATGACATTGTTATTACAGGGAGTGATCAAGAAGGCATATTTCAGTTGAAGGAGTATCTCTTTAGTTGGTTCCAGACTAAGGATTTGGGTAAGCTGAAATACTTTCTTGGAATTGAAGTGGCTCAATCTAGCAGTGGTGTTGTTATTTCTCAAAGGAAGTATGCCTTAGATATTTTAGAAGAAACTGGCATGTTGGACAGTAGACCAGTTGATAATCCAATGGATCCGAATGTTAAACTCTTACCAGGACAGGGGGAGCCATTGCCTGATCGAGAGCGATATAGGAGATTAATTGGAAAACTGAATTATCTCACGATCACACGACCGGATATCTCCTTCGCAGTTAGTGTATTGAGTCAGTTTCTTGAGACGCCTTGTGATTCTCATTGGGATGCTGCTGTTCGTGTTCTAAGGTATATCAAGAGATCACCAGGACAAGGCTTATTATATGAAGATAGAGGACATTCACAAGTTGTTGGGTATTGTGATGCAGATTGGGCTGGTTGCCCATTTGACAGACGCTCTACTTCAGGTTATTGTATTCTCATTGGAGGTAATCTCATATCTTGGAAAAGTAAGAAGCAGGATGTGGTCGCTAGGTCCAGTGCTGAAGCAGAATATCGAGCCATGGCGCTTGCCACATGTGAGCTTATGTGGCTTAAACACCTACTACAAGAATTGCAATGTGGCAATGTTGCCCAAATGACGTTGATATGTGACAATCAAGCAGCTCTACACATCGCGTCAAATCCTGTTTATCATGAAAGAACTAAACACATTGAGGTTGACTGCCACTTCATTAGAGAGAAGATTGTGTCAGGGTGTATTAAAACTAGCTTTGTCAATTCTGCAGATCAGTTAGCTGATATCTTGACGAAATCCCTTAGAGCTCCTAGAGTTGAATATATTTGTAACAAGCTTGGAGCTTATGATCTATACTCTCCAGCTTGAGGGGGAGTGTTGAAACCCTAGGCCCGTTATAGTGGGTCCATTAGGTTATAGCTAGTTTCCAGTATAAATTATTGTAATCTATACAGTTCTATGAGTGGAAAATAGATGAAACCCTTCACACTTTCACAACTTTTCAGGATTGCTCCAAAGATGATGAAGTGAATAGTCTAGTGGCTACAACTCAAAAGAATTCAAGGGATGCAGGTTCTGAAGATTCAGGTAGTTGAAAAAGATGTCTGCTTGACTAGTTCTCCTCATTTAGGCAACTTAAAAAGTAAAAAGTGGTTGATGTGAAACAAGAGAAAATGTAATTCAAGTTTGTGTGTGATGGACAAATGCAAACACATATCATGTTATTGTTTTTTGCCTGTGATGGATCTATTAGAATAGGTACACTTATCCAGTGCTATCAATTGCAAGTACTATGCTTTTTCAGACTATTTTTGTTTAGACGGGATATTAACTCTATGGTGATTAACTATGTTTCCTTTTTGCATTTGGGATATTAACTCTTTGGTGATCACTTTGTTTTTTTTTCTCTAACTTACTATCATGTTGCTGTTATGAGAGTTTTCTGTTTTCAAGTTGTATTTGTTACAGAGAAGATTGAAGAGTTATACATCATGCTGAAAAATGAGATTTGCCAAGACATTAAAACCTAAGGAAGGAATCAAGAGCTAAAGGCTAATGATATGGGAATTCAAGACTTAGATCTATTTTTTCAACGTTTCACCTATTGTAAATGTTTTCTATTTCACCTAATGTAAGTTTGTACATGGTTTTTTATGAAAAAAACAGTCTACCCTCCTTCTTAAGACAAAAAGTAAATTCTTGTGTAAACAAATTCACTAAAAAAATACAACTGATCCATCACTAAAAAAAATACAACTGATCCGCTCAAGCATTGAAGTTGAGAAAAAATACAACTATCACTGGCCATACTTACAATTAAATTAAAGTTCATAAATAACATGATCAAGAATTACACTTTTAAAATTCTTATGAAAAAACATATTTGTGATAAATTCTAACAGTGTTGTAATAACCACTATAAGTGAACAAAAAAATACATCTCTTTATTCATATAATACACATCAATTCACAAACTCAACACTGGGATTAAAATACTGAATTGAAAATCATATTTCTACACAAAACTTTATTTTGAATTGAGAAAACAAGTTTATGAAATTACATAACAAAAAAATACATTGGAACAATATTCTTCAATACATAAAAAAAAATAAAGTTAATACAACATAGTCTTAGTCTCTTTATTTGCCAAACCTGAAGTATAAAAACATAAATGTAAATCGTGACATCAGAATAGAGTTTGCATCAATTGCCAATAGGTAAAGACTTATGTAAATAAAACTTTAAACTATGGCATCAGAATTAGAATTTCATCATATGCCAAACATTTTATCGTGAATAGTACACATTCAACTATAATTAATACATTATTTACGAAATTGTTAGACTAAATTATGAAACGAATAGTTGAAACCCACGCACAGATCAACACTAAATTAGAATCTAATGAGAAAAAAAATAAAACCTTGCAAAGTAATTTAGAAACTACGAGATCAGTGCTTCGAATACAAACATTGACAGTAGTAAAGTAGTAGGTATACTTATCTCATGCTATTTGCATGATATCATGAACTTGAATTGTAAATTTGAATCCATGCTTCACCCGTTAGAAATCTGTAGCTGCTATTTACGATTTAGGGTTTGTAGCGTGATTATGATCACGATTAATGGTACAAAATCGTGATTTCACCTATCAGAAATCCAAAATCGAAATTTGAGTGTAAGAAATTAGAGTATAAATGATATATTAGGAATTAGTAGATTAGAGATCGAAGAAATTAGTGTAGCTGTTATACATATATTTTTTTTAATAACAAATTAGTTTTGAATGACGTCTATTATGTTCGGTTAAGGTATACACATTCAACTATAATTAATAGTGTAAAAATGTAGTATTTATTTGAGATGGTTTTCTTATTAATAAGAAAATGTTAGTTTACTTTTTATTAGGATTGAGAATAGCATCATACTAATATATCATCATATGCTTAATTGATTACAACCAAAAATAGCTGATTAATAAATAATTAATATGATAGGATAGTATATATTAAACCGCAAATTATGTTGTGCAACCGAATGCACCTTGCAAGGTGCATACGGTTGTAAAACGGCGCCGTTTTGGTTTAAAAAACGCGCGTTCCACTTAAAGATGAAATCAGGTTCGATTCCCGGCAATAGCATTTTTATATATCCAGAAATTCATAACTATATATCCAGAAATTCATAATTATATATCCACAAATTTATAACTATATATCCACAGTGAATGAATGAAGTAAAAATCCACAATGAATGAATGAATGAAGTAAAAATCCACAATGAATGAACTAAATATCCACAATGATTGAACTAAATATCCATAAATTCATAACTATATATCCAAAAATTCATAACTATATATCCATAAATTCATAACTATATATCCACAGTGAATGAATGAAGTAAATATCTACCATGAATGAACTAAATATCCACAATGAATGAACTAAATATCCATAAATTCATAACTATATATCCACAAATTTATAACTATATATCCAGAAATTCATAACTATATCTCCACAATAATGCTATTGCCGAGAATCGAACCTGATTTTTTTTTTTTTAAGTGAGACGCGCGTTTTTAGTCAAAACGATGTCGTTTTGCGTCGTATGCACCATGCGCATGGTACATTCGGTTGCACGGCATAACTATTGATATTAAACAATGTGGGCTTTCTTAGCTAATGAATTATTATAAGGCATCAGAACATGATTTTCATCATGTGCCATCATCTATTTATTGGTTAAGTTTTTTCTAAATTGAAAAATAGTATGAATTATATTCATATATTTTTATAATGTATTTAGCATTACTGTATAAACTTTATCGAGTTAAATTCATATAATTTTTATACTATATTTATTATTTTTCTATATCGCACGTGAGTTTGTTTTGAGAAAGTCTGTCCTTAATTATAGTTAAATGTACGTAGCACTTTGAAGAGTAAGTAATCTAAGGAGATTACAAATTTTGATTGGTATGAATAATGGGCAATCTATAACTACCACAAAAAAATGTATACAAATTTTTTTTAATAATGTGCAATACACTTTCAATGTTAATTGTTATTAAATAATTTACTCTATACACATTTTTTTCATTTTTTTTATTATTATGTTATATTGTTTAATTATATATATTATTATTATTTACCTTCGAAAAAATATTATTATTATTTATGACCGTGCATCGCACGGGTGTAAATACTAATTATGTCAAAATAATAAGATCGGTTTGACATATTCTACAGGTAAAAATGATTTTTTTTTTAAATAGTAAATTAACAGTTGAAACAATCTTTAAACTTTTATATTATATATTGTCATAAAGATTTAATAAATATCAATCATAGGTAGAATGTTGTGAATTATTCATTGAGAAAAATTCCTATCAAAATAATTATATTAACAAAATAAATGTTTGAATTCATATCCTAAAATTGATAGTCTTTAAATTAATAATCTAATATGTTTTTATGCCAATCAATATTAAGTGTACCTTGTAGTCCAATAGTATCACGTTACTCTTTTATATGGGAGGTGATAGACTTGAGCCTCAGTAGAGGCAACGTTTTTTTAAATAAAAAAGTTATAAAAGTCTATAATTATTTCTCATAAAAAGATTTTCTAAACTTCTACAAAGTGTAAAAAATTCTTAACAAAGTTTGTAAAAGTAATTTAAATTTATTAAAATCCAATATTTTAATAATTTTTTTTAATGCTGCCGACTCTATTACATTGTAAACATTTTAATAATTTCTAAAAATTTAGAAATACACGCTAACGAAAATCCGTTCATTCTGGAAGGATTCTCTAATGAAAGAAGGGTGGCTGCCCTTCAAATCACCATTAACCTACAACAATGCTTGATCGAACACAATAGAAAAAATAATAATAAAATAAAGCGTTGGTTAGACAATTAGTTCGATAATTACAAGGTTTTAAATTTTTTCTCTATGTGATTAGAGTTGTTTATTAATCTTTTTAATTTGAGTCAATCAACAGTAGGTAACCTAAGCCAATTACTTTCTTATAGCGTTTTACACTTTTACTAATTAAGGTCACGAGATAGATTTCGCCTAACGTATACATTTGAATAATAATTGTGACCTTACCCGTAAATTAAAGAAGATAATAAAAATTAATTGTTCAATTATGTTCTGAAAATATATGCTCGCGACACGGCCTACAACCATAAAGTGTCTCTTACATAGTCAATTTTGCACAAATTAAACGTACAGATGAATGTAGCGGCAAATGATGCGAACCGTGTCCACCTTGCAAGGTGGATACAATTCCAAAATTATTATAATTGTGAATATAGAGTTTAAAATTATGAACATATAGTTTTATAATTATGAATATAGAGTTATGAACATAGAGTTCTATAATTGTGAATATAGAGTTCAATAATTGTGAATATGAAGTTCAAAAATTATGAACATAAAATTTTATAATTATAAACATAGAGTTCAGTAATTATGAACATAGAGTTCTGTAATTGTCAATATAGAATCAGTAAATGTGAATATGAAGTTCAAAAATTATGAACATAGAGTTCAGTAATTATGAACACACAAGGTGAACATGGTTCCACAGCATAACAATTGGAATGTGGCATGGTGGGCTTACCTTGTTTCAATTCAATTCTCACATATCAATTATTCAATTATTATGGTCCACACAACTATGTGGATTATACTCTCAAATAATGTACATTCAATACATAAATAATGTATTTATAAGTCCCGTTTGGTTCACGGAAAATATTTGAAGGGAAATGGAATTGAAATTCTATGGAAACAAAATTATCGAGAAGATTAATTACATTGTTTGGTTGGTGGAAAATAAATTACTGAGAATATCAATTCCATTGTTTGGTTGAGTTTGAAATTGTAAAGAATAGTGAGTATAAAGACAATTATACCCCTACATAATAATAACAATAATAATGGTAATTCAGAAAAGTTGGTGAGGACATAATTGTCCTACTTGTTTTCAATAGGAGTTCTACTACATAGACTCCCAAAATTCTACTCCCTCATTTATACTCCCTGAGGTGGCAAATCAGTTGGTTATTTTCATCATGTGAATCCACAGAAAAATGTCTACATCAAGAGCATGTGAGAGGGTGTACAAGTTGGGAGTTTAAAATTGGAGTATACCAAGTATTTTCCAAAAAACAAAATACCAAGTTGGGGCCATGGAAAATGTTTTCCTCATTTTTGAGTAAAATATTTTCCATGAACCAAACAAAGAAAAATCCAAGTTTCCTCAAATTCAATGAAAAACATTTTCCTTTTTAAAAAATATTTTCTATGAACCAAGACATTATTTGAGTAGTAAAAATATATTGTTTTATATAATGTATATTTAATGCACAAATAATTTAATTTTAATATATTAAAAATATATTTTTATTATAATTCACATAGCACTATGTGCACCATTATCCATATAATAGTTTACATCCACTATTTGTCTTAATTATAGAACCGTACACCCTGCAATGGCTGAAAGTTGCTTTCTTTGACCTCTCCCAGCAGTCTTATCTACAAGACAACTCACCATTTGACCCCATGCAAATTCTAGATTGGTCATAAATGGACAATCACAAATAAATAAGATGCATTATCATATAGAAAATACTGGTGTACTCCCATTTTAAACTCTCAATTTATACTCCCTCTCACATGCACTTAATGTAGATATTTTTCTGTGAACCTATATGATGAAAATAACCAATTCTAATTTGTCACATCAAAGATTATAAATGAGAGAGTAGAATTTTGAAAGCCTATATAGTAGAACTCTTTATCATATACCTATGTTCCGAACCCAATCTTCATTGTGTATATAGTAGCATCTCATTCACCACCTTTGGATCATACAAACTCATAGCGATTTTTAAAATCCTACAAAAACATGTCTCGCTCCCTCGTACTCTTCGACGGGCCCAAATTCTGGGCAGTGCAAGTTGGGCAAATTATGCTGTGCATCCACACCATGCATGGTGCATACGAATGCAAAAACGACGTCGTTTTAATAAAACGTGCGTCTCCTCTTTTAAAAAAAATCAGGTTCGATTCCCAACAACAACATATGAACTATAATTCCATAATCGATGAACTATAATTCCATAATCGATGAACTATAATTCCATAATCTAATCTATGAACTAAAAATTTCAGAATGAATGAACTAAAATTCCATAATCTATGAACTAAAATTTCAGAATCGATGAACTACAATTCCAGAATTGATGAACTATAATTCCATAATCAATGAACTATAATTCCATAATCTATGAACTAAAATTCCAAAATGAATGAACAATATAATGTTGTTGCTGGGAATCGAACCTGAATTTTTTTTAAAGGGGAGACGCACGTTTTTTAATAAAACGACGTCGTTTTGGCATCTGAATGCACCATGCATGGTGCATACGGATGCACAGCATAACTAGGCTATTGCACAGGGCCTCAAATTTTATAGAGGCTCCAAATTTTAAAAGCCCAATATTTTATATTTACCTAGTTAGTTTAGAAATAAAAATAAAAGTTTTCAATTAAATTTAAAAGGCTCTATAAAGAAATGATAGGAGCATGTGTTTATTATATTTCAACTTGGAGGTTTAAAGTTCAAAACTTGTGCACACTATTATTATTTTTATTATTGATATAATTGTAATTTATTCCATAATATGTCTTTTGGCTTTTTCTTTGCGCACAGTAACATTTTACCACATTATTATTACTAGTATTTTTACCCGTGCGTTGCACGGAATAGAGTTGTTATAATCTTTAAGAATATTTTGATCAATATACAAATATAAATTATAACAACGAATATTATATAGTGCAATTGATTAAATGAGTTGTATCGATTATGTTTTTTGATGTTATCCTTGCTTGAATTCGAGCAAATAATTGCCAATTATCCATGCAGTGTGCATGCAATGCACGGATAAAATTTTTTATTATATATTTAGATAATAAAATTGTTACTACTTCTTTAATCCTTTCAAAATTTGTTAAATATTCATTAAAATACGTGTGAATACCTACCAATGCAGAAACGGTCTCCCCGAATATGTTTTTCCTTGGTAAGGCCTCATTTATTTATCCGAACAAGGTCACAAAAATCTAATAACCGGCCCTGCTCTTCGACTCTCATCTTTCTCCTTGTCTCCATCCAAATCCTTTCTTGTTTTGCCCAAGTTCCGGTCGAGAACACATTCAAGTTTGTGAATGAAGGGGAATTAGGCCCTTACATTGTTGAATACCGAGCCGATTATCGTTTTCTTGATGTGTTTAGCAATCCTTTTCAGCTTTGCTTTTACAACACCACTCCGAATGCATACACCCTAGCACTATGCATGCGATGGGTGTGTGAAGCCGGTTCGTGACCGCGCCACCTTTGAGCTCCGACAAGATGGTAACCTCGTCCTCGCCGACGTTGATGGCCGAGTGGCATGGCAGTTGGGCACGCCAAAAAAGGGTGCGATTGGGTTCAAGCTACTACCAAATGGTATCATGGTGCTTCATGACACCAAGGGCAATTTTGTCTGCCAAAGTTTTGATCACCCCACAGATACTCTCGGGTCATTATATCGTGGACTGTGGTGCACGTTCATCGCGGTCAAAACGACGTCATTTCTTTAAGTAAAGAAACAGCGCGCCGTTAGTTTTAACGGAGCGCGCATTTTGTATATGTTAATTACCAATCGACACTACAGTATATCTAAACCGACACTGCCTCACGTATTATTTTTATATTATTAAATGAAACTGCATGGTAGACTATTACCCGCCATACGTACGGTTTGTCGGTCGGTGCATATTGGGAACGCGATACCTGACCGAAACCGACCGGCCACACCGAGCGGGCCAACGCAGGACCCCCGACCGCTGCGGTCGGGGCGGAGTCCCATGGAAAACGACAGAAGGCCTGCGGCACGTGGTAGTGTTCCTTAGCAGAGGACCCGCGGGTGCATGGCGGCCACGCGACCGACATGTCGAGACCCCGGACTTCCACCCTCAACCCCTATAAGTACCCAAATTTGTGACGCTGAGAAGGACTTTTGGACTCTTGGCTTGACGGGGAACTGCTCGACCCACTGTTGATCATCCCGAACTCAAGCCTAGACACACGCACGGAACCGTAGAGGCATCCGTATATACTTTATCACTGTAGTTATATCAAAATGATAAAGTAGTTGTGGTGAAATGAAACTGCAGTGTATATAAAATGAAACTGAATAACATTTCACATATTTGAGTGTATATTGTAAATGAAGCTGTAATTATATCAAAATGATCCTTTAGTTGTGTTTTAATAAAACTATAGTGTATATAAAATAAAATTAAATAACATTTTCACATATTTGAATCTATAAATATCGAATGAAACTGTAGTTATATCGAAATGAAGTTGTAGTTGTGTTGAAGCGAAACTGTAGTGTATACAAAATGAAACTGAATAACAGAGTTACTTTTTGCGGAAGGGTGCGGAACGGTGGAAAACAGATGCCGTTTCTTTTCATTAAACAAAACGATGTCGTTTTGATGCACGGTGCATAATCGATTATGCACCGCGGTGCACGATATAATTTGCCGATACTCTCTTGGTGGGCCAGTCTCTCCGTCTATCTGGTCCAAGGAAATTGGTGGCAAATTATGCCCTGGAAACGTGTTCGCCATGAATGGTGAACATGGATCCAAACGGTGCCGTTTTTACGGGGAAAAAAAAAATTCGCTAATGTGGTGTTAACGGCGCGCGTTAGGTCAGATTATGAATTTTCTGTTATGAGATTATGAATGTACTGTAAATTCATAATCTCATAACAGAAAATCCATAATCGCATAAAAGAAAAACATTTATTAAATTATGAATTTTCTGTTATGAGATTATGAATTTACTGTAAATTCATAATCTCATAACAGAAAAGTCATAATCTCATAACAGAAAATTCATAATCGCATAATAGAAAATTCATAATCTCATAAAAGAAAATTCATAATTTCATAACTGCACATTCATAAATCCATGCAATTATGAATGTGCAGTTATGAAATTATGAATTTTCTTTTTATGAGATTATGTTGAAGAAGCTTGCGCGAAGAGGAAGTGAAACCGCAAAATGTGAAAATGAAGAAGAAAAGACGCGCGATTAATTAAGAAAAAAAAAAAAGATAACGGTGCACTGTTACCGTCATGGTGAACACGGTTTCATGGCATAACGATCCGAAATTGGTGAGCCGGGCCTCAGAGACCCAAAATGCCAATGGCCCATATACGATGATTCTTGAGCCCACAAGGTTGGGCTTTTATAACCAAACCAAGAACTCTGCCAGGCCCATTTTGTATCATGACTCTTCAAAGGGGTTCTGGAGCGTTATGCATGGTGCATACGGATGCAAAAAGACGTCATTTTGACGTCTAACTTAAAAAAATAATAATTCAGAATTGCATAATTACACATTCATAATTTCATCACATCCATAATTTCATAACTATACATCCAGAATTACATAACTACACATCCATAATTTCATAACTATGAATCTAGAATTGCAAAACTACACATCCATAACTTCATAACTATACATCCAGAATTGCATAACTACACATCCATAACTTCATAACTACACATCCAGAATTGCATAACTATACATCTAGAATTTCATAACTAAAAATCCAGAATAAATGAACTAAAAAATGAATAACATAATGTTGTTGGGAATCGAAACTGATTTTTTTTTTTTTAAATAGGACACGCGTTTTGATGCAAAACGAAGTTGTTTTTGTATCCGTATGCACCATGCATGGTGTATACGGATAGTGGCGGAGCCACAATCACTCACCCCTCTGCAATTTCTTAATATATATACATTTATATGTAATAATCATTAAAGATTTTAGCAGCTCAATTGGTTGAACCTTGGTTATAATATAAAATGGCATGGGCTTCGAAACCCACCTGCACCACTTTTCTCTCTTCCCACCTTTTAATAAATGTTCGAACCCCACACTTTTCTTTCTTCCCACCTTTTAATAAATGTCCGAACCCCACCTGCACCACTTTTCTTTCTTCCCACCTATTAATAAATGTTTCTTTTTTAAATTAAAGTATTTATTAATATAATAATTTCTTTTCTACTCAATAATTTCTTTTCTACTCAAACTATTTTATCTAATTGATTATATTTTATATTTAATATTTATGAATATAATTTCTTTTCTATTCTAAAGATTTATTTAATTGGTTATGTTTGTTGTAGGAGATTATGCCCGATGGCCTTTAGCTCCTAACCGATGAACATAATCGATGAACATTGCAGAATAGATGATATTGGAAAAGGAGAAAGAGAGAAGAAAATATGTAGAGATAGACAATACTCATTCATCCTCAACCTTACAAAATGGGGGTACAACATATATAATAGACTAATAATAATGACAACAATAATGTTGACCGTTACAACCGTTACATATTCTAATCATAATGTCCACACTTAATATTATTTATAACACTCCCCCTTGGACATTATCTTACTATAACCATGCCTCGTTAAAAACTCGCTAGAAAAACCCTGTGGGAAAAAAACTAGTCGAGAAAAGAGTACAAGGTATATGGATAGTATATTTGAATACATTCATGCCTCGTTAAAAACTTCACTAGGAAAACCACGTGGGAAAAACCTAGTTGAAGAAAAGAGTACATGATATTTGTAAATTCATATATTGTATTGATTGCCTCATTAAAAACCTTAACTTATGAAAACCTCGTGGGAAAAACTTAGTTAAGGGAAAAAGAGTACAATCATAAGCCTTCAAGGCATAATCTTCAGGATTTTGGGGTTTGTCTATTTAAGTATTTGCCTTCAAGGCATAATCTTCAGGATTTTAGAGTTTGTCTATTTAGTTATATATAACCCCCCCCATTAATATATCATACTCATACCTCGTTAAAAACCACACTAGAAAAACCCAGTGGAAAAAACCTAGTGAGGAAAATAGTACATGGTATGTATATGATGCAGAAAGTATAACTATTAGTCTTTTTAAGACCCAATCTACAGGATTGACCAATCTATAGGATTGACTCGAGTGAATATACTTCTCGTCTCCCCCTGAAGATAACAATCTTCAAATTCTACATTGTTTAAAGTAAAATCATCGTTTCAAAAGGGTGTAGAGAAGGGATATGGTACAATCTTCAGGATTGTCTTTAGAATTTATCAAAGGATATGGTACAATCTTCAAGATTGTCGTTAGAATTTATCATATTTTCTCATGATCATCTGGACCAATAAAATTATTTATATTTTGTCGCTCCCCCTAAATAATTTTCTTTACCCTTGCATATCAATCTCATAGATATTTTGTAGGTATACATTTGCTAACTTGTCATTGGAGCAAATCTTCTGGACAAATATTTCATCACTCTTCTGGAGTTCATGTGGATCAAGGTATTTTATACCATGAAAAACTATATACGTTTTTATTTGTCCCAAGTATGATGACTTCATGTCAAAAGCATCAATATGAATATATGTACCTTGATCATCTCGTAACTTAAAAGTCGCTATGACAAAGCGAGAAAGTAATAACGAGATGATAATATACAAAATACATCTATAAGAACAAGTATTATCCCTTAGGCTTTAAGATGCTTAAACCTTGAATTGATTTATAATATATCAATCCAAGTCATGGCGTTTAACATAATGCCAATATTCAAATGACTTCTCGAAAGATGTATTTTATACCTTAAGGATATTAATTAACATCATTTCCTTTTCTTTCTAGGAGAATCACCAAATCACTCTTTACAAATTACAAAATGAAAATGCGAATTTGGGAATTTTCGGTCTCAAAGAAAAGGGTATTCAAAATGACGTTTTGAAGTATCGGACTTCTGGTCCTGAATCATCCTTTTAGGTAAAAATGGTCCTTATCTACTGCGGGAGATTATTTGGACATAGACTAAATAGTATGTGAAATTCCTTTTAAGGAAATGCTCGATCTACAGGTCGATATAATACTCGATTTTCCATCTCCTTTATTTTATAAATAAGCCCCTTAATAAGTACCTAATGGTACATATTCATTTTTATAATTTCCTTATTTTAAGAGGAAATTACTCAATCAATTGCTTCACTATTTTAAGTAAAGTAAAGCATTTGTACTTCAACAACAAACATGTTGTGATATTTACTTTCTTTCATTTTTGAGAATTATAAATCCATCAAGGATTTTCATATAAACATTAGTGTCTAATGACCCATAGTTTCTAGGTCATGACTTTAAAAGGCTGCATATCTAGAATTATTCTGCCAATCATGTAGCGGAACTTTTAATAATATTCATCATGGGAGAGTATACTTGATTATGGGTTTCTGCGTTAACCCTTAGGCTACAAACTCGCTTTATATCTCACCACCTTATCATTCTTGTTTTTCCTTTATACAAACACCATTTGTAACCTGCAGGGTTAATACTCCAATGGTGTATAAAAGAAATATGTTAGCGAGTTGAGCTATATATGCCTTTAATTGCTCTCTTTATATGTTAATCAATCTAGGTGCTTCTGGCACCTAATTCTGGATCCAGATTGTCATATAATATGAGCAATTTTGAAGGCAATTGTGTTGTCGACAACTTATAACATTTTTCAAGAATTTCTCCCATATATATAAAAAATAATTTTCAAAGTTAACCAGATTATAGCCATTTCCCGGATATTTATATCTGGTTGTTCCGCAACCCAGTATTATGAATATTTGGTGCACCTATAATTTTACTGGGGTTTTCTCGTCATCTGGACGATCATCTTAAAGATATAACTTTTTAAGATTTTTCAAGAGCTCTAAGATTTTCAAGAGTGACAAAAAACTTTACTAGATCTAGTTGTTTGTCGATTCTTTATTTTTCCTATCCCAATGAATCTCCCGTACTTCTGGCATCAAGGAGATATATGGTCCAATTTTGGGGAATATGTGTGGGACCTAGTCACTCTTTTTATGAAATAGATTATTTGGCAGATATGTTTGATTTCTTTCTGAACTTCCAGTTCAGTCTAATTGGTACGTGGATTTAATTTTTTGAAGATCATTTCATGAAATTTCTCGGCATTCCATTTCAATTTTGATCATATCTTCCCCTAATGCCGTGAACCGATTTTCATGCAGTCAGCGTATCCATCGCGTCTCTCTCAGGGGCTTTAAATATTGGAAACAATAGATGGAAGTTTAGATGGATACGCTATAGTGGTTATGTAATAGATTGGACTGTATTCATTAAGAATAGAAACGCAGATTAGGGAAATGTTTGTTTGAAAAACCACGTATTATATGTAAGGGGGAATAAGGATATGCAGTGTGCCGAAATTTTTAGCATAAATATTGCATTTCCCCATCAAGTATCCGGCACATTGAAATTTTGAAAAATAATGGTTTAGTAATAAGTCATAACTTTATTAATTAGCTAAACCATTTGGGTAAGAGCATAAGGTACTTGATACTCCGTCTTAATGCTTAATGTCATATAATAATCGTCGAAAATGGACGAAGTTCATAGGATAATCCGAAAATTAGGCATTATCCATAAGATACTAGATCATATCCTTCTTTTTAGATTATGAAAAACGAGTAACATATGTCTACTCACCAGATGAAGGATATTTGATCAAAGTAGGATATTTGATCGGATGAAGGCATTTCAATTTTAAAAAAATTGATGGAGTAAAAGTGAAGCTCTACCGGAACCCACAAAGGAAACCTTATCAATAATTGCAGTAAGAAGTTAGATGTTTGTATAAAGATCTTCCAAAATAAAACATCACTGAAATGATGTTGAATGAAAAAGTAGGTCATCAATATAACCAACAAGAGCGTTTGCTTCAGGCAAGGCAACTTGATTGGATTCAACATTGTGATGTTCATTTAGGTTTCAACAAAATGCTTCGGGATGTGGCACGCACATGATCGGTGCCTTTTTAACCAACAATTGAAGCATATTTGCTGCTGGGCCAGAATTATGATCATATGAATGTGGTTGTCGAGATGGATCATTTCACTGTTTATTCTGGTTTCGAGAGTTATTGTTCTTGCCACCTTGGCCTTACCTCTTCCCTGTCTTCTTACTCAGCCCCTCTTGGTGTTGCACAATTAGGTGACATCGTGTGCTTCGGGCACCGGTGCAGAGCCAGCTAGGCATGCACTATAGATTTGCGTCAACATGTGGTTGTGCTTCTACACTCATGGAAGGAGGGTGGTGTGGAAAAGAAGACAAGGGCTCGCCAATCAAATTCGTGCCAGAAACATTCTGCTTACGCAACTTTAGTTGGGACACAATTTGCGTATAGTTGATTTAGAATCAGGAATTTGATTTAAAGTTTTGAAAGGTCAAGGTAAGGCAGTCTAATTGCGATTTTAGAAAGGACCAATGAATATGTGCTAGTCAAATTTATCCTTCGGGGATTTCTATAAGGCATAATGGTCCTTTGCAGGAAGGTATTCAGGTGGCGTAAGAAAAATAAAGCGTTGGCTTTCTGGGCTGCTGCGTCGTTCATGAATTTCTCAATGATCATGTCTTCAAAGTGACGTAGGATCGAGATAAATTTGAATATCAAGAGCCCGGATGAAATAATCACTCCCGTCCAGAACAAGTGTGGTAATAGTAGCCAGGATGTATAACTTTTAAATCTATGCATACTAAGTCTGGCTAAATTCGAAGGTCCACTTTAAAGCATAATGCATAATAAAAAATATTATGCTAATATAACAGAATATGCATAGAAATTCATAAAATCATATGATCCAAAATTGCACAAAGTAGCAATTTTATTTTATGAGCATATATTCAATAATAAATTGATTGGCAATTTGCAAACAATATAGTTCTCAATGCTTTAAAAGAAATTAAATTGCCGGCCCAAAACAATTTATATATATCAATCAGAATAAATCACGCCCAAAAAAAAAAAAAACAAATCTTGTTCAATTAATTATGAGCACAAAAAGGAGCCCAAGGAAATTTTTCAAAAAGAAAAACGCTGATAAATATATCAAAAAATTGTGCCAATGAAATCGTATATATTATGTTCGGTTGCTTATTAGGCCTAAAAGGGAGCCCAAAACGTAGCACAATTTAACAGCAACACCAAAAAGGCCTTATGACATATATTCTGAATATTTCTAGGTTCGACAAAATAGAATATGGCAAAAAAAACATAACCTCAAACCCTCAATATTAGGGATTTACTTCCGTAGCCAGCGGCGTATAGAAAAAGGGCGGAGGTCGATCGAAAAAAAAGGAAGACAGGGAACCATCAACGTGGCTAGCCCCATAGCGATCGACGACCAGCGCTGCCGCCGCCGCCCTCCGTCGGGTCGTCGGGCACCCACCGGGACGCAGCAACGTCGCCGGTCACAGACAGCAGCGGCACTGCTTCACGGGGGCCAATTGACGCGGTGAAACAGATGACAGCAACAACGACCATCATCGTCGGTCCTCTCTCTGCCGGAGAGAAAACAGCCGCATCGACAAAGCCCAGCGCCACATACCACCGGCGGAGCGAAGATGCCACAGCCATCGCCGCCGCATCCGTCCATCGGAACGCGGCCAGCCAAGCAGCGACAACCACACTTGCCGTCGCTGCTATCTCTGAGCGCCACCATCGCGATGCTGCTGCCGCTTACCACCGGACGCAGATTGAACGCAAACTGCGACGTATTTAGATCGGCCAAAACAGGTTTTTGTTTTTTCATTTTTCCGAAAAAAATATTCGAAAAATTTGTTTTTCGAGAAAAAAAATCGGATTTAATCTTCGGAAAAAATGTATATATTCGTGCGAAAATATATACCCAGAATGTGTATACAAAAACTTCGAAAAACATAAGTGTATCATCATATGGCATGATGTGGATTTGATTTATAATTTTTCGAAAAACATACATGCTGAGAAAAAACTTGTTCGAAGGTGTTTTTGAATAAAAAAACGAAAATTTTGCTTTGAAAAAAAATTGTCTTGTTTTTCGTTTTTTTTTTCGACGGTTCAAAGCAGAAACTACCAATTTATGTTCATATATTTCAATGTTTATATAGAAATTGAGCAAACACAGTGCATAAACAAATATACATAGGATATGTATCATAGGATATAAACACATCACATATCAAACAATATCCGAAAGCATATAACCATCAAATAGATAGACTGAATTTCCATGATAGAATTATGCATGAAATTTCCAGAATATAGTTATTCAAATATGAACATACCGTTCACCGGGATTGAGCGGCTGATAACGTGTTGTAGGAGATTATGCCCGATGGCCTTTAGCTCCTAACCGATGAACATAATCGATGAACATTGCAGAATAGATGATATTGGAAAAGGAGAAAGAGAGAAGAAAATATGTAGAGATAGACAATACTCATTCATCCTCAACCTTACAAAATGGGGGTACAACATATATAATAGACTAATAATAATGACAACAATAATGTTGACCGTTACAACCGTTACATATTCTAATCATAATGTCCACACTTAATATTATTTATAACAATGTTTTATATTTTGCTATAAATATTTTTAAACATTTAAAGGTGTTTTAAAATTTCACCCTACCCAAGTATAGTTTTGGCTCCGCCTCTAAGTAGTCTATCATAAAACATTTTATTATAATTTATAATATATTTGGACCATATTATAGGTGTTTGATATTTTGACATTAACAATTCTAACGTCATTTTAAGTATGCCTCCACTGATATAATTTTCTGGATCCGCCACTGTATACAGATGCACAACATAATTTGCCGTGGTTCTCTGCTCGTAAGAGTAGTTTAGAGGAGCCATTGAAATTGGACTACAAGGTCGCTAAATCTTCAAAGTTGGGAGCCCATGTTTTGTCCCACCCCAAATTCAACGGCAATTTATATCGTGCACCAGGGCGCGCATTGTATTGTGCGCCCTGATGCAAAACGGCGTCATTTCACATAATTGTATAAAAAATACACATAAGTGTATAAATAAATACACATAATTATATAAACAAACACACATAATTGTATAAAAAAATACATATAATTGTATAAAGAAATACACATAATCACGTCAGCTCCCTACCGCGCCTCTCAAAACGACGTCGTTTTGGGAGGCGCGGGACGCATAGTGTAATGTGCACCGTGGTGCAGGGTATAACGATTGAAATTCAACACCTCTTTGACTTATCTTCGTTTGGAAATTGATGGAAATTTGAAGACCTACACTTTTTATTCTGATATAGAAGAAAACAGGGCAGGATTTTAGGCTGTGCAAGCTGGGCTACCGCACAGGCCCCCAACTTTAGAAGGGCCCCAAATTTTAAAGGTCCAATATTTAATTTTTACCTAGCTAGTTTATAAATAAAAATTAAAAGTTTTTAATTAAACTTAAAAAGTTCCATGAAGAGATGGTAAGAATGTGTATTTTTTGTATTTTAATTTGGAGGTCAAAGGTTCGAAACTTACATGTATTAATTTTAAAAATTGTGATTTTGGTAGGGCCACATTTATTTACTAGAACAGGGCCACCAAAATTTAAAATACGGACCTGGAAGAAAACTTCCATTGGGGTGAAAGCTTTAAGCTATTTAAAGAAGTTTTCAACTTTTTGTTTTTCTAAAACATATTTTATTTTAACTGTATTGTCCAGGTTGTTCTCGAGTTCATTTTGTATTGTTTGTTTGTATTAAAGACATCTTTGAAGGACTGGTCCTTGAATGGGGGACCAATATAATCATCCAAACATTATTGATACACTGCACATTCATCCTCATGTTTAAATAACTCAAGTACTTTTAATATGAGTCGTTTTTTTTTTTTTTTTTTTTTTTTTTTTTTTTTTTTTTTTTTTTGGTTTTATGCATGATATTGATGGAAAGGTTATTGTAGACTAAATTTGTTAAACATTAATTTTTTTTATTATAAATAATATTTTTTTAATATATATTGTAATGATTGTTAGGGCATTCTCATCTCTTTTGCCCTTTTATTCTCATTTTGTGATCCTAACACTATCCCATCGTCACTCAATTTCTTCTCTTATTTTCTTTTCAATCGTTTTCCCCTTTCTCCCTATTTTGTGAACCCCTCCCATATTAAACTTGTAAGCTTATGAAATAAAGGTAATATTATCATTAAATCCCAAAACAGAGCATACTAGTCATAAGTGTATGGGGTGTTATGTCACATCTGAGCTGGAGAACTCAGATGCACAGGCTAAACTATCTAATTATTCTCAACAACGTCATTACATCATTATGGCACGCAGACCGAATAGAAAACTAACTATCTAAGCCTCGGGTCCTCTAGCGCGCTCCGGAGCTAATCATCTGTGCCTGAAAGCCAAATATATCTGTTCAGCGAATAATGCTGGTAACCCACTCCAACGCGTTGAAATACAATATATATATATATATATATATATATATATATATATATATATATATATATATATATATATATATATATGTGTGTGTGTGTGTGACAGGATAATAGGGCTAGCACCCGACCCGGATCATAAGTGTGCATCTGACCCGGCACCATAGTTGACCCGACACCGCATCGATGCTCCAACGGTTAGAATTCCAACAGGTGTCACATCTAATGTCATTGAAGCCACCATTGATGAGAGAGAATTAAAGCCTCAACGCCTCATTCATGACTCTTCATATTCCTGCCGTTAGCTCAGCTCCCCAAGGATGTCTCTTCATGTTGTTACTGTTAGGACCTAGCATAAATAGAACTTCCCTCAGCTGAGCAGCACACACTGTACTTTCTATACTGAGAGAAGAAGCAATACAACTATTGTTACATCTATTGTTACTTTGTCACATCATTTGTTATTCTAATATTATTACCGGTAACGTTATTACCGTCATTGGTGCTTTCATTGAGAGCCTGAGTCCAATACTCAAGCAGGCTACGACAAAAACTCATTCCTCTTTCAAAAGCAAGCTTGAAAGAATGGCGTCCCGCAGCTCCCACGGTTCTCCCAACGTGAACAATGGCAATGTGAATAATGGCAACGCCTCAGGTGACCTCCGTGACCTACTCACCAACAATCGCGGAGGGGACCTCCGAGAACATCTCAACAACGGGAGGCCAGGGGACCTTCGAGATCAACTCAACAATGGAGGAGACCTTCGAGACCAACTCAACAATGGAGGAGACCTCCGAGACCAACCCCACAATGGAGGGGCGAACCAAGTCATGAACCTCCAGGCGACTGCCGATGTCATTCAGCAAGCAGTGACGGCGGCGCTAAATCAGGTGGCGGTGGGACTGCAAGGTCAAGTGCCCCCGCCGCGGCCCCAGGAAATAAGGGTGGAGACCCAAAGAAGTGCACCGGCTAGACGACAACCAGGCCCTTCTCAATCTGCACCAGAACGACTGGGACAAAGGGCGCCCGTGCAGCAAAGATTAGGATCACGGGCCGAGGGATCCTCTACCAGAGGTCCTCGCCAACACGAAAACAGAGAAGCCGAGAGATCACCCACAGAGGAGGTGGGCGAGTCTCGGGAGCCGACCCCACGCCAACACGTTGATGAGTCGGCCTTACGTCGACACTTGGAGGAGCGACGCGTCGAAGAGCCGGCTCCGCGACGGCGGGAAAGCGACGCGTTGATGAACTAGCTCCACGACGACACATGGAGGAGCGGCAGCCGGCCCCGCGCCGGCACCCTGACGAGTCGGCCCTGGTCGAGAGGCTGCAGAGAAGAATCGAGGAGTTAGCAAGAAGGGTGGAGGCACGGGAGCAGTTGCCGGAACCCGAGGTACGGATGACAGCACCATTCTCCCCAAGCATCATGGAGGTACCTTTGCCGAGGGACTTTAGGTTGCCCGCTATCAAGGAGTACACGGGGGCCATTGACCCACGTGTCCACATGACGAGGTACAAGGCTGCTATGGTAATGATCGGGGCAGGGGACGCCATCATGTGCCGAGCGTTCTTGTCCACCCTGGATGGAGCGGCCCAAGACTGGTTCAACACCATCCCAGATGGGTCGATCCAAAACTTTGGGGAGTTGTCCAAGAGCTTCCTAACATACTTCTCCGGTAGCATACAGCGTAAGAAACCCTTCTCTCACCTCTGTGTAGTGAAGCAAGATAGAGGTGAGAGCCTAAAAAACTTCCTAATCAAATGGAAAAAGGAAGTCAATAATGTCTACGACTGCGACTCCAAGGCGGCGATCCCAATATTTATCCATACCTTAAGATCAGGGTATTTCCACAAGCAGCTGAACGCCCACCACCCCCGTTCTTACGAAGATTTGATGAGGACGGCTAGCCGCTATGCCGAGGCAGAGGACGTCGACAGGAAAAAGAAAGATGAGGAGGACGACAGGAAAAACGGGAAACCTGGGAAAGCTGGTCCGCCCAGCCAGGCACCACTCTCGAACCACCCGACCGCAGGGAAGGGCCGAGACTACGAACGACCTCGCCTGGTCCCCTTGCGTAATTTAACTCCTCTTACCCATCCCGTCAGTGTCATTCTAAAGCAAGCTGAGGAGATGGGAATGGTAGAATTCCCCGAGGAGTGCATGAAGGTCTCCCCAAAGGCAGACCAAACAAAGTACTGCAGGTTTCATAGGCATGCCGGACACGATACGGATGAGTGTCACGTTTTGAAGAGACAAATAGAAGACCTCATCCAGCAGGGCTACTTCCGACATTTCGTCAAGCGATCCAAGCAGCAGCAACAGCCGCAACACAATCCACCAAAAAATGTCTGGATGAATGAGGATGACACCGAGCCGTCCACCTTAAACGCCAAAAAAAGAGACCACGACCAAATATCTGAGCAGAGTGATAGCGAGAAAGAAACCAAGGTGGCGCCCAGACGACAAAAGAAGCACACCATACACTTTATCTATGGTGGACCCGCAGGGGGCGACACGCCCGCAGAAAGAAAGAAGTGGAGCCGACAGATATACGTGGGAGAAGTGGCGAGTCTTCCTAGAGAAAATAAACAGAGACAGGAGGTCATCACCTTCTCTAATGATGACCTCCCAGAGGGCCCGCTACCCCATCGTGACGCCCTGGTGATTGAGATGGACGTCAACGATGTCATTATCCGCCGCATCTTAGTCGACACGGGAAGCTCAGTCAATGTGATGTATTACGATGCCTTCACCAAGTTGGGGATACCTAGGAACCAGCTCAAAGAAGTACGTACCCCACTCTCTGGATTTACGGGTGATTCAGTGGAGACGGAGGGGTCGGTGGCCTTACCAGTGGAGATAGGCACGAGCCCTAACATTCGCAAACTTGACATGGAATTCATCGTGGTAAGACTCACTTGTGCGCACAACATCATTTTAGGGAGGCCGGCACTGGAGGACCTCAAGGCCATAGTGTCGGTGGAACACTTGTGTATGAAGTTCCCTACTCCGAATGGGATAGGGGTCGTCAAAGGAAACCAGCGAGCAGCCCGCAGTTGTTACGTAAAAGCATGCAAAAAGATTGGCGGAAAGAATCCACAAGCCCACACCATTTGCAAAGATGATCGATCGGGTACGGAACTCAGAAAATATAATTAGATATTATCAGTAATACGATGCAGTCGTGGCCCGCCCAGACCTGTAAACAATATTTAGTAATCATGGTCCAACCAGGTTACTTCGCTCTCAAATAAAAAGGTTTTCAAAACCACATTCAATCAACCACGGCCGTCACTACACTCTAAAAATAAAAAAATAAAAAATAAAAAAAAAAAAGGGTCGAGGCGAAGCCTCGACCACACGAAAAAAAAAAAAAAAAAAAAAGGGTCGAGGCGCACGCCTCGGCAACTCGAAAAAAAAAAAAACAAAAAAGAGGGTCGAGGCGACGCCTCAGCCACATGGCCGGGGCACACGCCTCGGCCAGATGGCTGAGGCCGCGCCTCAGCCCAAGGACGAGGTGCACGCCTCGGCCTCCTGGTCGAGGCGACGCCTCGGCTAGATGGCCGAGGTAATGCCTCGGCTAAGGCCGCGCCTCAGCCCAAGGCCGAGGCGCACGCCTCGGCCACTCGAAAAAAAAAAAAAAAAAAAAAAAAGGGGTCGAGGCGCACGCCGAGGCCAAGTGGCCGAGGCAACGCCTCAGCCACATGGCCGGGGCTCACGCCACGGCCAGATGGCTGAGGCCGCGCCTTAGCCCAAGGCTGAGGTGCACGCCTCGGCCTCCTGGTCTAGGCGACGTCTCGGCCACTCGAAAAAAAAAAAGGTTCGAGTCGCACGCCTCGGCCAAGTGGCCGGGGCGCACGCCTCGGCCAAGTGGCCGGGGCGCACGCCTCGGTCAAGTGGCCGGGGCGCACGCCTCGGCCACATGGCCGGGGCACACGCCTCTGCTAGATGGCTGAGGCCGCGCCTCAGCCCAAGGCCGAGGCGCACGCCTCGGCCTCCTGGTCGTGGCGACTCCTCGGCCACTCAAAAAAAAAAAAAAAAAAAAAAAAAAAAAAAAAGAGGGTCGAGGCGCACGCTTCGGCCAAGTGGCCGAGGCGACGCCTCAGCCACATGGCTGGGGCTCACGCCTCGGCCACTCAAAAAAAAAAAAAAAAGGGGTCGAGGTGCACGGCTCGGCCAAGTGGCCGAGGCGACGCCTCATCCACATGGCCGGGGCGCACGGCTCGGCCAAGTGCGCCTCTCGGCCGTGGCCGAAGCGCAGTGCCTCGGCCACAAGGCGAGGCACCCGCCTCAGCCAGGCTGAGGCGGCGCCTCAACCCGAAGCCGGCCCACGCCGAAAAAAAAAAAAAAAGTAATGTTAAACCGCAGAAATCGACGGATGGTGACAAGAACTGATAGAAAGGTGCTCAAATTGCTTAGGCAGGAAGGGATCTGGAAAACAAAATCGCATATCCTAACTCAATCAGGATGGCACAGTATCACGATTGATTCAGCCTTACTCCCAAGTCAACTCAAACACATTCGTAGACTCAGGAGTAGGGGGGACTGGTGACAGGATAATAGGGCTAGCACCCGACCCGGATCATAAGTGTGCATCTGACCCGGCACCATAGTTGACCCGACACCGCATGGATGCTCCAACGGTTAGAATTCCAATAGGTGTCACATCTAATGTCATTGAAGCCACCATTGATGCCACCATTGATGAGAGAGAATTAAAGCCTGAACGCCTCATTCATGACTCTTCATATTCCTGCCGTTAGCTCAGCTCCCCAAGGATGTCTCTTCATGTTGTTACCGTTAGGACCTAGCATAAATAGAACTTCCCTCAGCTGAGCAGGACACACTGTACTTTCTATACTGAGAGAAGAAGCAATACAACTATTGTTACATCTATTGTTACTTTGTCACATCATTTGTTATTCTAATATTATTACCAGTAACGTTATTACCGTCAATATGAAAACCATTTTGAAGCCAGAAGATATATACTTAGGAGACTCTAGTTTTAAAACCGAGAATAGACTCAATAAGTAGGGACAAACACATTGAACAGATATAATCATGCATATAAAGATACTAGCATATATCCTCAGGTCACAAGATTACTTCACATCATTCATATCATTATTCAATCATTATCTCAACACATAAGCACACTTTGGTGGCGCCACAGGACCAACCGCATGCCCATACATGAGGGCCAGCGCATATAGCGCTAACACGGCCCCGCAGCACCCTGCCTCGTATCGCAACACAAAGGGGTTGATCGCAACCAACCGATGAACCGCAGCTCATCATAACGTTTGATCGCAACCAAACGGTGGACCGCAGCCCAAGAAGTGTATTTCTGATCGCAACCAGATTATGAACCGCAGCTCATGTATAACGTTTGAACGCAACCAAACGGTGGACCGCAACCTTATATAATATTTATATACCTGACCGATCGCAACCGGCCTCGTTAACAGCCGATGGTTCTCAACCCATCCAACTGCCCGTATAGACAATTTGATCGCAACCAAATTGGGGTATCATGCACACATAACACATAGCAAGCACATGCAACCACATTAACACATTGGGATGGGGGAGAAAACGTATAAATAAACTTATGCGTGGTCATCCACATACTAGGAATATTCCTAAGGGGTTCATACATCTTCCACCTAGGCCAACGAGATACCAATTCAACTTGCGTGCAATACACAAGACTCTTTTATCCTATGAATGGTACCCAAAACATCAAGCTAGACTCAGGCACGACAAACGCGGTTCGTTGGGACACCTCGGGGGTCAGGGAAACATCAAACGGGGAAAACCACCAACCTACTTGGGAATTTCCAGCGGGTGACCGGCGGGTGAAGGCCGGCGGCGAGACTGCTGGGCAACGGGTGCCCGGCCTGCCCGCCGGCTGCCCGCTACTGGCGACGCCCATAGGGGCAGTGGGTAGGTGGCGGGTTCCCCTACCCCACCTACCCCCCACTAACTCTTTTGCAATATTTCGGTCCCGGAATCTTTCGTTGAACCCGAAACCATGTCTAGGCACTTTTAAACACAAATAATGACACCACGTAGTCAAATTATTGATCAAAACCAAGAATCATATTGAACACATCCTAACATGACTTCTAAACGTAATCAACACCCGAACATGCGAAATCCCACCCAAATAAACCAAGAATATCACAATACGAAATTCACGATTCAATCTAGGGCTCAAATCATATTTAAATCACAAAATTCATACTTTATCTTTAAAATCAAGATTTATCAAGAACGACACATAATTATCAAGATCCCCTTATAATCATCAAGATTATCAAGATTTACACATAAGATCATCTCATCAACATCAAGATTATATCATAATCATCATAAAAGATTTATCAAGATGCAAGCATAGAATAAGGAGCCAAAGAAGAAGAGTATAACAAGGAAAATAGGTTTTGTTGAGACATGGGTTACCTCTTAGCCTTAATTAGAATCCTTGGCTATAAAGGTTCTTTCTCTAAGATCTCCTCTTCTTGATTTCTTCTACGTTTGGTGATAGGGGAATTCTTGAGAATTCTTGTGTGGTGAAATCTATTGTGGTGTGAGTTCTAGGTGCCTCCTATGTCCTTATATATATATATATCTAAGAGTCCTAGTTAGGGTCTAAATGGTATGGGTTTACTAATTCTATTTCTTATAGGACTAAGGGTTTGGTTTAGGGATAAGGGTCCATGGTCTATGGTGGACCCTTCCTAATTAATTAAGGGGATTTAATTCTCTTTTAGGGTTAAGTAATTAAATAATTAATTTGGGTTAGCGGCCGTAACACGGGGTGTTACAGTTCACCTTGCCTTGTGAAATCTGGTTCAAAATAATGCTATTTTGTTAAAGTAGCTTTGGGTTTTTTTTTTTTTTTTTTTTTTTTTTTTGTTTTTTTTTTTTCCTTTTACTTTGGTCACATTTGTAGTAGGTACATAATCTCTTAACTATAGATATATAAATTTAAACATGTAAGTACATATGCGTTAATTAACTGTAAGTGTATCATGTTAAGTAATTCTAAAAATGTTCTAATTAAAGTTCATAATATGTGAATTTGTATGATATATTTAATATAATATAATATATAATATATCTATATATATACTTGAGAGAGGAAGAGAGAAATCAAATAAATGTTTATTGCATTCCTTCATGATAATAAGATGCTTTGTAATTGAACATATTTATAGTAAAACATGAATAACAATAATCCTAAATTGATGCTAATAATGCTCCACGTATTGCTGCGAACTCCACGTATTGATGCTAAACTAATGATTCACATGCTCCATGTATTACCATGTTGCAATCCCATGTACTACTAATGCTAAGCATGACCCACGTACTATTTTAATTTCTAAGAAACTAATTGCTACTTGGTTTAATAATTATATTATTATTATTATTATTATTATTATTATTATTATTATTATTATTATTATTATTATTATTATTATTATTATTATTATTATTATTATTATTATTATTATTATTATTATTATTATAATATTGCCTCCTTTAAACCAAGTTGGATATATTGGTCATCCCAATTTCTTTCTTCAATTTGAAAAAATGTCTCCGTTTTCAACGGCTTCGTAAAAGTATCTGCAACTTGACATTCACTAGAACAATACCTAGTGTTGATTTGTTTTTTAGCAACCAACTCTATGATTTTGTGATACTTGATATTAATGTGTTTGCTGGGACCATGAAAGGCAGGACTTTTAGACAACGAAATTGCTGACTTGTTGTCACAGAAAATAGTTGTAGATGCTTCCTGCTTGTGTTGTAAAAACTCCAAAGTTCTCCTCAGCCAAACTGCTTGAGTAGCATAGTTTGCTGCTGTAATATATTCTGCTTCTGCGGTTGAAAGTGCTATAATTTGCTGCTTCTTTGAAGACCAAGAAAATATAACTGAACCAAGATAGAAGGCATATTCTGACGTGTTTTTTCTGGTCTCCACATCTCCAACCCAATCACTGTCTATATATCCAACAAGTTTCACTACTTCATTAGTAGAGTAAAAAATTCCATCATTACTCGTACCTTTGACATATCTCCCAGAATTCGCTTTGCTGCAGCAACATACTTCTTTTGTGAAATAAAGATTCCACCATCCATTTGAACAACCTTAAGGCCAAGAAAGTAAGACATAAGCCTATATCAGTCATTTTAAACCTCTTAATGAGTGCCTCCCTGAATTCTGAGATTTGCTTCAAGTTATTTCCAGTAAAAACCAAATCATCAACATATAGACAGATTATAACAATATCACCAGAATCTGTGCATTTGGTATCTCATAAAGTGTGCTCATGAGGACATCTCATAAAACCACTTTCGAAAAAAATATGAGTCCATGCAACCATACCATGCCCTAGGCTATTGTTTCAAGCCATATAGAGCTTTTCTCAACCTGTAAACTTTATTTTCCTCCCCTTTCTTCACAAATCCTGTAGGTTGCTCAACATATATCTATTCTTCAAGAAAATCATTCAAAAAAGCATACTTAACATCCATTTGATGCAATTTCCAATCATTTTGAGCAGCAAGAGAAATAACCATTCGAACTGTATCAGGTCTACTTACTGGAGCAAAAACCTCAAAATAATCAATACCTGGTTTCTGCTTGTAACCCTTTGCTACCAACCGTGCCTTAAAATAGTCAATTTCTCCATTTGACTTGTATTTCGTTCTGTAAACCCACTTTACTCCAATTGGCTTCTTTCCAGGAGATAAATCTGTTAACTCCCAAGTACCATTGTTTTCAATGGCACGTATCTCCTCATCTATCGCCTTAAGCCAATAAGTTTCTGTAGCAGCCTCCTCAAAGGATAGAGGGTCACAATCTGTAAAAAGAGAAAATTGAACAATTTTTTCATCAAACATGTCATTATCATGACCCAAAACATAATCTTGTAAGCGAGCTGGTAAGTGGCACTCGCGTTGAGATCGTCGAACTGATGGCTCTGGCTGTGAAGGAGACTGGACATTATCTGGAATCGGTTGTTCTTCAACAATATTTTTAACAACAGGAATAACAACTGACCTTTCATTTTTAGCTGACCAATCCCAAGCACCATATTCATCAAAAGTGACATCACGACTTATAACAACCTTTTTAGTTTCAAGATTGTATAGTTTATAAACCTTTGAAGCGTCACTATAACCAATGAATATGCACTTCTCACCTTTATCATCCAACTTCTTTCTCAATTGATCTAGCACATGTGCATATGCCAAAAATCTAAAAACCTTAAGATATCTTATAGATGGTTTTTCACACTCCAAGCTTCTCCAGGTGTCTTATCACGGGCACTCTTAGTTGGACACCTATTCAAAACATAGCCAACACAAGCAGCAGCTTCTGCCCAAAAAAGGCTTAGGAAGATTCTTAGATTTCAACATGCACCTCACCATATCCATGATAGACCTATTCTTCCTCTCAGTCACTCTGTTTTGTTGTAAAGTGTATCTAGCTGTCATCTGGTACTGAATATCCTTCTCTTTCAGAAAATTATCAAAAGAAATATATTCTGTACCTCTATCAGTTCTCAATATTTTAATTTCATAACCACTTTGTTTTTCAACAAAAGTCGTAAATTGATTTCATTATGAATTTATAGAAATAAGTGTACAACTATATATAAGCTGTATATTTGTTTAAAATAAAAAGAATATATATATATATATATATATATATATATATATATATATATATATATATATATATGTTTATATTCAAGTGAGAACCAATAACTAGTTGAGAACTAGGAACTCATCCAACCCATTAATTAATGTGATTCCAACGGTCGAGATGGATCCAGGAATGGAAAATAAAGTGATCAGTCATGTAATTGTAAGGGTGTTTTTGTCAGAATGATTTGAATCAAAATATTAGCTATTATTCTAAAAATATTCTGTGCGTGATTATAGGAAGTCTAATCATATAAGGATTCGAAAATTCTAATCATATAAGGAATTGGTCTTTCACCAACAAAAAAAAAAAAAGGAATTGGTAGTATCTTCTCACCGTTTAGAGGGCAATACAAGTTGTGACGAAGACTCTGCATTCAGAGACTGGTTCTATCGGTGGGAGTTAGCGATATTCTGTGCATGATTATAGGAAGTCTAATTATATAAGGATTTGGTCGCTTTTGTATCTTCTCACCGTTCAGAGGGCAATACAAGTTGTGACGAAGACTCTGCGTTCAGAGACTGGTTCTATCGGTGGGAGTTAGCGTCATTGTCAGAGGGTAATTAATACAAGTTGCGACAAAGACTTTGAACGGCGATGGAAGGTTCAGTAGCTGGTGAGTTTTTTTTAATCCCTTTGATACAGCGTACCTATGCGGAGTCCGACTAGGGTGTGTGCATGTGTTGTCTTTTTTAGTGCATATGATAAATTTGTTATTATTTTGTTTCGCAGAGCATGCTAGTCATACTGGTGGTTCCGAAGGTTGTGTCATGGAAATTTCCCCTGGAAATAAGAAATATTGGACTCCGATCTGCGATCCGTCAATTAAGCCAGTGGTTCCCAAATGTTGACGATGCTATTGAGTTCTATGCAAAATATGCAGGAATAGTTGGGTTTGATATACGTCGAAGCTCAGAAAAGAAGGACGGGTAGGGAGAGATTTTGATGAAGTACGTATTGTGTTCCCGTGAGGGGTTTAAACAACCAACTATTTTAAGTATTGGGGCGAATGGATCGCGTGGTGAAACTGGGACAGAGGTTATTAGGCGTAGGACATCGAATAGGGTGGGGTGTAATGCACGGATTATGTTTAAGCGGGTAGGAAGTGGAGGATTTGTCGTGTTTTCGTTAGAAGAGCGGCATAATCATTGTATGTGTTCAGAGGTGTCAAAAACATTTTTTAGAGTGAAGCGGAAGTTGGATCTTGGCCATCAGATTTTCATTGTCAAATGTGCCAAAGCAAATATTGGGCCCGTTAAATCTTTTAAATTGTATAAAGAAATGGTAGGTGATTATTCAAAAATAGGGGCAACCAGTGTGGAATTCTGTAATTTCAGACGTGATATGATGGCTTATATTGAGACTGGAGATGCGCATCTAGTACTTGCCAAGTATCGGCAGAAAAAAGAGGTGTGCCCGGAGATGTACTTCGAGTACGATGTAGATGAGTATGACCATTTATGTCGGGTGTTTTGGGCGGATCCAGTGGCTAAAAGGAACTTTGCACGGTTTGGGGATGCAATGTCGTTCGATGCCACGTATAGTACGAACAGGTAATTTTTTTTCTTTGTTATTCCTTGTGTACGGTATTATGAAGTTGTGTGCACAGTGATTGTGTTTAATAGTGGTAGGCGGGCGGCATTCTAACCTTTTTTTGCGTCCAGGGATTTGTGCATCACAGGTGCTATGATTGTGCACTATGGGGACGATGCATTATGCTTATTTGCATGCATGAGTGCAATGTGTGCATAGTAGGCCATATTAAATTATTAATATGCATGACATGTGTAATTTGTTGATAATTAATTTGGGTGGGGTACTATACTACTATGTGCTTTTAAAGTTAATAAAATGTTGTACTATCTATTAGCATGTTTAAATAGTACTTTGTAGTTAATAAAATGTTGTGTCTGCCATAATGTGTTATGAGTCATAATCCTTGTTCGTTGACGTGATATGAGCAAGTATAGCCTGGTTTTTGTTCCCTTCACTGGAGTGGACCATCACAAGAAATGCATTACATTTGCTATAGGGTTAATATCTAAGGAAGATGTAAAATCGTATGCCTGGCTGCTTGAGAATTTCAAGAAATGCATGGGGCATGTGCCGCAGTTGACCGTGACCGATCAAGATCCCGCCATGAAGAGTGCCGTTGCACAGGTGTTTGAATCAACTCGCCATCGTTTCTGTATGTGGCATATCATGACCAAGGTTAGCGAGAAGGTAGGGTCAACATTGGCAAAGAACGAAGAGTTTCGTGGGGCATTGAATGCTATTGTGTGGAATGAGAAACTTAAAATTGAAGAGTTCGAGGTTAGGTGGCATGATGTTATGGAGAAGTACGGACTTAGTGAGCACAGATGGTTCAAGCAAATGTTTGAGGTACGTGAACTTTGGATTCCTTCATATTTCCACAACGTCTTCATGGGAGGGTTATTACGAACTACATCACGGTCAAAAGCATAGAATAGTGTATTCGGGAGTTACATGAGCCAACACGCAAGCTTAGTGGAGTTTTTCTTGCACTTCGAGGTGGCAATAGATACCCAGCGGCATAAACAAGCAAAGCTTAATGCGGATTGTGAAAGTAAGTTTCCAGAGATGAAAACCCCGTTGAAGATCGAGCGGCATGCCGCAGCTATTTACACCATAGCTATTTTTTATGATGTGCAAGTGGAGATTCATGCAGGGTGTGTCACGTCCCGAATCGTATCTAAGACGAGTGAGGACGATTCTATACACTTCGTGGTTGAAGATGGTGATGGGGGATTATTCGATGTGTACGCGAATAATGATGACTTGTCATTTGATTGCTCATGTCGAATCTTTCAAAGGGTTGGGTTGTTGTGCAGGCATGTGTTTGTGTTGTTAAAGGATTCCCGCGTAGACATCATTCCGCCGCAATATATTGTTGCAAGATGGACTCGAGCCTACAACAGCGAGGTGTGTAGGGAGGACAACATAGGTGTTGTTACGGATGCAAATTCTGCACTCACGCAAGTATGGAATGAGTTTTACAATTGTATCGGTCGTGCATGTGGAAATACCGACCGCCTGTTGGAGTTGGCAACATTATTGAAAGCTCATAGTGAGACATCCACAAATGGAAACCCGGCTATTACCCCAAGTACTGCTAAGGTAAGTGTTATCCATTCGTTCTGTGGCTCGCCAACGTCAGCCGATCAGGTTGTTCGGCCACCTAATATTGCTAAGAATAAGGGGTCTGGGAAGCGATTGAAATCGACAAGAGAGAAGATTGCCGAGAAAGCAACTGAGGCTAAACGGTTGTGTAGGACTTGCAAGCAGTTAGCGCACCATGATAGTCGTAATTGCCCCGAGGCGTAGGATCTTTTTGTTCGTCATAGTTTATTTCCGTTATTGTTGAATTTGATAATAAACAGTGACTTTGTATTCTCATAGTTTATTTCCATTACATGTTATTAGCTTTTGGGGTAGAACTTTCGTTGGTCATATTTTATTTTCGTTATTGTTGAATTTGATAATAAACAGTCACTTTGTATTTTCATAGTTTATTTCCATTACATGTTATTAGCTTTTTGCTTACCTTTTCTGAAAAGAAAGGCTTCCATGTGTCGCTCTCAGATATATTGAATTATACAATGTACATTAATTTCACGTGAGCAATCCAGAACTTTACCTATCCGTAAAATTGGGCATCAGGCCAAGCATGATTGAACTTGAGAATTATGGTATCAAAATATTAAAATCCAAAAGGCTGAGATGAAAACTAAAGTAATATCTATCTCATATCTCTCTGTATTCTTCAAAGCCTTCATTGCACTTGACCTTTCAACAAAGTGAACAAAACCATATTTGCTGTTTTCCTGTTCTGCTTTAGCAGGAGGTAGAACGACTTTGGTAATCTTTCCATGATGTTCAAATAACTCTTTCAGCTGATCCTGAGTAACATTTTTGGGCAAGTTCTTTACATACATTGCTTTAACCTGTAGGATAGCAAATCCATTGTCACCCACTTTGACCCTGCATGAGTGTGTTTCTACTTGCAAATAACAAGTCTAGTTCAGATCAAACCAGAAGGCCACTTTTTAACACGGCAAATGAATAAGAGTACAAGATTACTTTAGAAATCACACAAATGAATGAAGCTGTATAACTCGAGATTTTCTTCAACATATCAAATGAATGAAGCTGCATAAATATAGCAGATTCACACTTACGACACTGCTGGAAATATCGCGTTTTCCGTCCAACGTTTGTTGGACGGAAAACGCGATATATAGGTCGGAAACGACCTTTCCGTCCAACATACCGACCGAAACGAACGTTCGGAAAAACCATTGTGGGAAATTCCGTCCAACTACGGGTTTTCGTCGGAAATAGCGTCCAACGAACAAAAAATGGACGGAAATTCCGGATAGAATCCCACCATTTTAAAACGTGGGAATTTCCGTCCAATTTTTTATGTTGGTCGAAAGTTCTTACCAACGTTGGACGGAAAATGAGCATATCATATTTTTGTATTTTCCTTCCAATTGTTGGACGGAAATTCAGACGAACTGTTGGATGGAAATATCAAGTACTTAATGTTATAAATTTCCTTCCAACTGTTGGTAGGAAAATCTTAAATCATATTAAATATTTTTATTATTTTTATATTATCATAATTTTATTTATACCTATTATTATAAATTATATCATCAACAAATTAACGAACACACTAAATTTCAAATTGAATATATATATATATATATATATATATATATATATATATATATATATATATATATATATATATATATATATATATTGGAAATTTTACATTTATTAATAAAACTTTCAAAGTCTATACAAAGAGCTCAAAAGTGACTCTGCAAACTAACTCCAAATCTTACAACTAAGCTACTAAAATGGCACCAAGTGCCTTATGCATTCGTGGGTGCACCTCAGCCGTGCAAGGCATCCAAGGAGTCCCCCTCCTACTAAAGATTGAGCATCGCGGTCAAAGAAGGATAGGACTCTCAAACTGAGCAATGGCCTCCCTCACCCACCCTCACACCAACACACCTCCTTCTGTTCACATCTTACCCCTAACACACATCATCAAACCATTTCATTTTTCAATTCTTCTCATTTTTTCTTTTTTCAACATGCTTATGCATTGATTTTTTTTTCTTCAAAATTTCAGAATTGTTTCCTCCAACCAAAGCCAAGCCCCTATTTACCCACCCCACCAGACCAAGTGGATGCAGTCAAATAGGCAGTCCCACCTCATCAGCAGACAAAGGTTCATGCAGCTCAATCTAATGCAGCTCAATCTCAGTAATAGGGGAACCAAGTCTCCCTTTGCACAGCTGAGCTTCAATCACAGAAACATAAGCTACCTGCAAGCCAAGTAAATAGCATACAAGACTTCATTTCTGCAACTAAGCAATAGTGCAGATCAGTCACAAATCTAGGTTAGAGTGGCCTTATACTACCACTGTTCCAGGGGCCATATCCCCTCTAATCATCCTTGTCATTCCAGCAGCACATAATACCTTTTGAAAATATATTTAAACATCAAAAAAACATTTACAACAAAAATATAGTCATATTCATATTACTTCGAACAACATGCTATTTTCATACACCATAAACATGTTAGGAACACGAACAAGCATGTACGAGTTTCTCCCATCAAAAAAAGCATGTGCTAACTTAATGACTTCATAACAAAAGAGAGGCTAGCACTGTCTAAAAAAAACCTAAACCTACCTTTACTAACTACTAGGTTAGGGAGTTATATTGTGCTTAACCACTAAAAAATACATAGCAGTAAGAACATTACCATACACCAACAAAAAGTTATGAAAATATATACCGCTTAATCTTCATCACTTGGTGCTTGTGTTTCATCATTGGTTGAAGTAGAGTTGTTTACATTCAAGGAGGCTAACCATTCAGAATTTGGACTGAACTGTGAAAATATAGCACCCATCTTATCAACCTACTCCCGGAACATCTTGTTCTCTTCCCTAAACATCATGTTCTCTTCCCGCATTTGTTGAATTTCTGCTATCAAAGCTGCATTGGAAGATGACACTCCTGATTGAGAATTTGATACCCTTGAAGCCTCCGAGAAGTAATGTTGAGTAACTGAGCCAAACCCATATACATAGCCTCCTCTCTTTACACCGCCGGTGGCCTCCAACCACAACTGTGCATTCGATACATTAGACTGAGTGTGTTGTAAGTCATTCGCTGTATCCTATAGAATAAGACAAAACATGTTCATCTACTAAAATAATTTCATGTGATAATTAGAATAGAAGTAATAAGAAGAATATTTCTTACAACAACTTTCAGTGCTTTTCTACAAACATATGCTCCATTTCCATTTTTGCGCTTATGAGTGTGTTCATACAAGGCTGCATGACTTGGATCTTCTCCCAACTTTTCTTTCTATTCAAGAACAATATACAAAATACACAACATACTCAGTATAATATTATAGGATAAACTATATTAATTATTTTCAAACTTAATGTTAGATGAATAAGGGTTGTTAGAGTTACATTAATTATTTTCAAACTTACTGTTACTGAATTTTGAATCCTATGGCTAGTAGTCTTTCAACCAATGTATAAATAAGCCTTCTACTTGTACAGCAATATATGAAATACACATACTGTTCTGGTATTCCTACACTTAACACTTACCAATATTCTACGATGCTCAGTCATTGGAATAGAACCACAACTGTGAAGTGATGCACCTAGTCCGCCGCAGTCTGAATTTTTATTCTTCTTGTTTTTTTCGAAGAGCTTTTTGAAATCCTCACTCTCCCAAATGCGTATTAAGCCAGCCATCACGTCATCTGAAATCCAGTCTGGTTTGGTTCTATTTTTAGCCAAGCCCTCACGAGCTTCTCGAAGATGGTCTGAAAGCAACTTTGCACCTTTTTTTTGAAAGATGCGGCGAACAGTATCCTCCTCCAATGGATCCCAACGATTCTTTTTCTATTGACAATAAAAATAAATTCAAAGTCATGAATGTTTTGTAAATTCTGCAATTGAGTCACAAAAAGAAGTGACTTCACATTCACATTCCGAGGATCTGCTGCAAAGTCGGGATACTGAGTATCAAAGTATTTCCACGCTTCACCATCTGAAGGATGACACATAATACCTGGTTGACGGCGATTTTCATAATGCCACCTCATGTGCTCAGCAGAACTTTGTGATGCATACAATCGTTGCAATCTAGGGATGAGAGGCAAGTAATGCATCCTTTTCTTAGGAACTTCTTTCCCACGAGCACAAGTAGGCGGTCGTGGTTTAAACCGAGCCTCGCCACAAAACTTACAATGTCGCTCATTGATATCAGACTTATAGTACAACATACAACTATTAACACAACAATCAATCTTTTCATGATCAAGCCCCAGCTTTGAAATCAATTTCTCTGAATCATAATAACTAAATGGCACTCGATTATTTGGACCCATTATATGCTTATTGTACTCAAATATTTGATCCATTGCTAGCTGTGGAATGTTAAAAGTTGCCTTTATATTCATCATCTTCAATGCATATGACAACTCTGTTTCATCAACACAACCAGGTGACAAAGGTTGTCTAGCCGTGTTTAATAAATCATAAAAGTTTTGTGCACTTGTATGTGGCTCTTCTTCTTGGTTATTTTCCACATGAAATGGAATAAATGATGAACCACCTACATCAAACACCATTGTTTCATATTGATTATTTTCGTTACGTGTCTCCAAAACTTGCTCGTTTACTGTAGGAATAGGTTCACCATGACAAGTCCATACCCAATAATACGGTTCAAATCCTTTCTTATACAAGTGAACACGGACATCATCAGCAGATAAGTGTACTCTATTCTTGCATTTACTACATGGACACCTAATTGTATTTGTCAACTCGTATACAAAAAGCGTACATGCATACTTAACAAATTGCTCAACACCAGCTAAAAACTCATTAGTGATTCCCCTCTTTCCAGGTAACAATCGATTATACATCCATTTTCGATGTTCTGGTATACTTTCCATATATACCTAGTAATTAAAGTACAAATATCTCAAAATCACAAATATATATAATAAAAATGTTTAATCTATATATTAATAACACTACACCACCATATTAATTTTGAAGCTATAATATATATATATATATATATATATATATATATATATATATATATATATATATATATATATTGAAGCTTCTAAATTAACATGCTTGTGGATAATTATTGCAATACAACTTCAATTCCATATATAATAGATTAATGTAATCTAATAGTTATTACAATTTGATTATATAATGTTAGTTTGTTAGATAACGTACAGTTAAATATTATTTAATCTAAAAATGGTTAGGAAATTAGAGAACTAATAATTAATTAATATTAATCCACATATATATATATATATATATATATATATATATATATATATATATATATATATATATATTTATATAACTCAATTAAAATATATACAATCATGATAAAAAATAATAATAATAGCATTGCAAGAGTATATATATCCATTTAAAAAAATATAAACACAAATTAAAAGCTATTATACCCAAATCATACCTGAATTTGGAATACACTTCGTTGGAAATCACTCTTTATGTTGTTAATAACCCATGAAGAAGCAAGAGAAGAGAGTAATGAAGAAAAAAGTTTAAAAAAAGTGAGCTGAAATACGCAGGGCAGATATGAATACTGTTATTTCCGTCCAACGTTGTTGTTGGACGGAAAAAATACCTACCACATTTACTTCTCACCTACCCGTCAATTCAAATTTACTGACCATTAATATATATTGAACGGAATTTCCGTCCAACATCCAGGTAGGAAGGAACTACCGTCCAACTTTCCGTCCACACAACTTCACTGGCGTAAAGTCGAGATTTTTATTACATTACCGTCCAACATTAATGTTGGACGGAAATGTTGGACGGAAAACGCGAGATTTCCAGCAGTGCGAATTCAACACAGAATTTAAGTAACTTGATGAAAACTGGTTTACCTCAAATAGAAGAGGGAAACAACAAGATAAGAGAGCATACAGACCTTCAACAAGTATACTTTAATAACGCCAAGCCCAACCATGTTTACCACCTTCTTCATCTCTTCCTCCCCTAGTTTCTAGGAACATTACCAATGAATAACCGATGCTTTTGCTTGAGCTGGAGAACAATTTACATTTTCTTCCCTGATAAAAGAGTAGAGTTTTTACTTTTTAAACTGTAAAACATGAGAACCATATCTTAGTGGCGTGGGGTTTGACTCGGGATTTTCATTTTACAGTATTAGAAAATAAATTTCCAAGTCGGCACGGTGACTGCCCGCCAAAATAAAAATAACAGAAAACTTCTGAGAAAATGGAGAGTTCGAGTTCGTGAAGGATATACATGATGTAATAGCTAAATTGTTTCCGTGTTTAAAAAGATAACAAAAACTAGAAAAAACGTAATTAACCACAATAAGGGGCACACACAATGACCCTAATGCCCCTTTCTCACTTTTTAGTTGATAAAATAATTCCAAATCAGCGCCAATTCCATCTAAAAAAGAATAAATATCAATCGTAGATCAACAACAATCTAAGGCTACTAAGATTTCCTAGTTCTCAACTAAGGGATGGTTCTCACTTGAATGCACCCCCATCCCCTATATATATATATATATATATATATATATATATATATATATATATATATATGTGTGTGTGTGTGTGTGTGTGTGTGTGTGTGTGTGTGTGTGTGTGTGTGTGTGTGTGTGTTTATTTACGTACATATGTGTATATCTCTATAAAAATTATTATTGTTATTATTATTATTATTATTATTATTATATAAAATATATTTTATCTTTATAAACATGTATCATTAAAAAATATAAACATAAGTGAAAATCTTCTTCTTTCTTTCTTTAAATTCATAATCCTAACCTCTCAATCCATGTTGATACAATCCTTGCAGGCACATACGATTCCTTTACTGGGGCCAAGTAACTCAGCGTCCCCATTGATCCAATCCACAACCTCTTTTGCATCCGTACGGATCCAAAGTTTTTTTACCTTCCTATCCCAAGCTCATTGAAGGCAGAATACACCGCCCTTCTGCCTAACGCATCCTGTGCAATGTGGAGAGATGGAGGAGAGTTCTCCCTGTTGATGGCGCGTGTATCTTATGCCCCGAGGTTGATGCAGATGCTGATCATATTGTAAGGAAATGCTGGAAGGCTAGGGAGGTCTGGGAGCGTCTGATTCCTATCTATAACCGCGTGCAATGGGAAGGTGGCGACTTCGCGGGGTGGATCCTGCGCAACATTGCGATGAAGTCGGACTAGAGTGCGTTCTTTGCTACAACATCTCTCGAGAGATTTGTTTCAATTGGGCAAAGGGCATGCAACGATTCAATTCGGTTGGTGTTACAATTATGCAGTAGTAAAATTACTTTTTTTTTTTGTTTCTATTTCTAAGTTATTTCTTGTGGAGAAATTACTTTTCATATTGTATTTTTATTTGTAATTATGAAATTAATTACTATATATAAAAATAGTCTATTAAAAAGCAGGATATTTATTTATATAATAATTATTTCCATATGAACGTATGTAACTGTCAATTTCAGAATTACATATAGGTATAATATGATAATATTATATGTATATATTATTATATACATATATATTATTCCAAAAAAATATACATATATATCGTACATCATATATAGTTATTAGGATCAGATTTAAAAATGATATATATAATTGGGTAGAATAATTTAATTATATATATTAATTTAAAAATAACCTATGAAAAGGTTTGGAATGATATAATAAATTATTTTAAAATTATTTGGCAGAATGTCACAAAAGTCTCCCTGCAATTAGGAATTTTTATTTGTAATTATGAAATTAATTACCATATATAAAAATATAAAAATAAAAATAATCTATTAAAAGGCAGGATATTTATTTATATAATAATTGTTTTCATATGAACGTATGTAACTGTCAATTCCATAATTACATATAGGTATAATAGGATAATATTATATTTATATATTTTTATATACATATATATCGTACATCATATATACTTATTAGGATCTTATTTAGGAATGATATATATAATTGGGTAGAATAATTTAATTATATATATATATATATATATATATATATATATATATATATATATATATATATATATATATATATATATATATATATATATATATATATATAGGGGGGGGCCTTCAAGTAAGAACCCTTTATTAGGTAGAAACTTAAGAACTAATCCAAGCCGTTAAAATTTGCACAATCAAAGGTCTAGATAATTAGTCATTTTTATCTGGATCTTAAACATAATTAATTAAAAAGGGTAACACTGTAATTTTAGCCATCAACCAATTATAAACTAATATTATATTTGAATTCCTTCCAAGATTTTAGGACTTCAATGTAAGGAAACTAATTGGACTTAGATACTGCGATCTCATCTGTGATCACCGTACGAGAGGTTTCGGAGATCGACGAAGAGAAGATGTCAACCAGTGGCGGATCAAGAAAATTTGTTCAGTGGGGGAGAAATATTAAAACAAAAATAATAACTTAAAAAAGATGAAATAGTTAAGAAGTTAGCCATAAACATTATTCGATATGAGCACAAAATAAAAAAAATATTTATAACAAAATATGAAATATATAATTAATTTGGTAAATAATTCTAATAAAAACACATTATAAATTACACATCTTATTATGACTAGAAAATACATTATAAATTACACATATGAAGTTTGCCATAAATATTGTTAAATATGAGCTCCAAAAAAAAATATTTATAACAAAATATAAAACATAATTAATTTAATAAAATAATTCTAATAGAGAACACATTATAAATTATACATCTTATTATTAATAGAAAACACTTTATAAAAGTATACACATATATTTTGGAATGCCCACTGTTATTCAAATAGCGCTGTTACTTTTGACGCCACATAAAATAACCATACGTGTGTTGTGATTAGAGAGAATCGAACCCCCGTCCTTCCACAAAAAAACACACCTGCTCTGCCAACTAAGCTAAATTTAATTATGTTAATATTAGCTATTTTATTTTACTTATACTAAATCTTGTACTATATATACATACATATATACATACAAGGGTTATATATGAGGTGGGGGTGGGGTGAGTGGGGGCAGCTGCCCCCACTGCCCCCACACTGGGTCCGCCCCTGGATTGTCAACGGCATCCGCTGCAGAATGATGGCAAGTGGTGACACTGAAGGTAAGTGTAATAATTGTTCGTCGTTCATATGCATCATTCAATTCTGAGATGAGTTTGAATACCTCTACGCATGCACAAACAACTGCATGAGGTGTGCTGGTATGTTGCAAGTGTTCTATATGTTCCTTTATGAGAGGAAGGTAGTACAATGGTTTATACATTGTGTTAGTCGATAGTCTGATTCTGCCGAATCCTTGGTAGCAGTTTTTGGGGGAGTCCTGACGGCTCACACATGCCATCTTAAGTGCACACACTGGGGTGTTTCATCTTGGCAAACACACACAGTAGTTCTGCTTAGTATGGCACACACTGCGACACCCAAGTGCACAGCGCCCTCTGTCACAACAACCTGGGTTATGTGCACACATCAGTTAAGGAATGGGCACACGCGAAAATCACATCTACGATGAATGTATGTGCCTTTCTACATATCCCAATCTCTAATGCGCATGCTTATCGTGTGTGCACCTACGGGGTAAGTAATGTGTCAAACAAGTCTTTGGAACACTTATCACGTGCACCTAGGACCATACGGTTGTGCCATTTACCTTAACTAAATACTGTGTTGACATAACGTGTGTAAAGCTTCTTAGGTCATGACAGCTCATCAAGGAGTTCATCCGGGTGTACAGTGGACAACATGCCTCAAGAGGAAACAATAGTAGGGAAGAGCGATATCATACGTAGTTTCTGCGGATCTACACATCCTCCAACGTCGAAGTTCACCCTCCTGCCATTTCGAAGAACAAGGGGTTAGGAAAGCACCTGAAATTATCGAAGGAGAAGGAGATTCCAGTAGAACAAGCTGCTAAGGGAGAAAGAAAGTGTTGGACTTGCCTCAAATATGGACACCATGATAGCCGCAACTATTTGCTCCGCCAGAAGCCAACTTGAATCTTAGTTCTAGCTATTATTTCAACATTATAGTTATTTATTCATTTTTTATTATACTATTTGTAAATGAATAAATGTAGGGAAACTTGATTATACATGCTAATAAATATATTTATGGGTTAAATTGTGAGCATCTAATTGTTGCATGTTGTGTTTTTTGAAAAAACATAGTATAGTCGGTGTGCACCCTGGTGAAACTGAGTATGCCACTGTGTGTTGAATCAGTGTGCACTTCGGCTTACCTGTGAGTGAAATATAGTGAAGTATTACTATGGCCATGAAAAGGAGTGCACATTAGTTAATATGTGCGCAAAAAAACTCTTGCTCAAAACATCTTACAAAACCAGGCAGTCGATCTTCCTTTTGGTGTGCACTGTTGGGGTAATTGTTGTGCCATAACATTCAAACTCTTAGCGGCTCGAAATGTGACTCAAAAGTTGGTGAGCCCCTGAGTTATTGCTTTGTGTGCCAATGTGTGCAGTGTTACTGACAGAGTGAAGCCTCACCAACCAGGACCAAGTGTTGCATCATGGTGTGCACTTAGGGTTCAAGTGTGTGCCATTATGCACATAAATTGGTTCTGTAGGCAAATGTGTTGAAGAAGTAGGTGTGCACATGTGTTAAGTGTGCCATAATGTGACACGTTTTTGTGATCATGAACTATCGTGCACTTATGTTGATCGATGTGTGCCATTATGTGCTAAAATTCTATTCAAATTTATCCACATGGATTAGGTACATGTAATACACCTAGGTGTGCACCTGCCTTTGAAAGCTGGTGCCATCACAAAGAGATTGACAGTGTTCTTATTTGCAATGAGTCGGGAAATAGCATTCTGCACTAGAATCGTGTTCACGCTGTGTGCAATTGTGCATACGTAATAAACTGAGTGTGCCATAACGCTTTGGGTGTGCCGAAATGTAGCTAGGAAACTGATATACTGAAAGAACGGAATCCAATAGAAGTGCGATTGAAAGAATATAAACCACCTAAGAATTAGGCAACAATAATCATAATCATTATATATAAATGAAACTAAGTCATCTAAACACCAGAATGATGTTATGCACCACGGCCTGCACTTCCAGAGAAAACACAGTACATGTTAGTGTGCACCCTGGTTAAACTAATTGTGCCATTATGTGTTGAATCAGTGTGCACCTCGGCTTACCTGTGTGTGAAATAAAGAGAAGTATTAGTGTGGCCATGAACAAGAGTGCACATTTGTAAATATGTACGCGAAAAAACTCTTGCTCATAACATCTTTAAAAACTAGGGGGACGTTCTACCTTTTGCTGTGCATTTAACTTTCAAGTGTGTGCCAAAAGGCACATAAATAGTTTCTGCAAGCAAATGCATTGAAGAATTTGGTGTGCATATGTGTTACACAATGTGTGCCATAATGTGACATGTTTTTTGTGACACTAAACTAGTGTGCACTTAGGTTGATTCGTGTGTGCCATTCTGTGCTAAAATTCTGATCTATTTTATCCACAGAGATGAGGTACATGTAATACACCTCGGTGTGCACTTGCCTTAGAATGCTAGTGCCATCATGAAGATATTGAGTATTCCTATTTGCAATGATTGGGGAAATACTATTGTGCACTGGAATCGTGTTCTCGCTGTGTGCAGTTGTGCATATGTAATAAACTAAGTGTGTCATAATGCATTGGGTGTGCCAAAATGTGATTAGGAAACTGATATACTGAAACAACGGGGTGTGAAAATAGACAAACCTGTAATTGGTATGCCAGATTGAGAAGTTGTACTGTCCGAATGAAATTACCCACAACAGGGAGTGTAGTTCAAAACGACAAACGTGTAGTTGTAACCTTGGGTGATAGTGGGTGTGCCAACGTGAAATGTGTAGTTGAGCCCTTGGGTAACAGTGGGTGTGCCAACGTGAATAGTGGTACAAATCCGAGAGCAACCCCTGCAGAACGTGGTGGTGAGCATTTGAGATATGGTGTGCAATTGGGCTTCACCCTTTGTGCCAGACTGTGGTTGATTAGTTGTGCACGCAAAGGCGTACAATAAGTAGGGGCACTCAGAGCGCTGTGTGTGTTGTTATGTGTAGGAACACTGTAAGAAAGAATGACCATAAACTACATGGATTTCAGACGACGGTGTGCACATAACACAAAATGTGTGTGCCAAACATCACACAATGTGTGACCGGACGTACTAGATTAAACAAGAGGTCGTGTATTTGTAAAAAACTGAGTGTTCCATAAAAAGAATCCATGAGAAGTGCCATTAAAAAAATATAAACCACCCAAGGATTAGCTATCAAATAGCATAATCACAATACATAAATGAAGATAAGAGAAAAAACTAAACTAAAGTGCAATCAACTAAATCTAAATGCCCACAGGACCCTAGCATTGTTAAACGGCATCAAGATATTCAACAGCTGCACATATGTTCTTGGAGTGGTGTATGTATAGCTCAACCAATATAGTCTCGTAGTATCACCCTTTTTCCAAACCACAATCTCACACATTCACTGATTACCCCACGAAGGTCTCCATGTGCCGCATAGCAAAGACCCCATAACCCACTTTGTTCTGTCCATCGCGCCACCGCATCTTCATCCTTTTAGGAATAATCCTCTATACAACAACCCCATACTGAACATCCACCACATCATCAAGGAACGCAGACAAAAATCCTTCTAGAAAAAGAGCGAACACCATTAAGAAACAATGGGAATTAAATGAACAACATAATCAAACATTCGGGCAAAAATAGAATGTATGTGAACAACGGTGAACATAGCATGTGCACTTTGGAAGTTTGGTATGAGCCACAATGTCCCACAATACAGGAGGCCAGACTGTTGTGATACACGCATCAAAACTCCATTAAATCCATCAAAACTAACATTGACAAGATGAGTTACACGCATTCCCTCACTTGGCAATATCATCTAAATGAGTCACATATGATTAATTATAAAGTGAATTTAACCATTTTAGTTCACCTGTGCAGTTGTGGAAATTTAGCAAACACATTCAATCTTTTCCAGCCTACGAATCAAAGGAATCCTCTAATTTAAACCACAAAAAAAAAAAAAAAAAAAAAAAAAAAAAAAAAAAAAAACTGAAAAACAGACGAACATAAAAGTCCCCTTCAATCCCCAATACTCTTCTGCTCTATTGTGCCCCATTTACCCACATAGTTCATAACCCCCAAATTAGTCTATCACATATTCACACCCCTTGAAGATTCTCATATCGTCAAAAAAGAATTATAAGAGACTAGTATATTTCATTCAATTTTTAATCTCCGAAGTCAGTACACAGATCAACACAAGGAAACCAATTTAATGCATTAACAAAACTAAATAATGAACAGAAAACAACAAAAGAAAATAACAAACGAAAACCCAAACCTGCCCAGGAAGCTCTTGTTGCCGGACGAGGGTGCTTAGCATTACGACAAACAACGCCAGCCATAACCCTACCACGCCAACGACTAGGGCAAGTGACGAGTGCGACAGACTGACACGCGAAGGAACCTTGGAAGACGTAACCGGCGACTACAAGAACAACGATTACGGACCACGAACCGGACTACTACGACGGATGAGTGAGAAGTGGGTTGCGAAACAGGAAGCTCATGCGCGAGAGTAGACCGAGAGTCAAACGATGGACTGAAGTGACGTTGTGGAGAAGGAATGTAAACCCAGGCGCATTATTCGCCGGGAGCAGTCGCCGGAACCCGAGGTACGGATGGCAGCATCATTTTCCCCAAACATCATGGACATACCTTTGCCGAGGGACTTTAAGTTGCCCGCCATCAAGGAGTACACGGGGGTCACTGACCCACGCGTCCACATGACGAGGTACAAGGCTGTTATGGTAATGATCGGGGCAGGGGACGCCATCATGTGCCGAGCGTTCTTGTCCACCCTGGATGGAGCGGCCCAAGACTGGTTCAACACCATCCCTGATGGGTCGATCCAAAACTTTGGGGAGTTGTCCAAGAGCTTCCTGACATACTTCTCCGGTAGCATACAGCGTAAGAAACCCTTCTCTCACTTCTGTGTAGTGAAGCAAGATAGAGGCGAGAGCCTCAAAGACTTCCTGATAAAATGGAAAAAGGAAGTCAATAATGTCTACGACTTCGACTCCAAGGCGGCGATCCCGATATTTATCCATGCCTTAAGATCAGGGTATTTCCACAAGCAGTTGAACGCCCACCACCCCCGCTCTTACGAAGATCTGATAAGGACGGCTAGCCGATATGCCGAAGCAGAGGACACACTGTACTTTCTATACTGAGACAAAGGCAATACAACTATTGTTACTCTCTCTTTCACATAGCGTTATTATAGTATTATTATTACCGATAACATTATTACCGTCATTGGTGCTTTCATTGAGAGCCTGAGTCCAATACTCAAGCAGGCTACGACACACACAACTCATTCCTCTTTCAACAGCAAGCTTGAAAGAATGGTGTCCCGCAGCTCCCACGGTTCCCGCAATGTGAACAATGGCAATGCCTCAGGTGACCTCCGGGACCAACTCACCAACAATAGCGGAGGGGACCTCCGAGAACAGCTCAACAACGGGAGGCCTGGGGACCTTCGAGACCACCAACTCAACAATGGAGGAAACCTTCGAGACCAACCCAACAATGGAGGGGACTTCCGAGACCAGCTCCACAATGGAGGTGCGAACCAAGTCGTGAACCTCCAGGCGACCATCCAGCAAGTGGTGGCGGCGGCACTAAACCAAGTGGCGGTGGGACTACAAGGCCAAGTGCCCCCGCCGCGGCCCCAGGAAATAAGGGTGGAGACCCAAAGAAGTGGACCGGCCAGACGACAACCAGGCCCTTACCAATCTGCACCAGAACGATTGGGACAAAGGGCGCCCGTGCGGCAAAGATTAGGATCACGGGCCGAGGGATCCTCTACCAGAGGCCCTCGCCAACACGAAAACAGAGAAGCCGAGAGATCACCCACAAAGGAGGTGGGCGAGTCCCGGGAGCCGACCCCACGCCAACACGTTGATGAGTCGGCCTTACGTCGAGACTTGGAGGAGCGACGAGTCGAAGAGCCGGCTCCGCGACGGCACTCCGCGGGGGAAGCGACACGTTGATGAGCGGGTTCCACACCGACACTTGAAGGAGCGGCAGCCAGCCCCGCGCCGGCACCCTGATGAGTCGGCCCTGGTCGAGAGGCTGCAGAGAAGAATCGAGGAGTTAGCAAGAAGAGTGGAGGCACGGGAGCAGTCGCCGGAACCCGAGGTACGGATGACAGCACCATTTTCCCCAAGCATCATGGACATACCTTTGCCGAGGGACTTTAGGTTGCCCGCCATCAAGGAGTACACGGGGGTCACTGACCCACGCGTCCACATGACGAGGTACAAGGCTGCTATGGTAATGATCGGGGCAGGGGACGCCATCATGTGCCGAGCGTTCTTGTCCACCCTGGATGGAGCGGCCCAAGACTGGTTCAACACCATCCCTGATGGGTCGATCCAAAACTTTGGGGAGTTGTCCAAGAGCTTCCTGACATACTTCTCCGGTAGCATACAGCGTAAGAAACCCTTCTCTCACCTCTGTGTAGTGAAGCAAGATAGAGGCGAGAGCCTCAAAGACTTCCTGATAAAATGGAAAAAGGAAGTCAATAATGTCTACGACTTCGACTCCAAGGCGGTGATCCCGATATTTATTCATGCCTTAAGATCAGGGTATTTCCACAAGCAGTTGAACGCCCACCACCCCCGCTCTTACGAAGATCTGATAAGGACGGCTAGCCGCTATGCCGAAGCAGAGGACACACTGTACTTTCTATACTGAGACAAAGGCAATACAACTATTGTTACTCTCTCTTTCACATAGCGTTATTATAGTATTATTATTACCGGTGACATTATTACCGTCACCTATTAAAAGGTTTAATGATATAATCTACATCTACAATTCTAATAAGAGCCAATAATGTTAGGCCCTTAACTGGAATAAAAAAAATGTCGGTACTACTTAGTTTCTTAAAATGAATGGTTCATAGTATTTTGATTTTAGTATTTTTAATGATTTTCCTTATTTTCCCTTTATTATATTATTTTCTTTCTTTAAATAACCTTAAATTCCGTTAGTATAAACTTTATTAATGGAATATTCCGTTAACTATTTATTATTCTTAACTTACTCATTAATTTCTATAAGAAAGGTCTTAGGTTCGAACCGCATTCCAATTAGAGTTAGCATAATTGTTAAACATATACTATGAATATTTTAATATGTATTAAAAAATAAAATATAAAATTTAACATAAACTTTGGTCAAATAATTAGCCCTCCTAAATACATAGCATTCAATGATTATAAATCCGGAACTTTGATAATCATTTGATTTTCTTTCATTAAAAAAAAAAATTAAATTTGAGTTCAGTTTTTTTTTTTTTTTCGTTTAATTAATTTTCTTTTGATTATTGAGAACAAACTTAATGTTTCAATTATGCTTTTATCAATGAATGAAAACTTCTAAAGAAATTTGTAAGTTAATTTTTACTATATTATTATAATAATATCTATTGTAACCTTATATTTTGAATTATTTATTTTCATCATCTATTGACAGCAATTGTCATTGACAAACTCTCAAAACAATTTGTCTCAACAATGAATGAAAATTAAAAAAAAAAATTAATGATTTCATTATTATGGATGAAAAGTATGTACGCCACTTTATTCAATCGTTATGATGTGGAATTGTGTCCACCTTGCAATGTGGACACAATTCTATGTTCATAATTACTGAACTATATGTTCATAATTATAAAGCTATATATTCATAATTTTTGAACTTCATATTCATAATTATTGAACTCTATATTCACAATTACAGAACTCTATATTCATAATTACTGAACTATATGTTCATAATTATAAAGCTATATATTCATAATTTTTTAACTTCATATTCACAATTATTGAATCTCTATATTCATAATTACAAAACTATATGTTCATAATTATGTTCACAACTCTATGTTCATAATTATAGAACTATATGTTCATAATTTTTGAACTATATATTCATAATTATGAACAGCTTTGGAACCGTGTCCACCTTTATCCACCTTGCAAGGTGGACACGGTTCCACATCATAATTTTCCCATTTTATTGCTCTTATTACTTAAATTAAAAAATAAATTAGTAGTTACAAAAAAAAAAAAAAAAAAAAAAAAAAAAAAAAAAAAAAAAAAAAAAGACATGCATTTAATTAATTTAGAATTAGATGTCTCACAACACATGAAACTTGTAGTGAAAAATTACCGCTACCAAATATCAACATGTGCTTGTAAGATAAAGAGTTCATAGCACAACTAAGATCTCAGTCATATACACAACAAGATAAATCTAAAACTTCATACACCATAATCTCATTGCATGATGAATCTCTTTATGATACTACCAATAACCCAATTGCACATGACACACTACCAATAACAAAAAATAAATAAAAAAAAAAACAAAAAAAAAACATGTACTGAAGATGAAAACAATAACAATGCTACCTAAAAGAGAATTAGAAAAATTTAAACAAAAAAATAGTATTTATTTAGACTATCACTTTTAGACTTAGTACTTAGATTCTTAGATTAGCGTTATTACAAAATTGCAAACATTTATTTTTGCGACAGTTATATATAATCAATCTCTCATATATTATCTTGCATTTATATACTTTAAATTACCGATTTAAATAAACAAATTTAACATTTATTTACCTGTGCACGAACATCTTCTATATAATATTGCATTGATATACTTTGAAATACTTATTTAAAAATAAGTATTGGGCATTATCCTATTCGCGCAAAGCGCGTAGAAAAATTAGTAAAGGAATAAGGGTCAAATAGGTCATCCAATTGCACACGATAATGCAATTAGGCCACTGAACTCAAAAAAGTTACAATTGAGTCCCTAAACTAACCCATTTCAAGCAATTTGTCCAATTTACGGATTTTTCCTCTTTCTAACAGGTCACCCAATTTAAAGTATTTTTTAAAAATAATTTTTTTTAAATAATTAATTAAAATAAACTAAATTAAAAAAATAAAGAAAAAGTGATGAGAGTAGTTTGGTTATTTGTTGGTCTTCTTTGTCATCCTCTTCTTCATCGCCGGATTTTGACGGAGAGTGGGAGGAGTCGAGGAGAAGTCGTCGGAGCCAGTCTCAGAGCCCAGGCTTTCAGTGCAGATCTCGAGGCTTCTCTCGCTCAAAGAGCTAGCCGTTCTTCTCTTCACGAGAGGATGAACATAAGGGGAAGGAAGCTTAAAAGAATCCATAGTGTTTTGAGACACCAAAATTGAGCTCCAAGACTCGCATGACCTAATTAATGCTGGCTTTACACCATTATTTTGAGGAAGCTGCTTCTGTGCGGCTTGGATTGCTCTCTAAACCCCATCTTGCCTTGGCCTGCTGAGGTCATCTTCTTCATGGCCGAAGAAAGGGTGGTGATCGTCGGCGAAATCGTCGGAGTAACCAACCTTCATCATTGCCGCCGGGAAGGTCGAGAAGCCAGTCTGCCATGGAGATGAAAGGTATGGAGCTACTGCCGTCGACCAAGGGGGGAGAACTCAGGTCCGTCGCTGCTCACCGCCGGAGGAAGGGAATGAAGGCCGCCACTTGTTGCTGTTGTCCAACTGCCGCCACCCACAGCTCACGCTGGTTCACGGATACACCGAGGAAGATGGAGGCCGGAGACGGAGACCATCACTGCCCGCCAGATGATGTTTTTCTTTTATTTATTTATTTATTTATTTTAGTTTAGTTTATTTTAATTAATTAATTTTAAAATTTTAAAAAATATTTTAAATTTGGATGACCTGTTACTAAGGGGAAAAACCTGCAAATTGGACAAATTACTTGAAATGAGTTAGTTTAAGGACTCAATTGTAGCTTTGTTGAGTTCAATGGCCTAATTGCATTATTGTGTGCAGTTTGATGGCCTATTTGACCCTTATTCCTATAATAAATTATTTTAAATTATTTACCAGATTGGAATGTCGCAAAAGTCTCTACATTTAGGAATTTGTATTTGTAATTATGAAATTAATTACCATATACAAAAATAGTCTATTAAAAGGCAGGATATTTATTTATATTACTAGTTTTTTACGCGCATTGCGCGATTGAGATAATGCCCAATGTTTTTTTTTTTTTTTAAATAAGTACTTTAATGTATATCAAGGCAAGATTATATTGGAATTGTTCATGCATAGATAATTGAATGTTAAATTTATGTATTTAAATAGGCAATTCTAAGTTTACAAATGCAAGATAATATAGTCAAGATTGATTATAATTGTTAATGAAATAATTCTATAGGTATGGTTGAAACCAAATAGGGACATAATGAGAGAAAATAAAAATTAGTGCATAAAATATTAAATATATACTAATATTGAAGAGCTAACTTCTGATTGCCAAACAAGGACATTGCGAGATAGTTTCCACTTCAATTTGTTATGTGATTTGAATACTCATTTTGTCAATAAATCTTCAAAGTAGTTAATATGATTGGTTTAATTATATTTTTTTATTTCTTTATTTTTAAAAAACAATTATTATTATTATTATTATTATATATTTTTAATTTTTTCATCGTATTAATAAAATACTTGGTAAATAAATATATAGCACTATTTTGTATTATAACTTTGATATTTAATTAGTGCACAATAGTATTAAAAAATAGTGCACAAAAAAAGATAATAGACAATGTAGTGAATATAATCAATTGATGAATTTGTACATTGGAGAAATATAAAGACAATATAACTAATAAAATTATTTCTCTTAACTAATTTATTGATAATGAATAATTTTTTTTTTAATAAAGACATTGTAGGGACAATGTAGCGAATATAATCAATTGATGAATTTGAACGTAAAGAATTTTTATATTGGAGAAAAATAAATACAATATAACTAATGGAATTATTTTTCTTATTTAATTTATTGATAATGAATAATTTTTTTGAATAAAGACATTGTAGACACATAATTCTAAATTAAAGAAATGCATATGTATTATTTTTTGTTGTAGCTACTAAATTATTATTTATAATAATTTAATAATAGTAAAATAGAGTATTAATTATGCCAACTTTGATTGGATGGGGTTTGAACTTAAGACCTTTCTTATTGAATTCAATGAGTAAATTAACAGTGAACTAACAGAATTAACGGAAAAGATAATATTTAACGGAAAAGTTAACGGAAAATCATATTCATTAAGGATAAATTAGGAAATTTTAAGGAAAAATTAAAATCTGATCAATCTGAGCCATCCATTTGATTAAAAAATTTGACCGCCATTTTTTCTACCCATTATAGATCTAACTCTCTTGGCCTCTTATTAGTATAGTAAAGAGTAAAATAGAGTACTAATTATGTCAACTTTGATTGGGATGGGGTTCGAACTTAAGACCTTTCTTATTGAATTCAATGAGTAAGTTAACCGTGAACTAACAGAATTAACAGAAAAGATAATATTTAACGGAAAAGTTAACGGAAAATCATATTCATTAAGGATAAATTAGGAAATCTTAAGGAAAAATTAAAATTTGATCAATCTGAGCCATTCATTTGATTAAAAAATTTGACTGCCATTTTTTCTACCCATTATAGGTCTAACTCTCTTGACCTCTTATTAGTAGTGCTGTCAATACGGGCCGGCGGGGCGGGGCGGGCCGCGGGCCTAAACGGGGCGGGCTAAAAAAGCCCGCTCCTAAACGGGCCTGAGTTTGACAGGCCCGGACCGCCCCGCCAGTGGCCCGCGGGCTAGGCGGGCCCCCGCCCAAACCCTTTTTTAAAAACAAATTGTTCATCAAACATCTAACTAATTAAAATAAATTGATATATAAATCATAACTCACATTAAATATTACATAAATTTCAAAGTTCATAGTTTATCAAACATCAAACTAGTCAACTACAAAGTCCAAAAATATTACACATAACAATAATTTTAAAGTGCATATTTTATATAAAAATATTTTATATAAAATAAAATAAAATAATGGCGGGCAACCCGCGGGCCCGGCGGGCCGCGGGCCTAAGCGGGCCGGGCCAAAAAAGCCCGCTCCTAAACGGTCCTCTATTTTCAAAACCCGCCCCCTACCTAAGTAGGGGTGGGGCGGGCCGGGCCGGCGGGCTAAGCCCGTTTTGACGGCTCTACTTATTAGTATAGTAGATTTTCATATGAACGTATGTAACTGTCAATTTCATAATTGCATATAGGTATAATAGGATAATACTATATTTATATATTATTATATGTATATATCGTACATCATATATAGTTATTAGGATCGTATTTAGGAATGATACATATAATTGGATAGAATAATTTAATTATATATATTAATTTAAAAGTAACTTATTAAAAGGTTTGAAATGATGTAATAAATTATAGATCGTATTTAGGAATGATACATATAATTGGGTAGAATAATTTAATTATATATATTAATTTAAAAGTAACCTATTAAAAGGGTTGAAATGATGTAATAAATTATTTTAAAGAATATTGCAAAAGTCTCTCTGTAATTAAGAATTTTTATTTATAATTATGAAATTAATTACCATATATAAAAATAGTCTATTAAAAGGCAGGATATTTATTTATATAATAATTATTTACATATGAACGTATGTAACTGTCAATTTCATTATTTACAATATACATAATATACTTTAACAATGTTAAAAAAAATTATCATTAACTACTACAAATTTATAGGCCGTGCATCGCACGGGTATCATACTAGTGACAATTGTAGAATGAATAAGAATTATATTACCATACTTTACAATATTACGCAAACCTTAATAGTATAGGTGTACTTTTAGGCGGAAATTGAAGTTAAAATGGAGGAATTTGTTTTTATAGATAGTAAAGATTACAACAATTATTAGCTTAATTACCATAATAATTATTAATAAATTATACTAATATCTATGTAATTAATTTCTTAATTATCATAATAATTATAATTATTAGGTAAATATATTAACATTGTGCAATTATTAATTAATTACCATAATAATTATTAGATTTTTATATAATAATAGCTTGAGAGGTACTTTGGGCGGGAAGTTGCGAAAAGTAATTTTATTTTTATTAGTAGTGACTGAATAATAATATTGTTGAATAGTTATAGGAATTTTAATATTGTTGTATTGTATTACGAATAAGAATTTTAATGTAGAATACGAATATGGAAGTAGGACATATTCTATTAGGAATTGTATTACAGTATATATTTTATAATACTAAATAGGGATTAATGTAGAATTGTAGTATCAATAGGAAAATAGTAGAAAATAATATATTTTATTAGAAACTGTATTATACTATTTTGCTTTTATTGATAGTATTGATTGATTGATTGATAGATTATATCATAAGACATAAGATTAATGATTAAACAAATTATTTATTTATTTTTAATAATGAAGCTACTTCCTAGTTCTATGTCCATTTTGTATATATATATATATATATATATATATATATATAAATATATAGCTAATAGCCAAACAGCCACTTCTTCCATTCCCCATAACAATTCTGGTCTTCTTCGATCTTCTTCTTCTCATTTTTGGCGTTCCCAGATTCAGGTAAGCATTCTTGATTTACCCCTTTCCAGTTCTCGATCCATGCATTTAAACAATATGTATACACATATATAAAACATGTAATAAACGATGCAATTTATTCATGTGTATTCGAGATGAATCATCCCATTGAACCTGCGTTCTCTATTTTTTCGGTGTCTTGATCGTTCTCCATGCGTGTGATTGGTATAAAGTTGTGATCTTTGGTATGCCCAGTTATTGTTATTGTTATTCATTAATGATTTTATGATAGCCTTAAATTGACAGTGAAAGTGGGTGGATAGAGTGGAAAAAACCATGGCGGGTCGTAATATGGAGAAGTTGGCATCCATTGATGCGCAATTGCGGTCTTTGGTGCCCGGTAAGGTATCTGAGGACGACAAGCTTGTCGAGTATGATGTTTTGCTTCTCGATCGGTTTCTTGATATTCTTCAGGATTTGCATGGAGAGAAGCTCAGAGAAACGGTACGGTGATTTCTCAAATGTTTGTATGTTTTAGTAGAATATAATGATGTTTGATTCCATGATGGTTAAGATATGCTGATCAAGATCTGATCTTACAATTAAAATCAATTATATTGTAGCAATGAGTTTCCTTCATTTTGAATACACTAGGTTGTTTATCTGGAATTGTAATATGCCTGCCAATAAGATTGTGACCCGATGTAGGAGGTGTTAGGTTTGATTGCCTTCCTGGGCGGTAGATTGTGGCCAATGATACAATATCAAGCCTCCACAGCTGCAGTGTGGAAGTTTCACCTAATGTAATGTGGGCACAAGACACTAGTCCTCTCACCTAATGGACCACTATTGATTTACCCCTCCATCATATCCACTGTCCTGTTGGGACGAGGTGGGGTGTTAGGTTTATTTCCTCATAGAATGATCATTAAATGCTTTTGTATTGGGATCACGAAGGAATTCAATTATGTACTCTGGAGTCGTTATTCATGGTGATGTGAAATTTCAGTGGGTTGCTTCATATAATTGTATGTTAGGTGTGAGTGAAGTGTGATAACGGTCAATGTTTGAAGCGTTATAGTTTCCTTTTCTGATCTCAGGTCCAAGAATGTTATGAGCTCTCCGCTGAGTATGAAGGCAAGCTTGATCCCAAGAAGCTGGAGGAGCTTGGAAGTGTATTGACAAATTTGGATCCGGGTGATTCAATTGTGATTGCCAAAGCTTTCTCTCACATGCTTAACTTGGCAAACTTGGCTGAGGAGGTTCAGATTGCTCATCGTCGGAGGCAGAAACTAAAGAAGGGGGATTTTGCTGATGAGAACAGTGCCACAACTGAATCTGACATTGAAGAAACAATCAAGAAACTCGTGGTGGACATGAAGAAGTCCCCTCAACAAGTATTTGATGCACTTAAAAATCAGACCGTGGATCTCGTTTTAACTGCACATCCTACTCAATCTGTCCGGAGATCGTTGCTTCAAAAGCATGCAAGGTAGGTTTGACTCATCATTCACAAACATTCCACCTATTTTCTTTCTCTTACCGAATCTTGTTTCTAGGATCCGAAATTCCTTGGCTCAGTTATATGCCAAAGACATTACACCTGATGACAAACAGGAGCTAGATGAAGCTTTGCAAAGGGAGGTAAGTATCACTGTTAAATGAATCTGTACTTGTAATTATCTATCTAAGATCATCAATTATTGACAAAATTGTATCTTTTTTTTTTTTTTTTTTTTTTTTGTGAATGAAACTGGACCTTTTTCTAGATTTCCTCCTCTCAATGTCCTCATGAAACTTATGTTTATACTTTTGCCTTAGAAAGAACAGTGTGGGTCTTGGAACATGAAACGCGTGCTATGTTTCTTATTACTCCAATAAAACCAAAAACGCTGATTCTTGCTCACAAAGAAGTAAACATGAAGTTGAACTTTGTATTAAGGACTTGGATTATATGTGCTTCTCATGTGTGAATTGGAAAAACTATCATGAAATTTGATATGCTCCGTAGATCAGAGTAACGTCATGGTTAGCACGGTTTGGCTTTTTATATCGGTTTCCTGTCTTAAACCTTGCAGATTCAAGCTGCTTTTCGCACTGATGAGATCCGGAGAACTCCACCAACTCCCCAGGATGAAATGAGAGCTGGAATGAGTTACTTCCACGAAACCATTTGGAAGGGTGTTCCAAAATTTCTGCGCCGTGTTGACACAGCACTTAAAAATATAGGGATTAAAGAACGCGTTCCCTATAATGCCCCTCTTATTCAATTTTCCTCTTGGATGGGTGGTGATCGTGATGGTAAAATCCCCTTAGCTTCCTGCTCACAATTAAGTCCATATTCAACTTGTGTATTTTATCTGCATGTCATTGTATAGTAATAAAAAAAATAAAGATTATAATCACTTACCTATAAATATAATTTAAGAAACAAACTAAAAATGTGTGTGATTTGAAACATTCCCCGTATAGAACTGCCTTCTGACCCTAGCTGAATATTCGGTGAAATAAAATCACCAAAATAAACTTTTCTAAACTTCTTCTTCCATGGCATTATTGCAGGTAATCCAAGGGTGACTCCTGAGGTCACAAGGGACGTTTGCTTACTGGCCAGAATGATGGCCGCAAACTTGTACTATTCCCAAATAGAGGATCTTATGTTTGAGGTATTCTATTTCTACTGTGGGCTTAATTATTTGAAGAAATACTTGAAACGCTTATTAGTCCACTGCCTTTGCCAGTTGTCCATGTGGCGCTGCAATGATGAACTTCGTGATCGAGCAGATGAACTTCATCAGTCAACAAGGCGGGATGCAAAACACTATATAGGTAAGTAGATGCATATATATTTGAATCAACACTGTAATTTTTATATCTCTTGCATACATAAATAATAAGCGTTGTTTGCGATGCAGAATTTTGGAAACAAGTTCCACCAAGTGAACCATATCGTGTTGTTCTTGGTGATGTGAGGGATAAGTTATACCATACCCGTGAGCGTACTCACCAATTATTATCCCATGGATACTCCGACATCCCAGAAGAAGCAACTTTCACGAGTGTTGAGCAGGTTATTATAGTTTTCCATTTTTTATTTATGTTGTTCTCCATTAGAGGCATTTTGGAAGACATGAAAAAGACAAGTGTTTATGAATTGAAGTTCCACATGCAATGCATTCATACTTACACACATATATTCGAATGCAGTTCTTGCTACCCCTTGAGCTCTGCTACAGATCTCTATGTGCGTGTGGGGATCGTTCCATTGCAGATGGAAGTTTACTGGATTTTCTGAGGCAGGTTTCTACATTTGGTCTCTCACTGGTTAGACTTGATATTAGGCAAGAGTCGGATCGGCACTCCGATGTTCTGGATGCTGTAACTAAGCACTTGGAAATTGGTTCGTACAAAGAATGGTCCGAAGAGCGCAGACAGGAGTGGCTTCTCTCTGAACTTGGCGGCAAGCGACCTTTATTTGGACCGGATCTTCCAACAACAGAAGAAATTGCTGATGTTTTGCAAACGCTGCACGTTATAGCTGAACTCCCACACGACTGCTTTGGAGCGTACATCATCTCCATGGCCACAGCACCATCTGATGTGCTTGCGGTTGAACTTCTGCAGCGCGAATGCCGCGTCATCCATCCTCTAAGGGTGGTTCCACTTTTCGAGAAATTAGCAGATCTCGAGGCTGCTCCTGCTGCACTCTCACGCCTTTTCTCCATTGATTGGTACAGAAACCGAATTAATGGTAAGCAAGAAGTGATGATTGGCTACTCCGACTCTGGCAAGGATGCTGGTCGCCTTTCAGCTGCCTGGCAGCTATACAAGGCTCAGGAGGAGCTAGTAAAAGTCTCCAAAAAATATGGCGTGAAGCTCACTATGTTCCACGGTAGAGGTGGTACGGTTGGGAGAGGAGGCGGCCCAACGCATCTCGCTATATTGTCACAGCCACCCGACACGATTCTTGGAAATCTCCGTGTCACAGTTCAGGGCGAAGTGATTGAGCAATCGTTCGGGGAGGAGCACTTGTGCTTTAGGACACTCCAGCGCTTCACTGCTGCTACTCTCGAGCACGGTATGCATCCACCAATTTCTCCAAAACCAGAATGGCGGGCACTCATGGATGAAATAACCGTGATTGCTACAGAAGAGTATCGCTCAATAGTTTTCAAAGAACCTCGCTTCGTTGAGTACTTCCGCCTAGTAAGTAGTGTTTTTTTTTATTTTTTCTAGTAAAGTAAACGCGCGCATTAGCAAATATAATATATTATTCCTAACTGCAGGCCACACCCGAGCTAGAGTATGGGAGAATGAACATCGGGAGTCGTCCATCAAAGCGCAAACCAAGTGGAGGAATCGAAACCCTGAGAGCCATTCCGTGGATCTTTGCGTGGACACAGACGAGGTTCCATCTCCCAGTTTGGCTTGGTTTTGGCGCAGCGTTTTCAAAGGCTGTCGAAAAGGATGCAAACAACCTCAAAATGTTCCAAGAGATGTACAACCAATGGCCTTTCTTTAGAGTGACAGCCGATCTCGTGGAGATGGTTTTCGCCAAGGGAGACCCTGGCATTGCTGCACTGTACGACAAGCTTCTCGTTTTGGAAGAGTTATGGCCATTTGGCGAGCGTTTGAGGACTAACTACGAGCAGACAAAGAGCCTTTTGCTCCAGGTAGCTAACTGAAAATGAATGCATTATATTATATTATTGAAAATTGAAAATTTCCAATCTTTCAATAGATTGCTGGGCACAAGGATCTGCTGGAGGGAGACCCTTACTTGAGGCAACGACTCAGGCTGCGTGATTCCTACATCACAACCTTAAACGTGTGCCAAGCGTACACTCTGAAGCGTATACGTGACCCCAACTACCATGTCACCCCGAGGCCTCACATCAGCAGAGAGTTCGGGATCACTGAGTCAAAATCAGCTACCGACCTCGTGAATCTCAACCCAACAAGCGAGTATGCACCAGGCTTGGAGGACACCCTTATCTTGACCATGAAGGGCATTGCTGCTGGAATGCAGAACACAGGTTAATCCAATCCATTTCTGCTTTCTGGATGGCTTTTCTTGCTAGCTAAATAACATCATCTGCAATAACTACAGATGATCTCATCTCTTCTCTTCTCTTCTGTAACCTCTTTATTTATGTTTATGTTCATGTTCATGGTGGCAATCATTTTACTCCACCCTCTTCTGTTAGACAGATACATACTTTCTCATCACAACTTACACACTTATTTATGCTCTAATTAACTCTCATTATCTTTGCCCTGCATTCTTTTCTTTCTTCACAATTCATTTTCTCTATATAATACTTCTAATATAATGGGCTTCATCAATTTGCAACAAATAAAACTACATCTATCTTTTCAAAAAACAAAAATTTTGAGGAAAATGACCATCAATCATTGTTTCACAATACTACAACTTAATACTCAGAGTTACATTTTTGCTAAAAAAATATGTTACATATTTCAGATAATTTATTCAACTATTACATATTTAAGATTTGATTCCATTTGTTTTTCCCTTTTCTCCCGATGTGGTTGCACTATCAAAAAGTTCAAATAAAATATGAGAGCAAATGAGTGTGAGTCATTTGCCACATCAATAGAACAAAATTTTAAATTTTAATTTTACTTAATTTTTTTTTTTTAAAGTGTCAATTAGGCTACTATTGAACTATATGTGAAAAATGTAATTAAACTATTAAACTAAAAAAAAAGGTACATTTAAACTATTAAACATTCTAGAATTATGCAATACACTACAAATAATCAAAAATCAAAAATAAATAAGTCTCGTATCTTCATGGACCTTCAACTACTATTGTTGTTGTTTTCAAAAAAAAAAAAAAAAAAAAAAAAAAAAAAAAAAAAAAACTATTGTTGTTGTTATTCGGCAAACTTATTATAGGAGTGATGATACTATACATACTCTCAATTTCTACTTCATGCTTACATTACATGTATGTTCTGATTTATCTAGAAAAAAGAGTGGTCCATAATTTTTATTACTCTTTCTTCTATCAATAAAATCATGACATGTGATGTCTGACGAGACTATTCCTCCATGAATAGGCCATATATAATTTTTCATCTAGAAAAAATAGTGGTCAACAGTTATTATTACTCTTTTTTCTTCTACCAGTCCGCACTTTTTATATGAGGGGTTGTTCTCATTTGAACCCACCTCTCTATGTGCGTATGTGTAAGTTTTTTTTTTTTTAAAAAATAAAAATTAATTTGGTTCATATTGAGATGTGGATAATGGTCTATGACATACAGCCAGATCAAATATGAATGCATGTTCAATTTATTATAATAATATTGTAGGTTCATTAAAATGATATAAATTAATCAATCATCACTTAAATATTTTTTTGTATAAATAAAATTAAAGTATAAAAAATAAATTGCTAAAATTTCGAAGAAATTTTTTAAATAACACACATAATGATATTTTTTTCAATATATTATTTCGATAATTGTGTAATGAAATAAAAGGATATAAACGTTGAAGCCTTAGCTTACTGTAGGGCGAAGGCTTCGTGAAGCCTTACTGCTAAGCAATAAAAGTTGTGAAGCATTGTTGCTCATTGTATTACTTACTGCTCTTATCATTCGTTGTTGTATCTCATTTACTATATATTATAACGTAATTAAAATGTGAGTAAATTCTAATTAGTTTAGTAATTAATATTGATTTTCTAATTTATCTTAGAATTAAGTTTGTAATACTATATTTATTCTGGTTAATTTTGAGAGTTACAATTTGAAATTTAAATTTAATTTTTAATGTCACGAATGCTAATGAATTTAATTTTCTATAAATATCTTGTGTTGGGTAGACCCGAACCCGACACAAGAGAGTGGTGCGAAAACCGAACCCGACTAGCCTAATTCGAACCGCGGCCTAAAACGACGCCGATTTAATGAGTTCGGGTAGGGGGGTATATTTTCCACCCAAATACCCGATTTAGGTAAGGGTTTGTTTGTATACCCTAAGTAACAATCGTTATACCCTACACCACGGCGCGCGTAGCACTGTGCGCCGCGCGCCTCCCAAAACGAAGTCGTTTTGGAGTCGTTTTGGGAGGCGCGGTAGGAAGTTGCTGTGATTATGTGTATTTGTTCATACAATTATGTGTATTTGTTCATACAGTTATGTACATTTTTTATACAATTATGTACATTCTTTTTATACAATTATGTACATCCGAATCAGAAAATTTGTGTGTATTATGTTAAGAGTTGATGTGTATTATGTTAAAAGTTTATGTTTATTATGTATTATGTTAGATTATGTGTATTATCTTTTAAAAAGAGTATGTATATTTTGTTATATAATTATGTACATTCATGTATACAATTATGTGTATTCTAGTATAACATTATGTACATTTTTGAACAACGGGTTTTTTTTAAAAGAAAAAATTACTGTCATTCACTGGGGCGGGAAATTTCAAAAAAAAAAAAAAAAAAAATTAAAACGACGTCGTTTTGCATCTGGGCGCACAGTGCAACGCGCGCCGTGGTGTAGGATATAATTTGCCCCTAAGTAATGCGACGTCGTTCATGCCTAGTATATATAGAAGATCAACGGAGAACTCGGAAACCTAGTCTCATTTGCGCAGCTCTTGCTCTTCCCTTCTTCCAGAGAACTCTCTGACTTCTCTCTTCTCTCTACCCTAGTTCTCTCAAAGTCTCTCGTTCTCTCTCAGCCCTTCTCAGAATCTCAGCTTCTCTCAATCTCTGAGACTCTAACTCTCTGAGAGTGTGACTGTGTGGAAGCTATTATTCTCCGGTGGAAGCCCTCAAGCCCCATTCCTTTCTGGTAGCCCCTGACCTCTGAGAGTCTGAGTCTTTGATCGGCGCGGACGTGCGATACTCCGGTGGATTGCAGTTCACTGGCTAGGAATCGAAGCCCTTTGTTCTCGGGGGTTTAATTTAGAGAAACGAAGTAATCTCTATTCTCTAAACCCTAATCTTATAGATTGTTAGATACTTAGATTCATGGTTGCAGTAGGCGCTAGGCACTAATCGGGCACCCGGACAGCGCCTAGCGCCTAGGCGGAATCTAGGCGGGCGCCAAAAATTAAAAACAGTGGTGGACTTGAAGTTTGACAATTTTAATGAGGTTGTTTTCAACATTTAATCAAATAACACATCCAAAATAAATGAATTAATGATAATTCATAAGTCATAACATCAAAACAATGATTTTCAAAAAAAAACATTAAAACAATATTAAAAATTAAAAATACTCAAATATGAAATACTCAAATACTTCAATCATCCAAAGATTCAAAGTATCAAACTAGTCTATGAGTGTATATATGTCATATTATATATATATATATATATATATATATATATATATATATATATATATATATATATATATATATATATATATATATATATATATATATATGTATGTATGCGCGCGCACACACACACATATATAATAAAAAATTAGGTCGAGCCGATCAGGTTAACTCGACCGAAAGGGACGAGTTAACTCGACTAACTTAGACGCTAGGCGGCCAAATCGGCCGAGTTAGGCGCTAGGCGGACGCCTAAGCAGCCGGTAACCTAGGCGGGCGCCTAGGGGGGAAATTGCCACGGTCTAGAGGTGCCTAGCGCTTCGGCGGGCGCCTAGACCGAGTTTTACAACCCTGCTTAGATTATAGTCTTATACTCTTATAGATTGTGATTTGTTTGGACTGTGATAATGTGATCTGTTGAGAAGTTCCAAATTGCATGTCACTTGTCTCTAATTTGTGATACTTTGAATCTTTGATAGTTTGATTAAGGTTTCTATGATTGTGATTCACTGATTTGTGTGGACTGTGATAATGTGATCTGTTGAGAAGTTCTAGATTACATGTCACTTGTCTCTAATTTGTGATACTTTGATAGTTTGATTAGGGTTTATGTGATTGTGATTAACTAATATGTGTGGACTGTGATAATGTTTGATAAGGTTGTGGACTGTGATAATGTGATCTGTTGAGACTTGAGAAGTTCCAGATTGCATATTTGCATCAATTGCATGTCACTTGTCTCTAATTTGTGATCTGTTGGTGGAAGCTCTAGCCCCTGTGTCCCTTTGCCCCTGGAAATCCATATTCCATATAAATGATGATTGATGAGCATTATAAATTTATAATTTATAACTGTAAATCTGTGTTGTCCCTTAAAGGAGTTAAAGGCTTAAAGGGTTAATTAATTGTCCCTAATCTGGTGGAAGCCCTAGTCCCTGTGTGTGAAATCCATATAGATGATGAGCATTATAAAGTGGCATACATCTACTTAGCTTGAATGCCTGATTATGGATTTTTTTGTAAATTGTAAATTGTATTAAGTTTATGGATATGTGACCCTTAAATCGTTTATGTGCAATTCTGCATACATGGTGACATGTGAAATTAACTGAATTCTGCCTTTTTAAGTAATTATATGAATATATGTGGTAATGTGCATGCTTGATGCCTTTGTCCATAGTTGTTGATGATTTTCCATGAGTGATTTCCCATTCACTGATACTTTCCTTTTTTTAGATGGAAAGTATTAGTGGTTTATCTGGAAGTCAACCTGAGGTGGAAGCCACAGCTGTAGAGACAAATACATCCCTGTCTCAGCAGCCTTTTCCTCCACCTATTCCTAAGAAAAGAAAAGTGGTTGAGACCAGATCTCCTGTATGGGATCACTTTGATAAGATCAAAAACTCTGAGGGCATTGTTATCAAGGGAAAATGTTTATACTATGCTAGGGTGTTTTGTTGTGAGTCCAAGAAACATGGGACTTCTTCTCTCAGACATCATGTGGTAAATTGCCTTAAAAATCCTCACTCTCTAAGGATACAAGGCAGTCCTTGCTTACTTTCCAACCTGCACATTCTTCTGCTGGAACTGAAAGTAGTGAAGGATTTGAAGGGGTGTTAGGTACTTGGGTATTTGATTAAGACTTGATAAGGAAAGCCTTAGCTAAGATGATTATTCTGGATGAATTGCCTTTTAGGATAGTTGAGGGACAGGGGTTTAGAAAGTTTGTGTTTGTTTGCTGTCCTAGGTTTAAAATCCCTTCAAGATGGACTATCAGTAGGGACATTTTTAAGATTTTTTCTGATGAGAGGCTCAACTTGAAGAAGTTCTTTAGGACTAGTAGTCAGAGGGTTAGTATCACAACTGATACATGGACCTCAGTCCAGAGAATAAACTACATGTGCATAACTGCACATTTCATTGACAGTGAGTGGAAGCTCCAAAAGAAAATCATTTAATTTGTTCCTATTTATTCCCACAAGGGTGAAAGTATTGCAAAGGCTTTAGAAAGTTGTCTTATGGACTGGGGTCTAAAATCAGTTTTCAGTGGGCACAGTTGATAATGTTTCTAGCAATGATACTGCCTTAGGATTCTTAAAGAAGAAGTTCGTGTCATGGGGTTGTACTGTTGTTAGGAGTAAGTACTTTAGAAAGTTGTCTTATGGACTGGGGTCTAAAATCAGTTTTCAGTGGGCACAGTTGATAATGCTTCTAGCAATGATACTGCCTTAGGATTCTTAAAGAAGAAGTTCGTGTCATGGGGTTGTACTGTTGTTAGGAGTAAGTACTTGCACATGAGGTGCATTGCTCACATCCTTAACTTGGTGGTACAAGATGGGTTGAAAGAATCTGATAGTGCTGCTAAAAAAGTGAGGGATGCTATTAGGTATGTGAGAAGCTCACCTGCTAGGCTTCAAAGGTTTAGGGAGCTAGCTGATGTAATGGGGGTGGAAGCCAAGAATTCTTTGTGTCTTGATGTTCCTACAAGGTGGAACTCCACCTATATGATGCTGAGTGCTGCTTTGTTGCATGATAAAGTCTTTGAAGATTATGCAAGCTTAGACTGTGGATTTAAATATGATTTGGGTGAGAATATGCCTAACTTCATGGATTGGGAAACCATTTCTGGTTTGGTAAAGATTCTAAAATCTTTTTATGAAATGACTGTTAGAATTTCTGGTTCACTGTATGTGACTTCTAATACCTTTTTCTCTGAGATTTCTGATCTGTCTTGCTTGTTAAGTAATATGGTGGAAGCTGATGGTAGTGTTAAACTGATGGGTACAAATATGAGGGCAAAGTTTGATAAGTATTGGGGTGAGTATGAAAAAATGAACTTTCTCATATTCTATGCAAATATCTTAGACCCCAGTGACAAAATAGAATATATGCCCATTCAGTTTACCCAGTTATATGGTGAGGACAAAGGTAAAACAATGTTTGATAAGGTTGTTGTTGGCCTTAAGGAGTTATTTCAAGATTATGTGTCCTATTTTCCTGTCCAGTCTGTTCCTGAAAATTCTGACAAATCAGCCCCTTCAGTTATAATTTCTGATTGTGTTTCTATTGGGAAATCTCAAGCATTATTGAAATCCCAGATTAAGAAACAAAAATTGGGTAGTGGTGATTTGTCAATGAAAAAACTGAGTTGGAGGTGTATTTGTCTGAGGTCATTGTGGATGATTAGGATTCTTTTGACCTTCTAAGATGGTGGAAGCTGAATTCTGATAGGTTCCCTGTGTTATCTAAAATGGCAAGGGATGTACTTGCTGTTCCAATCTCTACTGTTGCATCTGAATCAACATTCAGTACCAGTGGCAGGATACTAGATGCCTTTAGGAGTTCCCTAACTCCTAAGATTGTTGAGGCACTTGTGTGTGCATAGGATTGTTTGAGGTTAGCCAATCAACCATTCTCTGTTGAAGAAAATATTGAAGATGTTGAAAGGATTGAGAAAGGTAAATCTCTAAAATTTACATTTTTTAACTTAGAAGTTATAACTATGTAGTATAAATTAATACTTCTTTTAACTTATACTTGTGTTTTTTTTTTTTTTTTTTTGTTTTGTTTTTTTTGCAGAGTTGTGCAGCACATCCACCACTGGAGTTGGATCATTGCCTACAATACCTGTATGTTTATATACTTATAACTTATATTCCATAAAGCATTTCTGTATTTATTTTGATATTTGATCAATGATTATTATATGATATGTTTGTATGACTGCATCAGTGTTACAGTGTATGTGTATCAAATATCAATGTCCCTCAGGCCCTCATTCCTTTGCTGGGAAATGGAAAGTGTTCAATGGCTTGGTGACATTTTAAATGTTGCTGCCATTGAGCATTTGACACCTGAATGATGAATGGTGTCTGGTAAAGTGGTAATGTATATGGCTTCACTTCTCTCCTGTGACACCCCGTATTTTCCTAAAATAAACTATAGTCCCGATATTAAATATTTTTATTAAAAATATTTATATAGCTATTTAATTTAAAACGGGCTCGGGCATATTTATTATATGAACTATTAATTTTGTACCCAAATGCCTTAAGCCCAAAAGAGATTTTAATTATCTAAAATCTACTTATTTATTGTAAGCTCAAAGTATATGTATATAAGTATTTTATAGGCTAAAGTTGGTCTTGAACCCATAAGTTTATTCCATGTCCAAAATGAGATGTATTTTCTACCTAGCCTAGCCCATCTCTATATATATTAAAGCAAAATGAAGTAGCCACAAATTTTTCCCGCCTAAGTGTGTGAATGCATTTTGGTACATAGAGATTTGTAATAGGGTGTTGCTATTTGCACCCCCCTTTGACTAAAATGGGGTATAAAGTACATTGAAAATCTAAAAAAGTGAAAAATTATAATAAATACATAGGTGGTGCAAATAGTCTAATGGGTGGTCAAAATGCTATTTGCACCCCCTTATTCAAACCACATTTATTAGATTTAAATAATAATTAATTAATTCAAAATTTAATTCATTAAAAAAAACAAAAAAAAAAAAACAAAAACAAAAAAAAAAAAAAACAAAACCTCCCCGGTCACCTTCTCCGGTGAGAAGGCAGCCCAGTGGGTCGCCTTCTCACCGGAGAAGGTGACCCAGGTAGAAACTACCTGGGTTGCCTTCTCACCAAGGTGACCCAGGTAGAAACTACCTGGGTTGCCTTCTCCGGTGAGAAGGCAACCCACTGTGGGTTGCCTTCTCACCGGAGAAGGTGACGCTAAGTTGTTTTTTTTTTTTTGTTTTTTTTTTTTCTTTTTTTTTTTTTTTATATTAATAATTTAATTGTAAAAAAAATATAAAATAAATATTAGTCTTTTGACCACATTAAATAATGTGGTGTAAATAGCATTTTGTAGTTAGCACCACCTATAAAGTAGTTTGACCTATTATGTAGGTGGTGCAAATAGTAAAAAGAGGGGTGTGAATAGAATTTCCTTTGTAATATTATTACTGCAAGACATTTATTGTGTTCAAAATACTCCGTAATAAATATATATCTCTAGCTCTATTTTAATGTACCAGCTCTATTTTAATGTATTTATTGTGTTCAGATTATTGCAACAAACAAAGCATGCTTACAAATTCCAATAAGACTATTACAATCTACTAGAATAACATTAATTGTTTAGAGATAAATTTGAAATTCAAAATCTGTTACATTAAATCTATACCTACTTCAACATTATAAATAAGTCTCATATCACAGCCAATTGGAGATAGATTCGGAGGGGTTGAAGCAAAGTCTGGACGAGGATGTTCGTGTATTTAGAGGAGAGAGGCTGAAATGAATGGCATCAACAAGGATGTGCAGGGGAAGCTTCACGAACGGGGATGTGCAGGGGAAGCAGTAGTTGTTGCTGCAAAATCTGGGCTGCAGATTTGGTAAAGCTTTGCATCCTTTTTCACTTTTTCTTGAAAAATAATAGAATCCATTAAAAATGCTATTAAAATAAGCCCAAAGAATTGCATAACAATATTACACACAGTACAAAAGCATATGAATTTATGATTTCCTATAGCATAGTGGAAAAAATTGCTCTATACACCTACATATCTGCTAAAGCTCTATACACCTGCACTTCTATTTTTATTTTTTTGACAACTGTATTGATATTTTTTCTAGATTATGCATGTGGACAGACAAAATTGGGTAAAGATTCTACAGTATCAGGTATGTTTTACTTACAATCTACTAACAAACATAGTTTTACCTCATTAGCTAGAAACCTAATTTAATTTGTTTACAGAGCTACCTACATCTGAACATAAACACAGGGAGAAAATCAAGGTTCGCATGTAGAGAGATTATGAAGTCTGAAAGCTTCTTTCAAAGGTGCAAGAATGATCTGGTAAAGATAAGTTGCCTATTTACTCAAAGTTATAGAACTCTAGCTTAAACACTAATTTGTACTCTTATATGTGTGATTTTATTAGCTATATATATTCATAAAATTCCAAGTTCACAACTCCACATCAATTACAACTCCTTTCAAGTTCACAACTATATATATTCATAAAATTCCAAGTTCACAGCTATATATATTCATAAAATGCCTAGCAGAAAAACCCTAATTGTTGCAGAACTTCGTCTGTCAAATAAAAACGAAGAATAAACACACATTCTGCAATGTTTATATAAATTACTGATTCAATACAAAAATTAAGAATAGAGAATAAACTTATCTTTTTGTAGATCTGCATTTCTTTGGAGATGCTTAATTCTGTACAGTCATACCTACTAAGCAAACACCGGAGAACCCAAAAGAATTGGAGATGAAGGGAGAATATCAGAACGAATCGAAACATAACGAAAGATGAAGTGAGATATCAGAAAGAATCGCACCAGAGAAGATGTGCGTCTCGGTCTGCTACCGGAAAATGCGGGTTAGGGAATACGACGATTTGGTACGTTTGGAGGCGGCGGAGCAGGGCAGCCGGCAGCAAGGGATGCAGGAGATGGAGGACTGGTCTCTGGTCCGGTGACGAGAAGGTTAGTGTTTTGGAGATGGAATTTTGGATCAATTGACCGGCGATTTGGAGATGGGATTTGGAAATACGATATAGATGAAAACCCTAACCTACAGCGAAGAAACTAACTTGAGTAGGAGAGCACGAGAGAATGTGAGCTTGGCCTGAGGACTGGCATCGGTGATGACGAAAGTGAAGATATGAGTAAGCCGAGTCTGTATCGACGGAGGAAGCGAGAGACGGGAGACGGAGAGGTGAGCTGAAGCCGTGGACTGCAAAATGAAGAAGGCGAAACGTTTTGTCCAAATTATACTTAGGATTAGTGTGGGCTAGGCTTTACTCTCTTTAAGTTGGGCTTACAGTATGTAAGGTTAATAAGAATTATATGTTTTGGATTGGATCATAATATAAAATATAAATGGGCTGAAAACTGTATATTCATTTCTCTAATTTGTATGATGATCTTAATAATTATTAATTTTTTTTTTTTTTTTTTTTTGTAGAGCTTAATAATGCATATTTTCTTCATCTCTTCATTTATTTTAGTTGTTCATTTATTTTAGTTGTATGAATGGCTAAATCTTAATCAAAATTAAATTACTGTATTTTATATACGATTCAAAGTAAACAATGGATTTACCTAGAAGAGCATTTGCTAAGACCATCAATTCATGTATTTATTCATTGGCTTTGAGAAAGTAATTTTGAAAATAATATATTATAAAATTGAAAATATAATATAGTGATAGAGATCACATTTGAAATATCACAAACTGATTTTGTAATGTATTAATGCTCTGAAGCATAAATTAAATTGAAAAACATATGAAATGGAGTTATAAACTTGTCATTTTGTACTTTGTGAGTGGCTAAACTTTCAAAAATAAAACTTTGATCACAAATGAAAGAAAAAAGTATCAAAACTATCATATATACAAAATTATAATTATATATTTTGGTTATTGTTTCAAAATTTCTAGATTTTCATACTTTATATTTTTTGTCTTATTATATTATACTGTATATTCTATATATCTCTTCTCTATATATATTAAAGCAAAATAATAGGAGCAAAAAATTCCCGCCCAAACAATACTACGTCGTTTTGAGGAGTATCAAATATTTATATCATTTTGCTTAAAAGAACGTGTAAACTCATCGGTTACCAAAAATATTTAAACTAAATATTTTGTTTCTACTTATTTTACGCCCAAGATTTTTTTATAAGCCAATCAGATTCAATTTATAAGTTTAAGCCGTGTGTGGTTGAAGATCTCTGTGAAACGGTAGGATACAGAGGCATGCATTGTGGTTGAAGATCATAGAACTCCAAGCTTGGAATTAGGAAAGTACAATGAACAATCGCCATCCTTGAGTAAAATTTGAGGACAATACTTACGCAAGAGAGCAATAAATCTGTAGAAGGAAGAAATTGAGCAAGAGAAATGGAATCGTTGTCGAGAAATAAGAAAGTCTTCTCATCTCAAAGAGAAGGAAGAAACTTCTGGCATACTTCATGCTGGGTTTCTAAATGTACTACTCCGTATATATTAATATTTTTTTTTTTTTAAATGCTACTAGCTCTATTACATTGTAGTATCTGTTCATATACTTTCTCAACTTACTGAAACACAAAGAGCTAATAACGCCTCCACTGAGGCTCGAACTTACAACCTTCCAAATGGAAGTCCAACCCGGGTACCATTGGACCACATAGTCCTGGTCCGTATATATTAATATAATTATATAATTATATTATATATTATTATAAATTATAAAGGTGTAATAATATATGTAAGTTTCCTCTGTGAAGCAACAATTGTTCGAATTATATATATATATATATATATATATATATATATATATATATATATATATATATATATATATATATATATATATATATATATATATATATGATACTGCTAATTACGTAAGCGATATGAAGTAACTCGAGACCAACTAAAGCAAGTAAATGTCTTTATTGATCACAGTAAATGCCCTAAGTACAATCTACTTGGTTGCTCTGAGTGCCGACTGACTGCGGTCGGGATTCTCTAACAACAACCTATCGATCGTCCAAAAGTCCCCTACACTGTAGCTACTGTGGGTATTTATAGCCGCTTTGCCGGGGACAGGATTCCAGCCGTTCGGCATGTCCTCCACGTAGCCACCACGTGTCATCCTTCCGGGTGCCCTGCCTGTCGATGTAGAGAGCCGCCACGTGCCCTTCATCAGCTCTCTCGCCAAAGGGCTCCCGCTCGGTGGTTAACATCATCGTTCGGGCAACTCCCGGTCGGACCCCGACCGGGTTCTTCACAAGGAGCCCGACCTGTTACCTGCAAAGACAAAGAGAAAAGGACAAAGGCTTCTCGGTCGTGGTGAAACTATGCCGGTCGGGATATTCCCTACCAAGAGCCCCCCAGCCCGGGCCTTTTTGATCGACCGGGAAAAAATGGGCCGGGATGAAGAAGCCTAACCGTCGGCCAGTAAACCGACCGGCCAGCTGTCATTCCCCTCCTTGCCACGTGTCGGCCACTGCCGGCCTCTGCGACTGCAACCGTCACCTCGGAGTCAGCGCTGGTCGTGTCACGCAAGTGGATGATTTTCCCGCCCAAACGCCCTCCTATAAATAGGCCCCTGAGGCCTTCATTTAAACTTTCCTCAATCTTCTGAAGCAACCGGCACCCTCAGAGAGTCCCGAGCATCAGTTCAACGAACCAGTCGAGCAAAGCCAAGCTTCAAGCTCTCTCCCCCGTGCAAAGTACCAGCAATCGGTAAGCTCTTAATCCCTCAGCTTTTTACTTTGTTTTTAGCTTTGCGTAGGAATGGGATAGGACTAACTTTGAGCTAACCTCCCGATCCTGTACTAACCCCGACCGACCTTTAGGTAGAAAACATGTCGGATACGGATAGCCAGAACGCCTCGATCGCAGACTACGACGACGCAATCGAGCACAGCAGCGAGGAGGTGGACATCATGTCCTACTCCCCAGAGGTCGAACAACGACCACAGCCCACTCCCGACCAAGCCCCCGAGCCAGCAGGGTCATCAAGCTCGTCAGGGACCTCGGGGTCGAGCTCCAGCGGGTCGGGGAGCGAAGAAACGTCCACGAGCGGACGAAACCTCCCGGAAGAAGGCGTTAGGGAAACGCCTATGAGGGTAATAGGGGATTACCCTCGAACCGAGCCTGAGGGCAGAGACCGGGCCAACGAGGCCGAAGGGGACGAAGAGGACCCGACCGGGCCGACGCCGCCAGGCGAGGACGGGTTCGAGTTCCTCAACAGCGAGAGCGTTGAAGGTCAGAAGAGCTTGCTGACAAAAGGAGAAGCAAACAAAATTGCGGCAACTCTTGCTGGTCGGGTCGAGTTCGACACCAGCAGACAACTCGGAAATATCATCGAGCGGCACCAAGGGAAATGGATCGGGCTGCATTACGATTCGCTAATGGCCCCGATCACATTCCCCTTTTCCAGCCTCCTCACAGCATTCTTGGGTTACTACCAAGTTATGCCCGGGCAGATTTGCCCGAACGCACATCGAATAATCTCGTGCTTCCCCCAGATCTGCCGTCGACACGACGTGGCCTGCACCATGGAACTCTTCAACTTCGTCTACCAAGTGAAGGTGCTAGCGGCCGCGTACGGGGGTGGATTTCTGATGATACAATCCCGAGCAGATAGATGCTCGATCGAAGGGCTGCCCGGGAACAACCGAGGGTGGAAGAACCGGATCTTCTCCGTAAAATACGATCCGTGGATCCTCCCGGTCGAGAGGGTTTGGAGTCAGCGTTTTCGAAAGCAAGTCACGCCAGTCGAGACCCCGACCCTCATCGATGCCGTGACCAAGATCTCAGGCGAGATCTACGAATACCACATCTTCAAATCGCCCGAGTGCTATGACGCGGCCCGGCTACCCGGTCCGGTCTACGACCAGACCGAGAAGTACAAGCCCGAGCCGGCAGGTGTAACGATCGCACGGATGCCCGCTCGGGGCAAGAGGAAGGGTAAAAGCTTGAAGCTAACTTCTTTCCCGATCCTTAGCATTCTGAGCGTATATTCTTTATCGTCCCGAATTGACTAACTTTCTTCTTTGTCTGCAGCCATGGCGGAGTTCGGAGACGAAGATGCCCCCCTTCCCCCGCCCGCCAAGATCTCCCTTGGCGGCAAGAAGAAGGCGAAGGCGAAGCCAGCCGGGGAAAAGGAGATCCCGACGGCCCGACCTCTACCTACCTCGACCGTCACGACGGCGGAGGGCTTCGTCGTTGAGCCGACGGACGTCTTGGTCACCCGGGTGGAAGTCGCCCGGGGCAAAGAGAAAGTGCCCGAGCAGGGCGTGACTGAGGTGGGCGGTATAAAGCGCCGTCGAGAACAGCGCAGCCCGAGCCCTTCGGTCGGGCGAGAGAGGGCCGCTACGTCCATACTGGCCCGGATCGGCAACGCCGGGCCAGCTAAGGAGGATTTGGGGAAGATGACCCCGACCCAAGTGGCCGAGAAGATTGGCTACGATCTGGCCGAGGTAAGCTCTCTTCCATTAACTCTCTTTTATATGCAAGTGTCTTCGACCGGGCTAACGCTGAACATCTTCTTGTATTGCAGATTTCCCGCGCGGCCCAACTCCTTCAAGGTCGGGCCATGCTGGCCGAAGAAGCCGACCACCACAAGAAAACGGCCGCTCGTCGCTTGAAGGAAATCAAGGACATCCAGGCCGAGCTGGAGAAGGCCCAGAAGGGCCTGAAAAAGAGCGAGGAAGACCGGGCCCTCGCAGAGAAAGTCGCCCAACGGGCGATCGGGGAAGCGAAAGAGCTGAAGGCCCGGCTCGATAATCCGAACGAGTTGGTGCAGACTGTCTTCAAGGACAGCGAGTCGGGCTCGGCGTTTCTCACGGCGGCCCGGGGAACTAAGGTCGGAGAGGACCTGATCGTCTCCTTCGGCCGATGGGCGTTCAAGTCCGGGCAACGCAAAATGCTGGAGCGGGCCCGTACCCGGTTGGAGCAAGCTCTCGACGGAGAGGATCTTCAGCTGGTCCTGTCGGCCTTACCCCCGGACCTAGCCGACCCCGGCCCCTCCCCCTTCGCTCCCAAGGAAAAGGCGGCCGAGCCTGGGGCCTCATCGGCGGCCACTTCGAGCGGGAAGGAGGCAGCTGCCGGAGCTCGGGAATTGAAGAAGTAGAATAGGCTTCTTCTTTTTTGTAGAAACGCTGATCGGGAGCCCGGTCCCGAATTTGTACCGGGCACTCTCTTCGTGATTAATAAATTTCCTTTTTTGCTAAGTTGCATCGTTCGTTTCGTGCTTTTACACCTTTGCTTTTAATTTGCACACACTGATCGTAGCCGCATACCGATCATAGTTGCTTGACCTCGTGGCCTTTTGGCCCGGTCCTGCATTACTCGACCCGCTTGACGCTCGAGGTTTCGACGTCCGACTGCCCAACCTGATCGGGTTTACCCGATCTCCAGGCCTGTCAGAAGCCTTAAGATTACCCAAGCCTCTACGTCCGGGATATCTCCGAACAACGGACTTAAGTCAACGTCATATTGGCCGACCCGATCAGGTTTACCCGATCTTCAGGCCTTGACGAAATTTTGAAAATATGTAAGCCCCTGATAGCTGAGTTTTCCCGAGCGATGGGCCTACGGATACCCCCTTATCCCAGCCCCCACACTATTGTGCTCTCATGGCACGAGTGAGTGCAATAGTGGACAAGAGGTGATCAGATCGGGGAATTATGCTGTGTGCTCCTGGCTTCCCCGACCGGTGGCGTGACTCGAATGTCCGCCGATGTGGAGCGCGTTTGACCGGTCGATAAATTCACCCGGTCGGTGTAGCTTGAAGATAAATTGATCTGCGTGCACTGAAGGTAAAGAAAATAACCGACCGGGCCGTCGCATGCAAGCGGTCGAACAATCACCGATCGTATATACATTAAAACCTTCCCGCTCGCAGGCGGTTAAACAAATATTTACAACCATAAAGCTTAATTACAACCGACGACCGAGACCTACTCGCAGGTCAAGCCCCCGCTTCGTCAAAAGATTACAAAAAATAGGCTTAATGCCTAAACATGACGAGGTGCTCGGAATTCCAAGTCCCCTCGATTACCCGACCGGTTGTCGTCTCCAGCCGGTACGTACCCGGCCGTATGACCGCGCTAACGATATACGACCCTTCCCAGTTCTGAGCTAGCTTTCCGCCCTCTAAAGGTTGACTGGCCTCCCTTCGTCGTAGAATGTAATCTCCAACCTGAAAATAACGAGGGTGAACCCGAACGTCTTTAGAACTCTTAACACGCTTCTAGTATTCGGCCATGCGCCGAGCGGCTAGCTCTCGTTTTTCCTCGACCGCATCGAGATCCACAGCCATCGCATGTTCGTTTTCCTCCGCATTGTAGGTTCTCTCTCGATCGGTCGGGATCCAAGCCTCGATCGGAAGTCGGGCTTCAGCTCCATAAACCAGGGCGAAAGGGGTCTCCAAAGTAGCTTCCCTCGGGGTCGTCCGATAAGTCCATAAGACATATGGCAACTCATCGGCCCAACTACGACCGGCCGAGTGTAACTTCTTTTTCAGACCTTCCAAAATCGTCCGGTTCGCGTTCTCTACTTGACCGTTTCCCTGCGGGTAAGCCACCGACGACCGAACGTGAGTTGTCCCGATCGTGGCCAAAAAGTTCTGGAAATACTGGCTTACGAATTGGCGGCCGTTGTCGCTGATGAGATGCACGGGCACACCAAAGCGGGAAATCACATTTCGCCAAAGGAAACGAGCACATTGCTGAGAGGTGATCGTGGCTAAAGGCTCGGCTTCTATCCACTTGGAGAAGTAATCGATGGCGACGATCACAAATTTTCTCCGACCGGAAAGCTGAGGGAAGGGGCCCAATATGTCTACCCCCCACCTAGCGAAAGGAATTGAGGTCGTGACTGGCTGATAGAAGGTTGCCGGTCGTCCAGGCATCCGGGCGAACAGTTGGCACGTCTCACATTCCCGAGCTAACTTTTCACAGTCCAGCTGGAGGGACGGCCAATAGTACCCGATCAGCATGATACGACGGGCCAGGGATCGGCCTCCTTGATGTGAAGAGCAAATTCCCGAGTGCAGTTCCTTCATGACTAAATCGGCCTCAAATGCGGTCAAGCAACGCATCAGAGGGCCTCCATACGATCGCCTGTAGAGACGACCGTCCAAAACTTGGAACCTTGGGGCTCTAAGCTTGGCCTTCCGAGCACGCTGTGGGTCGTCTGGGAGGCGACCATGCTCGAGATACTCCTTCAGATCGGTGATCCAATTGTCTTCTACCGGTTGGATTGGATTGACCGGTAGACGATGAATGCTGTGTCTCGGGATCACCAAAATCCGAGCTATCTTCGACATGTGTTCCGGGGCATCTTGAGCCAATTTAGATAAAATATCTGCGTCGGCATTATCCAATCGGGGTATGTGTCGGACGGTATACCCCCGGAACTGAGCAAGCTTCTCCATGGCAAGATCCCGGTAAAGCTGCAGACGCTCTCCATTGACTTCATAATCCCCGAGAACTTGCCCGACCACGAGCACGGAATCTGTCTGAGCTCGGATGTATTCAGCCCCCAAGTCCCGAGCGCACTGTAAGCCGTTAACGAACGCTTCGTACTCGGCTTCGTTGTTGGTCGGGTGGAACTGGTACATGAGAGCAAAATAGACCTTGAATCCTTCCGGGCTTGTGACCACCACTCCTCCTCCTGCCCCTTTCTTGCTACTTGACCCATCTGTAGCCAGCGACCACCACTCAGCCTCGGGATCCGCAACCTCAGGAGACCGGGTATCCCGGGCGGTGCACTCGACCAAGAAGTCAGCAAGAGCTTGACCTTTAATAGCCGGTCTCGGTCGGTATTCGATCGCGTACTGGGTCAACATTAACGCCCACTTGACTAGGCGGCTGGATGATGAAGCGGTTCGGAGGACTGGCCCGATCGGCTGATCGGTCAACACGCGAATTGCTCGACCTTGGAAGTAGGGAGCCAACTTCTTCGCGGCAATGTATAAGGCGTAGACGGCCTTCTCTAGCCGGGAGTACCGGAGCTCGGGACCATGTAGCGCGTGGCTTACATAGTACACCGGTCGCTGGACCCCTTCCGGATCGGTTCGGCACAACACTGCGCTTACTGCGCGATCGGACACGGCGAGGTACACGTCTAGCTCTTCTCCGAGCTCAGGCTTTGAGAGCACGATCGGTGACATGAGATATTCCTTCAGCTCATCAAAAGCCGCTCGGCACTCTTCGTCCCAGACGAATCCATTAACCTTCCGCAATACCTTGAAAAAAGGTAAAGCGCGCTCGGCTAGCTTGGAGAGGAACCGGCTGAGGGCTGCCAACCGACCGGTCAATTGCTGGACTTCCCGAACGGTGGAAGGTGGTTGCATGTCCAGAATCGCTTTTACTTTGGCCGGGTTAGGCTCGATTCCTCTCTTGGTCATCATATAGCCGAGGAACTTGCCGGTCTGAACCGCGAATGTGCGCTTGGTCGGGTTCAGCCGCAACTGGTACTTCCTCATGATCTGGAAGCACTCCCGGAGGTCCCGAGTGTGGTCGGATCGGTCCCGACTCTTGACCAGCATGTCATCGATGTAAGCTTCCATCGTTCGGCCCAGTAGATCGGCAAAGAGCATGTTGACCATCCTCTGGTAGGTCGCTCCTGCGTTCCGGAGGCCGAATGGCATCACTCGGTAACAATACAGCCCGTCCGGGGTTACGAAGGCTATCTTGCTCTCATCTTCATGGTGCATCATGATCTGATGGTACCCCTTGAAGGCATCCATGAAGCTCATTAATTCGGCCCCGGCCGTCTCGTCGACCATCTGGTGAATGCTCGGTAGAGGATACGGGTCGAGCGGACAGGCCTTGTTGAGGTCCGTAAAATCGATGCACATCCTCCATGCTGGGGGCTTAGGAACAAGAACGATATTTGCCACCCACTCGGGATAGACCACCGGCCGGATGTGCTCGATCGCCGCCATCTTTTTGACTTCTTCTCTGACAAATTCGCGGCGATCGGAGGAAAGGTGTCGTGTCCTCTGCACGACCGGCTTTGCTGAGGGATCGACGGCCAATTTGTGACAGATGACCGATCGATCGATCCCGGGCATGTCTTCAGGCCCCCACGCAAAGATATCAGCATACTCCCGGAGTATGGCCAAAACTTCCGCTCGAAGCTCGGGGGTGAGGGCTCGGCCAATCTTGATCTTCCTATCCGGGCGGTCCTCGGACAGGGGAACTTCTTCTATTTCCTCGGAAGGCTCAGGCTGCTCCTTCCGTTCCTTAGCCTCCTCTTTGGCTATGGTGTTCACCCGGGAAGAGGGTCCGGAATCTCGTCTGTTGACCGCTCGGGTGTAACACTTCCGGGCGGATCGGACATCGCCGCGGACCACGCCGACCCCATTAGGGGTGGGGAATTTCATGCACAGGTGGGGCATAGAAATTATCCCACCGATCTTCATGATGGCGGGTCGGCCCAAGATAATGTTGTGGACGCAATGGAGGTTGACCACAACAAATTCCAGCTCCGTCCTGATCGACTTTGGAGGCGCGCCGATCTCGACCGGGAGCGTTACCTTTCCCTCGGGGTAAATAAGAGCCCCGGTAAATCCTGACAGGGGTACACCGACCGGAGTCAGCTCCTTCCTGTCGAGGCCAAGCTTCTCGAAGACGTCCAAGTAAAGGATGTTCACGCTGCTGCCCGTATCCACCATAACCCTTTGGACGTCCGTCCCCTTAACGTCAATCGTAACCACGAGCGCCTTCATGCCGTGGTCACTGCTGGTAGGTTGGTCCTCGAGGGTGAAGGTTATGGGTTCCATCTTCTGCCTCTTCCCGGTCTCCCGGGAATCCACTATAGCGACCGGGCAATTAGTCCGCGGTCGGGAAGCATCTTCCAGTCCACCAAAAATGACGTGGATGGTAGGCTTTCCGGACGGGTGGCTACCAGACGGAGGGTCAGGGTCCCGTCGGTCATCATGACGATCGTCCCTTCGATCGTCTCTTCGGTCCTGACCTGACCGATCGGAGCGGTGATGAGAACGCCTGTGATCCCTCCGATCGGTATTCTTCTTGTTGTCCTCTCTCTTCCCCACACACTTGTCCAATTTTCCCAGGTTGAGCAGATCTTCCAACAATTGGCGTAAGTGGGTACACTCCTCGGTGTCATGCCCAGCGCATCGATGGTAAGCACAGTGCTTACTCTTGTCAGGGCCGTCTCGATCGGGATGGGGGAGTTTGATGAGATTGCAGGACTGGGCGTATTACATGGCCTCCGCTGCGGATTGGTTCAAGGCCGTAAACTCGCCAAGCCTGGTGCGGGATCGGGGATTGTCATCTCCCGACCGATGTTCCGCCCGGCCGGCCGGTTTACGAGACGAAGAGCCGACCTCCTGCAAGCGCTTTACGGCGTTCGCCTCGCCGGCGTTGGCATAGTCTATGACCCTCCGAAGGGCCTCCTCGTAACTGGTCGGGGGGTGTAGGATGAAGTCTTGATACAAATGTCACCGGCTGTTGTGTGGCCGGGTATGCATTTGATGGATGCGGTGGTGAGAGGTTGAGGTTGAGGTCCATCGTCTGACCCTGCTGTTGGGTAGCATAGTGGTCGGAGGAGCTCGCCGCATCCGGCTGGTCGTCGGCAAAGTTATTGTGTGCCCACGGATACATCGTTGCAAAGAGGCCGAGTGCTCGTCAAGACGTAGCTTTGTTGCACCGGGTCCCCACAGACGGCGCCAAAATGATACTGCTAATTACGTAAGCGATATGAAGTAACTCGAGACCAACTAAAACAAGTAAATGTCTTTATTGATCACAGTAAAGGCCCTAAGTACAATCTACTTGGTTGCTCTGAGTGCCGACTGACTGCGGTCGGGATTCTCTAACAACAACCTATCGATCGTCCAAAAGTCCCCTACACTGTAGCTACTGTGGGTATTTATAGCCGCTTTGCCGGGGACAGGATTCCAGCCGTTCGGCATGTCCTCCACGTAGCCACCACGTGTCATCCTCCCGAGTGCCCTGCCTGTCGATGTAGAGAGCCGCCACGTGCCCTTCATCAGCTCTCTCGCCAAAGGGCTCCCGCTCGGTGGTTAACATCATCGTTCGGGCAACTCCCGGTCGGACCCCGACCGGGTTCTTCACAAGGAGCCCGACCTGTTACCTGCAAAGACAAAGAGAAAAGGACAAAGGCTTCTCGGTCGTGGTGAAACTATGCCGGTCGGGATATTCCCTACCAATATATATATATATATATATATATATATATATATATATATATATATATATATATATATATATATATATACACACACACACACACACACACATTATAGTATATTATATATAATATAAGTGGAAATTGACATTATATTATTTATTAGAATTTTACTTTTTTATGTTGTTTTGCAAAAGAAATTTATTTATATTAGATGTGTAATAGGACTATGAAATTGTGTTAAATTTTTGAGATATTTATTTAAATAGATGACAAAGAAAATCTAATCCCAAGGTATTATTGGCAGATCAAATAATTTTCAAATAACAAATTATACGATTGGTAAGTACTTATTGCTAATAACATATATAGAAAGTTATAATCTTAATTAATTTTATAGCAAATCGAGTTCTAATTTTTTGGCCACCAAATTTGCAATATATTTTGTTACGCAATATAGATTACTCATTGGGTTTATGTAATGGTACGAGATTAGTCATTACAAGATTGTCCGAGCATGTTATTGAGGCTAAAATAATGACTGGTGACAATGTCGAGAGTTCAGTGTTGATACCAAGAATGTCATGACTCCATCGGATACAAGATTGTCTTTCAAATTTTAAAGGAGACAATTCCCATTAATATTGTCATATGCAATGACAATAAATAAAAGTCAAGGTCAGACACTATCTCATGTTGGGTTGCTCTTGAAGAAATCAGTGTTTGTACATGACCAATTGTATATTGTTGCATCTAGAGTTAGCAATCTTAAAGGTCTAAAGATTCTAATTTGTAATGAGCTTAACAAGAGTTGTACTTCAACAACTAATGTTGTGTACCATGAAGTTTTCAATAATTTGTAAATAAAATACCAATTTACAATTTAATCATTTCTTTATGTGTAAATTGCAATATACTTGAATCAGTGTTTAACATGTAATATGTGCATTTTATTACATAACATATTGAACAATTATTTAATTTAGTACAATAACAACATATAAAATTAAAATATAATTTATTGACCGTGTATCGCACGGGTACCTTTGCAGTTCAAAAACCCAGATCTGTACTCAGATCCGACATGCATGGGTTAATTCTTGCCTATAAGAAATACAGGACATAAATATAAAAATGAATTTCAACAAACTTTAGGATTTCGTAGAAATGGAGTTGAAAGATGAATCCCATAATCGAAATTATTTTGAAACACCTTGAATCGCCCAGAAATTTCTCCTTAAACCTATATGAACAACGATCGGTGTTCAAAATCGAAGAAATGGAATATCAATTTCTTGCGCGAGAGAGCTTCGGATAGCACTTCTCCGATCCGACCAATAAATGTGTCTGAGAAGTCAACTTGCTTGCAAGTAGAAATGTAGAAGAATGAGAGCAAAGGTGGCATGGTTTCTAGAATCGCAGTCCAACTCTTTCTAACCACAATATATGTATGTATTATATGTAATATATAATATATAATATTATACTCCGTATACTTTATGTATATATATAGTTACCCAACTTCGAAATATGATAAAAAAAAATTATATATATATAGTTAAATTATATGTATACATAGTATTTATTTACATTAGGTTCAACGAATGTAGTTTCAAATAATAAATTAATAAATTATATAATAAACATTCAATTGTTTAATTATGTACTTAAAATCCTTATAACATTATATTTTATAAGTTATATTGTATACAAAATTAAGTTCGTTCTAATATTTATTGAAATCATGTAATTAGATACATTACTAATGTTGTATATCATGATGTTTTCAATAATTTGTAATTTTGATAAGTTTTCTTTTTTTAATACCATAACATTAATTACAACTATTTGTAATATACCATTTACATATTATTTTTGTTGAATTCTCATACATATTTCATTTATATGTTATAAATTATAACCGCATTATTTCACACAATTTGTAACATAACATACATACAATTAATACTTTTTAATTTACATACCGTGCAGCGCACGGGTCAAATACTAGTTTGTCTTATATGACCCAACACAAATTAGAAAGCCTACCCTAAATAGTAATATCTATATTTGTGATATGGATATATATAAAATATGACCTTTCAGCCAACCAATCCTACCCTTCGTTCATTCCGTCCGCCTCTTTCTCTCTCGGCTAAGCACCCTTGAAGGCACGCTTGGCTTCTCTCCCCCTCTTGTGACGCCATCCAGCATCAACTCCATCTTTTCCCTTCTTCCCCTTCGGTGTTCCGGCGTGGACAGAGCAGCGTGGTGGCGGAGTCCGGTGCTCATCGTCGGCAAGTAGAGCAGCGCGGTGGTGGTGGTCCAACGACAAGCAGCCTCCCTTTTCCCTCGCCCCTCTCGATCAGTGCAGCTCCGGCGAGACGGCGTCGTGATGTGGCGTCAATAGGACAAAGCCGCGAGCTTGGCGTGCTCTGTTTTCAGCGAGCTCCTCTTCCGGCGGCGGTAGTTCGGGAGCTGATGGCGGTGGTGATGCGTGACGACGGAGCCTGGCAGTGGCGTCCTTCCCTTCTTCCGGTAGCGCGTGGGCTCGGGGTGTCGTGATGCAGCTCGGACGTCGAGGTGCCGGCGGCTGGTGAACCTACCCGTCGCACCACCCGCGGCTTAGGCAGCTTGAAGAAGACGAAGAAGGAGGGAAGGTGAGTTGTGTTCTTGCTTTTGTTGTTTAGCTTAGCCTTAATTAGTTTTGTGTTGATTAGATTTACTAAGTGAGTTCTTAGCTTGGTTGGTTAGGCGTGTGGTTAAGCTAAGTGGTTAATGGTTAACTAGGGTTCAATTCCCAGGTTGGTTGAAGTAATTAAGCTTATAAGTGTTAGCTTTTATTTTATAGCTTTAGCTTGACCTTAGTTATTAGTGTATTAATGTCTCAATTTGTTTTTAAAGTGAAGCCTAGTTTAGTTGGTAAAGGGGTGTATTTAATCCTAAGATAGGCTAGGGTTCAAATCCCCTTAGAGTCTATTAATGTTTTAATAGCTTGTTTTAGGGAGTATACGATAGCTTGTTTTAGGGAGTATACGATGAGGGAAGGGATCAGTGGCGCTTGCCGTGCGGTTGTGCGAGTGGACTCACATTAAGCATTACATTGGCGCACTTTATGTACACAACAGACGCACATTAAACACACAAACAAAATACATTCAGAACACAAACTCACGCACCATAAGCACAAAAACACACGCATTCAGAACACAAACTCACGCACCTTAAGCACAAAAACACACGCACCTTAAGTTTTAACAACAACTCACATTAAGTAAATTCACGCACATTAAGCACAAGACTCATGCACATTAAGCACAAGACTCATGCACATTAAGCACAAAACTCATGCACTTTAAAGTTTCAACAACTCATATTAAGTACACACTCACGCATATTAAGCACACAACTCACGCACCTTAGGCACAAGACTCACGCACCTTAAGTACAAAACTCACGCACATTATGCACTACACACTCACACACCTTAAGCACAAATCGCATGCACCTTAAGCACAAGACTCACTCACATTAAGTACAAAACTCACGCACATTAATCACCGGCACAACCACACGAGAAACATTCTCCGGCACTGGAACTTAAACATACATACATATATATATATATATATATATATATATATATATATATATATATATATATATATATATTATTAAATAATAAATTTAGGCAGCTGGCAGTAAGGCCTCAAACAGTCAAACTTAATTCGTCTTCACATTTCGCATCGCTACGAAAGAACGAAACCCTCAGCCGACTGCCGACAGATGACGACGAGAGTCTCCTCTCCAGTCTCTGCCTCCACCCTTGCCGACGATGAAGCTGCCCAACCTCTGCCTCTGCCCTTGCCGACAATGGCGAAGCTGTCCGGCACTCCGGCCTCCGCCTCAGCCTCGAAGGCCGAAACAGGCATAAGAAATTAAGAATTCCTGTTTCCTTTTTTTCTCTTTAGCAAAATTAGCACAAAAATTCGAGCTCAAGATCAAGCTCGAACCCGAGCTCAAGATCGAGCTCGAACAATCGAGCGCACGAGCCGAGCTCGAGCAGAGCCTCCCTTAACAAGCTCAAGCTCGAGCTCGAACTCGGCTCGGTTCGTTTACACCCCTAGTAGGACCAAGGGTATATTCCAGTTGTGGAGAACAAGGTCATTTCAGAAACCAATGTCCTAAACCACCCAGGCAACAAAGATTTGATAACACAACCTCTGGGTCTGAAGGACATATAGTGGTTATGACAGATGAGGAGTTAGCAGCGTTCAATCAACTGAAGGTGTCTTTTTCTATGCAGTCTCCATCCCAATATCCATCCAATCAATTGTCTTCTTCTGCAACCTTTGTCCAAACAGATAATCATGTTGCATGTGTGTCTTCTTCATCTACACAGTGGGTAGGTATGTCAATTGTACCCATACCCGACGGGAAAACCAACTCCCTGCCCCGACGGGGACGGGGATGTGCACAAAATTAGAGGAATGGAGACGGGGGTTGGGGTGAATATTTTATTCCCCAGCGAAGACAGGGTGAGGATGGGGACTACTCTCCCCGCCCCACCCCGTCCCCGTGTATAAATAAATAAATAAATATATATATATATATATATATATATATATATATATATATATATATATATATATATATATATATATATATATATATATATATATATATAATTTTAAAAATATTTTAGCCATTGATCTTTTCTTGGGATAGTAAAGTACAGGCTGTAAAGATGAATCCCTTTCTTTTAGTTTCTTCTATTTTCATTTCAACATTCACTCAACTCTGATCTAGGCTCCACTCTCCAATACCCATCTCACTTTTTGAAAATCATAGGATTTATATTAGATAAGGTCTGAAACTAACACATTACAAATTATAAGAGGAGGGTTTAAGAGCCACTTTGAGCAATCAGACATAGAAACAGACCGACTAGCTAACAAGTGTGCAGCCAAAGTTTTTACATCGTTTAACACAACATGAAATGAAGAACCACCCCTGGATGAATTAATGCCTTGAACCACTTGGAGTGAGTTTGTCTTAATCTGCACCTTATCGAAATTATGTTGTTTGAGCCAACTAAGAGATTCCCTAATGGCTACTGCCTCGGTCTCCCTGGAGTTAAAGTTGCCCCGCCATTGAGAGCCATAAGCAGCTACAAATAATCCATGATCGTCCGTAAGAACGCATCCGAAGCCCATGCAACCTCTATGAATATCAATGGTTACATCAACGTTTAGCTTCAAAAAGCCTGGTTTGGGTTTTGTCCAGTGAGTGTCTCCATGTTGAACGCCGTGTACGCCCAGTTGCTGCTCGATATTAGCCTCTATCCAGTCCCTGTAGAAGTCCTGAGCTTTTCTGACTGTAATCGCTGCCGAGTAGATGGCATGCTCATTGAAAATTTGATGGGAAGAGGGGTTTGAGACAAGGGGATCCCATATCCCCAATGTTGTTCACTTTGTGCATGGAGTATTTTTCAAGAATGCTGAAAGTCAAGACGGGTGATCTGATGTTCAACTTCCACCCGAGATGTGCTAACATCCGCATTAGCCACTTGGCTTTTGGGGATGATCTTATGTTTTTTTGTAGGGGTGACGCAAGCTCGATGGGGATCATGATGAGTGTTCTTAATGAATTAGAAGAGGCTTCAGGACTAGCAATCAGTGCTACAAAGTCCAAACTTTTCTGCGCAGGGGTACGTGATGATTTAAGTTTCACACCTATCCCAGTTGGCACCCTTCCAGCCTGGTACCTTGGGATCCCATTAGATACCAAAAAACTTAAGGTGTCTAACAACGGACCCCTTTTTGATTCCATTAACAAATATATTTTTGCTTGGAAAGGGTTATTGTTGTCTTATGCAGGCATGGTTGCAAAAATCGCGCCTAGGCGCTAGGCGGCCGCGAGGAAGGCCGGATCGACCTCCTCCGCGGCGGGCCGGCTAGGCGGCCCGATTAATTGGCGCCTAGGCATTAGGCGGCCACCGGCCGCCGTGAGGAAGGCTGGAATCGGCCTTTTCCGAAGCCGGCCGACTAGGCGGCCGCCAAGACCGCCTTGCCGGCCGGTTTGTCTGTTAAATTTTTTTTTTTTTTTTTTTTTTTTTTTTTTTGCGTTTTAAAGTGTTAAAAATTTGAGAAGGCAAAACTTTTGACTCGGTTGTCCATTTTGGACAAAAAAAAAAATTTCAAATCGAAGGTGGTTTGGCCCTGTAATTTCTCCAAAAAATGCTTCTTTTGTCCTTAATTTTATGTATTTAGATGGTTTCAACAACATTCAAAACGATTTTACAACCACTTATGTAAATAATTTGTAAGAAAAAACAAGAGGAACCTTATGCTTTATTAGTGAATTTCATAATTTTTAATTTTAATTTTTTTTTAAAATAAAAAAAAATTAAAAAAAATTCCCGTCCTAGGCGCCCCCTCGGCGCCTACGAGGCGCCTAACATGTTTTGCAACATTGTATGCAGGTAAGCTGGAACTTATATCAAAGGTGATCCAAGGAGTATTGGCATACTGGATGCAAGAGTTTCCACTGCCACCCACAGTCATTGAACACATAATATCATTATGTTGAAAATTCTTGTGGGGTGGTAAGAGGGCTCTTGTAGCATGGGACGTAATATGTAAGCCCAAGGAGGGGGGTAGACTTGGCCTGCGCAACCTGAAATAGTGGAATAATGCCTTCCTGACTAAAACTATCTTGAACATTCACAATCGCAATGAAACTTTATGGATCTGTTGGATCCATGATTTCCACTTATGGGACGTGGACTTCTGGATATGGAAGTCGGGAAGGAATGAGTCAACCCTCATGCGCCGCTTGACAAAGGTTAGAGACTCCCTCGTACACAATTTTGGGAGTACTACGGGATGCATTACCAAGTTGACCTCGTGGAATGGACCGAAGGGCTTGAACAATTCGGCTGTGTATGAAGCAATCATCTCTCACAACCCTAGTAATTTTGCAATGAGGTTCATTTGGAAGAGATTTATCCCGTCGAAGTTTGCTTTTACTACATGGTTATGCATGCATGGAAGACTTCTCCTAAAGAACGCCATCAACTTCATTGATATTGACAAGAGGTGTTCTTTATTTGGAGTAGCCCCGGAGAATATCAACCACTTGTTCTTCACTTGCTCATTCTCTAAACAGGTGTGGAAAAATGTAAGAAAAAGGGTTGGCATTACAAGGAACACGTTTTCGATTAAGGGATCAATCAAATGGCACCATAGAGATTCGCGAGGAACCCGTCCCCGGTCAAAAATGTGTGCACTTGTAATCATGGCTTCGATCTTTCATTTATGGAGGACAAGAAATGCTCTGTACTTTGATAATGTGGCTACAGATGTTAACCATACATCCACCACCATCCTTAAGAATGTCTACCAAGTGATGTACAAGTTGTATTCAAATATGGGGTAGATATGAAGGTGGATTCACGGTTTGACTGCCTTTTGATGGTGTTGCTGTGCGTACGTGAGAATAGCGGTTTGGCCCTCTAATTTCTCCAAAAAATGCTTCTTTTGCTCTTAATTTTAATTTTTTTATGTATTTAGATGGTTTCAACAATATTCAAAACGATTTTACAACCACTTATGAAAAAATTTGTAAGAAAAAACTAGAGGAACTTTATGTTTTATTAGAGAATTTTAGAATTTCTAATTTTATTTAAAAAAAAAAAAAAAAAAAAAAAAAAAAAAAAAAAGAAATCGGCGCCTAGGCGCTAGGCGTCCCCTCGGCGCCTAGGAGACGCCTAACGTGTTTTGCAACCTTGTATGCAAATAAGATGGAACGTATATCAAAGGTGATCTAAAGGGTAGGGGCATACTGGATGCAAGAGTTCCCACTGCCACCCACAGTCATTGAACACATAATATCATTATGTCGAAAATTCTTGTGGGCTGGTAAGAGGGCTCTTGTTGCAAGGGACGTGATATGTAAGCCCAAGGAGGAGGGCGGACTTAGCCTGCGCAACCTGAAATAGTGGATAAATACCTACCTAACTAAAACTATCTAGAACATTCACACCCGCAATGAAACTTTATGGATCCGTTGGATCCATGATTTTTACTATTGGGATGTGAACTTCTGAATATGGAAGCCTGGAAGGAATGAGTCAACCCTCATGCGCCGCTTGAAAAAAGGTTAGAGACTCCCTCGTACACAATTTTGGGAGTACTACGGGATGCATTACCAAGTTGACCTCGTGGAATGAACCGAAGGGGTTGAACACTTCGGCTGTGTATGAAGCAATCCGCCCCCAAAGCCCAAAAAATTTTTCCATGAGGTTCATTTGGAAGAGATTTATCCCGCCGAATTTTGCTTTTACTACATGGTTATGCATGAATGGAAGACTTCTCATATAGAATGCCATCAACTTCATTGATATTGACAAGAGGTGTTCTTTTTGTCGAGTAGCCCCGGAGAATATCAACCACTTGTTCTTCACTTGCTCATTCTCTCAACAGGTGTGGGAAAATGTAAGAAAAAGGGTTGGCATTACAAGGAAGACGTTTTTGATAAATGGAGCAATCAAATGGCACCATAGAGATTCGCGAGGAACCCATCCTCGGTCAAAAATGTGTGCACTTGTAATCATGGCTTCGGTCTTTCATTTATGGAGGACGAGAAATGCTCTCTACTTTGATAATGTAGCTGCAGATGTTAACCGTACATCCACCACCATCCTAAATAATTTCTACCAAGTGATGTAAAAATTGTATCCAAATATGGGGTAGATATGATGGTGGATTCACTGCTTCACTGCCTTTTGACGGTGTTGCTGTGCGTACGTGAGAATATCGGTTTGCCCCTCTAATTTCTCAAAAAAATGCTTCTTTTGCTCTTAATTTTAATTTTTTTTTATGTATTTAGATGATTTCAACAATATTCAAAACGATTATACAACCACTTATATAAATAATTTGTAAGAAAAAAACTAGAAGAACCTTATGTTTTATTAGTGAATTTTACAATTTTAAATTTTTTAACAAAATATAAAAATTTTAAAAACAAAAAAATAAATCGGCGCCTAGGCGCTAGTCATCCCCTCGGCGCCTAGGAGGCGCCTAACGTGTTTTGCAACCCTGTATGCAGGAGAGCTGGAACGAATATCAAAGGTGATCCAAAGAGTAGTGGCATACTGGATGCAAGAGTCCCCACTGCCACCCACAGTCATTGGACACATAATATCATTATGTCAAAAATTCTTGTGGGGTGGTAAAAGAGTTCTTGTAGCATGGGACGTAATATGTAAGCCAAGGAGGAGGGTGAACATGGCCTGCTCAACCTGAAATAGTGGAATAATGCCTTCCTGACTAAAACTATCTGGAACATTCACAACCGCAATTTAGAAACTTTATGGATCCGTAAGATCCATGATTTTTACTTATAAGACGTGGACTTCTGGATATGGAAGCCGGGAAGGAATGAGTCAGCCCTCATGCGCAGCTTGACAAAGGTTTGAGACTCCCTTGTACACAATTTTGGGAGCAGTCAAATGGCACCATTGAGATTCGCGAGGAACCCGTCCTCGGTAAAAAATGTGTGCACTTGCGATCATGGCTTCGGTCTTTCATTTATGGAGGACGAGAAATGCTCTCTACTTTGATAATGTGGCTGCAGATGTTAATCGTACGTCCACCACCATCCTTAAGAATGTCTACCAAGTGATATACAAGTTGTATCCAAATATGGGATAGATATGAAGGTGGATTCACGGCTTTACTGCCTTTGGACGGTGTTGCTGTGCGTACGTGAGAATAGCGGTTTGTCCCTCTAATTTCACCAAAAAATACTTCTTATTCTCTTAATTTTAATTTTATATGTATTTAGAGGGTTTAAACAATATTCAAAATGATTTTACAACCACTTATGAAAATAATTTTTAACAAAAAATTAGAGAAACCTTATGTTTTATTAGTGAATTTCACAATTTTAATTTTCATTTTTTTAAATTAAAGAAATTAAAAAATTAATAATTAAATCGGCGCCGAGGCGCTAGGCGCCTAACGTGTTTTGCAACGTTGTATGTAGGTCAGCTGGAACTTATATCAATGGTGATCCAAGGAGTATTGGCATACTGGATGCAAGAGTTCCCACTGCCACCCACAATCAATGAACACATAATATCATTATGTCGAAAATTCTTGGGGGGTGGTAAGTGGGCTCTTGTAGCTTGGGACATAATATGTAAGACCAAGGAGGAGGGTGGACTTGGCCTGCGCAACTTGAAACAGTGGAATAATGCCTTCCTGACTAAAACTATCTGGTACATTCACAACCGCAATGAAACTTTATGGATCTGTTGGATCCATGATTTCTACTTACGGGACGTTGACTTCTGGATATGGAAGCCGGGAAGGAATGAGTAAGCCATCATGCGCTGCTAGACAAAGGTTAAAGACTCCCTTGGACACAATTTTTGGAGTACTACGGGATGCATTACAAAGTTGACCTTGTGGAATGGATCGAAGAGCTTGAACACTTCGGCTTTGTATGAAGCAATCCGCCCCCAAAGCCCTAGAAATTTTGCCATGAGGTTCATTTGCAAGAGATTTATCCCGCTGAAGTTTGGTTTTACACTTTTACTACATGGTGATGCTTACATGGAAGACTTCTCATAAAGAACGCCATCAACTTCATTGATATTGACAAGATGTGTTCTTTATGTGGACTAGCCTCGGAGAATATCACCCACTTGTTCTTCACTTGCTCATTCCCTAAAGAGGTGTGGGAAAATGTAAGAAAAAGGGTTGGCATTACAAGGAACACATTTTTGATAAAAGGAGCAATCAAATGGCACCATAGAGATTCGCGAGGAACCCGTCCTCGGTCAAAAATGTGTGCACTTGCAATCATGGCTTCGGTCTTTCATTTATGGAGGACGAGAAATGCTCTCTACTTTGATAATGTGGCTGCAGATGTTAATCATATATCCACCACCATCCTCAAGAATGTCTACCAAGTGATGTACAAGTTATATCCAAATAATGTGTAGATATGAAGATGGATTCACGGCTTCACTGCCTTTAGACGGTGTTGCTATGCGTACGTGAGAATAGCGGTTTGGCCCTCAAATTTCTCCAAAAAATGCTTCTTTTTTGCTCTTAATTTTAATTTTTTTTTTTATGTATTTAGATGGTTTCAACAATATTCAAAAAAATTTTACAACCACTTATGAAAATAATTTGTAAGAAAAAAACTAGAGGAACCTTATGTTTTATTAGTGAATTTCTCTATTTTAAATTTTAATTTAAAAAAAAAATAAAAAATAAATAAATAAATCCGATCCTAAGCACGCCCTCGGCACCTAACGTGTTTTACAACCTTGTATGCAGGTAAGCTGGAATTTATATCAAATCTGATCCAAGGAGTAGTATCATACTGGTTGCAAGAGTTCCCACTGCCACCCACAGTCATTGAACACATAATATCATTATGTCGACTATTCTTGTGGGGTGGTCGGAGGGCTCTTGTAGAATGGGATGTAATATGTAAACCCAAGGAGGAGGGTGGACTTGGCCTGTGCAACCTGAAACAGTGGAATAATGACTTCCTAACTAAAACTATCTGGAACATTCACAACCGCAATCAAACTTTATGGATCCGTTGGATCCATGATTTCTACTTACGGGACATGGACTTCTGGATATGGAAGCCGAGAAGGAATAAGTCAGCCCTAATGCGCAGCTTGACAAAGGTTAGAGACTCCTTTGTACACAATTTTGGGAGTATTACGGGATACATTACCAAGTTGACATCGTGGACTCCTTCACAACCCTGTTATTTTGCCACGAGGTTCATTTTGAAGAGATTTATCCCGCCGAAGTTTTCTTTTACTACATGGTTATGCTCACATAGAACACTTATCATAAAGAACGCCATCGACTTAATTGATATTGACAAGATGTGTTCTTTATGTGGACTAGCCCCGGAGAATATCAACCACTTGTTCTTCTCTTGCTCATTCTCTACACAGGAGTGGGAAAATGTAAGAAAAAGGGTTGGCATTACAAGGAACATGTTTTCGAGAAAGGGAACAATCAAATGGCACCATAGAGATTCGCAAGGAACCCGTCCTCGGTCAAAAATGTGTGCACTTGCAATCATTACTTCGATATTTCATTTATGGAGGACGAGAAATGCTCTCTACTTTGATAATGTGGTTGCAGATGTTAACCGTACATCCACCACCATCCTTAAGAATGTCTACCAAGTGATGTACAAGTTGTATCCAAATATGGGGGTAGATATGAAGGTGGATTCACGACTTCACCACCTTTAGACGATGTTCCTGTGCGTACGTGAGAATAATGGTTTGACCCTCTTATTTCACCAAAAAATGCTTCGCTTGCTCTTAATTTTAATTTTTTTTTATGTATTTAGATGGTTTAAACAATATTCAAAACGATTTTCATCCACTTATGTAAATAATTTGTTAGAAAAAACTAGCGCAACCTTAGGTTTTATTAGTGAATTTCACAGTTTTTAATTTTAATTTTTTTTTTTAAAAAAAGTAAAAAAAAAAATAAAACAAATTCAAAATAAATAAATAAATCTGCGCCCTAGGCGCAAGGCACCCCCTGGACGCATAGGAGGCGCCTAAATTGTTTTGCAACCTTATATGCAGGCAAGCTGAAACTTATATCAAAGGTAATCCAAGTAGTAGTGACATACTAGATGCAAGAGTTCCCACTGCCACCCATAGTCATTGAATACATTATATCATTATGTCAAAAATTCTTGTGGGGTGGTAAGAGGGCTCTAGTAGGAAGGGACGTAATATGTAAGCCGAAGGATGAGGGAGGACTTGGCCTGCACAACCTGAAACAGTGGAATAATGCCTTCCTGACTAACACTATTTTGAACATTCACAAACGCAATGAAACATTATGGATCCGTTAGATCCATGATTTCTACTTACGGGACTTGGACTTCGAGATGTGGAAGCCAGGAAGGAATGAGTCAGCCCTCATGCGCAGCTTGACAAAGGTTAGAGACTCTCTTGTACACAATTTTGGGAGTACTACGGGATGCATTACCAAGTTGACCTCGTGGAATGGACCGAAGGGCTTGTACACTTCGGCTGTGTATGAAGCAATCCACCCCCAAAGCCCTAGAAATTTTGCCATGAGGTTCATTTGGAAGAGATTTATCCCGCTGAAGTTTGCTTTTATTACATGGTTATGCTTGCATGGAAGACTTCTCATAAAGAACACCATCAACTTCATTGATATTGATAAGATGTGTTCTTTATGTGGATTAGCCCCAGAGAATATCAACCACTTGTTCTTCACTTGCTCATTCTCTAAACAAGTGTGGAAAAATGTAAGAAAAACCTTTGGCATTACAATGAACACGTTTCGAGAAAGAGAGCAATCAAATATCACCATAGAGATTCTCGAGGAATCCGTCCTAGGTCAAAAATGTGTGCACTTGCAACCATGGCTTCGGTCTTTCATTTATGGAGGACGAGAAATGTTCTCTACTTTATTAATGTGGCTGCAGATGTTAACCGTATATCAACCATCAAGTCTACGAAGTGATGTACAGGTTGTATCCAAATATGGGGTAGATATGAAGGTGGATTCACGGCTTCACTACCTTTTGACTGTGTTGTTGTGCGTACATGAGAATAGCGGTTTGGCCCTCTAATTTCACCAAAAAAATTCTTCGTTTGCTCTTAATTTTAATTTTATTTTTTTGTATTTTGATGGTTTCAACTATATTCAAAACGATTTTACAACCACTAATGTAAATAATTTGTAATAAAAAACTAAAGGAACCTTATGTTTTACTAGTTTATTTCACAATTATTAATTTTTTATTTCTGTTAAAAAACAATAAAAATAATAAAAAAAATTAAAAATAAATACATAAATCGGTGCCTAGGAGGCGCCTAACTTGTTTTGCAACCTTGTATGCAGGGAAACTGGAACGTATATCAAAGGTGATCCAAGGAGTAGTGGCATACTGGATGCAAGAGTTCCCACTGCCACCCACAGTTATTGAACACATAATACCATTATGTCGAAAATTCTTGTGGGGTGGTTAGAGGGTCCTTGTAGCATGGGACGTAATATGTAAGCCCAAGGAGGAGGGTGGACTTGGCATGCACAACATGAGATAGTGGAATAATGCCTTCCTGGCTAAAACTATCTGGAACATTCACAAACGCAATGAAACTTTATGGATCAGTTTGATCCATGATTTCTACAAACGCAACCACTTATGTAAATAATTTGTATAAAAAAACGAAAGGAACCTTATGTTTTACTAGTGAATTTCACAATTTTTAATTCTTAATTTTTTAAAAAAAATTAAAAAAAATTAAAAATAAATACATAAATCGGCGCCTAACTTGTTTTGCAACCTTGTATGCATGGAAACTGGAACTTATATCAAAGGTGATCCAAAGAGCAGTGGCATACTGGAAGCAAGAGTTCCCATTGCCACCCACAGTCATTGAACACATAATATCATTATGTTGAAAATTCTTGTAGGGTGGTAAGAGTGCTATTGTAGCATGAGACGTAATATGTAAGCCCAAGGAGGAGGGTGGACTTGGCCTGCACAACCTGAAACAGTGGAATAATGCCTTCCTGACTAAAACAATCTGGAACATTCACAAACGCAATGAAACTTTATGGATCCGTAGGATCCATGATTTCTACTAACGAGACGTGGACTTCTGGATATGGAATCCGGGATCGAATGAGTCAGCCCTCATGCGCAGCTTGATAAACGTTAGAGACTCCCTTGTACACAATTTTTGGAATACTACGGGATGCATTACCAAGTTGACCTTGTGGAATGGATCGAAGGGCTTGAACACTTCAGCTGTGTATGAAGCAATCCGACCCCAAATCCCTAATAATTTTGTTATGAGGTTCATTTGGAAGAGATTTATCCCGCCGAAGTTTGCTTTTACTACATGGTTATGCTTGCATGGAAGACATCTCATAAAGAACGCCATCAACTTCATTGAAATTGACAAGAAGTGTTCTTTATGTGGAGTAGCCCCGGAGAATATCAACCACTTATTCATCACTTGCTCATTCTCTAAACAGGTGTGGGAAAATCTATGAAAATGGGTTGACATTACAAGGAACACGTTTTCGATAAAGGGAGCAATCAAATGGCACCATAAAGATTCGCGAGGAACCCGTCCTCGGTCAAAAATGTGTGCACTTGCAATCATGGCTTCGGTTTTTCATTTATGGTGGACGAGAAATGCTCTCTACTTTGATAATGTGGCTGCAGATGTTAATCATACATCTACCACCATCCTAAAAAATGTCTACCAAGTGATGTATAAGTTGTAACCAAATATGGTGTAGATATGAAGATGGATTCATGGCTTCACTGCCTTTAGACGGTGTTGCTATGCGTACGTGATAATAGCGGTTTGGTCCTTTAATTTCGCCAAAAAAAATGCTTCTTTTGCTCTTAATTTTAATTTTTTATGTATTCAGATGGTTTCAACAATATTCAAAACGATTTTACAACCACTTATGTAAATAATTTGTAAGAAAAAACTAGAGGAACCGTATGTTTTATTAGTGAATTTCACAATTTTAAATTTAATTTTTTTTTTAAAATTAAAAAATTAAAAAATAAATAAATAAATTGGCTCCAAGGCTCGTCCTCGGCGCCTAACCAGTTTTGCAACCTTGTATGCAGGGAAGCTTGAACTTATATCAAATGTGATCCTAGGAGAAGTAGCATACTGGATTGAAGATTTCCCACTGCCACCCACAGTCATTGAACACATAATATCATTATATCAAAAATTCTTGTGGAGTGGTAAGAGGGCTCTTGTAGCATTGGAAGTAATATGTAAACCCGAGGAGGAGGGAGGACTTGGCCTGCGCAACCTGAAACAGTGGAATAATGCCTTCTGACTAAAACTATCTGGAACATTCACAACCGCAATGAAACTTTATGGATCTTGGATATGGAGGCCAGGAAGGAATGAGTCAGCCCTCATGCGTGGCTTGACAAAGGTTAGAGACTCACTTGTACATAATTTTGGGAGTACTACGGGATGCATTACCAAGTTGACCTCGTGGAATGGACAGAAGGGCTTGAACACTTCGGCGTGTATGAAGCAATCCGCCCTCACAATCCTAGTAATTTTGCCATGAGGTTCATTTGGAAGAGATTTATCCCGCTGAAGTTTGCTTTTACTACATGGTTATGCTTGCATGGAAGACTTCCTATAAAGAACGCCATCAACTTCATTGATATTGACAAGAAGTGTTCTTTATGTGAAGTAGCCATGGAGAATATCAACCACTTATTCTTCACTTGCACATTCTCTAAACAGGTGTGGGAAAATCTAAGTAAATGGGTTGGCATTACAAGGAACACGTTTTTGATAAACGGAGCAATCAAACGGAACCATAGAGATTCGCGAGGAACCCGTCCTCGGTCAAAAATGTGTGTACTTGCAATCATGGCTTCGGTCTTTCATTTATGGAGGACGAGAAATGCTCTCTACTATGATAATGTAGCTGCAGATGTTAACCGTACATCCACCACCATCCTTAAGAATGTATACCAAGTGATGTACAAGTTTTATCCAAATATGGGGTAGATATGAAGGTAGATTCACGGCTTCACTGCCTTTAGACGATGTTCCTGTGCGTACGTGAGAATAGCAGTTTGGCCCTCTAATTTCACCAAAAAAATGCTTCGTTTGCTCTTAAGTTTAGTTTTTTATGTATGTAGATGGTTTCAACAATATTCAAAACTATTTTGCAACCACTTATATAAATAATTTGTAATAAAAAACCTTGAGGAACCATATGTTTTATTAGTGAATTTCACAGTTTTTAATTTTTATTTTTTTAAATAAAAAATAAATAAATAAATTTAAAAACAAATAAATAAATCGGCGCTAGGCACCCCTTGGGCGCCTAGGAGGCGGCTAACATGTTTTGCAACCTTGTATGCAGGTAAGCTAAAACTTATATTAAAGGTGATCAAAGGTGTAGTGGCATACTGGATGCAAGAGTTCCTACTGCCACCCATAGTCATTGAACACATTATATCATTATGTCGAAAATTCTTGTGGGGTGGTAAGAGGGCTCTTGTAGCAAGGGATGTAATTTGTAAGCTCAAGGAGGAGGGTGGACATGGCTTGCACAACCTGATACAGTGGAATAATGTCTTCCTGACTAAAACTATTTGAACATTCACAAACGCAATGAAAATTTATCCATGATTTCTACTTATGGGACGTGGACTTCTGGATATGGAAGCCAGGAATGAACGAGTCAGCCCTCATGCGCATCTTGACAAAGGTTAAAGACTCCCTTGTACACAACTTTGGGAGTACTACGGGATGCATTACCAAGTTGACCTCGTGGAAAGGACCGAAGGGCATGAACACTTCGGTTGTGTATGAAGCAATCCGCCCCCAAAGCCCTAGAAATTTTGCCATGTGGTTCATTTGGAAGAGATTTATCCCGCTGAAGTTTGCTTTTACTACATGGTTATGCTTGCATGGAAGACTTCAAGGAGTAGTGGCATACTGGATGCAAGAGTTCCCCCTGCAACCCATGATGTCCAAACCCAGCTCCTTTCTTCACAATAAAGCCAGCCCACCACTTAGACCAATAGGATCCCCTGTGAATAGGCACTCAAATCCTAGGATTTAATAGATTCCATTCTCGCAGCACATAATTTAGTTTCCATAAGAAAAATAAGGTTTGGCCTCTTTGAGTGGACCATGTCCACCGGAACCTGAATCGTCGCAGGGTTGCCAAGCCCTCGACAATTCCGAGATATAAGACTCATTTGTTTAGGCGGGCCTGTGAAGCATGACCCGCCTCTAGCAAGTTTTTTGAGAAAGCTGAACCGTCAGAAACACTATCCATCTAGATGCCTTGAGATTCTCCAATCCTACTCGAATCAATTCTTTTTCTCTTTTGGACTTGGTCTTTAGGAATTTGGTCATGAATTCCAAGCCCAAATTGAACAGGATTGCAAGGTTGGGTTGACTGAATTTGAATGGCCCAAATAGATTGCACATCTGGCTGGGTGGGTTGAGGGGTTTAAGGTCCTTGTCCATTGGTAGGTTGCATTCCCCCTCTCATTAAATGCTCATTTAAGACCTTGTCCATCTTCCTGGCATCTATAGTTCCATGCGCATTAATTCCCACCTCTTTGCCTCTGGTGGTTCCAATTATGCTCTGAGAAGAAGTGAATGTGTCACCCATCAGCTGATCACTGTCGACTGCCTCTGCACATTAGCTGTTTGAGGATTACCCGCTGGGTAAAAACCATGCAAACTCTTGTCCACTGGGTACCTCGTACTTAGGGCCTCTCGCCTGATGGTGATCTGGGTTGACGTTCCCGATCAGACTGTTCTCTGGCGTGGTGCTCCGATCAGGGCACTGAGAGAGGAGCCACATGTTCGCTTAAGGATTTTGACGTTTGCTAACTACTCTAAGCTCTGGACCATACATTCTAGTGACCTCTTTTTTGATGGAATCGAAATCCTTTAGGCAAAACTTCTCGCTATGTCCAATTAAACCACAAATGAAACAGAAGGTGGGAAGTCTTTCATACTTGCACTCCAAGCTTAGAACTTTTCCGGCAGCACACCTTATCTTGATACGTTTACTAGAGGCCTTGTAATATCCATGCAAACTCTCAACTTGATAACTCAATCCAGGTCCCGTCAAGTTCTCGAAGTCGGCCTTGACGAAGTCACCCAACTGTGAAGCTATGAACTCCGCCATTTTGAGGTTGATCAGTCTTATAGGAATTTTATGTATTTGAAACCAAAACTCTACCTTGGATAGGTCAGCGTCAAACGGGGATTCATTCTCCTGAAGCTGATACAGAATGCGAAGATGCTGCTCGAAAGACCAGGGTCCGTCCACTCGAACCCTACGTATGTCCTTTTCGTGAAAGAACTGGAAAATGAAAAGGTTATTTTTAAAGGTTATTTGAAATCTCCTTCAAGAAGTTGAATTCACTACTTTATCTGTCAGCAGTGTGCCTACTAGAGTGAACACTTCGTCATCAAGGGCGTTCCAAGCTTCGTCATCTCCAAATGGCATATCAACTTCCACTCCATCCTGTAAACTCAGATGTTCATATTGTGTCTCCAACGGTTCTTTGCCCCTACTGCTTAAGGCCATGAGGTCTGTGGGAAGGAAAATAGAAACAAGATATGAACAAAGTCGAGAAGGAGATGATGCAGCTGGATGGGTGTATTACTTGTAGAAAAAGGTTGAAGCATACTCTGAATAAGCTAGTTTCAAGGATATATGAAGAGGAGTCCATCTACTAGCATTCAATGCCATGAATAAGGTTGGTGGGATTTCTCATTAATGAGGTTGGTAGGATTTCTCATAAAAAATAAAAAATAAAAACCTACGATAACGATGGGATAAATAGAAGGGAAGCAACGTAATCCACAGAAGCTGGAAAACCGAACAATAGCTTGTTATAAAACAAGAGGTAGGAAGCTTGTTAACTACAACAAGATGAAGAAAATATAAGGATAACGGGTAGGCCGGACACTCGCCGGAGGAAGTAGGCCGGGCACACGTCGGAGAATTAACTAGACAAGAATCTTATACTTCATTCTTTGTTTTGGTAAAAGAGATATACAATTGTTGTGCACAAAGCAAACCATGAGCAGAAACACATCAGTACCCATCTCACTTAAACATCTAGATTTCGTTCTTCTAAAGCCTCACCCAGTCACCCACTTGTGACTTGCTCTTCCATATCCAAGTTCGTAGTTTACCTTCGATCTCACCGGCAACCTTGCCTCAGTTATGACCAAAGCAACGATCTCAATATCTCACCTATTATAGTAAGTTTATTGATTCATCTACTTTATAAACTTAAGACTCTAATATTTAGTTTTTTCTAGTTTTTTAGGTTTATATGCAAGTGTTTTTTTTTTTGTAACCCATCTTTGATATATGTTTTTTTTTAAATAGTTTGATATCTCTATCAAATGAGTTGAAAAGTCAATGTTATTATATTTATTTTAATCCATTGCTCATCACTGTGAGTTTGTGATTTTTTTCTTCAAATAAGTGTATGGAGTCTCAAGAAATGAACTGCGGAAATTCTTCTACTCAGGTAGCTAATAGTCTGTCTGTAATGGAAGTTGGTGGGTTAGATACTAATACTCCTCTTAAGTCACCATCACCTATAAATTCACTAAAAGACTCTCATGTTCAAAATGATGAACTTGAACCTCCAACAGACATTGCAACTAAATGTGAAGTTAAAGTTGGTGATAAGAGATTAAAATCAATAGTTTGGCAGCATTTTCATAAGGTTAAGGTGGATGGATTAGATAAGGCATAATGTAATTACTGTAAAAAGCTTCTGGGAGGACAAAGCAAAAAATGGAACTAAGCATCTACATGACCACCACAAGATTTGCAAAATGAAACCCTTTCAAAATGTAAGAAAACAAGCTTTGTTGCAACAACAATGTAAAGCAAATGGTAAAATGTGTATAAGTAATTACATATTTGACTAAGAAGCTACAAGGAAAGAGCTTGCTAATATGATTATTATGCATGAATATCCAATATCAATGGTTGGTCATTTTGGTTTTAAAAGATATTCAACTACCCTTCAACCATTGTTCAAGATTCCTTCCTGAAATACAATTAGAAGTGATATCATGAAGATTTATATTTTGGAAAGGTCCAACATAATGGATATTTTGAAGAAAAATTCAAGTGGTGTTGCAATGACTACCGACATGTGGATAGCTTCAAACCAAAAGAAAGGATATATGACAATCACATCACATTTCATTAGCAACAATTGGCTACAAAGTTTGATCTTAAGGTATATCACTTTAATTATCTCTACATAAATTATTTCTTATGAATTATATCTTAATACTTTTTTATGCAATATTTTTTAATTCTTAGGTTTGCTTATGTGCCTTGTCCACATGCATAAGTTGTTCTTTCTAAAGAATTGTTGAATTGCATATTTGATTGGAATTTAGAGAGAAAATTGTCATCATTGACTCTTGATAATTGTTCTACAAATGATGGTATGATTGATATCATTATGTCCAAGCTAAATCCTAGTCATCTTTTATTGCATGGGAAGCTAATTCACATGTGTTGTTGTGCTCACATTTTAAATCTAATTGTCCAAGATTTTGAGGGTTATTGGTGATGGAATTGAAAGGGTTAGAGGTAGTGTTTCCTTTTGGACAGCCACACTAAAAAGGTTGCAAACTTTTAAGGAGAATGCGAGGCATTTGGGTTTAGATTACTCCAAACAATTATTGCTTGATTGTAAGACCTGTTGGAACTCTAAATATTTCATGCTTACGGTTGCTTTAGAATATAAAGATGTGTTTTATCGATTGCAACAACGAGAACCTCATTTCTCTTGTGCACCAAATGATGAGAATTGGGATATAGCTCGTGATATTTGTGAGAGATTAAAACTATTTTACACTGTCACAAATGCATTTTCACGGACTAAATACCCAACATCTAATGTACTTTTCCCATTGTTATGTGACATCAAGTTTTCTTTGCATGCTTGGACTAAATCTTCTAATTTGATATTTGCAAATATAGCCACAAGCATGTTAATAAAATTTGAGAAATATTGGAGAAAGGTCTGATACTAAGGTTGAAAGGGTTAAAAACTATTGTTATGAGTTATTGCATGAATATGAAAGTTCTTCTCAAGTTAGTAAAACCAACCAAGCATCATCTAGTAGTAAAAATGTGGATGGAGTTGAAGAAAACTGATTTCTCTTAGGGTTTCATACTTATGTGAAGACTTCTAAAAAAAAAAAAGTCTTGAAATCTGACTCAAATTATTATTTAGAGGAAGGGCCTTTATCCAATACTAGTGACTTCGACATTATAGCTTGGTGGAAATGTGTTGGAAACCGTTATCCATTGTTGCAAAAAATGGCTAAAGATATCTTAGTCATTCCACTTTCTTCTATGGCTTCGGAGTATGTTTTTAGTACATGTGGTAGATTGGTAAGTCCTATCCGAAGTAGGCTTCATCCAAATACTTTGGAAGCATTGATGCGTGCTCAAAATTAGTTGGTGAAAGATTTCATAGGTAATAAAACTTAGTTTGAAATAATTATTGACATTCTTTTTTTTATTTCATTTAAAATGATGATAAATTATTTTGTTTTGTAGGTAAATGTTCTGAGGACAAAGATGCATGTGAAACTATTCATGATGACGGTGAGAGTGAAGAAGAATCAAAAGAAATTGAGGTATATATTAAAGTATGCCTTACAAATATAATTAATGTATTAAGGTATTAAATTATAAATAGCATAATGAAATCTATATGTGAAGATGTGAGTCATTTTTATTCATGCAAGAAATACTATATTGATTTATTAATGTTGAATTATTTTTTTTTTCAGATTACTGTTGAAGACCGAGCATCTTAACTAGCATGACACCTTGACTTTTGTTAATATAATTTAGGAACACCTGACTTTTTGTTGATATGATCTAACCTTCAAGGAATGTATTGCAATTGTGGTATTGTTGTTTTTTTTTGTGGCATTATGACAGTATGATCCTAGACTTGTGTTGATATGATTTTGGGAATGTTGTGTATAAAACTGTTAATATTTTTGGTATAGGCATAATAGCATTTTGTGGTGTGTATTTAGATGTAGGGATAAATAACTTTATGTTATTTCCACTTATGTAAGGATTCCTTGAAGACTATGTATGTATGCTTATGAAGTGTATCTTTTGATAAACTACTTAATTGTAAAATATTTTGCAGTACTTATGCTGAAGATGAATATATATATTTTTTAATTTTTATAAATTAGAAATAGGGTTGGGGATTCCTCGTCCCCGGATAATCCCCGTTGGGATGGGGATGGGGAGATTTTTCCCTTCCCCGGCAGGGATGGGGGATATGTTCCCCGTGCCGTTGACATCCCTAACAGTGGGTCATTGACTCCGGAGCTAGTGACCACATGATAGGTAATTCTAATGTTTTCTCCATATATTCTTCATATTACCTTGGGCTATGATTACTCTACGGATGGGTCATCTGTTCCAGTTTTGGGTTGGGGCAATGCTGTTGCAACCTCATCATTACCCCTATCATCTATTGTTGAGTTTGTCTCATATATGGATTAGGAATAAGTGTTTGTCTCATATTAGGAGTAGGAGTGAAACGGGTAGACCTATTGTATAAGGATTGGATGCCTATAAATATATTGGTTGTATCCCTAAAGGGTTGTGTCACCACTATCACCATCACTATGAATAAGAGAATTGTTTCACTCCCGTGGATGTAGGCACATTGCCGAACCACGTAAATCTTGTCTTCTTTACCCTTTCTGCCATTATTATTTTTCTTGTTCTTGTTAATCTCAACAAATTGGTATCAGAGCACTGTTGAGATGGTTAGTTCAAGTACAAAATTCGAGGTATCAAAATTTGATAGTATAGGGAATTTTGGGTTATGGCGGTCTAGGGTAAAGAATTTGTTGGCACATCTGGGCCTTCTGAAAACCTTGAGGGCGGAAAAGCCAGCTAATCTGGAAGAGGCTGATTGGGAGGAGTTGAAGAAGCAGGAAGCTATGAACGTGGTTCAAGCCGACGACTCTTATTATAGTGAAAGTGATGTTCTAGCGATAACTAGTAACAAGTTTGAACATTGTTTGGACTTGTTGGGCGTTTCTAGATGCTAGATGAGAAAGTGGTGAGGGGCGCTGTGGTATTGGGCAGCGCGGATACCAGGAGGGGTCGCGGACCTGGTATGGGCCAGTATGGCACTGGCATGGGTCGGGCATGGGTCGGGCTTGGCATGAGTCACGGCTGGTATGGGTTGGGCTTATCATGAGACATGGACCTGATATGAGCCGCGCTTGGCAAGAGTCACGGCTGGTATGGGCGGATGCTTCAGGATGAAGCGGTTCATGAACATGCACTGGGAACGTTTGATGCTGCGTTGTGTGTGTTGCTAACTAGTGGCGATAGCTGGTTATTGGAGCATTGGGCAAGGCACACGGGTTCAGTGTGACTTTGCAGGGGCGCTGTTGTGTTAGGGGCAGCGTGGATACCAGGAGGGGATATGGACCTGGTATGGGCCGGATGCAGAAAGTCAGCTCAACGGGGCAGTTAGCATGAGTCGCGGCGGTATAACAGTTCGACGGCTGAGGGGCGAATGGCTTGGAACAAAGCGGTTCGTGTACATGCACTGGGTAACGTTTGATGCTGCGTATGCATGTGGCTCGCTAGTTGGGATGAGCATGGTTGTTCCTACCCATGTGTATATGTGAGATAAGTTTTTTTCTCCTAAGGGGCATAATTGTGAAGGTGGAGGTCTTTTCTCCTAAGGGACATATTTGCTAAGGTGGAGATTTGTTGAGTTATCTTTTTCTCCTAAAGGACATATTTGCGAAGGTGGAGAAGTCTTTTCTCCTAAAGGGCATATATGTGAAGGTGGAGATAGTGAGATAAGTCTTTTCTCCTAAAGAGCATATTCGTCAAGGTGGAGATTTGTTGAGTTATCTTTTCTCCTAAAGAACATATTCGCCAAGGTGGAGATTGTTGAGTTTGTCTCATATATGGATAAGGAATAAGTGTTTGTCTCATACTAAGAGTAGGAGTGAAACGGGTAGACCTATTGTATAGGGATTGAATGCCTATAAATATATTGGTTGTATCCCTAAAGGGTTGTGTCACCACTATCACCATCACTATGAATAAGAGAATTGTTTCACTCCCGTGGATGTAGGCACATTGCCGAACCACGTAAATCTTGTCTTCTTTACCCTTTCTGCCATTATTATTTTTCTTGTTCTTGTTAATCTCAACATCTTCAAAGTTTCCTTTTAATTTGCTTTCTATTAGCCAAGTCGCACGGACTTTGAATTGTTCTGTCTCTTTTTTCTCGGGTTATTGTTTATTTTAGGATCTTTTGGCAAAGAAGATTATTGATAAGGGGAAGGAAGTCGGAGGACTGTACGTATTGGAACAGTCTATATCTCCGTCCAAGGCCATGTTGAGTGATACCTCTCCTTTCTAGCTACATTGTCGGTATGGTCACCCATCAGTGTCGATCCTAAAGAAGCTCTTTCATGATTAAGAATCATTATCTACTTTGTAGTGTGAGTCGTGTGAGTTTGCTAAGTATTGTTGGGTTTCCTACTCTCCTCGTGTCAATAAAAGAGTACGATCTATATTTGAACTTGTTCATTCTGATGTCTAGGGTCCTTGTCATGTCACGGGGAAGAACGAGTTTAGATATTTCGTAACATTTGTGGACGATTTCTCTAGATGTATATGGTTATATCTTTTGAAATCTAGAGATAAGTTGTTCACTATTTTTTGTAAATTTTGTGTTGAGATAAAAACCCAGTTTACTAAAACTTTTAAGTGTGTGCGGAGTGACAATGCACAAGAGTATTTCTCTAAACCTTTTTCCACTTATATGAGCCAAAAAGGGATAGGTCATCAGTCCCCGTATGCGTATACCCCTCAATAAAATGGAGTGACAGAAAGGAAAAATCGTCATTGTTAGAAGTAGCTCGGGCCATTTTGTTTCAAATGGAAGTGTCCAAGGTCTTTTGGTCTTATGTTTTTCATATTGCATGTTTTCTTATCAATTGAATGCCTCCGTGTGTCCTTCAAGGTCAAATTCCTTATTCTTTGGTGTATCTGACGGAACCCCTTTTTATCTCCCGCAAAAAAATATTTGTGTGTACTTGTTTTGTCTATGATGTTCGTCTTCAACGCAAGAAACTTCATCCAAAATCACTCAAGTGTATATTCCTGGGGTACTCGCATACTCAGAAGGGTTATCGATGTTATTCACCTGACTTGGGGCGGTATTTAGTGTCAGTTGATGTTACTTTCTTTGAAAACATGGTGTTCTCTGAGGGTGTTGGATTGTCTGGGTATGGGTATACTCTAGAAAATGACTTTCTTACATATACTATTACCATACCAATCGAGTCTGTTTCTAGGCCCCCCATTACACAGGTTTATACTCGACGGTTGAGGGATGAAGTGGCATCGCTCGAACCGCAAGTGAATACTTCTTCCTTACCAGAATCTTCGTCAAATGATCTGCATCTTCCCATTGCCCTTCGTAAAGGTAAACGCTATTGTCAACACCCTATTTCTTCTTTTATGTCTTATGATCATTTGCTAATGGCATCTCGCACCTTTGTATCTCGTTTGGATTCCATGTCAGTTCCAAACACTTTGAGTCAGTCTATAGCTCATGATGGGTGGAGACATGCAATGAAGGAAGAGATGACTGCTCTTGAGGACAATCAGACTTGGGATTTGGTACCCCATCCTGGCCGGTAAGACTGCGATTGGATGCAAGTGGGTTTATGTTATGAAAATGAACCCTGATGGGTCGATGGATAGACTTAAAGCCCATCTAATAGCAAAGGGATATGCACAGACGTATAGTGTTGATTATATAGAAACTTTCTCCCATGTAGCTAAGTTAGCTTTAGTTCGGTATCTTTATTTCCTTAGCTGCTTCTAATCATTGGCCTTTGTATCAACTAGATGACAAAAATGCTTTTCTGCATGGTGATTTGGTTGAGGAAGTCTACATGGAGCAACCCCCTGGGTTTGTTGCTAATGGGGATTATGGGAAAGTGTTTAACTTGACAAAGTCTCTATATGGCCTGAACCAATCTCTACGAGCTTGGTTTGGGAGGTTTAGTAGTGTGATTATTGAGTTTGGTATGCAGAGGAGTATGTGTGATCATACTGTCTTTTTCAAGCATACTAATGTTGGGTGCATTCTCTTGATTGTTTATGTTGATGATATAGTAACCACGGGTAGTGATGCAGGAGGGGAGGGATTGAAGTTCTTAAATCTTTCCTCAAAGAAAATGTTCACACGAAAGATTTGGGAGTGTTGAAGTATTTTCTAGGGATCGAAGTTGCTCGTTCTCGAAAAGGAATATTTCTTTCCCAAATGAAATATGTTCTAGATTTGCTTGATGATACTGGGTTGTTGGGATCAAAACCATGCGAGACACTAATGGGGTAGGATGTTAGACTTGTAGCTGGTGAGGGGGGGGGGGGGGGGGGGCTTGACTCTCCAGAGAGATATAGAAGTTGGTGGGGAAGTTGAAACGTCTCACCATTACGCATCCGGATATTGTTTTTCCAGTAAGTGTGGTAAGTCAGTTCATGCAAGCACCTTCGCGAACTCATTGGGAGACAACCATTCGATTGTAAAGTATCTTAAGAATGCGCCCGGGAAAGGTATTCTATATGTTGATCGTGGACATATGAGAGTTGAGGCATTTTCTGATACTGATTGGGCATGCTCGTTAAGTGACAGGAGGTCTACAATAGGGTATTGTGTATTCGTAGGAGATAATTTAGTTTCTTGAAAAAGCAAGAAACAAACTGTTGTGACTCGGCCCAGTGCAAAATCTGAGTATAGGGCGATGGCTCATGTGACATGTGAGATAACTTAGGTGCACAATATTTTGAAGGAGGTTGGTGTGGAAGTGATGAAGCCCATACATTTATGGTGTGTCAAGCGGCTATACACATTTTGAATAATTTGGTTTTCCATGAGCGTACCAAGCATATTGAGGTAGATTGTCATTTTGTGCATGAAAAGGTTCAACAGTTATTAATTTCTATGTCTCATGTTTGTAGTGCCGATCAACTAGCTGATTTGTTCACTAAAAGACTCAACAGGGGCATGTGTTGAATATATTTGTAACAAGCTAGGCATGATTAATATCTATGCTCCAACTTGAGGGGGAAGTTTAGATATGAAATGGCATGGAAGATAGACAGGCATAGCATAGGTCCGCATAGGATATGGCATGGAAGATAGACATGCATAGGATCTGAATAAGCATGTAGAACTTTCCCTTCTTATATATATATATATATATATATATATATATATATATATATATATATATATATATATATATATATATATATTGATTTTGGATCCGGTGAGGTCACCATTGGCGGGTGAGATTGTGAGGCTCAATCTTGTACATTTATTTGTATCTTTTGACGCTCCAGATTTAATGTTGTATATAGCCACGTGCACTGATTGTTGGTAGAGTTAAGGGCTTTAAGGTCTTTTGTTGATATCTTTATTAGGATATATTAATTATTTAGCCAAATTTATGGGTTGTGCTGGGTTAATTATGGTCTAAAATCACATGTCAGGATTTTGCCATCTCTTCGCATCCTTTTCTTCGCGTGTGGTGTTTCTTCTCCAGTAAGTTTTGTAGGCCTCATTCGTTATCTTCTGTTGTGCGTTTCTTCTTCGTCCAGTCTCTCCAGGGAAGCGCCGACCCCGTTACTCTCTGTCCGTTCCATCTAAGCGATCGTCATGGCGAGTTCTACCAATAGGCGGTTCAAGCATCAGAGGGGTGGGTCTTCCAGTTCTATTCTAGGTATTCCGGTCACCGTTTTAGTTTGTTTGATGTTCTTTCGTTTTTTTGTTGTTTTGTACTGATGTTGCATTTTTACGGCGATGAGAGCAATGCTGACGGGGTTCTTTGGTCTATTAGTTTCCGGGTTGGGGTGGGATTTAGCCTGGTATTAGTTTTTTTTTTCGGCATTTTTTCGCGGGTTCTTCCGTCTATTGCGCTGCTGCTTTTTTTTTTTTTTTTTTTTTGGGAATGGCGTTTTCCGGGCTGGGGGTTCTTTGCATGGCTGTCAAGTTTCAAGAAAAACGAATTGCGGTCTCAATTTTCTTAGATATGCAGAGAAATCAATTTCGAAAACTTCAGCACTATAGGGTCATGTTTGTTGTTGTCAATGAAAATATTATTATTTTTTAACTTGTTTGGCATCATTAAAAAATGAAAATCTGTCAAAGCATGTAAATATGTGAATGATATATTTAAACATATGGAGCAATCTGACACATTTTCTTTGCTCAACTATCTTGGGATTTTTTGAATTAACCTTTCTTTCTTGAGCTTGATAACTAGTTAGGAACCCCATGATAGAGAACTATAGATATGGCAACCAGGATATAAATACACAGGTACTCCGTATTTAACTTGTGGATTACAGATATTCCTATTGCCTTTGCATATCAAAAGTGAGCGAACTGAATTAATAACTGCTTGCAAGGCTTGAACAAGGAATCTTGATCAAATGCCTCACTTTCGGTAATGAGTGAAACCATCTGCACATATTTGTTGCACCAAGAAAATTCTGCATTTCAGCTTTCTGCATTGCTTCTAACTCATTCTCCTGGGGATTCTTTTTTGCTGTTGCATGCTTGAAACAGTGAATTCTTTCCTATTAACTCTCCAAGACTCTTATCTATTTTTTAGTGAATTTCTTTGGCTTTTATTGCTTTAATTAATGCAGGAAAAGTTTTTGCAATGGTCAAGTTCTCTTGTGCTCAGAGCTCGCATTTTCTTAGCCAACTTCAGCAGAGGAGGTATTCATATCTAGCTATACTAGCAGTTCATCCGTCTTCCTATACACCTCCAGTGGCTCTAAGTAGGCTCTATCTTCTTTCAGCAACTCTCTTTAGGTACTGCTTAATCCATCTTTCATGTGGTTCTTTAAATTGGATAAATTATAGTTTGATGAGTAGCCAGTAGGCCTCACTTCACAGGTCATGATATTTGTTTTGTTTGCCAATTAACGGTTAGTGAATATCGAATTATATTAATAGTTTTGACTAGCGGATTGTCTTAGAAATTTTTAAGAGGATCTTATAAAATCCATTTTGTTCCTCCATAACATATTAACACTACAACACTACTCAGCCAGTAAAAGTTGTGATCAATGTAGGTTGTGAGAATCAACAATGTGGCTTATGCGGTCGACCTTAATGTATTCCGATGTGTGCGGGACAAAGTTGGCGTGTGCGCGTAGTCTAGCATCATATTAAAGTGTATGCATGCTAGTAATGGAGTATGTGCATATTAAGTTGTTGCATTTATTATTATATGGCCATAGCATAATAAGGTGCGCGCATCAACATATGGTCTGTGCGCACAAAGTATTGGACGTGTGCATTTTCTATGTTAGTATTTTGGACCTTTTTGGTTGATTTGCGCGTTTAATTTTGGTGCGTGTTAATTTCCAGGAAACAATGCTGATGAAGAACGGTGGGATTTGCAGCTACTGTTGCTGAGAATCAAGAGTAGTTACAAATATTTGATAGTTACGACTATACTTCTCATATTTATTTTTGGTCATATTGATAGGTAGTCATAGGGAGTAGGTTGTTTATTTGAGAATTGTTCTAGCTATATGGATCTTTCTGATAATACACAGCTCTATATATGCTTTTATGATTTTACCAGCCATTTGAATCTAGAATTGTCCTACAGTGCAGGATTGGGAAGATGGATTTAATGATACAACGACCTTGCAAGAAAATATATGTCGAGTAATTGCGTGTGTGCGCAGAGTTATTATTTCTTACATCAATTCAGATGTATGCATTAGATTGATATACTGTGTCTGGGCTCGTTGCTTTTTTGGACTGGTGTGTAATGGTTTTTGTGTTTTCATGGTTGGCATTTTATTGGGTGTGTGCTTAGACTAATATAATTTTTGGGGGTGAGATGTGTGCGCGTTAGTAGTTGGGTGTGTGCGTTGACTAAAACGCACACGCCCACGCCAATTTGCGTAAATGTAAACTCAAAAATGTTGATAGTAAATGTAATATTTTTCCTTCCGTTTAATGTTTAAAAATGACGGTACAATGTAATGCACAAATTCATTTGTTCTAACGCACACGCTTAAAAAAAAAAACAAAAAAAAACACTTACATACGCCAAACCCCCAAATAGCACACAGAAAGACCTACCAATTGCAAACCCACTACATAAAAAAACAAAAACAAAAAAAAACACATACCAAGGTAAAAATGCACACACCATTTGCCATACATGCTTACGCCACCATTTTATATTCTTGCTAGCCGATATGTTACATTGTTCCATTGAAAAAAAAAAAAAAAAAAAAAAAAAAAAGGACACGTCATTCCCCATAAATGAACAACCCACTTGTAAAAAAAAAAACCCGTGGCCTACATGTTACAAAGTACCATTATAAATAATTTGCAAACGCCTTTCCACATAACTGTACACATCACCCTAAAAAAACAAAAAAAAAAAAATAGAAAAACACCATGAGGAAGAGTTCCCTTGCCAACAAATTGCACACGCCGTTCGCCACAATTGTACATACAAGAACCTACAAAATTTTTTAGAACGAAAATAAAATTATAAAAAAAAAAAAAAAAACACGCCAATCACTATAAATGCACACACCCTAATCACGACATAGGCATATTGAGGAACATGATTAGCAAATGTCAATTCATATGTTTACCAAAGTGGTTTACGGCTAAAATGGAGATCTCAACATAAATTGTTGTATGCATATCCACTGATCTGATAACGTTCCGATTCATTGTTATTGATCATACCATTATAAACAATTTGCAAACGCCTTTCCACATAACTGCACACACCACCGTAAAAAAAATAAAAATAAAAAAACACCATGAGGAAGAGTTCCCTTGCCAGCAAATTGCACACTCCGTTGACCACAATTGCACACACAAGAACATACGAAATTTTTTTAGAACTAAAATAAAATTAAAAAAAAAAAACACACGCCAATCACCATAAATACACAGACCCTACTCTAAAAAAAAAAAAAAAAAAAAAAAAAAAAAAAAAAAAAAAAAAAAAACGTATCGACTGCGATTTTGCACACGCCGTTACACAACAATGCACAAACCTACGTAGTATTTACCTAAATTAAAATTAAAGACGCACTTTCCCGCGGTTTTAGACGCCATTCTCAAACTCTGTAGAATTTTAGATTACACCACTGATAATATGTTTGAATCTTTCAACACAAAATATAATTAATTCTTACCATTGATATGATCCCTAATATTATGGTAAAGATTGTATTTTAATTATAACCAAAATTAAACACCATATTATATTTACTCTTTCACCCTTCTAGTTAAAATCTAGCCTTATTTAATTAGAATTTGACTTTCAATCTCATCAATCCATTGAAATTTAATTAATGGAGAAGATGAGATCTCATGATCTCATCCATCTAGGGGACCTCACTAGATCCGAAGCCTATGGCTTCGAATCCGGTGCACCCCCTATGATACATGAGTTCATGAGCTCTCATAATATCCATTGATTAATTTTCCTTGAATGGCTAAGATTATAAGAGATTTATAAATTAATTAAGGATATATAGAAAACAAAAGGATTAAATTGTAATTGTATTTATGTGTTTAATTATGGATATAATATTAAAGGAATCTTAAGCATTAAGTTAGGGATATTATGAATGGTAATTGAAACCATTGATTGTTAAAGCTATTTTGTAGTCACCTGTTAAAATAAAAAACGCGTGGAGAAGATTGGCAGTGCTGATGAACGGGTGGGAGTAGAGGGCGAACCAAGCAACACACTTCACTAATGGCTTGTAGCAGCACAGGTAGGTGCATATGCGTGTTTAGGCATGTGCGTATGCCATTTTTCCCCCTCACGTACTGTTGGTGTTGTGTAATTTGGAGTGAATAAATGACGGTTAACGACTAAGTGGATGCATTATACGGTAAACAAGAGCTGTTAATAAATACTAAAATGGTGCATATGCATCTCCGTGTACTGCTATGTGCGTAGCAGGTGACCAGTCGGTGCATATCGTTTTGGCTGAATAAAGGCATGTGTCATCGGGTGCATTAGTGAATACAAGTTACTGCATAGTACTTGTTGGGTTTTATTTCTTGGATTTAGGTTAGTTTTGTGCTGGCACCCATGTTTGCACGACGTGACAATTATTTTGTATTTGAAATTATGCTTTGTGTGTAGTTGTGAATAGGTGAATGCATTACACTGTAAGCAAGAGTTATTATCAAATAATAATATGGCGCGTATGCAACTCTGTGCACCGTTAAATGCGTAGTGTGCGACCAGTCTGTGCATAACGCTGAAGCTTATGCATTTATCGGTTTGTGCATTAGAGGATCGAAGTGAGTGCATATTGTTGTTACAGTGCGGGCGTTATTCTTTTGTTTTGGGTTAGTTTTCCCCTGGCACACATGTTCGCACGACCGTTAAAAAACCAGAGGGGGAAAAAAACCACAAATTGAAAGTGAAATATGGGATACATATGTAACACGCAATGTTAACGTGAAAATTCGTAAACCAAACAAACATCCAGGAACACACAAACGATGCCACTAAAAACATTATCCTTTAGCAAGCATTAAACCGCTTCATCAGTTTAACCAGATGCTTGGGAGAAACGCGAATCTTCAAAGGGGGGAACAATACCTCATCAACTTCATTAGGCTCAACATCTGAGCCATCCAACACCGGGGCTGGCTGTGCGGGCTGAGCCGGACGTTCGACAGCATCGGTCGGTGGCAAAGGTGCCACCACATCAACAGCAATACAAGCTCTTCCGAAACAGCGACTACCGAATCAACCGCAAAATCACCTGGGAATGGCAAAAGTAAATCACAGAAACCAAAACAAAAAAAAACACCATTACATAAAAAATACAACTGCACAACAGCACAAAATTGATAGAAAAGGACATACGCACCAACCAAAGACCTATAGCGCACCCACTTAAATGCAAAAAAATAGGAAAAAACAATCGCGATGCACAAGCCCAAACCCCAAACCCAAACACAGAAACTGGACCATGTCCTCCAATGCTCCAGCTAACACGTCAGTCTTGGGCGCATAAATTTCACCAATAGTCTACAATGATTGGATACAAAACAGTTAAAATACACGAGAAGGAAAAAGGAAAAACTGAATATAAGCACACATGAATTAGGGACGCACAAGCTCCTGCCAAAAACAAATGACAACCCCCCCCCCCCCCCCCCCCCCCCCCCCCCCCCCCCCCCCCTTACAAACTCCGCCACACAGAAAATGGAATCAAAATGAGGCAGCCAAATAATTCCAAATATAATTTGCACATATCAGAAAAATACGCGTAATATAAAATGCAACCCCTATAAACAGCAGAATGCACACGCTGGATGCTTTATACGCACATACGTTTGTTGTTTAGAAATTTTGCATCTCATGAATGTTAAGAAGATCGAGAGTAGCCAACTCATGATCAGTTAGAACCAGTACCATAGTCACTGTAAGCTACCACTAGAAACTAGTACAAACTACCAGATTGGTTATAGATTAAACAGTCAATTGCACGATTATTTCCAAAAGAAATAGTGCAAATAAAATATAAAAACATTAAAATAAACGATGTTAAGCAACACAGGAACATGCACACGCTGGAACAGTTATATGCACAAAGGTGTGGTTAAAATAATTTCAAGGTTATTTCCAAAGTAATAATGAAAATTAAATTCCAATTACATCAGAAACATTGTACATGTATATGCACACGCTGGTAAAGTAATACGCACAAACTGGTGCTAAAAAAATTACACAACTTTCGACGATTAGGACGACTGATAGCATCCAAATCATGGTCAGATTAAGGATAAAAAAAGACTACTACACATTTATTTCCAAATGAATACAGAAATTAAATTGTAATTAAACTCAAATCAACACTGTTTAGGAATGACAGCAAAATGCACACAATGATATACTTGTACGCACATACAATAGATTTGTAAATATAAAGCAATCTATCAGAATAACGATGCTCGATGTTAAACAATTCATGACAAACAAAATATCAATAGAAAGAGACCACATCAGCAAACATAAATTTCCTAAACCAAGAGAAAAACAGCAACCCTAACTACCTTGATGCACTGCCTCAAACACCACCCCCCCCCCCCCCCTTTGACCCATCCGACAAAAAACACCCCGACTGCAAACCCCCAAACCCTAACCCATAAATCGACCAACACTCTCAATCTCGCACCCCCACCCCTAAATCCTAACCACAGCGCCGACGCAAAGCCCATAACCCCCTGGTGAAAACCCCCCAAAAAAACGCACAAACAAGAACTACAAACGCACGAGAAATCCAAAGTCCTAAACCCCAACCCAATCCCCTTCGCAACAGCAACAAACCCACAAAATCCGGCAAAAACACCACAAACACAAGTAAAAAAAAAACGACGAAGAATAGTACCCGTACTTGAAGAAGCCGACATTCCCCTGAGCCGCTTAGACTGCCTCCTGCTAGAACCATCCATGGAGACTGTGACGCCGTGTAATGGGAGCGAGGCTTCGACCGGAAGAAGAACAATCATCGCAGAAGTTGGTGTGCTGGAATACAGACGAACAAGTGGTGAAGAAGATGAGAGAACTTAAAAGGCAAACCTAATAACTCAAAATACACACGCAAAATAAATACCAAAAATTAAGCTGCTAGATAATAAAAGATAAAGCCAAAGTACAAAAATACCCCTTCTTACCTTCACAATCCGCACACGTGAGAAACCCAATAAAACCAATCTAGCCGTTCATCAGAATAAATCAACGACTAAAGGACTGTGCTCACGGACTCGGCTGACTATGGGGTGTGCACCGAAGCACCGGATTCAAAATCTATATATATATATATATATATATATATATATATATATATATATATATATATATATATATATATATAGGCTTGGAATCCGGTGCAACACCCATGATACATGAGTTCATGAGATCTCATGATATCCATTGATTCATTTTCCATGGATGGTTGAGATTGAAAGATTCTTTTAAACTAATTATGGACATTTTTAAAATATAAGGATTAAAAAGTAATTCTAGTATTGAGTTTATTTTTGGTTAGTATTAAATTGTAATCTTGAGCATAATATTAGGTAGAATATTAAAGGTAATAACTAGTAATAATTTGTATTGAGAGCTGATATTTTTAGTTGATTATGTACGACGGTGTGTGCGTGTATGTAGAATGGCGTGTGCAAATCGTATGGATGCGTTTTTTTTTATTGGTAATTTTACGAAAATAGTTTTTATGTGTGTGCGTGAATTTATGCATATGGGTTGGTTTTAAAGAAGAATATTGCAAGAGTAGTACGTGTAGTTCTTTTTTTTTTTTTTTTTTTTTTTTTTTTTTTTGTGGACACCGGAGATGAACTTAGGGAGGTGTGTGAATATGTACTCCGGCGTATGCAAAGCTTAGGGGTGGGACCATTGTTTCTTTTTTTTTAAAAAAAAACAAACATTAATAGGTGTGTGCGTGAATGATCCACATTTTTTTATGCTAAAACTTAATTTATGAATGCAGAAGCAATGTAAAGATTTATTTTAAGATGGTGTGTGCGTGCATGTGATCTGGCGTGTGTAAATTTCTGGGATGGGGGATTTGAAATTTTTTATTTTTGGCATTTCTACCAAAATTGATATTAAGTGTGTCCATGAAGTCAGATATATGATTTGTTTTTAAAGAAGAAGATTGAAATAATACCACGTTTTTTTTTTGGACACAAAAAATGTACTTATAGTAGTGTGTGCAAATATGTGCTTTGGCGTGTGCAACGTTTAGGGATGGGGGCATTGCTACGTATTTTTCCTAATCAATCATTAATATTATGTGGGTTATTGAATTTTTGTTAATGTTTTTTTTTTAAATAATAATTTTTAAGTGCACTATTCGTTGGTTTTTTTTTTATGCGCCTGAGTGGTAATGTACGGAGGTGTGTGTGTATATGTGCAACAGTGTATGCGAGTTATTATAATGCGATCTTGGCATGAAACTGTTATACGGTGTGGTCGTGTATATGTGTTTGATTTGTGGTTGTTTTTTTTTTTTTTTAATACTGACTAAAGGGTAGTAAAAGTGTGTGCATCAGGGTGTTACGTCATGTGCGAACAACTTGGCGTGAAATTTTTCTCAATTTACCTACGTAAGTACTAAGGATGTATTGTGGAGGTCGGTGTGTGCATGAGTGTTGTATGGCATGGGTGTTTGTGAACTGGAGTGGTAATGTACTGTGGTGTGTGCGTATATGTGCAACAATGGGTGCGAATTATTTAAAAGCGGTCTTGGCATGATGGTGTTATTATAATTTTGTTTTTATTCGTTGAATTTGGGTTTTGGGTAAAAGTAATTGTTACTAAGTGTGACCATAAATGATCCACGTTTTAAGAATGCAGAAGCAATGTAAAAAATTATTTTACGTTGGTCTATGCTTATATGTGAGCTGGCGTGTGCAAATTTGCCTAGATGTGCAATTTTGAAATTTTTGTTTATTTGTATTGCAACCTAAATTGTTATTATGTGTGTGCGTGTAGGTAGATATATGGTTTGTTTTAAAGAAGAAGATTGTAATAGTACTACGTGTTGTTTTTTTTTTCTTGGACACCAGAGTTGTACTTACGGTGGTGTGTGTGAAAATGTGCTTTGGCGTGTGCAACGTTTTGGGATGGAGGCATTGCGACGTATTTTTTTTAATCAATCATTAATATAAAGTGGGTGAGTCAATTTTTGTTGCTATTTTGATTTTATAAAAAAAGATTGTAAGTGTACTATTCGTCGATTTTTTAATGCGCGTGATTGGTAATGTTCGGTGGTGTGTGTGTATATGTGCAACAGCTTATGCGAGTTATTATAATGCGGACTTGGATGTGTGCGTTGCTAAAGCTGGACGTGTGCATAACACTACAGGGATGGAAAGTCAAGAATGAATCCAATATAACAATTAAGAGCTTTGAGCACACACTCAATTTCTATAGCGCACTCTTCTAAATGAATCAGAAACAGAGAACTCTTCTAAAAAGAGAAGTGAAAGAGTAATAACATAAATGAATCAGAAACAAAAAACTCTTCTATGAATCAAATGCGTCATCCTTTAATAAATATGGACTAACACATTTACAAAAACATAATTACATTATACTCCATAAAATCAAAATATTAGAAAATCAGTTGTGTTCCATATAAATGATAAACCTATGTGACTGCTTATGGATAGTGGAAACTATTACCAAAGATCAAAGGGGCAATAAGGCAGCAATAAAGTAGATAAAATCAGTGTCATTGCTAGGCCCATGCATCTTTTTCTTAAATTTATTTTACTGATTTGCTAATAATTTTAATAGCACTATTCATCACACATTAGGATTTTAAAACAGGAAAAGATCTTCCCACATGCAAATTATATCCAAATTACGAAGCATTCTGTATGATACCTCCTTGCATTCCTCCTCTTGAATGAACCTCCACACATGCACTCACATTGCGTCCACACATGCACTCACATTGCGTCTGATGTTCTATGATGTAATAGCTATGGACCTAAGGAAATGAGCATAGCCGCATAGCTATGGACCTAAGGAAATGAGCATATTATCTAGGAGGAGAAGCTAGAGTTTGGCGGAGCACCACCTCCAAATCCTCCGACACCAAGTCCAAATCCAGGCCTTCCACCAGACCCATACAAGTAAAAACCAGTGACTAAGATTCAAACTTCCTTATTAACACTACATTCTCAATAACTAAATAGCTGAAGTGTTTCTATGTATAAATGAAAAATTCTAAAACCTTAGAAAATAACACATTCTTGTTAAGAGGACACTTTCAAGTTTCAAAGTTGTCATCCAATAAAGGTAGACTCTCGTATCATTTCATTTCCCCCTAACAATGGCTGCACTATCAAATTGGTAACTATTCATTGAAATTAACTAGCAAATATATATCATGTCAATCAATCAATCAACCAATCATGAGGAATTTTGAATGAAAGATTTAGAAAAGTAGAATATGAATATTGGCATTTGCTTTATCCATGTATGCACTTAATGGAAATTTATGAAACCTGGTTTCTAAACTTGATCATGTCAGGTTATCCAGAATAGAAGTGAAACTAAAAGCAGCCGAATGCACAACAATAAAATGGAGAAACAGTATGGAAACGAAGTCCCTAATTGACCTTAATGAATAAGCAAAAGCTTGGCAAAGCAAAAATGGAAGCCAGTTTTTAATTACAAAGCACCCCCCACCCCAAGCCTCATTTACCGCCGGCCAATGTCGACGCTACAGTCCCAAACTGCCGAGCGTACAAAAACCCAAAAGCCCGCCGGAAAGCCGCCTCCCCTCGCCAGAAAGCCCCTAACAGCAAAAACTCACATAAAACTAAGAATAACTAAGCAATGGTATAGAGAATACCTTGAGCAACACCCGACGAATTACCCCCTCGTTGCTTTGATCACCTGGATGAGGAGCCAGCAACACCCAACGAATTACCCCCTCGTCGCTTTGACCACCTGGAGGAGGAGCGAGCCATGGAGAATGCAGACCACATGAGGACACCGAGGAAGAAGCGAGATAGACTGTCGTCGACTTCTCTTCTGCGCTGCTTCCGAGGAGAGTGGAGTAGCTTCAATTAAAACACACACAAAAGGAAAACAAAAAGGCCGTATGCATATAAAAAGGAAAGAGAATAAATACACACAGGAAATTACAGCCCTACCCCAATTATATTCCATATTAGTTATTTACAATAAAAACAAACTATAAATCACAACCGTTCAAAAATTAAGATGGATGTTCAGGGAGTGTGCTCACGGGCTCGGCTAACTAGGGGGTGTGCACCGGATTCAAAATATATATATATATATATATATATATATATATATATATATATATATATATATATATATATATATATATATATATATATATATATATATATATATCGGTGTTGTGCCAGTGAAGAACACAAAGAATAAGAGAAACATATTTGTAGAAATCCTTTCTTTCTCTTCTTTAATATCATTTGCAATGCTAGCTTAAATAATATTTTAAAATAAGTTAGTAGATATTAACTTTTAAACTTTCAGATTTAAGTTAAGTATGTCAAACAGAACCTCAATATTATGAGAATGATACATGATACTCCGTAATTGATAAGAAATATAGAAAATTGACAGCAAATTTTCCTCAAAATAAAACAATTGGGAAACAAATAGAGAACTTAGAAAAATGAAGCCCCAAGTTGAAAAATTATATAATAATGCTCTACAGATACAGATTTTTCCGCACAGCGCTTTTGGCGAGAGAAAGTCTCCGACTCTCAACACTCTATCGCTGTCTCTACAAAAGCCTTAGCGTAAAAACTCCGACCGAAAGGAACTTTCGATTCAATTCAATGGCGAACAGCAATCTTCCCCGTAGAATCATCAAGGTAACGTATCTCTGTTCCGTCGCCGATCTTCTGTTTGTCTTTCAGTTCCGCTTCTGATTCAGCTGCAAACTTGGATTCTGAATTCATTTGCTCCGTATTTGCATCTCCGTTTTAGTTAGGGTTTTGTTATTCTGATCTCTCTTTCGTTTCGATCTCAATTTCATCACTTTTCCTTTTCATCTTTCAGGAAACACAGCGTCTCCTCAGCGAACCAGGTAACACTCACACACACACACACACACACACACACACACACACTCCCTCTCCCTCTCTCTCTCTCTCTCTCTCTCTCTCTCTCTCTCTCTCTCTCTATATATATATATATATATATATATATATATATATATATATATATATATATATATATATATATATATATATATATATATATATATATATATATATATATATATATATTGTGCGTTTGTTATATATATCACACTTGAATACAGGCATATGTATATACTGCATCCGTTTGTGCCGAATTTTGGGCTGTCTTGCTTGGGATAATTTTATGTTAAGTTTTAGCTCTCAAGGAATTAATACTTAGCTTTGCCTTTCAATGTCCGTTTGTGTAAATGTCTCCCTAATTATCCAAATGTAAATATTTGGGCTTTGTTTGTTATTCTATTCTCTCTCTTTTTTTTCTTTTTTTTTCTTTTTTTTCTTTTTTTCTTTTTTTTTTTTTTGTGGGGGGTGGGGTGGGTGAATAGGATATGAAATTAATATTGTGGAGTTAAGCTTGTTGTTTGTAACATGTATGTGAAACAAAGTGGTGTAAGGAATATAGTACTGTTTTTCTATTTGAGTGCAGCACCTGGAATAAGTGCTTCCCCATCGGAGGAGAACATGCGGTATTTTAATGTCATGATTCTTGGTCCAACACAGTCTCCCTATGAAGGTAATCAGTTTTTCTTTTGACTAGATGGTTTGTGAAGTCTGTGTCAGTTTTGTTTTTGGGTTTCATCTGTTCTCTAACTTGATTTCTACCTGGTGACTAAGTGAGGCTGCGGAAACTGAAGCTTTCAATTTGAAATGTTGACAATTAGTCTAGTTCTTGAATATTAATTAATTTTTGTAGTCTAATTTGAGTGAAAATGTTTGTGATCAAATATGTACAATTTTAGAAATTAAATGTTAACCTTTTTTTAATTCCTTCTACTGGGAGAAAGACTGAAAGAGTAAGGGTAAAATATGTTTTGCTAGTTTAGTACTGATCTAGCAATGAGAAAAATTAACAATGTTAATAGTATTTAGGTTGTGGCACATCTGCATTGTTGTTATGTTTAAATGTGTAGCAGTCCTGCAGATACTTGATTACCTTATGCTAGACTCTCCTCAACTATTCATTGGTTTGATTCCGTTGCATGATTTTCCACTGTAGGAGGTGTTTTCAAGCTGGAATTATTTTTACCTGAAGAATACCCAATGGCTGCTCCTAAGGTATTCCAATACATTTTGTTATGTCAAAGACTTGCTTGGGTCAGTGTATTGGGGCAGAATATAATCTGACTGCTTGGCTAGCTATTGACTATAGAGTTTCACTACTTGCTCTCTATATGCATAATACTAGCATCCTGGTTCCCATTACTGTGATGAATCTTAGAGCTAGGCATGCAATATTTATGTTTGTATGTGTGTACTTACTGGATCGTCCATGCATTTGTTTAACCTAATGGTGTCATTCAGATGGTGCACCTGATCTGCATAGTGCCTATCTATATTTGGTGCCTGCTATTTATATATGTTATGATAAGTGCATCATTTTTTGCCTTATTTTAGGTAACAATGCCAGTTCTAGAAATTGAACATCTGTCTAATCTTTTTTACACACTTTATTCTCTCAAATTTTGTCCCCTTCGCGATGTTATCAAAGGAACAACACAAAACCATAGTGAGCATACCAAACTGTATGTCTCTATTATGTTTGGAAATTTTTGGGTAGAAGATGCTTTTTATGATTTTTTTTTTTAATAATTTCCTCAATGTTTTCATGATCACACTTAAAATCTAACTGCAGTAAATCTGGCTTAGTTTTTCTTTTTTCACCGACTTAAATGTGTTGGATATTTCCTGAACTTAATGGGGATAGCTTTTAACAAGTCCTGAAGATTCAATTTCCATTTGAGGATCTGAAGTTAGTGAGCTTCTATACATTTGTGTGTTTTAGAATCATAATGTTGTTTCATACTTTCATCATATTTTACTTATATGAAGACAGAAGACACTCATTGGGATACTATTTTCTGGATCCCCCTTCCCAGGTGATTTTGAGATAACCATCAATTCATATTTTACATTTGACAGGTTCGGTTCCTCACCAAAATATACCACCCTAACATTGATAAGGTTTGTTATAATTGCTTTGTCATTTTACATTTTGACTTGAAAGATTACCTGCCTTTTTACAGATTGAAACTTTGTGTGCAGCTTGGAAGGATCTGTCTTGATATTCTTAAAGACAAATGGAGTCCTGCTCTTCAGATACGTACTGTGCTTTTGAGGTATTGACTGATTGAAGTTTCTAGTATCTCAATGGTTTTACTGACTTTGCATTGTGTAAATAAGTTGTCTGTGAGCAAAAAAAAAAAAAAAGAGATTGATGAGACATAAAAATCAGTGTAATGGTTGAAGAAAAGAGACTTACCTGCTTTAGACTAGAAAATTTTTATGTTTGTTGTATTGCACACTGATTACAATTACCAAGGTGATGCAATTTGAATTCTGTGTTTAGTATTCAAGCACTTTTAAGTGCTCCAAATCCAGATGACCCGCTATCTGAAAACATCGCGAAGCATTGGAAGACAAATGAGGTCGAAGCTGTTGAAACAGGTGGGTGCGCTCACAGTTTAGAATTTTGCACGTTGAACACAAAAGAAAAGAACCCTTCGTTTACTAGAATTTAAGTTTATTTATATTATTTATTATTGATTGCAGCAAAGGAATGGACGCGCCTGTATGCTAGCGGTGCCTGAAGTTTGTTGAAGTGGAAATGGTGCGTGCGATAAATAACAAAATGTGCGATGTATTATATCAAGTGTCTGATTAAATGTTGCCAAGGATGCTTGGTTCAAATTGGAATATATATATGTTCATCCTGGCTACAACAGGATAATTGTTTCCTTGCCATGAAGAAGTTGTACAATTAAATGGTGCATTCTGTTTTCATCATCTCTGCAAAAAAGCTATATAATGTCTTCTCACAATTACTATTTGGCCAGCTTGTGTGGTACCAGGTGGTCTCTCACGCCGTAATGTCTTTATGGGTAGTTCTTGCATGAATCTATTTATAGAAAACAACATATTTAATGCACCTCTTATATATATATATATAATCACAACTATCTTATATTGCGCGATGCCAAAGGTTTCTTTTCTTTTAGCTTGTGTAGTTGTATTTATTATTATTATTATTATTATTATTATTATTATTATTATTATTATTATTATAAAAAATTGTAGTGTTGGCACTTGGCAAATGGAAAATAGTAAATTTCAATAATATTTTTGTAATAATTTGTTTTTATTTTATGTTATACTAATAAGTGAAAATATTAAAAAAAAAAAAAAAGTAATTAGGTCAATGAACTTTAAAAAGTTACAATTAAACATATAAATCATCAATTTAATGCAATTAAACTAATAATAATTTGTTAAATTTTTACAATTAGGATACATAACGAGTAAATTGCATCTCTATCTTTTCTAGCATTTTGCTGCCGGCTTCTCCATTTGTTTTTTCTTTCCTTTTTTTTTTTTAAAAAAATAATAATAATAAAAATTGTCACATTAGCATTTTATCATAACCTTTAGGTAAGGAGCTATTTGGTTTAATTGCATCAAAATGACTAGCATCCCAACTTTGGTGATTTTTATTAAAGTTTTTCCAGGTCAGGTAGGAAATAGTAGAAGAAAAGAAAAGGGGGGAAAAAAAAGTGGTAGTTATGCGCTTAACGTGCATGTTGAGGGCGGTTGGTGTGCAAGATGTGTACCACCTTGTATGATTTCTTTTAATCGGGTGAAACTCGTAAAAAAAAAAAAAAATTCAAATTACAACAATATACACTCCCTTTTTCATCTACCCTCAAACAACTTCGAACTTTGACATAGGTGAGAGACGAAAAGATGAGAGAGAGAGTTGTCTCCAAAAACATTACATAAAATAAATGGGAAATTGATTGAAAAATGGTCGAATTTCAAGAATATTTGACAAAAATGAGAAACTTTTAAAAGTTGTACAAAAGTAGGAAAAACTTGTTTGGGAAATAAGTTTCTTGTTAGAAACGCAATTCCCAAGCGAGTTTCTAGAATTTCCAAAAAAATAAAATTTGTCATTAACGTGAAACCACTTGCGTTTCTCATAGTATACGAGAGACGTAAGTGTCTCCTTGACCGGTAAAATAATCGCGGGTTAGGACTCATTACTGTAAACATAGAAGGAGAATTATATGTCTTGAGAAGAAAATCAAAAGAGCCATTTATTCAAGCGGTGGCGACGATGATGACTATGAGGAAATCAATGAAAACGAAGAGGACCTCACAAAAACCGTAGAGACGCAAATCCCACTTGCGTCTCTCTTGACCGGCGATTATTTTGCCGGTCAAGGAGACATGCAAATGGCATTTACATCTCTCGTATACTATGAGAAACACAAGTGATGAAAAAAAAATCAAAAATTCGAGAAAAAAAAAAAAAAAAAAAACTCATTTCCTAAATGAATTTTTTCTACTTTTGTAGATTTTTTAAAAATTTCTCATTTTTGTCAAATATCCCTGAAATTTACCCGTTTCAGTCAATTTTTCAAAATAAGACAGTGGGCAACCCTGTTGGCTTGGGTTGACCGGACCGGCCAAACTGCAAAGCTGCAATTACCAAATTCCAAGGGTGTGTATTATTATTATACAATAGACAGACGTGAACACCCACTACATATATATCTATCATCTCCTTCATTCACTAGTTGGAAGTTAGTTAGTTAGTTAGGTGTATAAATGCTCACTGTCATTTCTATCTAATCTGCATTCATTCAACCCTCCACTAGACGACTCTTACTTCATCCACACCTAATTAAAACAGGGAGGGACGAGTGGATGACCATACTTCTTCACAAATTATATTCGGTTTCAAATCGACTGAATTAATGTGACAAGGAGTATAAGTTTTTAAAACCTAATACTTATCCTTACCTATATATAAAAGATGAAATCTCCTGCACTAAGAGCCTCCCTATTTCATAAAATCCATCATACTATAGTGTTTTGTTCAATTTAATCCTTATACTTAAACATTTTGTTCAATTTAATTCTTATACTTTAAAAAGTACAATTAAAAACAATAGTTAACGTTGTTAAGAGCATCTCCCTTAGGCATAGTTTTGAAAAAATTTTGTCGGATTACAAGGAGAGAGGAGAGAAAACAAAAGCAAAAAAATATTAAAAAAAAGAAGCATAAAAATAAATTAAAAAGGTTTTACGCGCCCTCTGGGTGCAAAGCTTGCATTGAACGCGCATGAGACCTCCGTAGCTTTTCCTTTGTTCTCTCCATGCGGGCCCCACATTTGGAGACAAAAACTCACTCTCTCTACAACTCTGCAACAACTCATTTTCTTCTCTCTCTCCTCTCCCTCTTTCCTCCACATAAGCATTAGCACTGCAAAAATCAATGAAAATTTTCCTATTGGGGATGCCCTATATGACCTTTAACTTGGCTTATGTGACACTTACATCATCTTTGCACCATCATGATATTTACACGCTAACTCATATATTATTTTATAAATATTTAAATTTAATTATTTTTACTACCAATATATTTCATTAATATGTCCATAATAAATAATGATATTAATATAATATTTTAGTGGTAAAAATATTTATAAAATAAATAATATATAAGTTGGCATGTAAATATCATAATTTATTTTTAAAATTATTAATATAATATTTTAGTAGTAAAAATAACTAATTTTAAATATTTATAAAATAATATACGAGTTGACATGTAAATATCATGATGTGGCATTGATGATGCGAGCCCCACGCCAACTATGTTAACAATTACATTAACACTAGTAATTATTGTCCTTAATTGTATCGCTTTTTAAATAGATTCAATTGAACAAAACACTATAATACAATGAACTTATAGGTAGTTTGACCCATAAAATCTAATACTTAGTATTACTAGATCCTGTCACATCATATAGTATTTGGGACTTAGACCAAATTTGATTTGTATAACATTTTCTTACCAGAAACACCCAAGTAAGTGCTTAATAAATAACTATCCGAATACAATATTATTGCATTTCACAATTCTGACAGATACTGATCACAAATTTTATATACATTAAGCTGATTGAGGTAGTGAGTTTGACTAGTTAATAACATTAGCTGATTATAGAAAGATACTTGGTAAATTAGATGTTAACTGATAAATGATTACATGCAAAATGATTTTCTCAAAAACTGATTTGAACAACTTTTTAAATTTTAGTGTTACAAAAAGCTAATTCATGAAACACTTAGTTGTTTAACCAAGTGAAACAGCTAATCAGGGCCGGCCCTCATAATTTAAAAAAAAAATAAATTGTATATATAGTGTATTAAGCCGCAGTCGGCATTACCGCAACACCGCTCTTACGAAATCGGCAATGCCGCAATACCCTTGCTTTTCCTTGCTTCGGCATTACCGCTATTATGCAAGTACGCAACCCTATCCCCTATGGCTTTATGTATTTAATTTTTATGTATACAGTATATTAGATTAGATTATTAGTTAGCTAATTAAGTGCTTTGGCTTTATGTATTAAATTATTTATGTATACAGTATATTAGATTAGATTATTAGCTAATTAGCTTGAGTTCATTGAGTATTTACAACATTATCAAAACCTCTTAATACTTATTTACACAAAATCACAAATCTCACAAATAGACAATGAGTGAGACGATAAATGCAATTCAATAGAATTGTCAATTCTTCTTGATCATATAAAGTCACAAATTTTAAAGTTTTTCAATTCTCTTAATAGGTAATTAAAATTATTAATATTTCACCATTATTGTTCATTGTTTTATTTACATGACTTGATAATTCTGATTTCAGAATAATATATATTCAAGAATTTGTTTCTTGATTAATTAGTTCAAATAGATGTGTAAAAATATGATGCTAAAGAAAAATTGTTAGATGCAAATCTTCATATAGAAGATCAAGATGATTGTGAGATTGGAAAAATTTTAAATGATAGTGTGCACAACGATGATAGGTATCACAGTGACAATGAAAATAATAAGAATGTTGATAGTTGTTTAGATGATGTTGGTCACAATGATAAACCAAATAATTCGCTTTTATTTGACATATATGATCCAAGAAATTGAGATGCTCTTGATTCTAAATTAATAGATATTCTTGTGTAAGATTCTAAATTGTTGAAATCTTATTTACGATCAAGTATGTTGCAAAAGAGACTCAATGAATTTGCTTTAATCTCTATTGAAAATGAGATTTTAGAAGAAGTTGATATCAAAAGTTTGGTGGATGATTTAAATGTGCACCATGCATGTCACTTTTTAAATGAAATTTTAGATTAATTTTTTATACAATATTTATATTTTGAATTTTTGACACAACTATTATTTATATATGCAAATTATTTGAAAAGGGGCTCAATTTAAGATATTGCACAGGACCCCATTTTTTATTGGAACGGCCCTGCAGCTAATATGTTACCAAACATGGCCAGGTGAATTGAATTAATGAGCAAGGTATGGTTTTGATGCAAAAAAGAGATGGGGAAAGATGTATTCACCTTGAAGTTGTTAATTAATTAGAACATGCAATGTATGGTTTCCTTGAAGATTAAAGAGGGAATTGAAGAAATAGTTAAAGAAGAATTAATGGGACAACTATACAATAAGATAATGACTTGTATCAAACACCACACAAACTTGATGCACTTAGAGAGAGACTACCTTCTTCCGCTGGTAACTGGAAATAAAGTAGTGCCTTCATTGCCTTTAGCTTGCTTGTTCATTAATCATTAATGCCAGCTTGGGACAAGGTTTTAGATTCAAACCTTTTTCAATGGAGTTGAAAAAAAAGGGGATTAAGAGATCAACAACAAAAAACGAAAACGAAGAAGAAGAAGAAGAAGAAGAATTTACACGGACTACGTCTAGAGGAGCAAATGAGATTTTTATTAATTGTGATGATGATAAATCATCCAAGGTTACAAACATTATATCATAAACTGTACATTTACAAACCCCCAACTCACTTAGAGACAAGTGTTGTTGCTCCATTCTACTCCACTTCACCTGTCATCTCCCAGTAACATATGAAGGCTCCACACTAACTCTTCTTTAGATAACTTAAGGGGCAAATATGGCAATGCAGCATACAAAATTCGAGACCATTTGCTATATTAAAACAATGCAAAAACAAGCAGATGAAACAAGAAAAAAATGGAAAAATTTTATTGATGGAAAGGTTGAACAACACAATATCAATAACACATACAATTCATCCTTCTTTCACTACTAATCCAACCATCAGACATCCAATCTCCCTCAATGGCCTGCAAAGATTTTGTATATATTATCATATATATACATGTTTAGATCCTCATCTATAATTGCCAGCCAGCCAACCATCTCTTCTCTCTGACTTCTAAATGTCTAGCTAATAAAGGGGGGAGGAGGAAGAAGAATTTGAAGAAACTAAATGATATGATGTGAGATTAGGAGATGAGAAAATTTTACAACTTGAAGGCAATGAGGATTGAATGATTAAATCAAAAATCAAAATAAAAAACGAAAACAAACTACACTATCTCTCTGAATTCCACTTGCCTTTTGGCTGAAATGTGGTAGGTCCGGTTATATCGCCACGAAGTAATTCTTGAATAGTATTCTAGATAGCCCAATGCCTCACCGAAGTCTCCAGCTCCTCTGGACTTGGGCAGACCAGTTCCTTCAACTGGCTGCCGTTTCTGTATATTTTGAACGTTGGCACAGTCGTGATGCTCTCAGCTGTGGCAATTGCTGGGCTGTCTTCCACATCCACCTTCACTTACAAATTGAACTATAAGTTTTTACCTTTTTCAAATATTCTAGATGTTTGCATACATTGTTTCCAAGCATAATAAAGGCATATCCCAAGAAATGTACAGAACCCATTGTGTTTGGTAGTTTACCTTGAGAAAAATTATTGATGGATATCTGGTGCACAATGTGTCCAAAAATGGCGATATCTGTGTGCATTGTGTATTGGATGCCACTTTAAAATGCACCACCGATGTCCCTGCGATTTCCACCAATTCTAAATTTTCAAACACTGGAATCATAAAGTATGAGTTAAATTATTAAGAAAAGAGCCTACCAGACGAAATTGCAAATTGGAATTGTTCAAGACCTGAGACTATCTCAACACCTCCACCAAATTTCCTGCTATAAACCTCTTCCCCTTTGGATTTTTTTAGAGCAACTTGGGCGTGAAACAGTGATTCAGCAACTTTGGTGTCGTGTGGTAATTCACTCCTCAAAGCTTCGTAGTCTCTTACAGCCTCAGCCCACCGTTCTAGCTGTAGTAGCCGATTCACCCACATTTAAAAGCTTTTTTTTTTTTTTTAAACTATGAAATGTAAGTCGCCATCAAAATTCCTTTGGGGCAAGTTGTAAAAGACAAAGGAGTATTACCTTCATGTTTGAGGCTGCCCTTCGAAGAAGAGCTTTCGTATAATTCGGTTGGATACGGAGAGTTTGGCTGCAATCGTCCACAGATTTTTCCCACTGTCCCAGCTTATACCAACAGGCTGCTCTATTGCAATACAGAACCGAATTTGAAGGATCAAACCTGAGGCCTTCCCCATAAGCGGCACAAGCTTCTGTAAACCTTTCGGATTTAAATAAATCATTGCCACGGGTACGAGCTTGGGTAACTAACCGCACATTGTTGAGTAAAACAGAAACTTCAACGTTTTGACAGTCAATCTGTTTAGCTCTCTCAATGGCAGCAACCGCACTTTCAAACCTGAAAATATTCACAATTCTACGTCACATTCCAGATGAGATCATGATGTCATTTACACGGAAATTAGGAACTCACCTTCCATGAGCCAACTCAATTTGAGCCCGAACAAAGAACACGTACGCTTCAGAAAGCATCCCAAAAAATTTTGACTGGGAGAAGGAAGCAGTTGATTCTATTTTAGGAAGTTTCGATAGGCTTGAATCAGCATTGTCTAACTGGTGGAGCTTCGCAAGTGCTTCTGCTCTACATGCAAAGAGCTGCAATTCAAAAACAATCAACCTATTGATACTGTTGATAAAGAAATGAAGACTAATGCCAGCAAAGAGACTGATACTGTTGATAAAGAAACGAAGACTAATGCTAGCAAAGAGACTGATACTGTGAATAAAGAAACAAAGACTAATGCTAGCAAAGAGACTTATACTGTGAATAAAGAAACGAAGACTAATGCTAGCAAAGAGATTGATACTATTGATAAAGAAACGAAGCAATGCATTTATCATTTTCAAAATGGATTCGGCCTCGAAAGCGTTTTGGTGTGATCAATTTTTGTCAAGGTTAACCCTTTCTACAACATTGCCGTTACCTGAGGAGATGCATCGGCTCCAGAGGCAATAGCAGCATCAGCTTCACGCAACACACTCCTCCAATCACTGGCTCCCCGTGCATCATTGCACTTTTCTATATGTTTCTCCACTGCTTCCAACTTCCGCAACTCCAAGTGATCTAGCTGGTGCCCCGGAAGACAAATGTGGCTCCTGGCATTTTCTACCTGTCCTAAACTGTGACCCTAGATGAATTAGATCGCTTACAGCTCAATTCAATACGAGCAAAGCAAATTCCAAGAACCTAACTACAATAAGCAGAAAAGGAAATACAGTGAACCATAGCCACTAATCAATCCAAAACAGACTCCAGATATCAACAGTATAATCTTGAAATCAGTCTACAGATATGCTAAGCTTCTTTTTAGACATTTCGCCCGAGTTAGAATCTCGTTTATCTCAAGTCCAAACGATTATACAGTAATAAATCTTGAAAATTAATGGAATTCGGTATTTAGCCCAGTGGCAGCCTAAGCTCATTTCTAGAAAGTTGGGATGGATTAGAATCCCATACATACCACCTCACATCCATCATCACTCTTGTTTACTAACAAAAGAAATATAAAAAATAAACACTTTACTATAACCGACATGTCAACTACGTAGCCTAGCATACTAAGTAACACTTAAAACTGAATGTCATGGAATTCCCAGCTGCTTAGAGATCAGAATCTTCTAAGTAGGTAAAAGGGAAATGTACAGTGACCTAGATTAAAAGCAAGGAAAGTACAGTGTGATTAAAAGCAAGGACAGTCCTGCTAATAAAGGGAACATAAGGAATATCTAACAGTAACAATGACCACAACAATCCAAACAAACAAACCAGTCCATCCATTCACCCTAATGAACCAGATCTTGCAAAGCTGAAAAAAAGCCATTCTAACATCACCTATAGGCTATAGGCTATGGCACAATTACATAAACTAACCAAATATTAATCACCTTAAATAAAGGAAGCACCTAACCTAGTCAGTCACACAACAACTTTTGCAAGGAAACTTGAGAATGAGACAAGAAAACCTTGGAATCAAAAAGAAAACATTAATAAAGATTCAAACTTTATTATTGCAAACACTATACTTACCTAAGGAACAAAGATCCTAAACGCTGGTGGGCTCTAACATATCTGGGATCCAATCTAATAGCTTCCTCACATTCCCTCACTGCCTCTACCAATCTCTTGAGACCAATCAAAGCTGCTGCCCGGTTACAATGGTAAGCTGCATTGCCGGGAGATATTGAAATGGCCTTGTCATATAGATTCAAAGCCTCTGCGAAATGACCCTTTTTGTAATTCTCATTGCCTATCCTCTTCAACTCTTCTGGATCATTGCTCAACATTTCCCTCTTCTGAGTCTCTTCCGCCATTAAATTGGTGGGTTTGTTACTACTTCCGAATCCGCGTATTATGCTGCCGTGGCCGTAATTCCCAGTCCCCGACCCCAAAACGTCAGTCTTGGATGACTTGCTGGCCATCCCGGTCTTGAGAATCCTGCCGGAGGGGCAGATATTGCCGGTGGGAAAAGCATTGGACGGCGGCGGAGAGTTGACACAGCTCCCACGGGAGTAAATTAGAGGGTGAGAAGAGGCGGAATCTGAGCGCGGATTGAAGCCGCGGCGCGCTGTCGGGGTGGGTGAACTCTCCACCGACCCCGAGAGCTCACCGGACTTGGGAGCCCCGTTCCGACCCGACAAGGATCCAGAAGAACTAGAGCTACTACTGGTAGTAGCAGGAGCAGGACGCAAGGGAGAAACCGGCGAACCCAGATCGAGTTCCCTGAAATCTGGCTTGTTCATCTCCGGCGGCCCATTGTCCCGGAGCGACTTCCTCAACCGATCACTCAAAGCGTCAATCCCAATATCGGACACCGATGCCCTTCTTGAATCAGACATTTTCCAAACTATCTCTCTCTCTCTAAACACTGAGTTCAGGGCATACACGTCTCTGCTCTGCTCTGCTGCAATGGAAAAAGAGAGGCTCTGAAAAAGACATGCAGGGAGGGAGAAGAGATGGGGATCTCGTGATATAAAAACAGGGAGAAGCTAAGAATGAATGCCAGTGTTTTTAGAAATGGAAGTGGGGGTGGCCACTGGCCAGCAGAGAGAGAGAGAGAGAGAGAGAGAGAGAAAATGGTTTTACAGTGAGAAAGCGGAAGAGAAGGAGGAGAAAAACCGCAGCATTTTGTCCTTTTTCTTTCACTCCACTCTTAAGTCTTAACCCTTTCCATTTCTTAAAACACCTTTTAACATCAATTTTTTCTTTTTGCATATCTTTTCAGTCGACATCTTATCCCATATTTTCAAATCCTAGATTACCTTACATTATTCAGAATTAACTTATTTTTATGTACTTCAATCAATTCTAAAATTATACAGTAATAAATAAATACCGCAATATAATAATAATAATAATAAATAAATAAATAAATAACAGTGATGTGACCCTGAAATAAGTGCTTGAATTGAAAGAGTATGATTCACTTTATTCTTACTAATGCTCTCTCCATCGAGATCGTCACATAGGATTTATCGCGTGTACATTCTCGGAAAGTAAATATTGGTTTCTCTCATTACCCAATAATATATATATATATATATATATATATATATATATATATAGCAAAGTTAGTTTCCCTCTTGATTTTTACCTCCTAAATGTCCTCTCCAACCCAAAACACCAAATTCTACACCAAAATGAATATTCCAAGCATATTCTTACACCATTTTTTTTTTCATCTCCAATCCATTTACACCAAATTCTTTGAAAGGAGTCATCATGGCGTTTATTCAAAATACTGTGAAATAGAGTGTGGTGGGACAGAGTCCCAATACATAGTAGCGGAATGAATAAAAGCAAAAGAAGCTAAACTATGAGCTAAAAAGTTTTCTGATCTAGGAATAAAAATAACCGAACAATAATCAAAATAGGCGATGCGTGCTCTGCAGGCATCAACGGCATAGCCAATGTACGACCGGAGTGAGGTCGTTGGTTCTGATAAGTATTGTTTTAAGGTCAAACAATCTGTGAATAATTGTATAACCCGTTCTCCACGATTCCATAACCATGACAGAGCTTCTTTGCATGCGAATGTTTCAGCCATAAGTGGGGAGAGACAGTCTGGCAAGAGTGCACTGAAGACCGATATATATCCTCCTTCTCCATCGATCAACACGACTCCAACAGTGGCGTTGCCCGTGTCGTGCGAAAAACCGAAATCGAAGTAGCATTTCATCGTTGGCGCATGAGGATCCGGTGGTGGTAGCATGTGTTCGGCTACATTTGTCGTATTCATGGGGATTGGAAGGTGAGATTGGCCCCAAATGGAACTAGCATAATCACATGTTACTAAAGCATGCATTGTGTCCTCATTCACCATCCCACACACGGCACATGTAGGTTGAATTTCCACTCTCTTTATAATTAGATTTGCTGTAGTGGGGAGGATATCATTCAAAGCTCTCCATAAAAAGGTTTTCCATTTGGGGGATCTTGAGTCTCCATAAACCTAGCCAGTTATCAAAGTTGCCTGCAGTATGATCATAGTTTCCAACAATGCACATGTACCCTCTCTTTACAGTATAGTTACCTCTTTGATCTCCATGCCAATACCACATGTTCGCATAGTCTGGTGATATTGGTATTTTTAATATACGAGTTACATCAGTGGGGTAAAAAATATCTGCCAAAATATCCGGGTCCCAAGTTTTTGTTTCCTGGTCTATTAACCCCATAACAGTCGCATTATTCAAAGGCTTTTCCGTGTGGATCATTGGGTCGTGTTGGTCTTGTAGCCATGGGTGGTCTCATATTAAAGTTGTTTCCCCATTTCCAATCCTGCGCCTGACTCCCCCACATACCATGGTATGAGCTGCCATGATACTGCGCCAACAGAAACTGGGATTATTTCCTACGCAATCATCATAAAAGGTTCCTTTAGGATAGTATCTGGCCTTATAGACTTTTGAGACTAAAGATTCAGGTTTAGTAAGTAGGTGCCATGCTTGTTTACCCAACATTGCTAGGTTGAAAGCATGTAGCTCCTTGAAACCCAAGCCCCCATGTTTCTTCGGTATACACAATTTGTCTCAGGCCTTCCAATGGATGCCTCGATCATTTCCAGATCCCCACCAATATCGGTTCATAGTTCGCTCAATAGCTGTGCAAATCCCCATTGGTAATAAGAAAACACTCATTGAAAAAGTAGGCATAGCTTTGGCCACACTTTTTAACAAGACTTCCTTACCAGTGACAACAACTTTTTATTCCAGAAAACAATTCTTTGCCCGATTTTATCCTCAATATATGAAAATGCTGCTTTTTTATTTCTCCCTATAAAAGAGGAAAGTCCCAAATATTTCCATAATTGGGAGCTTGGACAACTCCCAAAATGTGAGCCACATCATCCCTGTCCTCGTCCCGCGTGTTCTTACTATAACATATACTTGACTTGTGGTAATTCACCACTTGGCCAAATAAATTTTCATACCCTGTCAAACACTGTTTAATCACATCAGCTTCCTGAATTTTTGCCTTAAAAATAATAAACTGTCATCAGCAAAAATAGGTGAGAGATAGGGGGTGCACCTCTCGCAACTCTGCAGCCATGAATTGTTCCCTGAGCATGTGCTTGTTGTAACAGTAACGAGAGCCCTTCAACACAGATAATAAAAAGATACGGGGACAAAGGGTCGCATTGCCTCAGCCCACAGGTCGGGGTAATAGGCAGGCTACGAGAGCCATTCAACAAAATATTATAAGACACAATAGTTACACACAACATGATAAGATCCACCCACCTAGCATCAAAACCCAACGCCATTAACATATTATGCAAGAAAGGCCACTCCATACGGTCATATGCCTTCGCCATATCTAACTTTAACGCACCCCATCCAGTCATACCACACTGTTTCCTGTTTAAATAATGACCAATTTCCGCAGCAATTAGAATATTATCTGTAATCAGTCTGTCAGGTATAAGCGCACTCTGCGTATCAGAAATAATTTCATCCATTAGTGGCTTCATTCTGGCAGAAATTATATTGGCCATAATCCTGTATATCACATTACTCAATGCTATAGGCCTAAGATCCGAGACCAATTCCGGGTTCTTTTTCTTGGGGATCAAAACAACATCAGTATCATTCAAATTAACCGGAAAGGAACAAGTATTTAGGCAATTCACAATAAAATCTGACACATCCCCTCCCACCACATCACAATAATGCTGATAAAAGCCCGGATTCATTCTATCCGGGCCAGGCGCCTTGTCTGGGAACATGGCAAATAGCACTGCTTTTACTTCTGCATTCTCAAAAGGGCGCAACAGGCCATTGTTCTGTGTTTGTGACACTTGGGGCAAGATATTCTCATAAAAATTCCCATCATTTTCAGATTCATTCGAAGAAAAAATACCACGGTAATAATCAAGAATAATAGTCCTCATAGCTTCCCCATCCACCAGTCTCCATTATCATTCATAATTTTAGATAGTGTATTCTTCTTTTTACGGTGAGAGGCATACCTGTGATAGAATTTCGTGTTCGCATCTGCTCCTTTGAGCCAGTGTTATTTTGTTCTCTGTCTCCAATACGCATCCTCCTGTATCTCAATTCGAGCCAGGCACCCCTCCAGACGCTGATATTCAGCTAGTAATGCATGATCCATGCGTCCCCGCAGCCGCAATTGTTCCTTACGGAGACCACATAGCTTGCTCTCCAAACTTATGAAACCGATTTCCTCCCCACCGTGATAATCTGTTTCCACACAGCTCAATGCAAGTTTGTAAATCCCTATCTCTCCCCTCAGCCCATGTCCATTCAACCACTTCCCTGCAGCCTTCATCATGTAGCCAAGCCATCTCAAAACGGAACCCTCTCCTCACACCACCCCTCCTTTCCCGAAGATTTAAAATCCCAAGGAAAAGAGCAGAATGATCCGAGTTTTGGGTTAGAATGTTCAAAACACTGGCCTCCCTGACCACCTCACGCCACCCCTGTGTAACTAGAACTTTATCTAATCTCTCCTCATTCTAGTCCGCGGTCCCATCCCCTCTTTCCCATGTATACGGATACCCCTGCATCGGCAACTGGGCCAAACCACAATCATCAATAGTGTCTCCAAAGCCACGTAACAGGGTCTCTGGGTGGGGATTCCCCCCGCCCCCCCCCCCCCCCCCCGCCGCTTTTCATGCTAATGCAGAAGATCATTAAAATCCCATATAACAGCCCATGGTAGCTGGGAACGGTGTGATAACGATCTGATAAGCTCCCAAGAGTCATTTCGCCTCCCCCGCTGAGGGAATCCATAATAACCTGTCATCCTCCCCTTATCAAACCCTGGTATGTTTACCTCTACGTCCACATGGTTTTTTGAGAAACTTAATAAGCTTGTCATATTATTCGTCCTCTACAATAGAGCCAAGCCACCACTCAATCCTGTATTGTCAACATAAAAAAAACCATCAAAACCAAGCTTCACCCGGAGTCTTTCTGCATGATCCCAGCCTACCATGATTTCCATTAAAAATACAAAGTCGGGTTTCTTACGGGACACAATGTCCACAATTTCCTGAACTGTCCGTGGATTACCCAAGCCACGACAATTCCAGCTTAAAGTACTCATTGGGCCGGGCGGGACTGGCACCAGTTCCCGCCATATGCAAGTTTTTTGAATTACCATCCACACTCGTTTCTCCACCAACCGGCGGCTGAAGCCGCCACCTTGACCCTAACTGCATGGCGGCGTTTTGAGGAGGCCACCACCCCTTCCTCCCCGTCATCACTTGGTGTTTCCATTCTAACGTCACCCTGGCCGTCATCCGAGGAGGCTGTCTCCTCCGTTCTTGTTCGCTGGGCGATTGGCGATCCGGTTGCTTCTAGCGGTGGCAACAACTAGGACGCACCAACCGGCCGGGGGCCTCTAGTCTGACTTGCCCTCGTCCACGATCCAAAAGGATAAAATTCAGGGGTGAGACCGGATACACGTGCCTTCAGACAAAACTTATCCAGATGCCCAAGCATTCCGTAGTAAAAACAAAAATTATGTAACCATTCATATTTCAGGATCACCCATCCCCATGTCCTGTCCCTACGGATCAGCTTCATACACCGTTTCAAGGGTTTTTCCACCGACACCGCCACCGCCACACGCACTCGGTAAAAAACCTTTATCAGTCCGCCAACTTGCCGGTTATCACAACGGATGAATGTTCCGATGAAATTTCCGACTTGTTTTAAGACCATATTGTTAGTATAACCTACCGGCAAATCATAGACCTGCACCCACATATCAACAGTGTCCAACTTGACTTCCCTTGGAAGCATCCCATCGCGTACCTACCGGCATACAAGCGTATGGTTCTCAAACGACCATGGCCCCTCCTCAAGCACCCGAGTCATGTCTGTTTCATGGTAAAAGGCAAAAAGGAACAGATTTGCATGTAGCTCCGTCACCCTCATCCCCATCGCCGGCATCCAAACCGAAGTCAGAACCTGCCGCATATACTCAACTTTAATCAGCTTGGTCGTCAAGAACCTCCCAACAACGGAATATACCGTCGCTCCATCCTCTACCGTTGGTTAACCAAACCCTTCGGCCTCCACACCTTCCTCCTCATCCTTAAGGACCATATCGGCCCACTGCTCCGTCACCCTCGCCACTTGCTCATCAAGCTGCTGTTGCGTCGGAGATGCCATGTTAGCCTTCGTCGTCGATCAGCGTGCTTAATCGTTCGTCGCTGCTTGCTTTCGTTCGGAAATTAGATGGGAGAGATAGAGAGAAACCCTAGAAGGGAGATAATTTTTAATCTATTGTTATATATTTTAACAGAGCGGTTAAAATCATTTACACCAAATTCTATTCATACACTAAAATAATTTCTATTCTTATAATTTAAAACTTTAATTTTGTTTACTTTAATTATTTTAATATAAAATATAATTTTGATATAAATAAATATTTTAAAAGGAAATTATGTTGTTATGTATTTTAATTTTTAATTATTTTATAATCGATATTGATCTCGTTTTAAACGTCTCAATGAGATCTTTAAATCTTTATAATTTATTTTTAATAATATAAATTAAAAAAAAAAAAACAATCGACAAAAAGATTTTTAAAAAAATTCCACACCAAAATTGTGTAAATGAATAGTGTTACACAATATTTGGTGTAACACTATTCATTTACACCATTTTGTGGTAGAATTTGGTTTCTTCCTTGGAGGAAGGTTGCATCAAATTTTTATACTAAAATGGTGTTTTGGTGTCTTCTTTGGAGATGGTCTAATATTCACTTTCTTAGATTTACACATCAAAGAGTGAATTTATGAGATAAAATAAGGATGGGAAAATAACATCTCTCTAAGATGCAACCAATAAACCAAATTAATCATATCTCATATCATTATAATATTAAAAATTGAACGGATAGTGCAATTGAGCCTTCTAACTTAAAAAAAAAAAAAAGCACTAAAACATCTTAAATTGTTCTTTTTTTTTTTTTTTTTTTTTTGTGCAATTGAATTATAATATTACATAGGTAGCAAGTTACTACTATTTGACGTTCATTAAGCTTCCATATGTACTTTTATTCAAATGTGACAGTGATTTGACATGAATTGGAAATCTTATGCAAAATTTTTAAAAAGATTTTAAAAATTAAAAATTATTCAACTTTTAAAAAATATATATAATTTGAAAATAAAACACCAGGCATCTGCATCCATCGGGCATTTTAATTTTCTAAAGTTTTTTAAAAAATTTATAATTTTTGTATAATACTCATTATTCAATTTATGTCAAATCACTACTACATGTCAATAAAAGTACATGTGGAAGTCTATTTAGTTTTAGATCAACGATAAACTATTGAATAAGTAATGTTAAGACCTAATTAATTACAATTTTTACTAATTTAATCAGTAGAACTTTTGTAGTTATGAATTCAATTCTATTATTTGCCTGATTTATGGACTTAATCATTTTCAAATTAATTATTCAATTTATTTTATTTTTAATATTTTGATTATAATAATATTTTTACTTTTGATTAAAATAAAGAAGATTAAAATATTTTATATTCTATATAAGATTATTTTGGATATGAATCATTCTCAATATTAAATGTTCTCAAACTCATATATCTAGACAAGTGATTTTTAATGTATTTGCCTAATAAAACAAATCCACTAAATTAATAAAATTTCAATGAATAAGATACTTTTAGCTAAGCACCTTGTGTTCAAATATAATGTAGTGACTCTCCCATATGGGAAGTTATAAGATCGAGTTTCAGTGGAAACGGTATTGAGAAAGTATAGATGAACACATATTACAATGTAATAGAGTCAGTAACATTCAAGAAAATAAGATACATTTATTTTTATTTAAAATCAATATTAAATTAGTTTAGAATATATAAATACATCAAGTTCAACTCCTGTGAAAGTTGTCTATTAGTCATTTTTAGTTTGAGTTGGTCAGTTATACGCAATTTAAATTTATTTACCTTTTGTAGTCTTTTGCTGGCTAGGGTCACTTGGCGAGTTTCACCCTAAACGCACTTTTGGATAACAATTGCGAACTTTTTTTTTTTATAGAACAGATACTACATTTTTTTTTTAAGCAAAGAATCGTTTATTGAGAAAAAGTTCGGCGGGCAGATAACAATTGCGAACTTTATTGTAAATAAAAAATATATATAAGAACTACAATATATTAATGAATTGTTATATTATTTTACCAATAAACCAATTTTAATAAATTATTGCATTTAGTTAGCATATGTTGGACGTTTAAGCTCTTTATTTGTATTTTTGTTAACAACATTACCTTTTTAAAATGTATTATTGTCGAGTTATATTATAATTATTACGAGTTTTTTTACGCACTTTGCTCGAATAGAATAATGCCCAATGATTATTTTTAAATAAGTATTTTAAAGTATATCAATGCAATATTATATAGGAGATGTTCATGAAATACATAAATAAATGTTGAATTTATTATTTAAATCAGTAATTTAAAGTATATAAATGCAAGATAATATATGAGAGATTGATTATATTATCACAAAAATAATGTTTGCAACTTTGTAATAACGCTAGTCTAAATACTTAGTCTAAAAACGATAATCTAAATAAATACTACTTTTGATTTAAATTTCTCTAATTCTTCTTAATTTCTCTTTTGGGTAGCATTGTCATTGTCTTCATCTTCAGTACATGTCTTTTTTTTTTTTTTTTTTATTGGTAGTGTGTCATGTGTAATTGGTTACTGATGGTATCATAGAGGGATTCATCGTGCGATGAGATTATGGTGTAGGAAATTTTAGATTTGCATTGTTGTGTATATGACTGGGATCTTAATTGTACTATTAACTCTTTATCTTACAAGCACCGATTGATATTTGATAGTGGTAGATTTTTCTTACATGTTTCATGTGCTGTGAGATGTGTGTCGTAGGTTATCATGTGAAAGTATTGAATAAAATATTAATATTTAGTATATTTGTATAAAATACTTGGCAAATAAATATATATAACATATTTTGTATTATAACTTTGATATTTAGTTATAAGATAATGTAAAAAAAAAAAAAAAAAACATTGAACAATGTAGTGAATATAAAAAATTAATAAATTTGAAGGTAAGGAATCTTTGAATTGTAAAAAATAAAATAATATACCTAATGAAATTATATCTCTTTTTAAATTTTTTATAATGAATAATTTTTTTAAAATAAAGGCATTATAGACATCTAACTCTAAATTAATTAAATGTATATGTATTATTTTTTTTTTGTAGCTAATAATTTATTTAATTTAATAAGAGTAATAAAGTCATGGTCGTTCCAATAAAAATGGGGGTCCTGTGTAAAATCTTAAATTAGGCTCCCTTTTTAAGTAATTTGTATATATAAATAACACTTGTCAAAAAGTTGTGTCAAAAATTCAAAATATAAATATTGTATAAAAATGCATCTAAAATTTTATTTAAAAAGTGACATGCACCGTGCATATTTAGACGCAAAACCATCAACCAAACTTTTGATATCAACTTTTTTCAAAATCTCATTTTCAATATAACTCTATAATAAAGCAAGAAAATTTTGCCAATCATTTTTTCCCGCCCATTGGATAAAACGCCGTTGTGCATTTTTATGCAACCATTGTTTCCCGCCCATTGCATACTACGCCGTTTTGCAAACACATAAATGAGAGAATAGCCGGTTCTTTGAATTTGTACGCGTGACTAATGTTCTTTCGTCTTAGCCGTTTTGTTTTAGACAACTATTTGTATTCTACAGCGATTATAATTGCATAAACCCTAAAGTCCTTTTGTCTCAAGAAATACATTTAATGTAGAAGTCTTGGTACTTTAAACAACATCATTAGCATGCTCGGATAACCAAGGGTTGAATAAACAGATGCTCACATAATAAAAACATATATATATATATATATATATATATATATATATATATATATATATATATATATACACACACATACATACATAGAAGACGCAGAGTTTTACTCTGCAATTAATACATTTTAAAAAATTGTGTATTTCCCATACACAAGCTGCTGATCATTCATTTGAAATATCCAACACTTCAAAGTCTATAAATAATCGTCTTATTGGTGTAAAGTATTCCTTCCGAAAATCTTTTTGCTTACAGCGCGTTTGAAATATCATTTTGTTGAACACAATGCCGTCAATGTTCATACTTGTGAAGGACATCAAACCTCAATACCAGCTCAGGGCAGTTCATGTTAGAGTAGTCAGGGTATTCAAAGTTCCAGAGAAAAGGGGAGAGGGTAACAGCAGTAAGAGTACGGAAGTAATACTGCATGATGAAGAGGTAATGCTATCTATTTTTAATGCATCATGTAACTGTTACCTACTAATCTAATCCTATTTCATATATGAGTAATTTTTGTTTTTGTTTTTTTTCAGGGAAGCTATATTCATGCTAGCATTCAAAAAAAAGGTGTGGTGAAATATAGAGAAATATTCAAGGAGGGAAAATTGTTCGAAATCAAAAATTTCATGGCTGCGACAAATTATTATGTGTACAAGATTACACAGCATGCGTATATGATCAAACTGAACTACAGGACAGAAGTGAAGGAGATAAACTCTTTAGGATTTCCTTTTAAAATGTTTCGATTAAAGAGTTTCATTTCTTTAAAAGACACTGCAGATGTGAACGACAAGGAACTTATTGGTACTATCTCTTCATTTCTCCATTTTTTAATATCTTATGTTAAGCTGAACTGCTAACATCTTACTGAAAATTTTTTCATTTGGCAGATGTTATTGGTCGTGTCATTGAGATCAATAATCATGTGGATAAGATTATAGGTGGAAAGGCAACCAAACTGATTGACTTTCAGATTGAAGATAATGTATAAGTACTAATTTTTCTTGTGTTTTTACTACTCACAGTTATTTTATTTTTTTTGTGTTTTTTCCGATCAGTATTAAGTTTATACTGACATCAATTATTTTTGGTTTCTACTAATGTCATGGCAGTGAAAACACACTGACATGTTTCACTCATGCCGTATTACAATAGTGATTCAAAAGAACCACTTATTGTAGTGATTCAGTGCTGTCGTGCTAAGTTGGTTAGTGGTGAGTTTCTCTCCTCATGCACATTCTAGCAGATTATTACTCATTCCAGTCAACTAATATGTAGGTTTTATTTTTTTTTAGGTGAGGTTAGAATCATGATTGCTGTAATTTGTGGCAAACAAATAATACCCGGAATATTCGGGTTGTCGAACCACAGAGAGGTGGGGTACTAATCACTAGCTACTAGGTTACTCATATGAAACTAGTCCGAACAAAACTTGGAGGTTGATTGATTGCATAAAATAACAAGCAGAATAAAATAAGTAGCAAGGTTTTGTAGACAATAGAGCAAAATAGGATTCTTGGGATCACAATGTTTAATCACCTAGTGCCAATTAACGTTTGTAATATTTGGTTTGGAATTAAGATTTGTATGAGAATGCAAAGTGGAATCGAATTACTCCCGTAATCTCTATTCCTAGTGAATTTCCACTCCCATGGCTTAAACACCCAATAAGATCAAAGATCAGCATTCAATTATTCCTAATTACTACCATCTCCCGATGAGCAATAATCTAGAATAAACTTCCCCTAATAAGTTCCCCTTTCCCAAGGACCAACCATTAGGTGCAATCGTGTGTGCCCTAATTTATGCCCCAACTCCCATTGGTGACACAAACATGACTGTGAAGCTAGTAATTTAGGCCTTTAACTACCAACAACAACAGATTAAAACAAGATTGCAACACAAATCATAAAACCAAACATAAATATATTAAGAAATTAACGAACTAGGCACATAGGTTTATAAACAAATTCACCTAAAAATCCTTAAAGAATTTAGCCGAGCATGGCTAAATTACACATAGCAAATATGAATAAAGGATTACAAATCATCAAAAGAGAACAAGAATTAACCAAGCGATTCTCCCAAATCTCCTTGGCTTCCTCCTTGCTTCCAAAGACAACTTGAGCCTCTTGATTCCTCTCTTTCTTGTCTACAAAGAACTCTAAAAATCTCTCGGTTTCGTGCTCCCATTAGGGTTGAGGAAGGAGGGATTTTATAGTGGGTACAAAGTTGAGATGAAATAGGAATCTTGTACAAAATTGGACTCAACTTATAATTCCTATATTTTAAATAAAGAATTTGCCGTAATTAATTTAAATTGAAGTTGGAATTGGAATTTGAGAATTGAAGTTGAAATTTGGATTCGAGAATTGAAGTTGAAATTGGGATTTGAGAATTGAAGTGTAGTGCTGAAGCCAACGCCCCTTTTTGTAATAATGTCGCGACTTCAATCTTTCGCTCGACGCGTCGAGACCAGCGGGTCTCGATCACAAAACATTCTGGAAATTTTCGACGCGTCGAGCCTTTGGCTCGACGCGTCGAACCTTCTGGTACCCGAACTAGTCTAAAATTGCTCCGAACTCATCCTTGAACTTCCCTTGCTCATAGAATTGACCTACAATGGTTCAAAAACACTAACAAACACCGTAAAACATTCAAAATAAGTGTGAACCATAATTAAATGATAATAGCAAGGAAAATATGTATCAAATAAGCAAAATTAAAGAACTTAAATACTGAGATGATTCAAAATAACTATAAAAACAAGCACAGATGTGATAACATCACCCCCTCACACTTAAGCTTTTGCTTGTCCTCAAGCAAAACTAAGGAATAAAATCACAAGTCAAAACGTACAAATTACTCATGCTCTCTCTTGCACAACCTTTCAAACCACCAACCCATTTGCTACAAAACAACAAGCTTCAAGAATCAAATTAGTTTGGCACATAAGAGACCCATTTCCAAGCCAATAACCAAACACCAAGAATTTAAAGCATGTGAGGATCAAATGTGCACAAATACTCAGTTGAGATTATGCAAGATACAGTTCATGAATGAGATCCCTTAGGCTTGCCTTTCATACTCCCCTAGATCAAATCTAAGAATGCATGCTAAGATCAAATAGGATTTTATTTAGCTTGTAATGGGGCTACGGGTGATGGCTAACAAAGAAGTGGTATGGAAAAATTAATCAAAAAGAAAGAATGTCGCAATTTATCTAAACTTTTCAAGATTTGGAAGAGATGAGATAATCATAATTCCAAGGAGCAAATTTCTTTTAAGAACTTAACATCTCTTTGGTAAAGTGGGGATCCAAACTCAAAAACTTTCAATCTTTTTTTTTTTTTTTCTCATTCTTTTCTTTGTCTTTGGACTTCTTTTGGATATAGCAAGATAATTTTAATCCAAACTTTCATGACCTCCACACTTGAACATTTGTAACACTAGCTGTTTTTTTTTTTTTTTTTTTCGTAGCACAACTCCATAAAACTCTTCTTACGAAAAAGATAAAGATAAAAGTTTCATTCTCTCAAGGGTGGAAGGGAAATATTTGGCCACGGGCTAAGGGTTTAATAATGGGGTAAATCAAAGAAAAATAATCACAAAGAGGGGATAAATGCTTAGCACTTATTTAAACAAACAAAAGGCACAATGGGGATACGAGGGATAAAAATATATATATATAGGGACAGGTTTAAAGGCTATGGCTAAACAATAATGGCCTAAATCACTTCAAAACACGCAAAACTTAGACATCACTTAGGGAGTAATGAGGCAAGTTCTAGCAAAAACACCCATGACCGGAATCTCACATAAGCCTTCACTAGCAATGCAAAACACAAGATCAAGGATTAATCCAATTATTAAGTGGTTAACAAAGCTATTGGCAAGGGAATAGATCAAATATGTGTTACACCTCAAATCATCCATCACAAATTGAGATGCAGCAAGCACCACTAAAACAAACCACAAACCAACAAGAGAGAGTAATTGCAACTGCATGCTAAGACAAGTAACTTATTCACCAAAAATAGCATATGAGTCATCCAAGCAAAAGCAAAAATTTTTAAAATTTTAGAAATATCCCCAAATTAATGATTCCTCCCCCCACACTTAAAACTTTGCATCGTCCCTGGTGCAAGAGAAAAGAGAAAAACTATAAAACAAAAATAATCACGAACTAGAAAGCAATAAAACTAAATAAAACGAATCTAGAAAGCAATAAAATTAAACTAGAAAGCAATAAATATGAAAGAAATAAAAGATAACATGGGGTGCCTCCCATGAAGCGCTAAGTTTAACGTCGCTAGCTCGACCTAACCTGGTTATGGAGTGCTCATCCTGGTTGATCCGCGAGTTTGATCTCATCACCCCATAGACTCTTCAAATGCAAATACTCATCATGGGTCACCTTGAGAGTAGGGTCGATGTGCAAAATTGACTTGCACTCAATGATTTTTGGCTCATCAAGAACATTAAATTCCACCTTTTCCTCCCCAAAGTCAAAAATCATGGACCCTTTCCTTGCATCAATCATTGCTCCAATAGTGGCTAGGAAGGGCCTCCCCAAAATGAGTGGAACGTCTAGGTTCCTTCGGACATCTATCACAATAAAATCACAAGGCACAAAATACTTGTCCACACGAACTGGGACATCTTCAAGAATTCCAATAGGCTTTACGATGGATCTATCCGCCATTTCTAAGGTGAATTGGATTGGTTTTGGTTTTCCCAACCCTAACCCTTGACAAAGAGTAAGAGGCATAACACTCACACTGGCTCCTAAATCACAAAGGGATCCCTTTAAAGGTCGGCTTCCAATCACACAAGGAATTGTGAACTTCCCCGGATCTCTATGCTTAGGTATATTCCTCCCAATTCCCGGGGTCAACGCTTGATACTCTTGTGCCACAGCTACCATCTCTCGTTCCCCATATTTCTTTTTCTTAGCTAGAATCTCTTTCAAAAATTTTCCATAAGAGGAAACTTGTGAAAGCAAATCAAGTAAGGGAACTGAAACTTTCAAACTCTCAACAATCTCCAAAAACTTTTTCCACCTACTTTCTTTCGTTGTTTCAAGATTTTGAGGAAAAGGCAATGGGGTACATACCTTCTCACAGGTTTCTCTACTTCCTTTTGAACTTGTGGATTATTTTGCACAGCAATTGGCTCATCTTCTATACCATCAAGTATCTCTTCAATCTTCTCCTCAACTGTCTTTTTAGGAATTGATGCTTTGATTGGAAGAGGTGGCTCTTCAAGTACTTTGCCACTCCTTGTAACAATTGCATTTACATGCTCCCTTGGATTTTCAGGCATAGCTGGCAACTTCCCTGTGACTTTAGTACTTGATATAGAAGGTTGATTTGCTAATTGCCTTTCAACCATATTTTGGCGAGCTTCCATTTTATCCATCCTTTCTGTAATCTCTAACTGACCTTTAATCAATTTTTCCAACAAAACTTCCGTATTCGATTGTGGTGGGGCCTCTGAAACGGGAAATTTAGATTGAACTTGAGTACCTTGATAACCGAGAGGACCTCTATTAACAAAGTGTTGAGGGTTGGCAGCTCCCACTGGGTTGCTCCATGAAAAGCCGGGATGGTTCCTTGAGTTATTGGGATGATAAGTCCCTTGAGGTTGGAAAGACTGTTGATGAGGCCTATTATATCCCAACATATTAACTTGCTCCATAGAGGTTTGGGAATTTAACTCGTCGATACAATCCCCTGACTTGTGTCCACCACCACAAAGTTCACACATCAAAACTCGTCCAAGAGTAGGAGGGTTAGAAACATGACTCACATTGTGATTTTGGGTGGTGATTTGGGCAAGTTTTTGAACCATGGAGACCACATTATCCAACTTTGTTGACAAATCGGCTAATTGCCCTGCATCATGAATTCCTCCTACAAGCTTTTGTGGAGACCTCTCCGTGTACCAAGTAGATCCATTCATAGCAATTTTCTCCAATAGTTCCTCGGCTTGTGTTGGCTCTAGAATCGTGAACGAACCACCCGAAGAAGCATCCACCAAAATTCTAGAATTATCAAGCAATCCTTCATAGAAAGACATCATCAAATCCCAACTTTGAAATCCATGGTGTGGACATTGCCTCTTCAATTCCTTAAATATCTCCCAAGACTCAGTGAGGGACTCAGTTGCCAGTTGCTTAAAGTTTTGAATTGCCCTTCTCATCCTTTGAGTTTTGGAGATAGGATAGAACTTCTTCAAAAATTCTCCATGTAATTTGTCCCAAGTGTCAAAATGGTTATCTGGATGTGAGGATAACCAATCTTCAGCCCTGTCCTTCAGTGTAAAGGGAAAAAGCCTAAGTCTGACAGCATCTTGAGTGACTCCATTTATCTTGAAAGTGCCACAAAGTCGTAGGAACTTGGTGGCGTGAGCATTGGGATCTTCCGTGGGCATCCCTCCAAATCGATCTGCCGCAGCCATGCTGAGTATGGCCGGATTGATCGCAAAGTTATTGGCCTCCACATTTGGAATATTGATGCTACCATGCTCCTCAACATCCAGAGCAAGGTAGTCAGACATTGATCTCCCTTCAGCCTGGTTTTCTTGTACCTGTGTCATCCTAGTTTGTTTCCTAAGAAACTTGGTTCTTTTCTCAATCTCAAGATTCAAAGGTAATAATCCTTCTTTCCCAAGAGATCGTGTATGCATAAAAAGCCAAGTTCTTAGATTCAAAGCAAAATCACACTCAAGAACAAGGAACTTGTTATGGATTAGCAAATAAAATAAATAAATAAATAAATAAATAAAATGGACTAGACTCCTAAAGTAAGACTATCACTAATGTCAGTACGTAACGCCACCTCCCCGGCAACGACGCCAATTTGATTGCTGTAATTTGGGGCAAACAAATAATACCCGGAGAATTCGTGTTGTCGAACCACAGAGAGATGGGGTACTAATCACTAGCTACTAGGTTACTCATATGAAACTAGTCCGAACAAAACTTGAAGGTTGATTGATTGCATAAAATAACAAGCATAATAAAATAAGTAGCAAGGTTTTGTAGACAATAGAGCAAAATAGGATTCTTGGGATCACAATGTTTAATCACCTAGTGCCAATTAACGTTTGTAATATTTGGTTTGGAATTAAGATTTGTATGAGAATGCAAAGTGGAATCGAATTACTCCCGTAATCTCTATTCCTAGTGAATTTCCACTCCCATGGCTTAAACACCCAATAAGATCAAAGATCAGCATTCAATTATTCCTAATTACTACCATCTCCTGATGAGCAATAATCTAGAATAAACTTCCCCTAATAAGTTCCCCTTTCCCAAGGACCAACCATTAGGTGCAATCGTGTGTGCCCTAATTTATGCCCCAACTCCCATTGGTGACACAAACATGACTGTGAAGCTAGTAATTTAGGCCTTTAACTACCAACAACAACATATTAAAACAAGATTGCAACACAAATCATAAAACCAAACATAAATATATTAAGAAATTAACGAACTAGGCACATAGGTTTATAAACAAATTCACCCAAAAATCCTTAAAGAATTTAGCCGAGCATGGCTAAATTACACATAGCAAATATGAATAAAGGATTACAAATCATCAAAAGAGAACAAGAATTAACCAAACGATTCTCCCAAATCTCCTTGGCTTCCTCCTTGCTTCCAAAGACAACTTGAGCCTCTTGATTCCTCTCTTTCTTGTCTACAAAGAACTCTAAAAATCTCTCGGTTTCGTGCTCCCATTAGGGTTGAGGAAGGAGGGATTTTATAGTGGGTACAAAGTTGAGATGAAATAGGAATCTTGTACAAAATTGGACTCAACTTATAATTCCTATATTTTAAATAAAGAATTTGCCGTAATTAATTTAAATTGAAGTTGGAATTGGAATTTGAGAATTGAAGTTTAAATTTGGATTTGAGAATTGAAGTTGAAATTGGGATTTGAGAATTGAAGTGTAGTGCTGAAGCCAACGCCCCTTTTTGTAATAATGTCGCGACTTCAATCTTTCGCTCGACGCGTCGAGCCAAGTCTCGACGCGTCGAGACCAGCGGGTCTCGATCACAAAACATTCTGGAAATTTTTGACAGGCTCGACGCGTCAAACCTACTGGTACCCGAACTAGTCCAAAATTGCTCCGAACTCATCCTTGAACTTCCCTTGCTCATAGAATTGACCTACAATGGTTCAAAAACACTAACAAACACCGTAAAACATTCCAAACAAGTGTGAACCATAATTAAATGATAATAGCAAGGAAAATATGTATCAAATAAGCAAAATTAAAGAACTTAAATACTGAGATGATTCAAAATAACTATAAAAACAAGCACAGATGTGATAACATCAAATCACCAGCTCATATGACGCTACCAAGCTATGGTTCAATGAGGATTTTGAGGAATTCCTAGAGTTCAAGTCGAAGTAAGTACACTAATGTAATTCTGTAATGTTATCTGTAAGTAAGTTAAATATTGCATCACATCTTATATAATGTAATTCTGTAATTCTTGGAAGTATTAAGCATTATGTAAGATTTAAAAACTTAGGCACTTTAGAAGATATTTAAAGTGCATTTAGTGAAGTATTGTCATCATAAGTTACTAACAGATGTGTTATGGACATACACAGTTATGGGCATCAAATTAAAATTTAATCACATGCCAAAAAAAAATAAGCTTATGATTATTTTTTCAATAAAGTATTGGCATCAGATTATAATTTCATCACATGCCTATTTTCTGGAAAAAAAGTTAGTATAAAAGGCAAATAGACAGTTAACTCACACACATTGCATGCTTTTTACGCAAATAGGCAGATTAGAATAAATCATTCAATGAATTTAGTAAAGTATTGACATCATATGTTACTAACAGACATGTTATGGAACTACACAAGTGTGGGCATCAGATTTAACTTTAATCACATGCCACAATAATTTTACTTGTGATCATTATTTCAGTAAAGTATGGGCATGAAACTTTTTTTATCATCACATGCCAATTTTCTGGAAAAAAAAAGTTAGAATAAAAGGCAAATAGGCAATTAACTAACACACATTACATACTTTTTTGGCAAATAGGCATATTAGAATCAATCATTCATGTATTGGCAAATAGGCAGATTAGAATACATCTGCCTTTGAATTTAGTAAAGTATTGACATCATATGTTACTAACAGACATGTTATGGAACTACACCAGTGTGGGCATCAGATTAAACTTTAATCACATGCCACAAAAATTTTACTGAGGATTATTATTTCAGTAAACGATGGGCATGAGATTTTATTTTCATCACATGTCAATTTTCTGGAAAAAAAAGTTAGTATAAAATGCAAATAGGCAATTAACTAACACACATTACATGCTTTTTTGGCAAAAAGGCATATTAGAATCAATCATTCTATTCATTTGGTCAAGTATTGGCATACTTCTATAAAATGTGTTCATATACCAATTTTCTGCCAATCCAATAGAGTATACAAATTGCTAACCACTGTTTTTGTTTAAACCTGTTTATGAAGCATGAAATCTGAAAATACTCCCATGAAAAGTTTGAGTACGGGTACTCTGCACTCACAGTTAGCGGGCATTAGTGACTTTAAAAGTGCTGGACTCATTGTGACTACCTGCTACGACCTTAAGAAGACACAAGTGGTAAGAAACAGAAACTACTCGCAATGTTTACTTATCTGAGATCTGAGTTCCTATGTTTGTTCTATACATTAATTTTTTTTATTTGATGCCCACTATAGGATGGGGAATACTATGTTGCTGCTGAGATCTTGGGTTTAGATCTTGATGATGGGTGGTACTATGTATCATGCATGTCAGCCGGCTGTAATAAGAAACTAAAAGAAGACGGAGGATCACTTGTGTGTACTAAGTGTCATAAGCCATATACTCAGGGTACAGTCAGGTATAAGGTGGTCATCATGGCTTTAGACAAGAGTGGAGATGCTCCACTATTGCTTTGGGACAGAGAAGTTGCTGAGCTGGTTGGAATCCCTGCTTGCCTTTTGTATCAGAAATACAAGGAGATACATTATTTTCCCTCAAATTAACTTATGGTTTAGTTGTAGATGGTCTACTGTAATGTACTAATGCAAACTCAAATGGCAGGCTGATGTTGAAGTACCCCCTGAGTTGGATGCTATTGTGGGAATGAAGATTTTGTTTAAAGTAGGGTTAAAACTGGCTCTAAAGCGGGGTAATAATTCCCCTTTCAGTGTGTTGAGGATGTTAAGGGACGAACATTTGGTCCAGACCTATAGTGACAGGTTTGTCGAGCACCAAGAGCAGGATTTAATCTCAAAGATGCTTGAGGAGGAAACAAACAGTGCTGCAAATTCTGAAATAAGAATTTCTTACTAAACCTCTTACTATGTTTTTCATTTTTTTTATTACCTACTACTAAAACTGACTAATCCATTGTGTTATTTATATACAGGAAGCATCTATAGGAGTAGAGGTTAATAGTCCTGCTTCTATGCAGCCCTCTCAACATGAACTGGATGACACTGCGGTCAACTCCTTAACTACCAAAAGGTCACTTTTGGATGAGTTTTCCTCATCCAAAAGTCGCAAGAAAGCAACACCATCCAACATCAAGAAGGAGAAGACTGCTTGAATGATCTGCTACTGAAAATGCATGTTACTGTGGTCTATACATTTGCTACTGTTTTTGGCATGTAGACAATTTTTAACAATGTTTTTGTGATGTTTGCCTGTTGGATTTTTAATTGGTTGTCCTACTAATTTAACGGCTTTGGTTTTTTTTTGGTTTGCTAAGGTTGAAATGTTTTTTTTTATAACTGTATTATGATAATGTTAAATGTTAAATTGACCTATGGTATTAGAACCTGTCTTGCAGTTTTCTTCAGTTTCATTTCAGGTGATTTTCCAAAAAAGTTTGACCAGGGAAAACCAAGGTGACAAGCACCGGAACAAAGTGTAAGACCCTAAAACCTAACTACTTCTAAGTATTTGTAACATGAAACTACTAACAGTGTTAAAGAAGAATTACATTGTGGAACAAATCAATCACCTAAACTCCCTCTTTTCTTACTTTTTTTTTTTTTTTTTTTTTTTTACTTCAGGTGGGTTACAAACAAGAATGATCAAGTCACAAGTCATTAGAAAGAAGGGATCTGGGACAAGTTTTGTCAATCACTGAACTGTATTTTGTAAACTGTAATAGGTTATGTAGTATACTTATACTATTCTGTAACACTGCATGCTTTTTACGCAAATAGGCAGATTAGAATAAATCATTCGATTAATTTAGTAAAGTATTGACATCATATGTTACTAACAGATAGGTTATGGAACTACACAAGTGTGGGCATCAGATTAAACTTTAATCACATGCCACAATAATTTTACTGAGGATTATTATTTCAGTAAACTATGGGCATTAGATTCTTTTTTCATCACATGCCAATTTTCTGGAATAAAAAAAAAAGTTAGTATAAAATGCAAATAGGCAATTAACTAACACACATTACATGTTTTTTTGACAAATAGGCATATTAGAATCAATCATTCATGTATTGGCAAATACGCAGATTAGAATACATATGCCTTTTAATTTAGTAAAGTATTGACTTCTACTATTCTGTAACATGAAAGAAATACAAACATTTCAACAAAAAATTGCCAAAATAACACATCTCCTGAGTAACTGTTACTACTATTTTTACTTAACCATGAAAGCAATACATTTAAGTTCATGCAAGACATATAGGACTAAAATTTCAACTATATCACTTAGAATTTAGATTTATAAAGTTAGTAATTATACCTTACCGATCTGCTAAACCTCACAAAAGTTGTCTCTCCACTGCAAATACTTTCCCTGATGGCTTTCCTGTGCAAATATAAAAGCCCATAGTTTTATATAAGTATTAAAACTCATTATTCCTTACTTCAGTATTTGGAAATATATCTATCTAAAGCACTATATTCAGCCTTACTTCATAAGGCTTACTTAACGCTCCAGCATGTAACAATCTATGCAACATTGAAAGTTCAAGTTGTCGATCAAAAAATCAAAACGAAGTCTAATAAGTCCAAATACTTAAGTATAAAAACAAATTCTTAACTTAAAGTAATATAAATTATAGTAAAACTATATTTCAGTAAAAAGCAACCAGGTTTTAGGAGATTTGTAACATTAACTTTATAACATTAGTTATTAACTATAGAATAATCTTGAAAAAAAACCTATTAAGCATAAGAGTTTAATTTTTCTACCAATGCAAAGGAAATCTTTATATTGATGAAATATATATACCCAGTATAAAACCTTGCATTCCAAACCAACTACTTATAATTGCTTAGCACAGTTTTATAAAGTGAATAAAAAAAAATGCTGGAAATCTCCTCAATTAAAGGCAGAAAATTATAAAAACTCTATTGACTAAAGTACTTGAAAATAAGTATATTTTTTATTCCAAAATACAAAAACAACACAGATTTTGTATAATCTAAAACAAAGACAAAGGTAAAATTAATTGAAAGTTTGTCTAACTATTGCTTTAATGAGTGCAATGACCAAAATTACAAAATATATACCATTAGAGGCATAAAAACTATGGAAAATACACAAAATCAAGTTTAAAATGGTAACCTAATCTCTCAGATGAAAGAGATGCATTCTTTGTCGTCTACATGCTCGCTTTGGGATTATGGTCTGCTCTCCAATGCCTCAAAGTCATCATTTTTTGCCCTATATAAACAAGTGGAACAAACACATTATAGCTTCTGTTAATAACTGGAACAAACTGTTTTGCTAGCTAGTTAAAACGAACTAATTAATACAACAAATTACAGTGTGTGAAACTAACAGTTACTCATTGTTATTGAAAAATACAATGATTTGGATATTAAATACAAGTGATGGCAGCTATCATTACATAGAATAAAAAACCCTTCATTTCCAGTGCGGATCTCAAAAAATCAAAACAGTTAAATACAAAAAAATGAACACATGTACTTCCAACTATTTTTTTTCAATTCTTTAATCCGAAAAACAGTCAGTCAATATCATAGCTCAGACAAAACATTATATTAAAAACTTCTGTTTCAGCAAGAAAGAATAGACAAGCAAATGAGGCAGATTACAAAGTCAACTATTCTAGGCATCAAAAGGAAACCACATGAAGAAAACAAAGGTATTTTCGAAACTTATCTTTTTGAAAGTTGCAAATCATGCTTCAATGAATTCAACAGTCTGCTAAGCTATTTTGTATCTGCTACACATTGCCTCTCAGTGCTCCAAAGTATTGTCCTCTCAATTTACATGACAAACAAATTGAACCAATTAACAAAATTGTTTGTTTAATAGTACAATTACATCTTTTACAAAACGAAATTCTAACATTATACATACAAAATAGTCATAGTTCTATAGATTAACAGTAAAACGAAATCAACATATAACCATAGCTTATATGAATCATACAATTCTGGAATTAAATTTCCAAAAAGCATATAAGTTTATTAAACAAGATCGATGTGCATGCATACTATTAAGAAACTAACAACATCAAGTCGACTAGAATATAAGATTTTGTAAATGAAACAGTAAAAACGAAAAAACCCTAATTGAAATTTAGAAAATAAAAGTTTGATTCTAACCTTGAATGAGATCAGTAGCTTCAATACATCCAGATTTCAAGCTCAAAACGAGCTTGAAAGCACATATCGTGGCCAGAAATGACAGATTTCAGACGATCTAGGCATAGATGGAGTATCGCGATCTAGACGCGATTTGTAATAAATCTAAAAATTGTTTGGCGGTTAAGAGATGAAGGCAAAAGAATGATAGTAGAATGATGTAGGTAGAGGCTTGAGAGAGAGATTGTGACAGTATTGAAGAGAGCTTCAAGTTCTCAGATCTGTTCGGACAGAGAGATAAGAAGGCTGTCAACGCTTCCTCCTCATCTCTTATCTCTTATGTATTAAATCGAAGGAGATAAACAATATATAAATATATAAATAAATAACATATATATATATATATATATATATATATATATATATATATATATTATTTTTTTTAATTAAATATTATAATGTTCAGCAATTTATTTTATAAGGTTATGCTGTTTTATACCAATTACAAATCTATGTTCTAAAATATTAAAATGAATTATGTTATGTGTATTTAATTTATAAAATAGATATTTATGATATATAATATTTAATTATAATTTTATCCGTGGTTCACACTAAATTGTGGTCCAAGGTATACAACACTTTTTGGTCCATGGTCCACCATGTTTGCCTTTTAATGTTGACCTTAGTGACACTAATTACATGATTAGGTTGTACATTACTAAAATTATAAGGGCGTTATGTGTACCAAAAAGTGAAAACATTTTTAAATACGATATTTTATTTTTTATGATAATGTTACTCATTGTCCACACAACTTTGTCTTCAATGGTCCACTACAAAAATTTTCTTATAATTTTTGCCTTATGATTACCAATTATAAATTTATGTTCACAAATATTCAAATTAATTATGTGATGTGTAATTAATTGATAACCTTTCAATTTTTTTTGTGTAATGGTTAATTATAGCCTTTCAATATTATACTTAATATAATACACAGTATATATATATAGCCGTGCATCACACGGGTGCAACTACTAGTAGAGATTAAAACTAATCCATTAAGTCTCTCTTGCAACATACTTGATCGTAAGTAAGATTTCAACAATTTTAACTTTAAAAATTGTTCTAGAGAATTTATCTTTAGGACATTTATTTATTGATGATAAATCTATTTTATGATCACCTTTTACAAGAATATCTATTAATTTAGAATCAAGTGCATCCCAATTTCTTGGATCATATATGTCAAATAAAAGCGAATCATTTGATTTATCACTATATTGTGACCAACATCATCTAAACAATCAACATTCTTATTATTCTCATTGCCACAGTGATATATACCTATCATCATTGTGCACAGTATCATTTAAATTTTTTTCAATCTCACAATCATCTTGATTTTCTATATGAAAATTAGAACCTAACAATTTTTATTTGATATCATCTTTTTTGCACATCTATTTGAGTTTCTTTTGTAATGAATTTTTCAAAAGCTCCCTTTTGAGATTGAGTTAGTTGCTCAGTTCTTCTTTTCTTTTTATGCTTCTCAAACCCAGATGAATATTTTCTTGAAAAAATAATTATAAAATTCTAAGAAAAAAATAAGAATCTATTTAGAAACTTCTATGAATAAATTAATAATTAATCAAGAAATAAATTCTTGAATATATTATTCTAAAATCAGAATTATTAAGTCACGTAAATAAAATAATAAACAAGAATTGTGAGATATTTAGTAATTTTAATTACCTGTTAAGAGAGTTGAAGAATTTGTGACTTTGTATGATAAAAAAAGAATTGAAGAATTTTGTCGAGTTGCGTCTATTGTCTACTGTTTGCGTCAATTGCGTACTACTACTTTGTGTCTGTCTGTCATTTGCTGATTACTATTTGCGTCAATTACCTAATACCGACTACTGTTTGCGTCAATTACCTAATACCTAGGTGTCGTTTGTACGATTTGCGTAAATGCGTAATGAACTCAAGTTACGGTACTAATAGAGTAATAGAATTGCAAGAATCATACCAATAGAATTGTGGCATTTGATCCTGTCCGCTGAACCATTGAGTCACCGTGATCATGTCGACCTTCGTATCTAAGCTTGCATCTGATCTTGCCAAGCTTCAACCTCTTGACGGCCTAAACTATCGTCGTTGGGCAGTCAAGATGCTCATACACATCGAATCTGTTGAACTGGAATACGTTCTCACGTATGTTCCTGAACCTGCTGAAACGAAAACTGCTGAATCTACTAATCCTCAACCAGAGGACGGCTCCACTTCAACCCCTGCGTCTGTAACACCTGAATCTGTCACAACTGACAAGTCTCAAGACATCCGGGCTAAGTTCGAGCGGGACAACAAAACGGTTCGCGGTCTCATGATGCATCACATGTCTGACAACCTGCTAGACATCTATGCTAAATACAAATCTGTAAAGGAGATCTGGGACATGCTCAAAAGGAAGTATGGCGCTGAGATGCTGGTAGGAGGAAGTACACGGTTGGGCGGTGGCTCAACTATCGTATGGTGGATACGAAACCAGTTATCGAGCAAGTGCACGAATATGAGAATCTGGTGTCCGACCTTGAAGCTGAACTTATTCCGGTAAGTGAAATACTACAAACCTATACCTTACTTGAGAAGTTGCCAGAATCAGATGCAGGTTTAAAAATACTGAGACAAAAGGGGGAAAGCGATATTATATATCCTTTATAGATGATTTTACTCGTTTTTCAAAGATATATCTGTTTAGAACTAAAGATGAGGCAGAACAAAAATTTGTAAGCTTTAAAACTGAAGTAGAAAATCAGTTAGAGAAAAAGATAAAAAGACTTAGGTCTGACAGAGGAGGAGAGTATGAGTCTACCTCCCTCAAAACCTTTTGTGAAAAACATGGAATCATCCATGAGGTGACAGCACCCTATACACCACAACAAAATGGTGTGGCTGAAAGGAAAAATAGAACCCTAAAGGAAATGATCAATGCCTTTCTGATAAGCGTAGGCGCTCCTAACTCTCTGTGGGGGGAAGCTGCCTTAACAGCTAACCACATCCTCAACAGGATACCTCACAAAGGTTATGAAAAAACTCCACATGAGCTATGGAAAGGTTACGCACCCAATCTAAAATACTTCAATGTGTGGGGGTGTCTTGCCAAGGTAGGTCTTCCTCACTTCAAGAAACCTAATCTTGGCCCTAAAACCTCAGATGCAATATTTGTGGGGTATGCAGAAAATAGCGCTACATATAGGTTTATGTACCTGGACGGCCACTCTATGTGCGAGGCACGAGAGGCCGAGTTCTTCGAACACATATTCCCACTAAAATGTGGATCAAATACCTATGAAAAATTCTCGTCCTCACTACCTTCAACTTCTGAAACAGAACTTGAAACAGAAGAACCTAGAAGGAGTAAGAGAAAGAGGACCGAGACAAGTTTTCGGCCTGATTTTATTACGTACATTTCTGAAATAAATGACATTAATGAACTTTTTGATCAGTTCGTATGTCAGTTAATTCTAGAAGAGGAACCAAAATCCCTTGAGGCAGCTATGCGCTCAGTCGATGCGGTCTTCTGGAAAGAAGCAATACAAAATGAGCTAGACTCAATCAAGTCTAATCACACTTGGGAGGTTGTAGACCTACCGAAGGGAGCCAAACCTATTGGCTGTAAGTGGATCTTCAAAAGGAAGATGAGACCCGACGGGTCGATTGAAAGGTTCAAAGCAAGACTAGTGGCTAAGGGATATAAACAGAAGTTTGGTGAAGACTAGTTCTGCACCTATTCTCCCGTAACGAAAATAACCACAATACGCATATTGTTTGCTCTAGCGTCTTCTCACAAGTGGCTAGTCCATCAAATGGATGTAAAAACAGCTTTCCTAAATGGAGACCTGGAAGAAGAAATTTACATGTCTCAACCTCCTGGATGCGCCAACCCCGGGCAAGAAGGGAAGGTATGTAGACTAGTAAAATCCCTATATGGGTTAAAACAAGCTCCCAAACAGTGGTACGAGAAGTTTCACAAAACACTGTTAGATCTGGGATACACAGTAAACCGATCAGATGCTTGTTTGTACTCAAAAGAGATTGAGTCTAGCATTGTCTTGATTTGCATTTATGTAGATGATATGCTAATCTTTAGCTCAAATATAAATGCAATAAAAGAGACAAAGAGGTCTACAAGTTTGATATGAAAGATATGGGCGAAGCTGATGTGATACTTGGAGTGAAAGTCATCAAAGAGAAAGATGGCTACAAGTTATCACAGGGTCACTACACAGAGAAACTGCTAAAGAAGTTTAACAGTTTTGAAGTGAACCCGGCTCAAACTCCATATGACCCAAGTGCAAAACTCTCAAAAAACACAGAGACAAGTGTGTCTCAAGAGGAATATGCGAAAATAATCGGGAGTCTAATGTTCTTAATGAACTATACCAGACCTGATATTGCACTAGCGGTAAATCGACTAAGTCGATACACTCACAATCCCAGCGATACCCATTGGAATGCACTAAAGAGGGTGCTACGCTATCTAAAGGGAACGATGAACTGGGGATTGCACTTTTCTGGCTTCCCAGCGTCCCTAGAGGGGTATTGCGATGCGAATTGGGTGAATGACAGTGATGAGGTGAGCTCCACCAGCGGGTATGTTTTTACCATGGGAGGAGCAGCAGTATCGTGGAAATCCACGAAACAGTCGTGCATAGCCAGATCAACGATGGAAGCTGAATTTATAGCTCTTGATCTAGCAGGGCAAGAGGCTGAGTGGCTTAGAAACCTACTGGCAGACGTGCCATTGTGGGGGTGTTCTACGCCATCAGTGCCCATACATTGTGACTCGCAAGCTGCGATATGCGTAGCAAAAAATAGTGCCTACAATGGTAAGAGGAGACACATAAGAGTCAGACATGAGTCTGTGAGACAACTAATTCTAAGTGGCGTGCTTTCACCAGAATATGTGAAATCCGAAAAGAATATTGCAGATCCCCTCACGAAGGGGCTAAACAAAAGAGCCATCCTCGAAACATCGAGGGAGATGGGCTTAGTAGCGATACATTGAGCAAACTTCGAGGTCACATAAACCTGAAAGCTAAACACACCTATTCAGAGATAGGTCCCAGGTCAAAGAGTTGACCTTACGATAAAGACCAAGTTATATATTGTCTTACAGGGTGAATGCTGGTGTGTGAACTGAGTTCAAAACTAACTCTTCTTTCGGTAGTTCAAGATCTAATTCACTATCAAAGGAGAAAGTTACTCAAGTCACTACGTGTCAGTTCAAGGTACAACCACTGACATTAAGATCAGCACTCATGCCAGAAATTCTGTCTTCGTCTTGCCACCTTGAATGTGTGGGGGATTGTTGGAGATTACATTCAAGATGGTGTTTTAACAAGTGTGTAGAAGGAAGACACTCTTGTCCCACATTGGAAGAATAAGGGACTAATTTCCACCTTTTTAATACCAACCCATTTGGAAGGCCTAAACTATTGTATAGAGAGAAGGAAAGGGAACCCCACACGCGCGCGCCGCCGCCGCCGCCCGGCTCGACACGCGCGTCGCGTGCGTGGTGTTGTCAGCGTTTTACTCGGCCTTTATTTAATTCCGAGTTTTCTTTTCCTTTAGAGGTAGATTTTGTGTAGAAATCTACCATCCACACATTAATTTGTGGTGGAATAAGTCTTCCTATTTTTGTGGGCATGTTCACCACAATTCTCCCTAAAATTGCGGAACATTGAATGGCTGAGAGAGGAGGGGCGGGTATTTCCAACACTATAAATACCATGCTCTTCCTCAGTTCTAATCACTCATCTAATTCTCCTATTCTCTTCTGCAATCCTGTGCTTCGGTGTTAACTGGTCGAAAGCAACCGGTAAGACTACAACCGTCTCCGGGCAATTTTTGCTTTTAAGGTTGTGTCTCGCACACGTCACCGATTCCGCCAAGATTCATTCATACTCAACCTATAAAAAATAGTAGCCCCAGGTCTACGACATATTCTATCCGATTTTCCCCAACAAGATTTAGAGATTCAACATTTTGAGAGAAGTAGAGTAATGGAATTGCGCCGAAGGAATTTGTAAGATTTGCATAGATGCGTAATTAAATCAAGTTATGGTACTAATTGGGTTGCGCGGAAGGAATTTGTGAGATGTGTTACGGCCTATAGACCTATGAGATTTGCTTAATGCAGTAATGCCTAACTGCTTCCTGCTTATATACTATACACTAGTTTTTTTACGCGTTTTGCGCGAATGGGATAATGCCCAATGATTATTTTTAAATAAGTATTTTAAAGTATATCAATGCAATATTATATAGGAGATGTTTATGCATAGCTAAATAAATGTTGAATTTGTTTATTTAAATCGGTAATTTAAAGTATATAAATTGAAAATAATATATGAGAGATTGATTATAATTGTCACTAAAATAAATGTTTGTAATTTTGTAATAACTCTAGTCTAAATACTTAGTTTTAAAGTGATAGTCTAAATAAATACTATTTTTAGTTTAAATTTCTCTAATTCTTCATAATTCTCTTTTGGGTAGCATTGTCATTGTTTTAATCTTCAGTGGGCGAGGCTGGCTGCCTACGAGCCCCCGAGGAACTTCCAAGAACGCTAAGTCAACCCAAACAAGTTAATGTGGAAATATGATTGTTGTGCTCTTCCCCTGATCATCCCCTTGCTATGTGTTAATGTGTATCGGTTGTTGTTGATATTGAGTGGTGGCCACTACTGTTGTTGTGCACATTGTTGATGATCATTAATTGATTATGATTGATTGTCCATGATGAGAAAAGATGAGATGTGATTGGTGGAAAAGAAAATGTTGGTGGTTGGCACAACGAGTGTCCGGTCATTGTACTGAAGGTACAGGCCTAGCGGTTACTATGCTATAGGCACAAACCCACCTTAGACTATCTTGCTAAAGGCATGGGTTAGGTTATAAGTGTTTTGATGCCATGTCAGGGCTATATGCACTGAACATGTTCTTTCTTTTTTATTTTTTTTGTTGGTAGTGTGTCATGTGCCATTAGGTTACTGGTGGCAACAAAGAGGGATTCATCATGCAATGAGATTATGGTGTAGGAAGCTTTAGATTTGCATTGTTGCGTATATGACTGAGATTTTAGTTGTAATATGGACAATGATGTAAGAACAATGTTATCTGATAAAAAAATAATAGTATAATATTTGTAAAGTAATGTACAATTGTACCATTACAAAAAAATATATAAAAAATATTAATATCATAATGACCTAAATCATTCTAATAATGCAAAAGCATAATTGAAATATTAAGTTTGTTCTAAATAATCAAAAGAAGATTAATTAAACCCCCTTTAAAAAAAAAAAAAAAAAAAAACCTTAACCTAAATTTATTTTTTTTTTAAATCAAGAAAATCAAATGATTTTTAAAGTTCCCGATTTATAATCTTTGATGCTCAACTTTGAATGCTATGTATTTAGTCGGGCTAATTACTTGATAAAAGTTTATGTTTAATTTTATATTATATATATATATATATATATATATATATATATATATATATATATATATATATATATATATATATATATATTTTAATACATTTTAACATATTCATAATATATGTTTAAAAATTATGCCAACTCTAATCGGGATAAGGTTCGAACCTAAGACCTTACTTATATAAATTAATGAGTATGTTAAGAATAATAAATAGTTAACGGAATATTCCGTTAATAAAGTTTATACTAACGGAATTTAGGGTTATTTTAGGGAAGGAAATAATATAATAGAGGGTAAATAAGGAAAATCATTGAAAATTACTAAAATCAAAATAATATTAACCATTCATTTTAAGAAACAATAGGACCGACAATTTTTTGTTCCAGTTAAGGGCCTAACATTATTCGCTCTTATTAAAAGTGTAGATATAAAAAAAAAAATTAATATGGGGCCCCCAAAAATTGGGAGCCTTGGGCAGACATGCCCAGATATAGCTCTGAATAAAGTGACGTACATACTTTTCATTAATAATAATGAAATCATTGATTTTTTAATTTCTATTCGTTGTTGAAATAAATTGTTTTGAGAGTTTGTCAATGACAATTGTTACAATTCCTGTAGGATGATAATAAATAATTCAAAATATATGGTTACAATAGATATTGTTATAATGATATAGTAAAAATTAACTTACAAATTTATTTAGAAGTTTTCATGCATTGAAAAAAATTCTGATGTGTAAACTTGTTCAATTGGAGCCAGTGGAATGCCAATATTGTCATTTCTTTGGAAAATGGTCCTACCGTTTTAGAGTCCATGTGTAATTGTGTTTATGATCAACAACTTTGTAGTTAGGTCGCGTAGGGCTGACAATGATGTATGAATAATTTTGTCTGTTAAAAAAATAATACTCTGTAGTATAATATTTGTAAAGTAATGTACAATTGTACCATTATAAAATACATACAAAAAATATTAATACCATAATGACCTAAATCATTCCAATAATGCAAAAGCATAATTGAAATATTAAGTTTTGTTCTAAATAATCAAAAGAAGATTAATTAAATGAAAAAAAAAAAAAAAAAAAAAACTTAACCTAAATTTGTTTTTTTTTTTTTAATGCAAGAAAATCAAATGATTTTTAAAGTTCATGATTTATAATCTTTAATGCTCAACTTTGAACGGTATGTATTTAGTCGAGCTAATTATTTGACAAAAATTTATGTTAAATTTTATATTATATATATATATATATATATATATATATATATATATATATATATATATATATATATATATATATATATATATATATATATATATATACATACATTTTAACATATTCGTAGTATATTTTTAACAATTATGCCAACTCTAATTGTGATGTGTTCGAACCTAAGACCTTTCTTATATAAATTAATGAGTAAGTTAAGAATAATAAATAGTTGACGGAATATTCCGTTACTAAAGTTTATACTAACGGAATTTAGGGTTATTTAAGATAAGAAAATAATATAATATAGGGTAAATAAGAAAAATCATTACAAAATACTAAAATCAAAATAATATGAACCATTCATTTTAAGAAATAATTACACTAACAATTTTTTTGTTTCAGTTAAGGGCCTAACATTATTGGCTCTTATTAGATTTGTATTTGTATTGTATTTGTATTTGTAGATCTCCACTTTTTAGTCTATTTTACATCAACTTATGCAGTTATGCAACACAATGATTGATCAAATATCGCATTTTTTTTCCTTTTCTTCATCTAGTATGCTATAATGTTCTTGGAAAAGTTATCTCTGATAGGACTCTATTATTCATATTAGACTAGGACTATGTTATTCGTGTTAGACTAGGATTCTATCTAGCATCTCTATATATTCGCTCCCTGTACTCTTAGACATAATTCATTAAATACAGAAAATATATTCTCATCTGGTATCAGCTAGGTTTATCCATGGAAAATATCGGTGTTAATGACAGCTCTGTTCTTGGTTCCTCTGAACGGACTGTTACCGAGATTCCTACGATGCCTGCGAGTGGTAGCCTCTCATCGGCTCATCACTTTGTTTCGTTAAAGTTGACCTCCCGGAATTATCTATTCTGGCGGACTCAGATGCTTATGTTTCTTGAACGCCAAGGGCTTCTAGGGTTTATTGATGGTTCTACACCCTTTCCGACGGCATCGCCGGCACTGGCATCAATCGCGGACAGCGCCCCGACGGTGGTTTGCGATCTCCCGACACGGTAGCTCGCGTAGCGCCGGCAAGACAAATCCATCCTCTCCATGCTCATCTCCTCTTTATCCGAGGAGACTTTTCGCTTCGCCGTCGGCAAGGGCACTTTGTGGCAGGTAATCGAACAAACCATAGGTTTGTCTACTCGCTCTCGTGCACTCCGGCTTCTCGGCAAACTTCAAGGGCTCCATCAAGGTGATTCCTCCATATCTGATTACCTTGGTCATGCCCAGATGTTGATTGATGAATTGGCTCTCGTCGGTCTTCATGTTGAGTTGGATGATCAGAACTTATACGTGTTTTGGGGTTTATGCCCAGAGTTCCGACCATTGGTGGCAACCCTAGCCCGCGGTGCTCCCGTTCCCCTCCCGGAGGTTGTGGATTTTCTTGTTTCGCAGGAATGGATTTGTTTGGATGACGACGCGGCTCTCGGCGCACCAGAAGCCTTGGCCGTGAGCCGCGGAAGACGCGGTGGCAGTCCGCAGAAACGAGGAGGTGGCGGCCACTGCAGAGGACGAGGTGGCCGTGGCCGGGGGCGGTCCAACTCGGGCCCTCGGTGTCAACTTTGCAACAAGCAAGGGCATATAGCTACGACATGTTGGCATCGTTTCACTCCTGATCCGGATCCTCAGGCGAATGTCACCATTTATGGTGTTGAAGGTTCTATGGATGACTCTCATAAGTGGTTTCCCGACACTGGGGCCACAAATCATGCCACTCCTGATCCCACCTTATTGACGTCCTCTACTACGTATGATGGTCCGGAGACACTTCGGGTCGGCAATGGTACAGGTTTGTCTATTGTTACTATTGGTTTTACTTTGTTAGCCACTGATTCTAAGTCGTTTCGTATGTCTGATGTCTTGCATTTTCCTGGTTTATCTTCTTCGTTGTTATCTGTTCAACGTTTTACTCAAGAAAATAATGTCTTTTTTGAGTTTCACCCTTTGTGTTTCTTTGTGAAGGACATTACAACCAGGAACACCCTGTTTAAGGGGCATGCGTCTGGGGGTTTATATGTCTGGCCTATCTCGCGTCCAGCTCCCGCTGCTTTTGTTGCTGCACGATCCTCTTTCGTTTGGCATATGCGGCTTGGGCATCCAAACTCTCGGGTCTTGCGTCAAATTTTAGGCTCGTCTAGTCTTAGTTCTTTTAATCCTAATGATCTGCCCAATATTTGTTCCTCTTGTCACGTCTCGTTTTCCTTTATCGCGTGTTGAATCTACTAGTTCGCATCCTTTAGAATTAATATATTCGGATATTTGGGGCCCTGCGCCGATACTTTCTGCAAATGGCTTTAAATATTTTGTATTATTTGTGGATGATTACACTCGCATGTGGTATTATCCTATGCGGGCTAAGTCTGATTTGTATGTGATATTTGATAAGTTTCGGTCACTTGTTAAGCATTCATTCTCTCGTAAAATTCTATCTTTTCAGTCTGATTTAGGGGGAGAATACAAAAAGCTTGGTTCGACTCTCGCATCGTTGGGTATTTGTCACAGGCAGTCTTGTGCGTATACTCATGAACAAAACGGCATAGTAGAACGCAAGCATCGCCATGTTGTCGAAACAAGACTGGCGCTAATGGCCCAGTCCTCTGTTCCGTCTCATTTCTGGGATTATGCCTTCGAAACTGCTGTGTATCTCATTAATAAAATGCCCACTCGTGTCTTATCTGATAAATCTCCTCATTATTTCTTGCATCAGTCTCCTCCCTTTATTCATACTTGCGTGTTTTTGGGTGTTTATGTTTTCCTAACCTGCGTCCCTATAATCGCAACAAACTACAATTTCGGTCGTCTCCTTGTGTCTTTTTATGATATCCCCCATCTTTTCGTGGCTATCGTTGTTTAGACACTAATACTAACAAGGTTTATATATGTCGCCATGTGCGATTCGATGACACTGTCTTTCCTTTTGTTGCTTCTGATGACTCGCAGGTACCCGTACCACGCCCGGAGCCATGGGGTGTTGCGTCGGTTGTGTCTCGTGGTAAGCCGAGTACTGTTTCGGCCTTTGATGATCAACCTGCCGTGCCCCGTAGCCAGGTCCGACCAGCACAGCGATCAGCCCGCCTCTGCTGAGCCGTCAGTGACCGAGTCCGAGTGGACAGTCACGGACCAGCCACCTGCTCGGCCGAGAGGTCGACCCCGTGGTCGATCTCGTCCCGTTACCTCACCCGTTCGGTCTCACGGGATGAATACGCGGAGCTCGGGGCTGCATGATCATGTTGCTCCATCCACTGATATCACTACTAAGCCGACATGTTTTACTCAAGCAGTCAAATTTCCTGAATGGCGGGATGCAATGGATTTGGAATTTAATGCCTTGGTGCACAACAATAGATGGCGGGTCGTTCCTTTTAAATCAGGTATAAATGTGGTTGGCTGCAAGTGAGTATTTAGAACTAAGAGAAAAGCTTATGGTTCGGTTGAGCGTTACAAGGCTTGATTAGTTGCCAAGGGATTCAATCAAGTTGCCGGTGAGGATTTCTTTGAGACTTTTAGTCCCGTGGTTAAACCGACTACGGTACGACTTCTCTTATCCTTAGCTATTTCTCATGGATGGACTATTCGACAGTTAGACATTCACAATGCTTTCCTAAATGGCAACCTTGCTGAGACGGTTTATATGCGTCAGCCCCCTGACTATGAAGACAAAACGATGCCCGGGCACGTTTGTCTCCTTCAACGTTCTTTATATGGGCTTAAACAAGCTCCACGCGCCTGATTCACGCATTTGCATGATTTTCTGGTTTCTATTGGTTTCTCACCTTCCAAAACTTATGTCTCTTTATTTATATATTTACGTGGCAATACTCGTCTATATTTTCTGGTCTATGTGGATGATATTTTAGTCATGGGTTCTGATTCGGCTCTTGTGACTGATCTTATTGGCAAGCTGGCTCTTGAATTTAAAGTTCGTGATATGGGAGTGCCCTTGTTTTTTCTAGGTATTGAGACTATTCTGTTGTCTAGTGGCATGCTTCTGTCTCAACAACGGTACATGAAGGATATTTTAAAACGAGCAGGTATGGTTGATTGCAAGCTTGTGGCCACCCCGGTTTCAACCGCGAAGGCTGAGACCGGTGCCGTGGTGCCATATGCTAATCCCACTCAGTATCGCAGCTTTGCAGGTGCTCTGCAATATCTTACGATAACTCGTCCTGATCTCTCCTATGCAGTCAATCGTTTGTGTCAGCACATGCACTCTCCCTCTACTGCGGATTGGGCGGCTCTCAAGAGGGTGTTACGGTATGTAAATGAGACACTACATCTCGGTCTTAAAATTACTCCTTCTTCCTCTCTGGATATTCATGCATATTATGATTCGGATTGGGCTGGCAATCCTGATGATAGAAAATCTACTAGTGGTTTTGCTGTGTTTTTGAGGACCAATCTTGTCTCATGGGTTTGTCGAAAGCAGCGTACTGTGGCTCGTTCCTCAACTGAGGCAGAATACAAAGGACTCGCTGATGTTTCTGCAGAGGTTACTTGGCTTGTCTCTTTGATGAAGGAACTCGGGTTTGCGCCACCTTCTGCGTCCAAACTCTGGTGTGATAATCTGGGTGCTACTTATCTATGTGCTAATCCGGTGTTTCATGCTCGCACCAAACACATTGAGATCAACTACCACTTTGTTCGTGATAAAGTAGCAAAAAAGGAATTACAAGTCAATTTTATTTCTACCAAAGATCATATAGCGGATATTTTTAGTAAGTCTCTTTCGTCTGTACGTTTTAATTAACTCGTTTTCGAGCTTAATGTTTTGGCTGACTAAACTCGTGCTTGAGGGGGAGTATTAGGACTCTATTATTCATATTAGACTAGGACTATATTATTCATTTTAGACTAAGATTCTATCTATCATCTCTATATATTCGCTCCATGTACTCTCAGACATAATTCATTAAATACAGAAAATATATTCTCATCATCCCGAATTAGGATTGATCAAGTTCAGATTTGATTAATCTCGTACCCAAGATATGGATTTTCTTTTTGGGTATATTCAAGGTTTCCACCGTCAAACACAGTGATTAATTCCCTCACTGGATTGTAGACACCTATTTTAGGTGGGACAGTTGTTGTGGATAAACATATGACAAAAATAATATTTTCGGAGGGTATAGTAAATTTAGAATTTTCCAATCTAATCTAATAAATTTATATATATATATATATATATATATATATATATATATATATATATATATATTTTGGGTGATGAGGTTAATCTGCTACCATTGCCCATAACTAACTGGTTCATGTAAATTATTATGTGGATCTGGGTCGAAAATACACCATTTACATACTGAATGTTCATAATTTTGTAAAAGGTAAATTGTGAACATTCAGTATGTAAATTGTGTATTTTAGACACGAATCCACGTGAATTCTGGTCCATGATATAATAATTGGATTCAAATGGCAAATTATGCTGTGCAACTGCGTACGCCAAGCATGGTGCACACGGAATTGAATTCATAATTTCTATACTATAGATTCATAGTTTTTATACTATAGATTCATAATTATTGAACTCTATATTCACAATTACAAAACTCTATGTTCATAATTTTCAATGTTCATATTCCCAATTGTTGAACTCTGTATTCACAAATCACTGAACTATATGTTCATAATTTGGTAATTATAGAGTATAGAAATTCTGACTTACATTTGGCATCTTTTTCATTTTATATTGAGTGGATAGGGGAGGAGATCCACCAAAGTCTTGCTTCCTCTTTGGACCATTTTAGACCTCACCAAAATATTATTTTAAAAAAATTACTTTCTTATTTAATTATTTTTCATCACATCATATTCAATCATATTTGTTACTCCGGCTCATGAGTTAGCTCGGGTGACCAGTTCTTCGGCTGTCTCAGAGGTGTGGACTGTCATCCCACCTGATTATATTTCGAATTTGTTACGTCATTAATGGAATTTGGCTCGTTTGTTTCAAAATATTTGTTACTCCGTACTTGGTTAATGCTTCATTACCAATTTCTTATTTTATTTTTGAAATAAAAATTATAGGTTTGGATGGATGTTTAGAATTAATTATACTTTCGCTATGCTTCATTACCAATTTCTTATTTTATTTCTGAAATAAAAATTATGTGTGGATATATGGATGTATTAGAATTAATTATATTTTTTGTCATTGACTTCAAAGTCTATTAAACTTGATCATAAAATAGTGAAAATGTTTACTTTATACGGAATAACTAAAACTAAAAGTAATACATCTTCAATAGTTAAAAACTAATTCTAATTGATTTTGAACTCGATAACCAAAAAAAAAAAAAAAAAAAAAATGTAACAATAAAAAAAAAACTAAAATAGAAATTAATTTTATGTATATGTATTTTTCTTCTCTCAAAAGGTTGAATCCTTAACGCCAAGGGTTCTCCAGACCCTAACCCAGCAGAGCATGTGAAAAGATGTAAATCACAGTAACTTAGTGCTCACGGTACTTAATTTTAGGAATATAATAAGGGTTAAATAGGTAGTTATCGAACTACACGATAATGCAATTAGACCACTAAACTAAAAAAAATTACAATTAAATCGCTAAACTAATCAATTTCATACAATTAGTCTAATTTGCATGTTTTGTAGGTTTCTAACAGATCACCCTAAATATAAAATATTTTTTTAAATAATTATTTAAAACAATTATTTAGAAAAAATAATTATTAATAAGTTTAATGACTTGTTTGACCATTTTCTCTATTACGAAGTATTGAAATTGATAATCTTATTAGATTTGGAAAAAAAAAAATGAAAACGTTATGTATGCATTTATTAATTAGAAAAAAAATTTAATTTATTTTAGAGAAATGGAAAATTGGTTAAAGGAAAATAGAGAAAATAAGTGTTGGTAAACATATTTTTAAAATTCACAAAAAAAAAATGAATTTTAAAAAAAAAAAAGTATCGGGCAGAGGGAAAAATTAAATTAATGAAGATATGAATAAACAAAAAGTATAAAGCATCTTCAAGGAAGGTTCACTGCATAGAATCACAAAAAATAGTCACCATTGGGCATTGTAATTTGTAAGCTTTCTATCTCATATTATTATAAAATAAAATGTTCCTTTATAAGTTCTAAAGTGAGGTAAAGGGCATGCAAACTTGTACTTATTAGTAGACTAATAACTTATGTTGCAATCTCCATTACAAAATATGGTCTCGTTTATTATAAATACTAAATTTTTTACGCGTTTTGCGCAAATAAAATAATGCACAATTGTTATTTTTAAGTAAGTATTTCAAAGTGTATCAATGCAATATTATATAGGAGATGTTCATGCATAGATAAATAAATGTTGAATTTGTTTATTTAAATCGGTAATTTAAAGTATATAAATGCAAGATAATATATGAGAGATTGATTATATTATCACTAAAATGATGTTTGCAACTTTGTAATAACGCTAGTCTAAATACTAAGTCTAAAAAAATGTTACTTTTAGTTTAAATTTCTCTAATTCTTCTTAATTTTCTTTTGAGTAGCATTGTCATTGTCTTCATCTTCAGTACATGTCCTTTTTTTTTGGTAATGTGTCATGCGTAATTGGTTACTGATGGTAGCATAGAGAGATTCATCATGCAATGAGATTATGATGTAGGAAGCTTTAGATTTGCCTTGTTGTGTATATGATGGGATCTTAGTCGTATTATGAACTCTTTATCTCATAAGCATCTATTGATATTTGGTAGTGGTAGTTTTTTCCCTACATGTTTCATGCATTGTGAGATGTATGTCGTAGGTTATTATGTGAAAGTATTGAACAAAATATTAATATTTATTATATTTGTATAAAAATACTTGGTAAATAAATATATATAACATATTTGGTATTATAAATTTGATATTTAATTACAAGATAATGTAAAAAGAAGACAATGGACAATGTAGTGAATATAATAAATTAATAAAGTTGAAGGTAGTGAATCTTTGAATTGTAGAAAATAAAGATAATATAACTAATGAAATTATATCTCTTTTTAAATTTTTTATAATGAATAATTTTTTTTTAAATAAAAGCATTATAAACATCTAATTCTAAATTAATTAAATGTATATATATTATTTTTTGTTGTAGTTACTAATTTATTTTTATTTAATAAGAGTAATAAAGTGACGTACATACTTTTCATCAACAATAATGAAATCATTAGTTTTTTTTTTGTTAATTTACATTCGTTGTTGAGACAAATTGTTTTGAGAGTTTGTCAATGACAATTGTTACAATTCCTGTCAATAGAGGATGATAATAAATAATTTAAAATATATATTTACAATAGATATTGTTATAATGATATAGTAAAAATTAACTTACAAATTTCTTTAGAAATTTTCATGCATTGATAAAATTCTGATATGTAAACTTGTCCAATTGGAGCCAGTGTGATATCAACATCGTCAATTCTTTGAAAAATGGTCCTATCGTTTTAGAGTCTAGGTGTAATTGTATTTATGATTAACAACTTTGTAGTTAGGTCGCGCAGGTCTGACAATGATGTAAAAACAATTTTTTCCGATAAAAAAAATAATAGTATAATATTTACAAAGTAATGTATAATTGTATCATTATAAAAAATACATACGAAAAAATATTAATACCATAAAGACCTAAATCATTCTAATAATGCAAAAGTAGAATTGAAATATTAAGTTTTGTTATAAATAATCAAAATAAGATTAATTAAATGAAAAAAAAAAAAACTTAAACTAATTTTTTTTAAAATGCATAAAAATCAAATGATTTTTAAAATTCCTGATTTATAATCTTTGAATGCTATGTATTTAGTCGGACTAATTATTTGACCAAAGTTTATGTTAAATTTTATATTATATATTTTTTTAAATACACTTTAACATATTCGTAGTATATATTTAACAATTATGCCAACTCTAATTGTGATGTGGTTCAAACCTATGACTTTTCTTATAGAAATTAATGAGTAAGTTAAAAATAATAAATAGGTAACGGAATATTCCGTTACTAAAGTTTATACTAACGGAATTTAAGTTATTTAAAGGAAGAAAAAAATATAATAGAGGGTAAATAAGGAAAATCATTAAAAAGTATAAAAATCAAAATAATATGAACCATTCATTTTAAGAAACAATTACACCGACATTTTTTTATTACATTTAACAGGGCGTTTGGTTGGAGGGGGGGAATTATGTGGGAAAGGAATTGTAATTCCATGGGAGTTGAATTACTGGGAATAAAGTGGTAATTTAAATTCCAGTGTTTGGTTGACAGGAATAGAATTACTGGGAATTTCAATTCTAATGTTTGGTATACATGGAAATTGAAAGGGAATAAGTAGTATAAAGTCAAAAATGTCCATTATTGTTGTTAGACATTAATTTTAGGTTAAAAAAGGAAGAGGTAATTTTGACTCATCACTATCTTTTTTTCCCAGGAATTAAAATACCAAGGGGGGGCATGGGATTTTAATTCCATGAAAATGGGGGAATTGCAATTCCATGGAATTGCAATTCCCTCCGACCAAACTACGGAATTTAATGGCCTTTGGAATTAGGTGGGAATTAAGTGGGAAGGGAATTTAAAATCCCTCCAACCAAACGTCCTGTAATGGCCTAACATTATTGGCTCTTATTAGAATTGTATGTACTAGTTCTTTTACGCGCTTTGTGCGAATGAAATAATGTCCAATGATTATTTTTAAATAAGTATTTCAAAGTATATCAATGCAATATTATATCGGAGATGTTCATGTATAGGTAAATAAATATTGAATTTGTTTATTTAAATCGGTAATTTAAAGTATATAAATGCAAGATAATATTGATTATATTGTCACTAAAATAAATGTTTGCAACTTTGTAATAACAGTAGTCTAATTAAATATTTTTAAAGCAAAGGCATTATAGACATCTAATTCTAAATTAATTAAATGTATATGTATTATTTTTTGTTGTAGCTACTAATTTATTTAATTTAAGGCCTGACAATGATGTAAGAACAATTTTTACGATAAAAAAATAATAGTATAATATTTGTAAAGTAATGTACAATTGTACCATTATAAAAATACGTACAAAAAATATTAATACCATAACGACCTAAAGGGAAGGGTTCATGTGCGGGTATAGCTTTCCGTGCGGTTGTGCGGTTAGATCTGAGCCGCTGATCAAATTTAGATCAACGGCTCAAATCAATGAAAAAAATAAATAAATAAATAAATAAAACGCATGTGTCAGGAAGAAAGAAACATAAGCTAAAAATGGCGCACATTAAGTGATAAAAACAAGCACCTTAAGTGTTATATCTTAAGCACAAACTCACGCACATTAAGTACAAAACCCACACACATTAAGCACAACCTCACGCACATTAAGCACAAAACCCACGCACTTTAAATATTAACTCACAAACTTTAAGTTTCAACAACTACTGACATTAAGCACAAACTCACGCATATTAAATACAAAACCCACGCACATTAAGTACAAATAAACCCCACGCACTTTAAGTATTAACTCACAGACCTTAAGTTTCAACAACTACTGACATTAATCACTAACCTCACACACATTAAACACAAAGCCTACACACATTAAGCACAAACTCCACTCACATTAAGAACAAATCTCACGCACCTTAAGCACAAAAGTCCACACTTTAAGTTTTAACAACTACTCACGTTAAGCACAACCCCACACATTAAGCATAAAACTCACACACCTTACGCACAAACTTCACACATCTTATATACAAAACTCACGCACATTAATCACAGATCCGCTCACCTTAATTTTGACCTAGATGCAAAAAATACAAAATTGCCACCGCGTTTTTTTTTTTTTTTTTTAATTTTGGCAATCCTGGACGTTGATTTAAACGAGATGAATGTCCCAAATTAAACTGCACAACTGCACCTGGGCACCCTAACCGCACCAGAACCTAATTCACGACCTAAATCATATAAATAATGCAAAAGTATAATTGAAATATTAAATGTTGTTCTGATCTAAATAATCAAAAGAAGTTAATTAAAAAAAAAAAAAAAAAAAAAACTTAACTTAAATTTGTTTTTTTTTTTTTTTAAATGCATAAATATCAAATGATTTTTAAAATTCTTGATTTATGATCTTTGATGCTTAACTTTGAATGTTATGTATTTAGTCGGACTAACTATTTGACCAAAGTTTATGTTAAATTTTATATTATATATTTTGATAGTACTAATTCCACGTGTAAGCGGTCAAGGTACTTAAATAAGATCAAGTAATAAGAAATAGAAGTCTTTTATTGATCAATGAGGACCTAATACAATCTAAGTGATTATCCCGAGGGCCGACTGACTGCGGTTGGGCAGCTCTGTAGATAATCTATCAATCGTCCAAAAGTCCCTCACACTGTAGCCGACGTGGGTATTTATAGCCGCCAGGCCGGAGGCACAGCTCCGGCCGGCCGGCATGTGACCCACGTAGCATCCACGCGTCTTCACCCAGCGAGCCCTCTCTGTCATCGTGAAACATTGCCACGTGCCTCTTCTCGAGATCCTTGACTCTTCGTAAGATAAGGGCCAATAAACGGGCAATAAAGATACTGGTCGGGAAGTCCATCGGTCGGGTCTGACCGTCTTCGTTCAAGAATATCCGACCTGTAAAACTTGCACAAAGAACGAGAGAAACCAAGCTAGGTTGGTCGGGATATACCCTACCATATTTTTTTTAATACATTTTAACATATTCGTAGTATATGTTTAACAATTATGTCAACTCTAATTGGGAAGATGTTCGAACCTAAGACCTTTCTTATAGAAATTAATAAGTTAAAAATAATAAATAGTTAACGGAATATTCACTTACTAAAGTTTATACTAACAAAATTTAGGTTATTTAAGGGAATAAAATAATATAATAGAGGGTAAATAAGAAAAATTATTAAAAAATACTAAAATCAAAATAATATGAACCATTCATTTTAAGAAATAATACTACCGACATTATTTTGTTCTAGTTAAGGACCTAATTAACATGATTGGTTCTTATTAGATACTAGTTTTTTATTGGGATAATGCCCAATGCTTTTTTGCATAGATAATTGAAGGTTGAATTTGCGTATTTAAATAGGTAATTCTTCTCCCAAAGGTTGAGTCCCCAACCCCAAGGGCCCCCCACACTCCGACCCGACAAAGCATTGTGGGAAGTTGTAAATCACGGTGACTCAATGGTTCAGCAGACAGGGCCAAATGCTGATACGCACAAGGAATCTGCCCACTTTGGACATAATTCCCGCATTGCCGCCGCCGAGGTTCAAACATTGGTCTCTTCTCCCAAATACTACCCACTAAACCATTGAACTAAGCCCGTGCAAGTTAAATAGGTAATTCTAAGTTTACAAATGCAAGATAATATAGTCAATATTGATTATAGTTGTCAATAAAATAATTGTATAGGTATGGTTGAAACCAAATACGGGGCATAAGGGAGTAAATATATACTAATATTGTTTGAGGAGATTCTGACATTAGGATTTGTGGTTAAGTTCTATTAAGACTTTAATATTAGAATTAGATTAATGGTGCAGTTATAATTCTATATTAGACTAACGGTGAATTAACGGAAAAGTTAAATGGATAATCATATAATTAAGGATAAATTAGAAAATGATATGAACCATAAATTAGAAAATCTTAAAAGAAAAAAATTAAAACCTGAACAATATGAACCATTCATTTGATTTAATAATTTGGCGGTCATTTTTTCTACCCAATGTTAATAATTAAATAAATTCGCTGGTCAAATCCGCTAACGCTAACCGCTACTGCTGATTGTCAAATAAGGACATTGCGAGGTAGTTCTCACTTCAATTTGTTGTGTGATTTGAATACTCTCTTTGTCACAAATCTCTCAAGTAGTTAATATGGTTGGCTTTATTAATTATATTTTTTAATTTTTTCATGGTATTAATAAAATACTTGGTAAATAAATATATAGCATTATTTAATGTTATAACTTTGATATTTAATTAGAAAAATAGTGCACAAAAAAAGATAATAGATAATGTAGTGAATATAATCAATTGATGAATTTGAATGTAAAAATTTTTACATTTCAGAAAAATAAAGACAATATAATGAAAATATTTCTTTTAATTAATTTTTTGATAATTAATAATTTTTTTTCACTGAATAAAGACATTGTAAGGACAATGTAGCGAATATAATCAATTAATAAATGTGAATATAAAGAATTTTTATATTGAAGAAAAATAAAGACAATATAACTAATAAAATTATTTATCTTATTTAATTTATTGATAATGAATAGTTTTTTTTTTTTTTTGAATAAAGACATTGTGGACACATAATTTTAAATTAAAGAAATGCATATGTATTATTTTTTGTTGTAACTACTAAATTATTATTTATGTAATTTAATAAGAGTAAAATAGAGTACTAATTATGCCAACTTTGTTTGGGATGAGGTTCGAACCTAAGGCCTTTTTTTTTTTTTATTGAAATCAATGAGTAAGTTAACGGTGAACTAACGGCAATTCTTAAAATTTTAACGGAATTAGTAACGGTGTGTGGGTATTTTAGGAAATTTTAGTGTAAAATTTAAATCTAATCAATCTGAGCCATTCATTTGATTAAAATCTGTGACCGCCATTTTTTCTACCCATTATAGGCCTAACTCTTTTGGGCTCTTATTTGTATAGTAGATTTTGGGCTCTTATTAGTATAGTAGATATAGTAGATAGTAGATAGTAGATGTAGATTGTAGAAAAAGGAAAATTGTTTCATATCAATTTATAACAGTGTTAAATACTAAAACTAAGTGATATGGTTATGATAATTAATGAAAGAATATCTCTGTTATTCAACTCTAGAATAAAACACTGCTATTTATACAATAGAGACTAGCTAGAAGATAGGAAACAGCCACACAATTAACTCTAACTACAGCATTACACTCTAACAAACTGATATGACTAATACTCTCCCTCAAGCTGACGGGGGACAAGGGACCACGCCTAGCTTGAACCGCAAATCACAATAGCGCTTCGTAGCTAGGGGTTTAGTAAATATATCTGCGAGTTGATCATGAGTCGAGACAAAATTCACTTTCAACTGACCCGTGCTGACCCTATCCCGGACAAAATGGTAGTCGACCTCTACGTGCTTGGCTCGTGCATGAAACACTGGGTTGGAGCACAGATAAGTTGCTCATAAGTTGTCACACCACAACACAGGCACCGTCTGGGATTGTAACCCGAGTTCTCGTAATAGTGACTTTATCCAGGTGACTTTGGCTGCAACATCGGCAAGCGCTTTGTATTCGGCTTCTGTAGACGATCGTGCGACCGTACGCTGTTTTCGTGACACCCATGAAACCAGGTTGGGGCCTAAAAACACAGCATATCCCGCAGTAGACTTGCGATCTGTCGAACACCCGGCCCAATCTGAATCGGAAAAGGCATGCACCACTGGAGTTGGTGCCGGAGTTAGCCGCAGACCAAGATGTTGTGTACCTTGCACATAGCGAAGGACTCGCTTAAGTGACACCCAATGCTCCTCTGTTGGCTTATGCATAAATTGGCACAAGCGATTTACCGCGAACGAAAGGTCGGGCCGGCCGTGTAATCAAAAGATACATCAAGGACCCAACTAGACGCCTGTACGCCGTTGGATCATCTAGCAGTGGGGAGTCGGACGTGACCGCAGTGTTGTACGCCATTGGTGTAGAAACGTCTTTGCACGTACCCATTCCGGCCTTCTTGAGTAACTCAGCCATGTATCGTCGTTGTGAGAGCAGCAGCGCACCCTCTGTGTATATAGCTTCGACCCCTAAAAAGAATCGGGGTAACCCGAGGTCTCGAATTCGAAAGGCCGTCGCCAGCTGCTTCATCACACTGTCAATCATGTCAGGATTGTTGCCGAGTAGCAGGATATCATCGACGTAAACCAGGATGTACATACGGATTTGCCCTGAGTCAAAGATGAACAAGGAGACGTCCGTTTTCGAGGAACGGAACCCCACCTGTAGCAAGAAATCGTGTAACCTCTTGAACCACGCACGCGGCGCTTGCTTAAGCCCGTACAGAGAGCGCTGCAATTTACATACGTGATCCGGATAGCTAGGATTCGCGTAGCCAGGTGGCTGGCGCATGTATATATCTTCTTCAATACGACCATTCAGGAAAGCGTTATGGACGTCTAACTGTCGCATGGTCCAGTTGGCAGACACAGCGAAAGCTAGTAACAGCCGGATAGTGGTCGATTTGACCACGGGGCTGTACGTTTCCAAATAATCCTGACCGGGGATTTGATTGAACCCCTTAGCTACAAGTCGAGCTTTGTAACGCTCGACAGTACCGTCACACTTCCGCTTAACGCGGAAAACCCACTTGCTACCTATTACATTCATATAACTTTTGATAGGTACAAGTTGCCAAGTATTGTTCTGCAGTAAGGCGTTGAATTCGGCATCCATTGCAGCACGCCACTCAGGCCGCTTCACGGCTTGCGTATGATAGGTAGGTTCGTCATCATCCACCGAAGCTACTAAGGCAGTCGGACGTCGCTTCATGTGTGTCGTGGTTCGAAGCTGCATGCCGTGGGTGCGGATGGTCGACCTGACGCGCCGTCGTCTGCCAGTCGTGGTGGACGACGTCGTCGGTTGATGAGTCGACGACGCCGTTGCTGTTGCTGACGTGGAGCGGGACTGCACAGCAGGTTGGCTCGGAAGACGGGCCATCGCGGGGGCTGTTGACGCAGCAGTCTGGCTCGGTGGTTGCGGCCTAGGAGGACGTCGAAGTTGAGTTGGCCGATCAGGTTGCACAGCATTCTGGATTAGCCGAACAGGTGGCATAACATTCTGGGTTGGTGGAAGTTGTATAGGTGCACTAGCCCATGGTGATGAAGTAGGCATAGCTGGAACAGTAACACGCCGTGGAACATGTTGGAATGGAAAAACATCCTCATTGAAGCGAACGTGCCTGGCATAATATACCCGTCCAGTCTCTCTGTCCAAGCACCTGTAACCAAGAATAGATTATGGGTACCCCAGAAATACACAAGAAGTGGACCTAAAGTCCATTTTATGTTTGTTATACGGACGGAGACACGGGAAGCACTCGCATCCAAATACCCGTAATAAGTGATAATTGGGTGATTTGTGATGCAAGCGGGAGTAGGGACTGATATTTTGTGTAACTGTGGACGGGAGGCGGTTAATTAAGGGAACCGCAGACTCAAACGCGAAAGGCCAGTATTTCTGTGGAACATGACTTTGGGCTAGTAAGGTGAGCCCGGTTTCTACCACGTAGCGGTTACGCCGCTCTACACGCCCATTTTGTTCGTGGGTATGTGGAGCTGATTGGCGGTGCGCAATCCCCGCGGTGGTAAAAACCGTATGAAGTTTACGGTACTCCCCACCCATATCTGATTGAATACATTTTATTTTGGTTGCAAAATAATTTTCCACATATGTGCGAAACTTGGAGAACACAGAATAAATATCAGACTTTAACTTTAGCGGGTAATACCAAATAAACCGCGAAAAGTCATCAACAAAAAGAACGAAATACTTGAAACCATTTACTGACGGGACCGGAGCTGGTCCCCAAATGTCCGTAAATACTAAATCAAGTACACTTTGACTAGATTGTTCAATTCGGGCCAATGGGAAGCGCGCAGACTTGCCCAGTTGGCATGCTGTACATAGCTTATTTAAAGATGAAAAAGAACCATCGACCGGACAACCAGAAAGAACCTGACGCAATACGCGTGAGTGCGGGTGCCCGAGACGATTATGCCATATTCGGGGCGACACTTTGGTGGAAACTAACGCAACCGGGGAAGTTTGTGCGAGTGCGTACATCCCGCCACGACTAGGACCGCTAAGTAGAACCTGCTTGGTTGAACGATCCTTCACAAAAAAAATGGGAAGGGTGAAACTCAAAATACACGTCATTATCACGTGTGAACTTATGTACAGATAAAAGAGAAGCTTGTAATTTAGGAACATGAAGAACTCTATTTAGCAACAGTGACCGGGAACTTGACGGTAAAGCAACTGAACCTGTGTTCAAGATCGACAGACCTGAACCATCGCCAACACGCAACGTTTCGTCTCCGCCATACTGCTCCACATGATTCAGGGCCGCCACATTAGGTGTGGCATGAGCGTTGGCCCCGGTGTCGGGAAACCAGACGTTAGAGAAGGGCGCTGTGTTGAAATCCTCCTGAGCCTGATGGGTGGTCATATGAGCCTGCGGCGGAGGGCCCGTGTAGTGACCGGGGTGCGACGGTGGTGGGCGTTGGGCGTTGACATCGACGAACCGTCGATAGCAGGTAAGGGCCGTGTAGCCGGTTGCATCACAAAGCTGGCAGCGTACTCCACCTCCGCGACCTCTTTGACCACGGTTGCGACCGCGATTATTATTATAGCGGCCACGACCACGGTTATTGTTAGAAGAAGAAGCCGACGGATGTTGCGCAACCAAGGCCGCCGGCGGATGTTGCGGAAGATGCGATGAGGCAGATTCCTCCGGGGAACAAATAGTGGTGAGTGGTCAAGAGGTCTGCTACTTCCGGGATAGTAAGAGGTGCCCTCTTGGTAGTGAGAGAGGCGATGAGACCCCGGTACTCCGGTCGGAGACCTCGAAAAACGTGTAAATTCTGTTCATCCAGCTCGATCGGCCGTCCTGCCTGGGCAAGTTGTTCGACCAGCACTTGCGCCCTGCCCAGATACTCTGCTGGAGTGGAGTCGCCTTGCCGGAGACCTTGTAGTTGGGACAGAAGGCTCAGCGATCGCGCCCGTGACGCAGAGCCAAGAGCGGTTTCAACGGAAGTCCACACCGAGCGGGATGTGTTGTGACCAACAGCGAGGTAGAGAACCTCTTCTGCCATGGACGACATGAGCATACTCAATATAGATTGGTCCTGTTGGACCCAAATGGCGTGGAGAGGATTGATGGCTGGTGTGGTCGACGTGCCGGCGAGCGTTTCAGGCGGACATGGGAGAGTTCCGTCCACGTAACCGTATAGATTCTGGCCACGTAGGAACGGCACGAGTTGTGCCCTCCAGAAAAGGTAGTTGGTGGCAGTGAGTTTTAGGGAGATATAGTGGTGGGCTTGGTGTAACATATTCGGTTGTCGATGGTCGGCGCCGGCGCCGGCAACCGCATCAGTAGAACCGCCGGTGGAGTCGGCAATGGGAGATGGGTTTTCATCGGTGGCCATAGGATCGACTAGGCTAAACTGATACCAAATTAATGAAAGAATATCTCTGTTATTCAACTCTAGAATAAAACACTGCTATTTATACAATAGAGACTAGCTAGAAGATAGGAAACAGCCACACAATTAACTCTAACTACAGCATTACACTCTAACAAACTGATATGACTAATAATGATGAATCAACATGTAAGTAATATTATGAAGGAAAAGCATGTGCATTAAACCAATAACTCTATGGGATTTTGACTTGTAATTTTTATAACAATTTTTTTCTTGAATTAACACAATATAATTCATATTATCAAGATTAAACAATCCATGAAGTTATGAATATTATATTAAATCTTGCATTACCAGGACTATGTGGTCCAATGGTACCCGGGTTCGACTTTCATTCGGAAGATTATGAGTTCGAGCCTCAGTGGAGGCGATATTGGTTCTTTGTGTTTCAGTAGGTTGAGAAAGATGTAATAGAGCCAGTAACTTTCAAAAAAAATATTAAATCTTGCGTTGGTAGAACAATAAGCATGACCGCAAGTGTATCATAATATAATGCAAAAGCGTAAAAAATGCATAAAAGACACAATAATGTATTTATGTAGTTCATGGATAAACCTCCTACATTAACAAGACTCACAATCTAATGATTACCCACTCCACAAGCCACTAGCATGCATTTTAAGAATTGAATTGAAGATGATAAAATTTACAGCCAAGAAAAATCCATTTTCTTGTAATATAATGATCGGATCTTGTTCCAACTATGTGAATTGGTCGAGAACGAAGGCTCTACCAACGTCTTAAGGCTTCACCTTCATCTCACTACTACAATTTTCCTTGTGCGGATTGCTGCAAATTAAACTCCCAAGTGTGTAGAAAACAATTTGATTTCAAAGTCTTGGTTTAAAACATTGTTGTAGACAGACTTGTGAGAGTGGTCAAAATAATATATATATATATGTTAATTTAAAAGCTCTATGTCACAAAGTGATTATATATAGTTCCACCAAATTCGATAAACATCATGTATGTATGAGTCCTTTTATACTTGCCGATCTAATATCAACCCTTTCTCGCACACCAGTGTGTTCTATTGAATAACATTATTCTTAGCTTGAAAATAAACATATTCTATCATTTATTTTAAACTTTTAGTACAATAATAGCATTTGTGATAATGAGTTATTTCCTTTACAAGTGGAATAATCATTCTTAAGGAATCTTGATATTAGCTATTCTTAAATTCTTAGTAATAACTTTTTCAGAATACTACAAGTACCATTTTGAAATGTACATTTTATATCTATGCATACTAATAAAGACAGTCAAGGTTTGTTTACCTTAGCAAAGTTTAGTCTTTTTCCATCAAAACAGTCGGTTGCAATGGTATGTTTTTCTCAAGTTTGTCTTTTCTCTATTACTGTTCTGGTTGTTCTTTTCTATAATTTGTTATGTTCTTCTGTACTTTGGTGTTTTAGGGAAGTTTTTATTACTGTTTTAGTTGTCATTTTTCATTAATTGTTCCGTGCTTCTATACTTTTGGTGTTTTAGAGAAGTTTTTCCGTATTTGTATCAATATACTCAAACTTATCCTTGTCCATATGGGTTTTGAGAAAGAACACTCACTGTTAGGATTTTCATTGCACCATTTTCTTCTTCTCGAACTAGAAAAATAATGCAAAGTAAATAATTATTTACACTTTAGATGTGTCAGCTTATCAATATGACGATATGATCTTCTTAAAGATGTCAACTCTTGTAAACTAATTAGAGATTCTCCAAAATATCTTCCACTTCAAGAAACTAAGACTCTCTAAAGATTCCTTGTAGATTACATTGTTGATTCTGTAACACTCCCTAATAGAATTTTTGTTGCAACCATTTAATTCTAAGAAATAAAACAACTAAACCTCGTGTTGAAAGATGGAAATTCATCAATTGATTGATTCTCTCCCTGCGAAATAGGGTTTCCTACGCTACGCTCCCTGCGATCTAGGGTTACGGCAAGCTCTTCGAGAACAGACAACCAGACACAAGTGCGAAAGCTATGGATGTCCAGCGAATCATTGACTCTACAGCAGATATTAGCTTGGAGGATGAGGAGGAAAGTGTACGCTTTGAGGATGACGGGTACGGCATCGGTGCGCAGCCACCGGAACGACGGACATGGACGATTGTGGGAAGGTTTCTCACGGATCGAATCTTGAAAATTGAGATGATGAAGAGAGTAATGGCCTCGGCTTGGCGCCCCCTCATGGGAATAGAGATAACAGATGTGCTTCCAAACTTGTATCTCTTCACTTTTTTTGACGAGGCAGACATGCGCCGAGTGGTGGAGGAGGGTCCATGGGCGTTCGAGAATGCTACGTTCCTTTGCCAAGTCTTGAATGATGGGTAGGATCCGGAGCAAGTAGTCTTGAATACAATTGACTTCTGGTTGCAAGTTTATGATATTCCTTTGGGCTACCGGACAGTTAAGGTACTTGAGCGAATTGGGGATTTTGCGGGGGTGTTCTTACGTTATGATGAACGTAATTTTGAGAGACCGTGGACCTCGTTTTATCGGGTACGGATAACGCATGATGTAACTAATCCACTGAAGCGTCGTATGAAGATGATCATGCGGGATGGGACATGGACATGGGTTAATTTCAAGTACGAGCGGCTGCATATGTTTTGTTTCTTTTGTGGTATCATGGGGCATACTGATAAGTTCTGTTTAGCGGCAAGACGTTCTTTGTTATCTCCGGAATAATACCCCTTTGGTACGGCTTTGAGAGCAGGAGGGAATAACCCGGCAAGGGTTTTGGGGGACAAGTGGTTCAAGTTGGGACAAGAGAGACGGAAGGAAATAGGGTTTGGGAGGGGTGGCTATGGTCAGGGGGTTGCGGCGGCAGGTGGGCAGGTAATGGCTGGAACGAGGGGTCGGGTAGTGGAGATTAGGGGGGTAACCGAAAGTGATGGTGGAAATTTGGGCTTGGTGAGGGAGAAGGAGTTAGCTAGGGAGTTGGAGGGGGTGAGAGTGGATCCGAAAAGGCACCGCACGGATGGTGGAGTAGGAGATGGAGTGGATGAAGGGGTGTGTGTGGATTCGGATAGTATGCGGTTGGGGGATCCGAATGGTAGTGGAAATCGGGCGGGTGAGAGACCGGTGATGGAGGAGGATGTTGCAATGACAGAGGTTCAAAAAAACTTGCAGATGGCGGGTGCTGCGGTGCAGACCCGCCAGACCCAATGAGTACATTGAGCTGGAACTGTCGTGGCTTGGGTAATCCACGGACAGTTCAGGAGATTGAGGACATGGTGTCCCGCAAGAAACTCGATTTTGTATTTCTGATGGAGACCAAGGCTAACCGGGATCATGCTGAACGACTCCGGATTAAGCTTGGATTTGATGGTTTGTTTAATGTTGATAATTCTGGATTGAGTGGAGGTTTAGCATTATTGTAGAGGACAAATAATACAGCAAGGTTATTGAGTTATTCTGATAATTATGTAGATGTGGAGGTGAGTATGCCCGGATTTGAAAAGTGGAGGATGACAGGTTTCTACGGCTTTTCAAAGCGTCCGCAGAGAAGGGAATCGTGGGACCTTATTCGTACACTGGCAAACAAATCTGATCTACCGTGGGTTATGATAGGAGATTTTAATGATCTCTTATTTCAATATGAGAAAGGGGGAGGTAATCCACATCCTGATGTTTTATTACGGGGTTTTGGAGAGACTATTGAGGAATGTGGATTGGCGCAGTTACCCATGACAGGATATCCTTTTACTTGGCAGAAGGGGAAGGGTACACCAAACTGGATAGAGGAACGATTGGATAAGGTTCTGACCACACAGGGATGGAGGGATCTGGTACCTGATGCTAGTGTGCTTAATATATTGACCCGGAAATCAGATCATTCTGTTCTTTTCCTTGGGATTCTCAATCTTCGGGAAAGGAGAGGTGGTCTAAGAAGGGGTTTTAGATTTGAGATGGCATGGTTACATGATGAAGGATGTAGGGGTGTGGTAGAAAAAAGCCTGGGAGGACGGAAGGAGTAGGGGGCTGCAGGAATGTGTCACGTTTTGTGGTGAACGGTTAACACGCTGGGGTGGAGACCGTTTTCACAAATTCGGGGAGAGAATACGGAACTTGAAGAAGGACTAGATGCGTGTGAGAGGCCGTACAGACCCGGGGTCTCTAGCTGAATTTCAGAGGATAGAGGACTGTCTGACTAGTATTGAGTTGCAGGAGGATACATACTGGAGGCAGAGAGCCAAGCAGCATTGGCTTAAGAACGCGGATGTAAACACCAGGTTTTATCACAGGTACGCTACTCACCGAAAGAAAAAGAATTCTATTATGAAAATTATGAATAGTAATGGGATTGGATTGAGGGAGATGCCATGAGGAATAATATCTTGCATTATTATCGTGATATCTTTGAGTCGAGTTCTCCTATTATTAACGACAATTTCTTTGAGAGCATACAACCGCGAGTGACAGCTGCGCAGAATGAGGGCCTGTTGCGCCCTTTTGAAGAAAGTGAGATTAAATCTGCATTGTTTTCAATGTTTCCTGATAAGGCGCCAGGGCCGGATGGGATGAACCCTGTTTTTTATCAGCACTTCTGGGATGTGGTGGGTACTGATATTTCTACTTATATTGTCAACTGTCTCAATACTAATACTGTCTCAATACTAATTCGTTTCCAAGTAAATTGAATGAGACAAATATTATATTGATTCCGAAGAAGAAAACCCCAGAGATGATTTCTGATTATAAGTCAATTGCATTGAGTAATGTGGTGTACAGAATTATGGCCAAAGTTATTACAGCTAGAATGAAACCTTTGATGGAGAGTATCATATCTGAGTCACAAAGTGCATTCATAGCTAGGAGATTGATTACGGATAATATATTGATAGCTGCAGAAGTGGGCCATTATTTGAACAGGAAACAATGTGGACTCATGGGTTGGGGAGCTTTAAAACTGGATATGGCCAAAGCATACGACCGTATGGAATGGTCCTTTTTACAAAGAATGTTAATGGCCCTAGGGTTTGATGGAAGATGGGTGGAATTACTGATGATGTGTGTAACCACGGTATCTTATAGTGTGTTGGTAAATGGGGCACAGAGTGAGCAGATAATCCCGACTCGTGGTTTGAGACAAGGTGATCCCCTTTCACCATATTTGTTCATTATTTGTGTTGAAGGGCTTTCACTATTATTGCAGCAGGCACAGGCAAAAGGAGAAATACATGGCTGTAGGGTTGCAAGAGGAGCACCTTCTATTACCCACCTTTTCTTTGCCGATGATAGTTTACTTTTTTTCAAGGCAAATGTGCAGGAGGCCGAAGTAATTAAACGATGTTTATCAGAGTATGAAAAGATGTCTGGACAGGCAGTCAATTATCATAAGTCAAATATTTGTTACAGCAAAAATACACGTGGAGAGATAAGGGATGAGGTTGCCAAAAAATACACGTGGATAGATAAGGGATGAGGTTGCCAATATATTGGGGGTGGTGCAGGCTCAGAATTTTGGGAAGTATTTAGGACTTCCATCGTTTGTGGGCAGAAATAAGAGGGCAGCATTTTCTTATATTGAGGATAAGATAAGACAGAGGATCAGCTCATGGAATAAAAAATTGTTATCACAAGCAGGAAAGGAAGTTTTATTGAAAAGTGTAGCCCAATCTATGCCTACCTTTTCAATGAGTGTTTTTTTACTGCCTATGACTTTATGCACTGCTATTGAGGAATCGATATTGATGGAGGTCCAAGAATGACCAAGGTATACATTGGAAGGCATGGGATAAACTATGTATTCCAAAGAAGTATGGAGGTTTGAGATTTAAGGACTTACATGCCTTTAATCTTGCTATGCTAGGGAAGCAAGGGTGGCGTTTTCTGACACAGCCGCAATCATTAGTTTCGAGAGTTTATAAGGCCAGGTACTATCCCACTAATTCTTTCTATGATGCATGTTTGGGTAATAACCCAAGTTTTTGTTGGCGGAGTATTTTGGCGGCTCAGGAGTTAATTTGTGGGGTGTGAGGAGGAGGATTGGGAATGGTAAAACAACGTTGATTTGGGACCACCCATGGTTACATGATGAAAACCACCCGAGAATACAAACAGAAAAACCACCCCAATTGGCGCAGGCAAAGGTGATGGGTTTAATGGATCAACAAATTGGAACCTGGGATCCGGATATTCTCACGGATATTTTCATATCGGAGGATATGGAATGAATTAAAAAAATACCTGTGTCACCTGATTATGATGATTTGTGGTACTGGTATGGGGATCCAAATGGTGAATATTCTGTCAAGAATGGGTATAGGAAACTAGTGGGCAATTACTCCCCACCACTAGGGACCTTTGATAAATGGAAGATTTTATGGAAACTCAAAATCCCACCAAAGTGGAAGACATTTATATGGAGAGCTCTGAGTAATATTTTGTCCACCACAAACAATCTACTTATAAAGAGGGTGGATATTGAATCCAACATGTGCTATGTGTGGGGCTTCACATGAGGATATTGTGCATTCTTTGATCACATGTGGCTATACAACAAACATTTGGACACAATCTCACCTTCCAATCCCCAATAGTGTCACAAATGTTTTCAGTGATTGGTTTAATGGTTTGATGAATATTTTAGATGATAATGAGATTATTTATGCAGTGGCAATTCTATACTACATTTGGCGTGTGAGGAATGGGGCTGTGTGGGACGCATGTTTGCCCAGGCCTCAGAAGGTAATTGCGATGGCGTCTTCAGCTGTACACGCTTGGAAAATTGCGCACCCGACACATACACAGCTGCAGCCCAATGCGGCCGTGATGGATCAAGATGGAGCCCCAAACACACGGCTGCTAGTTGCCGCAGACATCACTGCCGAACCGGCAGAGAATGGGCTGCCTTTGAGCAGCGCGGTAATGCAGCTACACGGGCAGCAGCAGCCACTACCGAATGTGCCACACGCGGATCCCCTCAAGTGCTACTTCGACGCGGCATACGACCCACAAATGAACAAGGCGGCAGTGGGTGCAGTTATTCTAGATGCGCAAGGAGGATATATTTCCGCAATGACCACCCCTATGTCAGATTGTTTTACACCTTTAATGGCGGAGGCTCTAGCGTGCAAAGAAGTTTTGTCATGGTTGAGAGGTCGCTGTATAGACTCTATCCAGCTCTTCACGGATTGTTTAGTATTACAACAATATCTATCATCTACGACTCGATCACCACGGTCTTACTTGGGCTATGCCATTGATAGCTGCAGGACTGGTATATTGGCTTTTGAGTACTGTTTAATTCGATATGTTCCTAGATTAGATAATTATTTAGCTCATACTCTAGCATCTATTGCCTTTACTCAGACGACTATTATGTATTCGGACTCAAGTCCACCAGTTGCTATTTCTGCATATTTTGAATAAATGCCGCACAGGCTCCTTTAAAAAAAAACCTCGTGTTGAAAAATTAGTTAAAATGACATGTTAAGTGATCATTTTAAGGCAAAGTTTTGAGTGTCATCCACTTCCAATTTGGGGTCAAAGCATATTCATATTCTCCTAAGTGAGAAGTTTAATTTGATATATTATACATTCATAATAGATAATGAGTGAATGAGAAAATTGATTCTCAAAATGCACCTGAGTTATAATAATAAAAATGGAGTTTGGGAAGACTTTTAAGAAAACTTTGTTCCACATTAAAAAAAGGGGTGTGAGTTTGCACTAGTATAAATACAATTCAACTTTTTAAAGAGTTTAAATTATATGATATAATCTCTTTGTTGTCACAAGGAGTGGAGGGATAAATTACACATGGTGTTTATTTTTTATTTTATTTTTTTTTAAATAGGAGTCAAATAAATTATGAATAAAGTACAAATAAGGCACTGAACTATTTGAAAAATAGCAATTAAGCCACCGAACTCAAATAACCCTCAAATAAGTCATTGAACTTGAAAAAAAAAAAAACAATTAACATTTTTAACAGGTTAACTCCATGTTTTATTGACTAAATCGCCAAATGTTTATTTTATTTACGTTTTTTTTTATTATAATCCACCTATATAGTAATAAAGTAATTATAATCAAAATAGTTTTGTCTTGTCTAGATCTAATTTATTTAGTTATTATTATTTTTTAAACAGAAGATCTAGTGAAAAAATAATAATAAATCAATCAATCAATCAAATCTCAACAAGACAAAACTATTTTGATTATAATTACTTGATTCCTATGGAGGTGGATTATAATAAAAGAAACGTAAATAAAATAAACATTTGACAATCCAATCAACAAAAACTTATAGTTAACCTGTTAAAAATGTTAATTACTCTTTTTTCTGAGTTCAATGGGTTAATTGCTCTTTTTTTTCCGGATTCAATGGCTTAGAGTCTGTTTGGCGGCGCTTATTTAGAAGCGTATAGCTTATTTTAAGGTACTAATAAGCTATAAACTCTGTTTGGTGATGTTCCCAAACTAAGCTCGTATCTTAAAATAAGAGCTTATTTTGGAACGCACATTAGGTAGCGTTTAAAAATAAGCTAGTAGCTTCCTAACTTTTTTTTTTTTCATCTTTATCCTTATTATTTTAAAGATCGAAATGACATCATTTACTCTTCCCAAATAAAATTTTTTTCTCTTCTCCTTTATCCGCAACTTTCACCGCAATTATTGTTATTGTTATTATTATTATTATTATTATTATTATTATTATTATTATTATTATGTCTTTTTCAAGTTTGTCTTTTCTCCTTTACTGTTTCGATTGTCCTTTCCTATGATTTGTTCTGTTCTTCTGTACTTTTAGTATTTTAGAAAAAAAAATTTGTAGTTGTATGGTATTCAAATTAAATCTATCCATTTCTTTTTAGTACTTTAGAAAAGTTTTTGTATAACTGTATCGATATACTCAAATCTATCCATATTCATGTGTTTTGAGGAAGAATACTCACTATTAGGGTTTTCATTGCACCATTTTCTTGTTCTCGAACTAGAAAACTAATGCAGAGTAAATGAGACAATTCTAAAAAATCCATGTAAAAAGCTTATTCTTATAGCTTTATTGAACAGTAAATTAAAGAATGGATTAGATAATTTTTTAATATTATTATAATAGAATCTTAGCATCATTCACCTATCCAACGTTAAAAATGACAAAAAGAATGTTCAAAACATGCAACTATTCTAAACCTTAATATATGCAGCTTTTCTGAAACTCCTTCCAGATTGCTGGTGATGGGTTCTCATTTGTTGTCATGAAAATGGAAGCAAAAAGCTATATATAAATGAAGAGTAATAGTTTGAAAAGAATCATTTTTGGTTCACTTGCATTCCATGGATTCTCCTTGACTGTTCATCTACACAAAATTGTCTATCATCTAACATATCTACTACTTGTACACTACAACCTCCAATTTCATGTTGGTTTCCAACAAAAAAGGGCACTACATCTGCATCTGCACCGGGGAGTTGTGTGAAGTGATCACCGCCACCGTGTTCTTTGCTCAGTTGCAAATTTTCGTGGTGGGGGAGTCTGATTTCCATTCCCGGGTCAGTGTGTTGTAGGGCGGGGGCAGGGGTGGGGGAGGGCTGCACTTGAAAGAATTCTTCGCGGTCTTGAGCTTTTACGCTACAAACTACTTCAGCTTCGCTGCCTGTCAATGATGAAGTCGATTCCTTGCTTGAGAGCTTAGAGCTCTCACCACAGCTTCTGTCATCCACAGAGTTATGGTGTACAGTTGGAAGGAATGAGTCCTCGTTAGAATCTTTTCTGGGTTCTGGAGCTTCTACGCCACAAACTGTTTCATCCCTCGGTTGCAAGTTCACACTGTCAGAGTTCCTGGTTTCTTTGGCAGCGGTTTCATCATAAGGAGACGAGTTCTGTTGGAATAGTTGATGAGCCTCGGTTGTATGGTCATTTTCACAGGAAGGTCTGGACTCGGCTGGATCAACAGGTTTAGATGGAAACGAGCTTTGTTGTCCATTTTCATACAAACACTTCTTCAACCATACAGTTCCGGGAAACACCATGAGGTTGATGTTGCTCAAGCTCCGCTTCTCGCTATCTTCCAAGGGTTCGAAACCAAAACCTACTGTCCATGTCTCCACTAAACTGGGAATTGCAGATACTACGAGCTTCTCAACCTTGAAAGATTTTAGCATCTGGATCCACAATCAAGTTAATGTGTAAATTTGACCCATCAAGACCGCAAAGAACTTGAGATAAAAAGAATATCAAGGGTTGCAGAAAGAGAGATTTTTTTTTTTTTCTGCAGAGAAACAGTACCTCCTCTAGAGAATTCATTAGGCGGCGGCACATTCCCTGGCGGCGATATTTGCTGCAAGTTGCAATGAGGGGCATCTCTGCAACCGTAGCCCCGTGGATCCTGCATCAGCGTCAAATCTTCTACTCATAAGAAAATTCCAACATGAAATAAGAGGAAAACTAAACCCTTTGAAACACAGATATATTGCAAATATAGGAATTTGGGCGGGTAACTTGGAAGGAATGCCTTTCTAAATTTCCACCGTCTCAAAAGTATTATGACAACAGTTGGACCTTTTGCTGTCAAAACTATTGATTTTTACAACAATTCAATTTTTTTACATCACCTATATAAAGGTACCAAACAGAATTGTAAAGACAGCAGGTTGCTATGCTTTAAGATTATTTAAATTGCCCATTGTTTTAACAATGCAAATCATAGAAAAATCAGAACAAAGTTTCGTGGTTTCATCTGAAATAACATTGACAGAAAGGCAGAAACCAAGCGAGAAGTAAACGTGAGAGGCTGGAATTAGCGTTGATTACCAAAAAAAAAAAAAGCAAGAACAAATGAAAAGGAGATGATACACATGCTAATTAGCAGTTAATTTAGGTTTCTCTGTAGTCTGAAATTTTGCAAGTATTTTTGGGGGGTTTCATGAGTTTTGTGTTTGAGTTTTCTACGCGAGGGAATCACGATGAATTTCTTGATATCTGTAGATTTATAGTTTGGGGACATTGAACCTTGTTTCAAGTGTGTTTCCTAAAACATTTGCTTATTTAAAAAAGGAATGACAAGCATGTCATCAAAAGAAATCATACACCATAAGTTACCTGATTGAAGCTACGCATATCAACACATCGTCTTTCTCCAAGACTACAGTGTAAAATCCGTAATAATTTAGACGTGAAAATTGTGATCTGCGAAGAAGTAATCAGGTTAGTCACAGTGGTTCAACTTAAGAATCAGAAATGTTATTATTAAGATAACCAAACCCCCCGTTTTTATTTATATAATAAGATACAGAACTAGCTTTAGGTAGAAGAGATTAACTATCCATCAGCCAGATGCGTATTGCACAGAGATGCGTTGATCATAACACAACAGTTCAACCAAATCTTTTATCCGACAGTAGAAATAACTAACAATGACTACTAATTCTGTAAGCCATGTTAAAATGTACGGAGATAAAAGGGTAGTTTTCCATGTTTGAAGAAGGGAAGTGCAGAAAACAAAATTTTAAGAAGCATCGAATAAAGTTTATGTCCAAAAGAAGATGCACTCACCCCCAGTTGTAGATTACTTGGGGTATCATGTCTACACCGGTTCTAGGATCCACCATTGGAAGAAAGCATTCCTCCATGATTGTAAGAGCAACGGCTAACTTGGAGTTGCACTCTGCTATCAAAGCAACAAATCGCTGTGCAGAATGAACTTTCTGGTCACCAGGAATACACCTCAGAAGTGTCCAACAGAGGCCATCGGAGAGAAAATTTGTGAGCCCAATGCGAGACTGTAGACCTGAGTATACCTGCACGATACCTTAAGTTATTTTGAAAGACAACATGAATGACCATCATCGACCAGATAAAGTACAACAGTGAAATCATTATAGTTCAGTAAAACTACCACAACCACTTCAAAAACCAAGCATTAATTTCCAATCTGCAAAAATGAACCTTCTCAAAAGCAACAAAGCAGTTTCCATCTCTCAAATTTGTTTTGTAATACGAGTGTTTGGTACTTTTAACCTCTAACCAAGTTCGAAGATGAATTTATTGATACCATTTCCATCTCTTTGGGATCATTAAGGAGCATAAGTAGACAAAAGTTCATTCAACAACCAAAAGATACTCATAAAACTAGGCATACAGCATGCTTCAAAGTCATAAATCGCAATTAAAACAACAGATAATCAAAGAACAAAAACTCCCATTGGATCAAGACTATTTACTGAGCATATCTGTATAACAGGAAACTTCACTATGTATAGTTAGATATTTCCAACTAATACGATTTAATCTTATGCTGGGAGAATCATAAGCATTTAATGAGTTAATCACCATTTTGGTCCATCAATTGTTTCCCAACTGTCAATGTAGTCCCTAGTTTTCAATTTCAACCAATTTGATCCTCGAATTGTTTAAAATTTTGTCAATTAAACCCTTTCAGGACCAAATTGACCAAATGTGGAAATCACCATTTTGGGGTCCCTCAAAGGGTTTAATTGACGAAATTTTAAACAATTTGAGGATCAAATTGGTTGAAATTGAAAACTACGGACTACATTGACAGTTGGGGAACAATTGATGGACCAAAATGTTGATTTCCCCTTTAATGAGTTAATCACCATTTAATTGTGTCTCGACATTTCATATTATACTTTTGACTTTTCAAGAGAGAAGCATGTATATCAAAGTGGAAATATACCTCAATTTATTATGGCATTAAAGACCTACTGATGGAAAGAATGATCTCTAATCCTTTCTTTTTAATTGAACATAATAAGATATCCGATGTTTTACCTCCTGACATCTTTCCCCACAGAACCAGGTCTCAGATGCCTCTCCACCTTCTCTGCCCTTCTCCTTCAAGCATGCCTCATGATCTGTTCATAATTATCAAGGTTATCCAAGACTTGGTTACAAATAAGAAAAGAATGACATAATTTCTACAAGGGAAAATCAATGTTTTGGTCCCTCAATTGTTTTTCAACTGTCAATTTAGTCCCTAATTTTCAATTTGAACCAATGTGATCCTCCAATTATTTTAAATTTCATCAATTAAATCCTTTAGCCACTATTCCGTCAGTCAGCCGTTAGTTACCCTAATTTTAATGGGCATTTTAGACATTTCTCATTACCTCCTTCTTCTCTGACTTCAAGTCGGCTGGGGACAGCTCCTTCGCCACCAGCCCTCACATCACTACTAAGTACTAACGCGGTTTCCTCCACCCTAGGAACCAAAAAGCTGCTGCAATTGTCCAAAATTGAATCCAACTCTTTGATCAAATTATCCTGACCTTTGGAAGCAATTGTTAGTCCATAGTTTAACATGTCATTTCCCATATCCTTTTGTTTTTCCTTGTGTTTCTCTTTCTTCTTCCCCTTACCTTTTTCTTCATCACTTGAATCTGAATCATCGTTCACATTCGGAAATTGAAATGAGAAGAAGTAATGCGAATTGTCGAGCTTTACGGAGGCCAGGTCCTAGGTTAACGGCCACTGGATCTCGTCAGCAACCCTGGCGAAGACTGTGACGGCGTTATCTCCTTGCCGGAGACTGACTAGTAACAAGTCTCCAGTGGCAAGCTCGACGGAGTACTGCTTATCGATCAAGTGGAGGATCGCGCCGGGAACAATGAGGAAGGTTTCTTCAACAGCCTCCGGAGGGGCAGATGGGGAATGGTGATAACCATGAACAGTTGAAGGTGATAAAAGGGGTAATGAGAAATGTCTAAAATGCCCATTAAAATTAGGGTAACTAATGGCTGACTAACGGAATAGTGACTAAGGGATTTAATTAACGAAATTTAAAACAATTGGAGGATCACATTGGCTCAAATTGAAAATTAGGAACTAAATTGACATTTGCAAAACAATTGAGGGACCAAAACAGTGATTTTCCCTTTCTACAAAAATGAAAACTTGCCGAAAAAAGAACAGCAGATTATATAGAATATGGACTCTCAAAGACAAAAGAAGAATGCAAATTAGTCCAGTAGCTTACATTTATGTTCACACTGGGCACATTTTAATGCACCAGAGGATGCAGAACTGGTTGCCTCATTATCTTTAACCACATCCCCACAAATCTGGCATGTACAATGCGGACAATACCAACTGCCTTCAGGAAGTTCCTGAAAAAACAGGAATAGAATAGGTTAATTTATTCATTATCAACTAATCACCAATACAAATGTGTCTAAAAAGCATAAAATGTTAACCTCAATCAACAATTGAATATAACTATAGCTATTAAATGCCTGATCTCTTGCCAATTTTAATTTACAAGAAAAATGGAAGGCGAAAAACCCACAATTCAGAGGTAATGCTTAAAAGTTAAAAATATTTGCTTCTTCAAAAGCATAAACGGAATAACAATTAATGAATCTAAACGTGGGGAAAATGACAGAAAAACAAATGGAGATAATGATCCATCATATTAAATCATCTCTATTAATTTATCAATCAAAAAAATAAAATTCAAATTATTTGAAAAATTAAAATAAAATAAAATAAAAAACATTAAAGTCAGTACAATACTCTATTTGTTTAATCAGGTTGGACATAGCACAGTCAATCAAAGCTAAATGAATTTCACAGCAAACATGCATAGAACTTGTGACAGTGAAACCCAAATCCAAAGGAAACAAGGCTACAAGAGGGCTAGCTAGAATCAGATAAAAAAACTTCTTTTCAAACCTTTAAGATCCTATCTTAAGCCAATATACTCAGATAAATTGTTGATTCAACAATAGACGAACATCATCTTCATGATGATATTTCCATAGCAATCTCTGCGTATGAGTGCCTCCATGAATCCATGGTAAGTTTAAGATGTTTTTAAAGTGGTGGGGACTCAAGTAACAGGGTCAAAATCTTATAAAAATGAGGATTAGAACAGCACTGTAAATCTGTATGGGCCACAAAAGGATCTGAACAAATTTATTTCAAGTTGACTCCAAAATGGAAACATTACTCCATCTAGAATAAAGTGCAATACTTTCTCGACATTGGACAGATTCAAATGTAAAGAATACAACTATAAGTCTATAGTCCATGGTCCAATTTTAAAAATCATGAAATGCATGCCTAACAAAATTCCAATAGTTTGCAGATTTTTTTAATAAAGTCAGGAAAGGAATTAATGTAGGTCATTGAAGTTGTCAATATTCTGGTTAATTTATCATGAAAATATGCTCATTCTTGGATGTGGATACATTTAGTGCTTTCTACAAAATGTGATTGCATATTTAAAACGGACTATGGAGAGAGATCAACTTGGGATAAATGCTTCAAATCCACTCTCAAAGCCTAGGGCAGATTTACAAAAATTCCACTACAGGTCTATACAAGAGTCATGACATCACTTAAGAATATTAATATCCTTGCTAAATTTATTTTAAAAGATGCAAATTTTTGGAATTCGGTTCGGTATGCGTTTATTGATTTGTCCAAAATGAGATCATGTTTGTATTGACCTTACATTAATCAGTCCTAGGTAAGTCATGCCTAAACTTTGGTAAGTGATTCCGAAAAGTCACTCATTCTTGAATGTTGACACATTCAACACTACTCTTTGAAATCCTTTTAATCCTAGCACAGATTCATAGGAACTCCACAACGGATCTATATAAGAGTAATGTCATTTTAAAACAAGCAATGAATGCATCCATATTGAATAAGCAACTAGCACTTCTCCACAACTGGTCTACCATTTCCTTAATAAAAAAACTTCACCACCGTCGTCCTTACTACTTGTGCATATAAAAAAAAAATTGCTTATTCCTCCTCCCATTTAGTAAACCTACTTTGGTTGTTATGTTAAAACTTAAAATTCTAATAAATCAAATTACTTGAAAATAGCTAATTTATTTATATATTCTTAATCTGATGTGCCATCTTCCCTCTACTTCGTATCTTTTTTACTTATATCCAACAAATATATTAAATAAAACTTTAGTAACTACAATACAGATTACATAGCAACTAGAAGAAAAGGGAAACCATGGCTTGTTTTTAGCTATTTCTATCTGTCTATATTCATCCTCTCTTTCTTTTTTTTTTTCTTTTTGAAAGGTGTGTTTTCCAGTTTATTACTTAGAGATCATAATCTTGAGTCTGTCTTATACAAAGCATGTCATTCTCTGTTATTAATACATCTGTAAAACAATAGAACAATCCAGATAACCTTCCTGAACAAAAAAAATGTGTTTGGTATGGGGTAAAATTAGAGGGGCTGAAGGAAAGATAGTAAAAGGATGGGTAGGTTACCTGTATTGATTTTGGTTAGGAAGTGAAAGAGCAAAGTAAGTGGGGAGGCATTTCAAGTTAGCATGTCAACCCTCCAAACTAGGACTGGAAAATGTAAATAACCTTTACCTCCTATAGAGACAAGTGTATATGGCAGACAAGCATTTCACAAAAAAATGCCCATATGTTTTCTGCCATATATACAGTTTTTGTTGATAAGTATGTTGTCTGTACTAAGAAATATGATCAATCATAACCATGAAGACCACTTTTTGTTGCATTAGCACCATTAGCCATTTAAAAACTCGAACTCATCCCTTATTATGCGGGGATGGGGGGTGGGGCCTTCATAATGAAGCTTGAACTCACCTACTTCAAATTTGAAGAAGTGCAGCTCAGATAATAGAACCAAGTGAGAGAATCCAGTGTGAAAAAAGTTATAAATAATTAAATATTTATAAAAGGTCTATAACATTTGAAAAGCAATTAATGTATGAGATTACATTTACTAGAAAACATGACATTAACACCTAGCTTTCATCAGATGATAACTTGAGAAATCACCAGTCTAGCTTGCTAAGAACAGAATGGAACTGCCAATTTCAATATTGCTAATGTCAAGCAGGTTCACAACAACACATTGTTCAAGGTGAAAACAATTTACACCTTTACTCCCAGGCTCCCAGCCAAGATTTCCATGTGAATCAAATAAAAAACTGAGGGACATGTCCTTCAAGCTGGATTCAAGTGATTAAACAGCGAGTGATCAACTTGACTTGTTTCCTCCTCAGGTGAATATAAAACTATTAGAAATCATGAGATGGAGGTTGAGCAGGTGGAAAGGGCCACCACCAAGGTAAGATGGAAGCACAATTAGAGAATAAACCAAGAACAAGAGACAGAAATATTATACTAAATAACTTGGATAAAGTAATATGAAGATTACAATCACGAAGGGTATTTATACTACCCTATTAGGGGATAGCTGATACAAAATTAGGAAACCTACCATCTCAAAAATTTTCTGGATAATAAGGAAATATATGTAATAAACTCCTTATACTTCTGGTCTAGAAATCAAGGATTCCCAAAATTAAGTTTACAATACCTCCTAAACTCAAGTCAGGAATACTCTAACTATTATAACAAACCAAGTTGTGCTAGATTTGGAATATGCCTTTCATCACATTGATGATGGTAATCTAACGCAAGCATTTTGATGAGAAATAGATACTATCATATTTTATAAAGAAAAGAATATCACTTTAACAGAACATGGTTCTTGGGAGCAAACAAAATACAAAGCAGAAAATTTAAGCAGGCATTACTTGGGACTAAGCCTCGGTTGAGTTGAATTTATTACACGCAGTTCTAAAAGGAAAATGGAAAAGCAAAGATTGTAAATTTGTTTAAAAGTAGTAAAGTAGGATGGGTAACCTGCGCATACAAGCATGCTTGATGAAATGTAGATGGACAGTTATCACAACATATCAGCTCACCACCATCACCACAACGCCCACAACTATCATCATTTTGATCCATCTCATCAACTTGTACTGTTCGAGGAGTGGTTTTCTTAGCCTTGTATTCAGCTGACCAAGCCTCAAGCTGACATAATGTGAACGGCTTATCAGATTCCAAGAAAAGATTCAAACAGGGCCTATTCAACTTGAAACCAGCATGACTTTTGAATGTGGAGATGGATAATACTTCGTCACAGCACTTGCACAATATCCCATCTCTAGTAATAAAGCCATCTTTCACCACAGAATTGTCTTTTAGGTTACGGTACTGGATCACTTCGTTAAGAGAAACTGCCCCAGAATGAATTAACCAGGACAATACTGTTCTTAAAGCAAAGGCAGGCCACTTTCCCTCAATGAAGTGCTTTCCACCCCTATTAAGGCTTCGCAGGAGTAACTTGCATCTGCCTTTCTGGCTCTTCCTTTTCCTTAGAGGTTTGGATTTTCCAAAAGGCCTCTTTTTTGAAGATTTGAAGGCTTTATTTTTTATGATAGCTGAAATCAAAAGATCATCATCCTCTGGACGAAATTTCTTAAATTTCATTGATCCAATTTTGTTGTGGATTCCCTTTTCATTGGCTTCACAGAATCCATTCTTATTAGATACTACTTTGTCATGTTGATACAAATTTGACAGTTTCATTTCAGATATTTTTCTTGATTTCTTCTGGGCTTTCTTTTTAGATACAGAGCTTGCAGCATAAGATAAGCCTTTGGTCCTTGTTTCTATACATTGAATGTCCACCAGATCATCATTTGAACAATTTGAATCAAAAGCCACAGTCTCCTGCAACATAGAACTCAGCTGATTGGCAATCTTCAAATCAAAGCCTTTTACTTCTTCCTCAAGATATACTAGGGAACTAGTGCTGCTATCTTGATTATTACCAACTGTCTCAGATGTTCTTGTCAAAGTTGGTGTATTTCCCAAACTGACAGGAACATCAAACAAGGAACTACCAGCCAGCTCAGAGGTACTATCAGATCCACAAGTTGGCAAGGAACTTAGATCTGAAACACCAGTGTCACTCCCTGAGATTTTCCTATATTTAGGAGGTGGCCCATTGAAGGTGTCCAGTAAGGGCATGGACCTTTTATCAGGAGATGGTAAACCGTTACCACAGTTGCCTTCCCCTCCTTGTGACTGTTTGAAGTCCAGGGAACTTTCATCAACACAGAACTCTTTTTTTATACACTGATCATTCTCAAGCACACTATCTTCAATAAGAGAAGGGCTACAGGGAAGAAATTTCATACTTCTCTCATTAAGCTGGTTTTCTACAGCCTCTACATATCTGGCAAAAGTTCTGTTTGCTATGACTGTTTTCCCTTCTTTAAGACAGCGTATTGATTTATCAATGAAAACAACATTTGCAAAAGGATCAAGAAGATACCATAAAGTAGCCAGCGATGAAGTTGTTTCCAAGTTAACCAGTTTCTCTTCAATCTCTGCAACCATACTAAATAGGTCAGACCTAAACTGATTCATGTCAGCCCACACCTTAGACTCCTCTTCCGGTATGACACTATTTTCATCAGTGAACAAACTCTCACCACAAAATAGCCAAGCTCTACGAAATTCCCGAATAGGCCTTCCTTCAGGTGACCTGTAAACATATTCTCCAATACCATTATATTTACTACTCCTTTTACGCCTCCCAATTACCCATCCAGCCGCTCTTAGTAAGCGATTGATATGGTAACGCAGAATAGGACGAGGATCATTTGGAGTATCTTTAATCATAGACAATTCTGCTTCATCTAGTTCCACAAAGCAGGAATCCTTCCATTTTGATTTGGCTGATCGAACAACCCTTGAATTTTTTGCAACAAGTGGAGAATTGCCTGCCAACAACTTGGTCACATGGCTCTCCTGAGAAGCAGGTGAGGTTATTGTTTTACAGGCATTCTTTCCATCATTACCATTCAAGTGATACGATTTCAGTTTTAAGTCATCACTTTCACCCACTCCATGTCCTCTGTCCGGCTCATGATGCCCCTTCTGAAGATAGAAACAAGAGGTGACCCCCTGGCTAGTTGATTCAACTACATGAGAAGTCACAGTGTGAGAGTGAGCCAAAGTTGTTTGTGGGGGTATAACTCTAACAATACCATCTGAGGAAGCCACCGAGTTTAAACCTCTGACTATATAAGGCCTGCCGTTAGAAAACTCTTTCTTTTCTTCTGTTTTCCCTGCAGACTCCTCTATGGTACCATAAGAATTCTCACGCACCATCAATGCTGAATTTTCATTGTAGAAGCAACATGAGGTGTTGATTTGCTTACTGTAGTCACATTCAAAATTGTTAACTCCAGTAACAAGACACCTCTTTTTGCTTTCATCACTTCCAAAGAACACCTCTGAAAAAATCTGATGCTCATTGGTAGAACCCTCAAACCCATCATCACACAAATTATCAAATTCTTTGGGGAACAACATAATTGCTTGGTATAGCTTTCCTCAATATTGGAGTGCACTTACCTATAAAGTAAAATTTTAATTTAAAACACAAATGCAGTAATTCAGGTTTCCTTATTCAATAAATACAAGCAAAAGAATTTCAAAATCAGTCACTACCAAGAGTAGCTTATATTTAAATTTCCCATAAGTTCATTGCTACTATATCTAGTTCAAGGCCACTGCATGAAAATGATACAAATAAAAATGTGTTTCTTGTGTGCATAATGAAAAGAAGATTAATCCTGCCACAAATGCATAGATAGTATGATGTCCTTTCAAGAGTTAAAACATGCACTATCATTTATCCTCCATATCAAATTTGTAAATGTGAAATACCCTACATTTTAAAGATATCATTTAAATTATAAACCCATTTCCAGAAACCGCATTTTAAAAACATTTTCCCCGAATAAAACAGAGTAAATAGTATCATATATGAAAAGATATCACTCCACTCCGTACAAATTATCTATTCTTATCAAATCGAGAGCACTTCAGAAACAGAGGCATTTCAATCTAGTGTTTAAATTACAAATCTATGCTCCAATATATTCCCAGAGATCAATGAAAGAAGAGATTGTGCAAATGACATTGAAAAATAAAAGAAAAGATCTATTCATCTGTCTATCTATCTATCAATCAAGAAGTATCGAATGTGTCTATGATGATTCCATCGTCCATTTCTTGAGAAGTCTCTCATTTAGTCATTTAAACGTTTGTTTCAATATGAAAATTGATAACTGGCATGCAGGCCAAATTCTTGCTAAATACATCTTCATAAAGAAGATATGCATTAGAGAACAGTGTCACCAAAATTATAAATTCAACTTCAACTTTCCAAACTCCAATGTAAGTTTACCTTGAACAAAATTTAAAACAAGATCAAGTAAATAAAACAACAAAGTCAAATAAAACAGGAAGACCCACAAACAGAAGCCCATATCTGAAAGTTAGATGGAATTTGAAAATCTAACAAATGAAACCGGAAGATTCTTACGTTCCCAGGTAAAAATCCACCCACAGAATAGCAGGGTCGAGCCTTTGGTATTCGAAAATCGCAAACTCCCACCCACATTCACCCGCATTTGAAGGAAAACCAAATTCAGACTCCAACGAAAAACAGATTATAAGAGGAAAGGAAACATCCTCGAATTCAACAAATCAAAAAGGCGAAATACACTTTAAGGAACAAAAAATCCGCACACCAAGTAGAAAGATCACATCTTTAAGTTGAAGAAATGAAGAATTCACACCCGCTTTGGTTCAATCAGCTGAAGTAGAGAAAAGGGAATCCTCACCTTCACAGTGCCGTCGAAAATTAGGGTTCTCTTTGAATCTACATAGCCAAGCTTCTGTACCCAAAGGGCCAGGTTTCGCTGAGCCCCATTTCGCACAGAAATCGCCAGTAACTGAGTAAGCACGTTAGGGTTTGGATTTGGATTCGGAAAACCCGGGTTCTGCCCCAAAGTCACACACAGATGTCAAGCAAGATTTGTCATTTTCTCTCTCTACCATCTCTACAATGTGAACGTATGACATTTATGTACTCAATGCTGTGTCATTCCCACTAAAAAGCTTTTGCTTTTTTTTTTTCTTTTTTTTTTTTTTTTGTTTTCTCTTATCTTCTTATCTGCCTCTCTCTCTCTCTCTGTTTATCTTATTAGTTTGAGTTTGCTTAGTGCTCGGCAATGGAATTGCCTTAATTCATCCAACTCATCAAAGCTTCACACTGCCTTTTCTTTCCTTAAATTTTAAGGCTCAAACATTAATCATCATTAGGATTATGTGGATCATGTACTAGATATACCTTGCATTGTGGACCTACTTTTAAATTATGTGTCACATATTTTATACGTGTTATATAATATGTTATTGTAGACTATGGTTCATGATATAACAATTGTTCTAAATTTAAACTTCATGATAATTTATGTAATTAAGTTGAAGTCTTACGGCTTAGCTTTTAATCTTAGCTTTAAAATGTGATCAACATCTATTTTTATATTATTTTTCAAATAAAAAAATGCAGAGTTATTTGAAGTTCAGTTGCCTTTATCGACTAATGCGGGCATTCGGGGATGGTACACACAATGTTATGTGGACCATAATAAAAAGTACATTTTTAATATACTAAATATATATTACTTTTGTACTGAATGTACATTATTTTACAGTAGACAAAATATGGTCCACACAAGTTGTGTGGACCATGGTCCATACAATAATGATTGGGTCGAAATAGGTCAGGCTCCTTCGTAGGGGCCTGATAGTACTAATGTCCACGTGTAAGCGTTATATGTACTGAATATAAAATGAAGGTGTGAATAAGGAAAAGTATTTTATTAAGAGGATGACCTAATACAATCTAAATGAATATCCCGAGGGCCAACTGACTGCGGTCGGGCAGCTCTGTAAATAGCCTACTGATCGTTCCAAAAGTCCCTCTCACTCTAGCCACTGTGGATATTTATAGCCTCTAGCCGGGAACAACCCTCCGGCCTACCGGCATGTAATCCACGTAACATCCACGTGCCCCAACCTGGTGAGCACTCTCTGTCAGCGCCTAGCGTCGCCACGTGCCCCTCTCTAAAGATACTATCTTTCCGTAGAACAAAGGTACGCTGATCGGGCAGAACATCGGTTGGGTCCGACCGTTTTCAAGTAGGAAAGCAATATAAACGTACCCAGACGACCGGTACCGACCAGCATTCTGTTGCATCGCTCGGGTCAAGGAATCTCGTACTAACCCATCCGGAGAACATCTTAAGTCGGTCGGAATATATCCTACCAAGAGCCCCCCAGCCCTGGTCGTTTTGGACCGCCCGGGAGAAAACGGCGTGGGATGAAAAGATGACTTCACTCGGGCCTCCGACCCCGACCGCCCAGTTGTCTTCGCTCACGCCACGTGTCAGTCTGCAGGTACCTTGAGATCTGAAACGGTCACCTCACGCAAGTGGGTGACTTTCCCGCCAAAACTTTTCCTATAAATAGGCCTCTTTCAGGTTCATTTCAACTTTTACAACACTCTGAAAATTGATCGGCTTCCTGAGCCATCTGCACTGTAGATTGATCGGACATTGCGCTTCCTCAACTTCCCAACAAGCTCTACTTATCAGTAAGTCAGCTCTTCCACTTTCTTCACTTTACTTTCCTTACTTTTCGCGTAATGCCCGTCCCTACTGACCCCCTAACTCGATCGGCTATAACTCGACCTTCTCCGCTGAACCGACCGTCTCCTTTATGAAGGGGATATGTCAGATTCAGACAGCCAAAACGTCTCGGGAGCGGACTACGACAACACGATCGAGGACGGTAGCGAAGAGACAATGGTGGAAGAGCCTTCACCCGAGGTTACTACCATCGATCGGCGACCGAGCGCGGTTCCGGAACCAGAAGAAAAGTCCTCGAACTCGGAAGACTCATCTTCATCAAGTGGCTTGAGCAGTAGCAGCGACGATAGCGGGAGTACCTCTACTAGCGGCCGCAAATCCTCGACCCATCTAGATAGGGAGACGCCCACTCGTACAATCAGGGCCGAACACGAAACTCACACCTCTCCCCGCGTCCGGGAAGCTTTGCACGATTCGGCTGATGAAAAGCCGACCCAAGAAGCACCTGCAGAGCCCGAGTTCGTCTTCCTCAACAGTGAGAGTGTTGATCAGCAAGAGTGCCTGTTAACGACCCGTGAAGCAGCGAAGATCTCGGCCCTACTGAACAGGCGAGTAAAGTTTGATACCCGCAGGAGCCTTGGGGGAATCAAGGAACAGCACCAAGGGAAGTGGATCGGGATGCATTTCGACTCTCTTCTAGCCCCGATCACCTTTCCCTTTTCAGGCCTACAAACCGCCTTTTTAGGCTATTACCGGGTTTTGCCCGCCCAGATCTGCCCGAACGCCCATCGGATATTGGCGTGCTTCCCCCAAATTTGTGCTAGGCACAACGCCGTATGCTCGATGGAGCTCTTCAACTACATCTACACCGTCAAGCCCCTAGCAGCCATATACGGTGGTGGATTCCTGATGATTCAATCCCGGGACCACCTATGTTCGATCGATAACCTACCCGGAAACAACCGTGGGTGGAAGAATAGGATCTTCTCAGTCGAATACGACCCCTGAATTTTGCCGGTCGACCAAACGTGGGGTACACATATAGGAAGCATGTACAATAACCGGCCACTCGGGCCCTCCGCGAAGCGACCTTTCGCATTTCATGCGAATTTTACGAATACAAGGTCTTTCGATCGAGAGAGGCATACGACAATGCCCGACTGCCGCCGCCCCGATACGACCTAGAGCTGAAGTATAAGCCACGACCGATTACGGTATCGATCGCCGTATCGGCACCTCAAACTAAACCGACCGTTGAAGGTCTATCACCCGTTATACTTTCTCAGCCTTTTTGCGTCGATCGACCGACAACTAACAATGTAATCTTTGCTTGCTTTGTTGCAGGAATGGGTCCAACCAGGGGTTTCCCGACCGCCAGTGTTCCCCGAGCCCCCCGAGCTAAGATGACGCTCGGGAAAAAGTCTACTGACGCCGGTCCAACAGCCGACCAAGAGGTCGGTGACACCTCCATCCCGACTGCACATCCACTAGGGGCTTTGACAACCACTTCCGAAGGGGTCCTTCACACCGACGCGACAACCGACCCGCTGGCCCCACGAGCCCCCGGACGGAAGGGTAAGGAGAAAGCGTCCGGGAAGGACATAGAAGAGACGGGCGCCTTTAAGCGTCGTCGAAAGCAGAGCCCCCCGACCGAAGTTGTCCTGAGCGGCGGACAATCAGGCGGGGAACTATCTCTCCTCTCCCGGATCAACAATCTATTACCGATCGGGGATGACATGAGCGGCTGGGTGCCGGCCCAGATAGCTGAGAAAGGTGCTCGAGACTTGGTCGAGGTTTGTTCTATTACCCCTTTAACTTTGCCTTTAACTTTTGATCGTTTTCGAGTCAACCACCTAACTTAAGATTTTGTCTTGCAGGCTTCACGAGCGATCCTCGGTCTTCAATACCGGGCCTTGTTGGCCAATGAAGCCGAGGTTCTGAAGAAGGTTGCCGAGCGACGGGGCAAAGAGATCAGCAACCTTCAGAAGGAGCTGAATGCGGCTAAGGACGCCCAGGCGGTGGCCGAAAAAGATGCCCGAGTTGCCTTGAAGGAAGCGGGCGAACTGAAGGCCCGACTGGACAACTTGGAGGGCCTGGCCAAGTTCTTGTGTCGCGATGAGCCCTCGGCCGACAAGTTTATCCGAGCACTCATGAAGAACAAGCTCGGGGAAGAGAAGGTCTAGACCTTCGATCACTGGGCCTATGCGTCCGGCCAATGGGCGATGCAGGAGGAAACCCGAACGATAATGGAGGAGGTGTTTGAGGGCGACGAACTGAAGGCGGTGCTGACCACCCTTCCAGAGGAGATTGCCGACCCCGGACCCACACCTTTTACCGAGCCATCCCCATCAGGAGCCACGGCCGAGCCAAGCGCCAGCGAGAAGGCTGAAGGGAAGGTCGTATGATCACCGACCGACTCTGAAGCTTTTTTATTTTGTAAAGATTTTTTGTTATCTTGACTCAGTTGGGAGCCCGGTCCCGTTTGTACCGGGTAACTTTTTAATTTTTTAAATGAATGACCTGGTTGTCTATTATTGTTGGTTTTTATTTTTTTTTACGTTTTTGTGCTTTGCTTAAGCTTAACGGTTTCCGCTTTGCGTCTTACGCTCGACCAACAAGCCGACCAAGTCTTACTGCTCGATCAACCCGATTAGACTGATCAACTCGATTATCCTTACTTGTTAGCCTGACCAACAAGCCGACCAAGTCTTATTGCTTGATCAACCCGATTAACCTGATCAACTCGATTAACCTTACTTGTTAGCCCGATCCCTTAGCCTTAGCCCCCACACTGCTGGACACACGAGGAACGAGTGAGTGCGGCAGTGGTTAAGAGGTTAGATACCGTCGAGGTTGATCGGGCACACGCCGGTTACCACACTCTCCCAGTCAATGTCGTTATGCGACTGTTCGCCAGAAATGAGATTTACTTGACGGGCATTGTGAATTGCCCGGGTGAAACATGAGGGACTATTAAAGTCATTTGAGTTTTTACCCCTATCGGTCGATGCCGAGTGAGAGGCCTTTACCCTTATCGGTTATAACCGAAAATTGAGATCCCGGTATTATCGGGCAAGTTTTAGCATTCGCCCATCTTGATCATTGATGCTGAGCCTTCGAGGGTTCCAAGTCGGTTAGATCATGATCAAAGTCGACCTCTAGAGTTGATTTATTAATCTACTTACTATTTACATATCTTAATAGTCAATCGAGCCCCCGTACGTAGACGAGCGAGCAATCATCGACCAACCATACATACTTCGGTTCCGTACGCAGACGGTTATACACTCAAACATTACTTTATACATATGACAAAAGATGGGTGTGCCCACTCGTAGATTGAGCCCCCACCCCATCCAAACATACATACAAAAGTTAATGGCGATACAACACCAGATTCTCAGAATTCCAAGTTCCCTCGATCACTTTCCCGGTCGTTGTTTCCAAACGGTAAGTGTCCAGGCGAACGACCGATGTGACCACATACGGTCCTTCCCAATTTTGAGCCAGTTTGCCACCTTCCAAGGGTTGACTTGCTTCTCGTCGTCGTAGCACGTAATCTCCAACCTGGAAGTACCGCGGTTGGACCCGGACATCCTTAGTGCCCTTCACTCTTTGTTGATATTCGGCCATGCGTTGGGCTGCGATCTCTCTCTTCTCTTCTACACCATCTAGGTCCACGGCTAAGGAGTGCTCGTTCTCTTCTGCATTATAAGACCGTTCTCTAACTGTTGGGATCCAAGCCTCGATCGGCAACCGAGCCTCGGCGCCATAGACTAGTGCAAATGGTGTTTCTCTTGTTGCCTCTCTGGGGGTCGTGCGATATGTCCAAAGCACAAATGGGAGCTCCTCGGCCCAACTACGGCCAGCTGATTTCTTTTTCAATCCCTCTAAGATGGTCCGGTTAGCATTTTCCACCTGGCCATTTCCTTGAGGATAAGCCACTGACGATCGGATTGAAGTCATTCCGATTGTTGCCAGGAAATTTTGAAAGTACCGACTCACAAATTGCCGGCCGTTATCACTTACCAATTGAACCGGGACACCGAATCGGGACACGACATTTCGCCACAAGAAACGGGCACACTGTTGGGAAGTGATCGTGGCCAAAGGCTCGGCCTCGATCCATTTGGAGAAGTAATCTATAATGACAATGACAAAACGTCAACGTCCTGATAACTGCGGGAAAAGCCCCAAGATATCCACCCCCCACCGAGCGAATGGAATTGCAGTCGTGACCGGCTGATAAAACGTTGCTGGACGACCAGGCATCCGGGCGAACAATTGGCACGTCTCACAGCCTTTAGCGAGCTTCTCGCAGTCTAATTGTATAGATGGCCAATAATACCCGGTCACCATTATGCGACGAGCGAGCGATCATCCTCCTTGATGCGATGAGCAGAGACCCGAATGTAGCTCATTCATGACCAACTCTGCTTCGAACAAATTGAGGCATCGCATCAAGGGACCTCCATACGATCTTCGATACAAGCGACCTTCCTGCACCTGAAATCTGGGCGCTCGTAGCTTAGCTTTCCGAGCGCGCTGTGGGTCGTCCGGCAAGTGGTCATGCTGCAAATACTCTATCAGGTCAGTGATCCACGTATCTTCGACCGGTTGAATCGGGATGACCGGCAGTCGATGGATGTTATGTCTTAGAATCATTAAAATCCGAGCAATCTTGGACATGTGCTCGAGGGAATCTTGCGCTAGCTTCAACAAGATATCTGCATCAGCGTTATCTTGTCGGGGAACATGTCGAACAACATATGCTCGAAATAGGTTGAGTTTTTCTATTGCTAAATCTCGGTAAGCTTGCAATTGCTCACCGTTGGCTTCATACTCTCCGAGTACTTGTCCAACCACCAAGGCGAAATCCATTTGCGCTTGAATGTAATCAGCCCAAGTCCCGAGCACATTGTAAGCCGTTGATAAACGCCTCATATTCTGCCTCGTTATTAGTAGGGGTGAACTGATACATCAAAGCGTAGTAGACTTTAAAACCTTCTGGGCTCGTGACGACGACTCCTCCGCCCGCTCCCCTTTTGCTGCTCGACCCATCAGTGGCCAAGGTCCACCAAGCCGCTTCGGGGTCTTCCAAATCTTGAGGTTGGGTATCTCGAGTTGTGTACTCAACAAGAAAATCAGCCAAGGCTTGACCTTTGATAGCTGGGCGCGGTCGGTACTTTATGGCGAACTGAGTCAACATCAACGCCGATTTCACTAGGCGTCCGGAGGAAGCAGTGGTGCGGAAAACAGCGCCGATCTGTTGGTCCGTCAAGACCCGGATAACTCGCCCTTGAAAATAGGGAGCCAACTTCTTGGCAGCTGTATATAATGCATAGACAACCTTCTCCAACCGGGAATAACGGAGTTCCGGACCATGCAGTGCGTGACTTACATAGTAGACTGGTCATTGAACGCCTTCGGGATCGGTTCTGCATATTACGGCGCTGACCGCTCAATCTAATACACCTAGGTAAACATCCAATTCCTCCTCTGTCTCGGGCTTGGATAACACGATCGGGGACATCAGGTAATCTTTCAAATCCTTGAAAGCCGATTGGCACTCGTCATCCCACACAAATCCGTTGACCTTACGCAGCACCTTGAAGAAAGGCAAAGCCTGCTCTGCCAACTTAGAGAGGAATTTGCTCAAAGCTGCCAATCGGCCGGTTAATTGTTGTACTTCTCTGACGGTCGTGGGCGGTTGCATGTCGAGGATTGCTTTCACTTTGGCCGGATTAGGCTCAATCCCTCGCTTGGTCATCATATAACCCAAAAACTTTCATGTTTGGACCGTAAAGGTACATTTGGTAGGGTTTAGACTTTAGACGTAGCTGATATGTCCGCGTGATCTGAAAACATTGACGGAGATCCCGAGTGTGATCCGCTTGGTCCCGGCTCTTAACAAGCATATCGTCAATGTACGCCTCCATGGTTCGGCCCAGCAGGTCTTCGAATAACATGTTGATCATCTGCTGATATGTGGCCCCCGCATTTCGAAGACCGAATGGCATAACTCGATAGCAATATAAACCATCGGGTGTGACAAACGACGTCTTGCTCTCGTTTTCATGGCTCATCATGATCTGGTGATAACCTTTGAAGGCATCCATAAAGCTCATCAACTCCGCTCCGGCTGTTTCATCCACCATCTGATGAATACTCGGTAACGGATAAGGGTCCAAAGGGAATGCTTTGTTCAGATCGGTAAAATCGATGCACATCCTCCAAGATGGTGGCTTGGGAACCAGTACTATGTTCGCCACCCATTCAGGATAGGTAACCGGGCGAATGTGCCTGATTGTTGCCATCTTCTTCACTTCTTCCCGCACGAACTCCCTGCGATCTAAGGACAAGTGTTGTGTCTTCTGCTTGATCGGCTTCGCAGTAGGATCCACAGCCAACCGATGGCATATCATGGTGTGATCAATCCCAGGTATGTCTTCCGGGCCCCATGCAAAAATATATCAGCGAACTCCCGAAGGATGGCCAAGACCTCTAGTCGAAGCTCGGGGGTCAGAGCTCGACCGATCTTGATTTTTCGTTCAGGTCGGTCTTCAGATAACGGGACTTCTTCTATTTCTTCAGAAGGCTCGGGCTGCTCTTTTCGATCCTTGGCCGCATCTTTAGTGATAGAATTCACTCTTGAAGAGCTTGCATCTCGTCGGTTGACCGCTTGAGAATAACATTTTCTGGTCGATTGAGCGTCACCGCGCAACACTCCGACCCCAACGGGAGTGGGGAACTTCATGCAAAGATGCAGCATGGATATAATTCCTCCGACCCTCATGATCGCCGGACGACCTAGGATGGCATTATGAACGCAATGGAGATTGACCACGACAAATTCCATTTGTGTCTTGACCGACTTAGGGGGGGTACCCAACTCGACCGGCAGGGTAATTTTTCCTTCGGGGTGATAGTGTCCCCGGTAAATCCAGACAAAGGTGCTCCAACCGGAGCCAGCTCTCAACGATCAAGTTTCAACTTCTCGAAAACGTCAAGGTACAGGACATTCACGTTGCTGCCGGTATCGACCATCACCCTCTGTACGTCTACGCCCATGATGTCGATCGTGACGACCAGAGCCTCCATCCTGGTATCCCTGCTCTCGGGCTAATCTTCAAGCGCAAAAGTGATCGGCTCCATCTTCTGCCGCTTACCGGTCTCACGGGATTCCACGATCGCGACTGGGCAGGGCTCTCGGGCTCGGGAAGCATCTTCTAAACCCCCAAATATAACATGGATGGTCGGCTTAGAAGCTTGATGACCGTCAGACTTAGGATCAGGATCTCTTTGGTCCTGGTCCGGTCGATCAGAGCGCCCGGAGCGCCGATGGTCTCTTCTATCAGCTGATCTTTTGCTTTCCTCTCTCTTTCCCACGCACTTATCCAACTTTCCGGCTTGAAGTAGGTCTTCTAGCAATTGTCTTAAGGTTGTACATTCTTCAGTATCATGCCCAGCACATCGGTGATAAGCGCAATGTTTGGACTTGTCTCTTCCTTCCTGTCCAGGATGTGGTAACCGAATGAGGTTACAAGATTGTGCATACTGCAGGGCTTCGACGGCCGAATGATTCAACGCCGTGAAGTCCTCCGGGCGATTCCGCGATCAGGGGTGATCCGCCGACCGATTATCTACTCGACCGAGGGGCTTCCGGATGACCCGACTTCCTGTGACCGTTTAACAGCATTCGCTTCTCCAGCGCTGGCGTAGTCGGTCACTCGACGAAGAGCTTCTTCATACGTGGTCGGTGGATGGAGTATGAAATCTTGATACAGATATTCGGCTCTCAACGAAATATGTAGCATATGAATCGCCGTTAAGTCGTCCATAGGGTCGACCTTCCCCACGACCGTTTTCCATTTGACCAAAAATTCGGTCAAAGATTTCCCCTCCAACTGCTTGGCTTTCTCCAGGTACATGTAGGGCTTCCGGATGATTTTCGAAGTCACAAACTTCTGATTGAACTTCATCGCCAGGTTAGCAAAACAAGATATAGACTCCGGGTCCAACGTTCTGAACCACTCGGCCGCCCATCCAGATAACGTTTAGTAAAATGCTCGACACATCACGACATCACTCACACCCATCATAAGCATGTTCCCATAGTAAGTGTTGATGTGGACCTCCGAGTCTGTTTGACCATCATATTCCTTATTACCGGGGATACGCAGGTCGAGCGGATACGGCTGGGCCATGATCTCGGCTGTGAAAGGGGTCCGTAATAGTGAGGCCGTGTTATCTGAAGGTCTTAAAGCGTGTTCATTCTGCCACCGAGTGAATTCTGCACGGAGCTCGTTGACTATTCCGCGGGTATCATCTTGCTCAGTCGTACGGGCTGGTTCACGAGCCCGACGACGACGATGCGCCTGAGGTCCACTGTGTCCCGCCGATCCCGCTTCACTGGCCGCTTGCATGGGTGAATCGACCGAACGCCTGTCCGGGTGCTGTGGTCCCAATCGTTGACGCATTGCCAGCCGAAGTCGTTCAAACGTGCTCGCCTAGTTGTCATCTGGCTCGGGTTCATCTACCGCCTGGGCATGTCTTTCTTGCCGTGGTTCCTCCATGGCTACCGCCCCCTACGATCCCAACCTCGAGTGAGCCGAGCGCTTAGTCCGGGGACCGGGCTGAAGCTCGAGCTCGGCGGGGGATGAGAAGTTGGAGACGTGTACGCAGACATGTAAGGTTGATAGTTTCTCAGCGGGTAATACATCGGGGTTCCGGGCCAACAAGCATATTGGGCGGGCGGTACGGGATGTGGATAATATCCCGAATAGGGGAACTGTTGACCGGGTGGCGGATACATCGGTTGGACGTAATTGACCGCGTTAGGAGCTACCAAGTGAGGTGGAGAAAGGTTGAGGTTGAGGTCGACTGTCTGACCGTGTTGCTGTGTATAGTGGTCGGATGAACTAGCTTCTTCATCCTCTTGCTGATACATGAACGGATACATGGTTGAGGTTTGATACGCGTCACGAATGACTTTTCGTACCGTTCCCCACAGACGGCGCCAAAATGATAGTACTAATGTCCACGTGTAAGCGGTATATGTACTGAATATAAAATGAAGGTGTGAATAAGGAAAAATATTTTATTAAGAGGATGACCTAATACAATCTAAATGACTATCCCGAGGGCCGACTGACTGCGGTCGGGCAGCTCTGTAAATAGCCTACTGATCGTTCCAAAAGTCCCCCTCACTCTAGCCACTGTGGATATTTATAGCCTCTAGCCGGGAACAACCCTCCGGCCTACCGGCATGTAATCCACGTAACATCCACGTGCCCCAACTTGGTGAGCACTCTCTGACAGCGCCTAGCGTCGCCACGTGCCCCTCTCTAAAGATACTATCTTTCCGTAGAACAAAGGTACGCTGATCGGGCAGAACATCGGTCGGGTCCGACCCCGTTTTCAAGTAGGAAAGCAATATAAACGTACCCAGACGACCGGTACCGACCAACATTCTCTTGCATCGCTCGGGTCAAGGAATCTCGTACTAACCCATCCGGAGAACATCTTAAGTCGATCGGGATATATCATTATATCCTACCAGGGCCTAAGACCCGACCTATTTAAGGCCTACATAGGCCTGTCTTGTTTAGTAAAAAGGTCAGGTTTGGACCCATTTTGAAACTTATTAAACTAAACAAGCCAAGCCTATGTATACCAAGCTTGGTCTTCAGGCCTATAGGCCTAGCTTATTTACACATATATATAATTTATTTGTAATATTAAGTTAGTATATATTCTAGTTTATACCTAATATATTTACAATATACTTCCAAGTATATATAATTATCAAACCCTAACCCTCCACCTCCAAAATCGCATTCTAAATTCTGATTCAAATATAAACATTGTTGTTAATCCTATTATAAGTGTTCTTATTGTTTAATTGTTCTTACTGTTAAATATTTAATGAAGTGTCACGACTTAATTATGTGAGTTGCTTGTTAACTATTTATGAGATTATATAAGATGACAATCAATAATACAATTGAATTCATTCATAAACAATTTAACAAGCATGTTGAAGTTGTGACTTGTTTTATTTTATTTTTATATATATTTGGAAAAAGGGTCAAATTAGCCCCCTAAGTCGAGTGGATAATGCAATTGGGTCCCCTAAATGAAAAAAAAAAAACCTTCATTCAAATCCCTTTGTAAAAATGTTTAATTAAGTCCAAATTGACCTATTTAGCAGGTTATTTATTTAAAAAGTTGACACGTGTCTTTTTAAATAATTTTTTAATTTTTTTTCAATAGTTATGAAATTATGAATGTGTTGTTATGCAATTATTGATTTATAGTTATGAAGTTATGGATGTGTAGTTATGCAATTCTGGATGTATAGTTATGAAGTTATAGATGTGTAGTTATGCAATTCTGAATTATTTTCTTTTTAAGTCGGACGTCAAAACGACGTCGTTTTTGCAACCGCGGTTTCACATCATAACACTCCCAATTGCACTATCCACTCGACTTAGGGGGCTAATTTGACCATTTTTCCTATATATTTTAAAACTATTATGTTTGCATTGTGGCGATATACTTATGTAGTTATATATTAATTTTGTATTAGCTTGGTATATTTCTTAAATTATTTAGAAATACTTATTAAAGTTTTTAAAAATACTTAATATATAGGTTTTAAATAGGCTCAAAGCAGAACTTACTTTGAAGCCTTTTTAATGGCCTACATAAACGGACTTTTAAAAATGCTTCAAGCCAGGCCAAGCTAATTGTAGGAGCATTATGCTGTGCAACCATGTGCACCATGCATGGTGCACACGGTTGCAAAAACAATGTCGTTTTGACGCCCGACTTTAAAAAAAAAATCAGAATTACATAACTACACATCCATAACTTCATAACTATACATTCAGAATTGCATAACTACACATCCATAACTTCATAACTATACATTCAGAATTGCATAACTACACATCCATAACTTCATAACTATAAATCCAGAATTGCATAACTACACATCCATAACTTCATAACTATACATTCAGAATCTGAAATTATAACTTCATAACTATACATTCAGAATTGCATGCATAAATACACATCCATAACTTCATAACTATAAATCCAGAATTGCATAACAACACATCCATAATTTCATAACTATAAATTCAGAATGTGAAATTATAAAATTATGAACATATGTTTACGTAACTAACGGCAATAGAAAATAATTTTTTTTTATTTATTTAAGTAAATGACGCCGTTTTTGCATCCGTGTGCACCATGCATGGTGTTCACGGATGCACAACATAATTTGCCCTAATTGTAGGCTCAAATTTGAGCCTAACAAAAAGCCTATATACAGGCTCAATCCCAGGCCTTAAATTTTCGTAACAGGCCCAAGTCTAATTTGCTAAAACTCGACTCGACCTAATCTATTTCCACCCCCAGCGGGTATGTATGATAATTGTTTCCACACTTTTTTTTACTATTTTTTTCACAACTAAATCAATTCATATTCCTACTTTTTGGTTATTTTTTAAAATAGTCAATCATTCATCGACTTAGCCACCTCCTTTGAATACAAACTAAATGGAGAATTAGGATAGGATTTTTATTATTTTTTTTTGGATATAAATCACGAGGTGTTCCGAACCTTTCTCCATCCGTCTTAACTTTTACAGTTCGAGTCCATACGACTAATCCCCGTTTGCTTCGAAAGATATGAGAGCTAGTCCAAAAGGAATTGCCACTTGTGAAAATTGAACCCGAGTTATTCACAAGATCGTCTCCACAAAGAAACTCATTTACCACTTAAACTACCCCTTTGAGTTAATTGAAATATGATTTAAACATGTGGTCTTCCGTCATCAAACATTAAAACCACAATGTACTTGGCAACTAGGGCTGGGCACTTCGGGTTTCGGTTCGGTTTTTTTCGGTTTCGGTTTCGGTTTTTCGGTTTTAAAAAAATTAAACCATTCGGTTTAAAATAGAGTTCGGTTTCGGTTTGAAAAGTTCGATTCGGTTCGGTTTCGGTTTCGGTTCGGTATTCGGTTCGGTTTAGGTGAAAGTTTACTATTTGAACGTTTCTTTTTTTGCCTGATCGGTTGTTTAGTTGACTCACTTGAAGTGTTTTGTTGATGACAAAATGAAAAATCATTCATCTATAGTTAATATTTGAAAAATAAAAATTACTAAAACACCAAATGTTTGGACTTACAACTTGGAGTTGGGATTTGAGGACTTGAGGAGTTAAAATTATTAATTGTTATAATATTTATATACATAAAAATTTAATTAAAATATAATCAACAATTAAAGTAATTATATATATATATATATATATATATATATATATATATATATGTGTGTGTGTGTGTGTGTGTGTGTGTGTGTGTGTGTGTGTGTGTGTGTGTGTGTGTGTGTGTGTGTGTGTGATAATAATGATAGAATTATGAAACTTTAGAACTTTAGAATTAAATAGCAACGGTGTAATAACGGTATAATGGTATTTTAGTCTAACAAGAATATAGTACGGATAATTTTATTCATTATATTTGAAGTGTGCAATATTTAATGAAAAATGTATACCCTTATTAGCATACAAATGTGAATATAGACATGAATGTGGGTATAGCTTAGTGGGTAAAGCTCTTAGTTTATAATCAAATGAGTAAGGATTCAAACCTCACCTTAAACATTTAATATAATATATATATCTATTAAAAAAAAAAAAAAAAAAAAAAAAAAACAGAAAACCGATCGGGTTATCGGTTCGGTTTCACCTAAACTAGGACCGATCGGTCTTTCGGGTAAAAACCAAACCGAACCGATTTGCCCAGCCCTATTGGCAACCCTTCTTTAAAAAGAAAACTCCATCTATTCACCATCAGTATAAGCAACAATAAAGCATCCACCCACACACAGTAAAAATACTGAAATTTTTGCATATATTCACACTGCAAATGTACAAAAAGCAGTAAATAATAGAAGGAAAGTTATACATCACACAGCACCAAACTCTACTACCATAATTAAGCTTGTAACCTTACAACCCTTATTAACTATGAGCTTCAGAACAATGCTGTACTACATTGTGGAATTCCTTGATAGTTATCGCGGGAATGGAAGAAACCCAAGTACAAAATTTCATGCTTACAACTCCGACTCCAGATGATACTATGAACACATCTTAAAACATCCGGAGTACGAAGAAGCTACACTTGTCATGAACTACGATAAGGCTCAGTCATGAAATATACACCTTCAAAATGAATGAAAGAAATTTAAGTTCATTTTGTTCACCTTGTAATGCTCGGTTCAAGTACTCCGGGCACTTATTGAGGTGTAAGTCATGGTTGCCTGTGTCATACCAGTACTCATGTTTCCGGATGATGAGGAATTGCCCTCGTTCCCCGAGTTAATTGATGCTGTAAATAATTTTTCTTTCTTTTGAACCCTTAGACCCATTAGTTCTGATAACAACCCCGGTTCTGAGATCATCGAATCATCCACCTCCGCCTCTCCCGTCAGCATTTTCAGTACAGTTGACATAGATGGTCGGCTCTTGGTCATGGCTTGGGTGCATAAGAAAGCAATCTTCACATATCTACAAGCTTCATCAATATCGGCACTTTCTATCGATGCATCAACCAACTCAACAAGCTCCCCGCTTTGATAGAGTCTCCAAGCCTGCAAATGAGTATATTATGTAAACAAGCATTCCCAGATTTACTATTTAGCCCCTTCGGGTTCACGTGCATTCAATTTTAGACTGAAAAGATCGAGTTATAAGACACTAAAGGTTAAAAGGTTGGATCTCGGTTTGCTATTCATATGCAGTGGCAACCAATTTTACCAAGTAAAAATAATACTGTCCTCTATCTGTTCAGCGGGGTAAGTTAAGGTTGCAACAGATTATTATTCTTTTTGTCAGACCACGAGGTGTCCTAAGCAGGCTCTAACTATAGGAGCCCGTACCATATTCAGACTAATCCCCGTTCGCACCAGGCCGGCCCAATTAAGGGCAAAGTGCTGACCAGATTGGTTTTTCCATACGAGAGGGTGTTTGAACTCCCGACCTCTCTTAAGGGACAAGAGTGCACAGCCACTCATGCCAACCAAGCTGGTTAAGGTTGCAACAGATTATAGTAATGTATGTCACCGGATAGTCTTATACCCTTTCGAGAAGAAACTGATCGCCAACGGGTAGGCGCTTGTTGGTGTTGCATCTTCCACTAACAATTTCTAAAAGGAGAACTCCAAAACTGTAAATATCTGCTTTCCTTGTCAATCGGGCACGCATTGCATACTCAGGGGCCAAATAACCTCTGCAAGCATATAACATCGGGGTGTTATAATATGAAAATATATATATATATATATATATATATATATATATATATATATATTATCATTTCTGACTCGGCAAATAAAAATACATGCAAACAGGGAGAATTGTATACTTGTTAGAGGCCAAAATGAACCATTAGACTGAATAAAATGGATTGAGGTGCACGTTCTAGTGTTTACAATAAAGACACTCATTTCTCGGTGACTTTGCTTTGACGTGTTTACTAGCAAATTACTAGTCTACAATCAACCCACGGTACCTATCCACCAATTGCCCAAAATTCTGAAACTATAAGAAATTAACTTACTGAGTGCCCACCAGGACTATGTGGTCTAATGGTATCCAGGTTGGACTTCCATTTGGAAGGTTGTAAGTTCGAGCCTCAGTGGAGGCGTTATTGGCTCTTTGTGTTTCAGTAGGTTGAGAAAGTATATGAACAGATACTACAATGTAATAGAGCTAGTAGCATTCAAAAAAAAAAAAAAACTTACTGAGTGCCCGCAACACGAGTGCTGACATGAGTAGCATTAATTGGGAAAAGTTTGGCGAGACCAAAATCAGCAATCTTTGGAGTGAGATCTTTGTCGAGAAGAATGTTGCTTGCTTTAATATCTCTATGAATAATATGAGGTTTTAATTCTTCATGGAGGAATACGAGTCCCCGAGCCACACCTATGCATATTTTAGAACGAGTACTCCAGCTAAACTGAATGTTGCTGTGCCCAGAACCTATAAACAAAAGAAACTCTCGTCAAGAATATAATACGCTTTCACTGCCAATGGAAAAAGAGAGAGAGAGACAGCAAATCACCGAGAAGAGTTTGAGAAAGGCTGTTATTTTCCACATAGCCATATACCAATATCCTATGATCCTCTTCCACACAACACCCATACAATTTCACCAGATTTTCATGTTCTACGCCCGAGATAGCTATTATTTCGTTCAGAAATTCTTTTACGCCCTGAGTTGACTCAGCAGAAAGCACCTTAATAGCAGCTAAAGTGCCATCTTTTAGCCGCCCCTAACAGTCAATAAACAATTTCAGTACAGATATGAGATACGTAAATTCTTCCTAGATTGAGGAATGAAAATGTCATACTTTGTAAACAGAACCAAACCCTCCTTTTCCTATCTTATTTGAGGGGCTAAAGTCCCCCGTTGCAACCCGCAATTCTCCATATGTGTATAGCTTAGCATCCTGCCAGTTTGAAACTTCTGTACCAATTATTCAACCAACTCAGCATTAAAAATAGAAAGCGGGCACATGTATTGCAAAGTACTAATGCAAAACGGTAAGGACATCAACTCGGGGCAGTAAAATTTCCGAAACCTACCTTCTTCAATGTCTATTTGATGCCTAGGGGGAGATGCTTTTTTTCCAAAACAGCACCTAAAATGACTCATATCACCACTTTTTAGTCCTAACAAGCTTTAATTCACACAAATATTGCCTCCTGCCAAGATCAAACCATAACATAAGAACATGGTAACATTTCAAGCAACTAAGATCAAAGTAAGATTGTGAAAGCTATTGCCATCACTTGACCATCAAATCAAATAATTCCCAGCACCCACAAAAAAATCAAGAAAACAGTAAATCTTGCTTCTCCCTTTCTCAAAACAATGGTTTTAAATCCTAGAAATCGCATGTAACATTAAAAAAAAAAAAGGAGCTTTTTTTGTTTTCTAGACCAAAACAAAACAGCATCCATACAAGGATGCCCACAAACAAACATAGGATAACAGTACAACCACCTAGGTTTATTTCCTCTCTTCCAATCTCCTGAATTCACTGTAGATCAAAGAATCATGTCTCTCCCAACTCAACAAACCCTTCTTCCAATTTATTTATAGCTAAACCACAGGAAAAAGAGGCCAAAATCTTAAACAAAATTTATATCAATCTTCAAGCCATCAATCAAAAGAAAAGTCAGAATAGGTCGGGAAGTCAAGACCGGCCATAATTACCAAAAGCAGAAATAAACGCCGGCCCGGTACAAGACAATGGGAAAAGCAGCAGCTGTATATCACTGACCGGGCAAGAAGAAAGAAGCCATCAAAGTAAAATCACAAGATGCAAAAGACCAGCACTGCAAATGCTTATTTTTAGCTCATTTTAACACCTGAAAATTTTCAAGATGAGACCCAAAGAGAGAGAAAGACACAGAATTTAAGGAAACAGGGTGGTTTTGCTTGAGGGGACCTTACAGAGAAAGGACAATTAATGGAAACGAGAGAGAAGAAGATAGGTGATAGGGTCTGCTGTGTTGACTGGAATGGTAGTCCCAGCTCATCAAGACGGGTCTGCCACGTTATTGCACACGAAACAGACGAAAAGTCCCTACAATATATATATATATATATATATATATATATATATATATATATATATATATATATTTTTTTTTTTTTTTTTTTGAAAACTAGCCCTACAATATTTAATACTCCGTAATTGTGAAAAATTTATGTTTGGGCATTTAAATATGTGCAAGTGATAATCAAGTTGACTTAAAATATAGGAAGTCAAATTTATGCTATATTCTCCTATTATTATTATATTAACCGTCTACTTATGTATTTTTTTTTTTTTTGAATGCTACTAGCTCTATTATATTGTAGTATCTGTTCATATACTTTCTCAACCTACTAAAACACAAAGAGCTAATAACGCCTCCACTGAGGCTCGAACTTACAACCTTCCAAATGGAAGTCCAACCCGGGTACCATTGGACCACATAGTCCTGGTAATAAATTCATATACCCGTCTACTTATGTATTTAATTATTAAATAAATTCATTATTAATTTATGTTAAATACAACTAATTTATAAAAAAAAATAACAAATTAAAAGAATTTTGTTTTTAATTAATGTCTTAGAGCTTCCTATAAATGAGAAAGAGTGGGGAAGGCTAATCGTTATTTTGAATTTTTGTCAAATTTTACAAAAAACCTAAATAAATAAAGAGAAGTCACGTGTGGTCGCAACGGGCTATCACCTTGAATTTTTTACTTTTTTTCCTCGGCCATCTCTATTAGCTCTATTTTTTTTTCATAAAAAACTCAAAGGAAAAAAAAATTAATAGTTTGATTTTTGGAGCAATTTTCATAAAGGAATGTAACTTTTTTATTGGTGACGAGGGAAGTCGTACTCGCTACTTAAGAGTATACACTAGGTAAATTCTCTTCCAATCTTTATATAGGGAAGTGTATATAAGTCCCCAAAGTAGTGCTTAGTGCTTAAAAAGTTGAATTTAAAACGCACTTTAGCGACAATATAGAAGTTAAAACTTCAAACCTAACCACATACAATTTAGAGATCAGGTTCTTAGAGTTTGATTAGGATTAATTTGGGCTCATTATGCGCAACAATTATAGTAAAAAGTGTATATAGAGAATTTATAAGTGTATTTCATAAAGTAAAATTCTCACACATGAACAAAGGGCTTTTTTTTTTTTTTTTTTTTTTTTTTTTTTTTTTTTTTAATGTATCAATTAGACGATACCATTTCTCAAGTCACTCGATACAATCAAAATGTTCACTTTTGTGTTTTAAGTAAGAAGCATTATAAGAACATCTCCAATACTCTTAGGGTGTGTTTGGTTGGTGGGTTTTGCCCATAGGAATGGGTATGAAAGTGATTGTTGTTGTTTGGTTGATAGGTTTTTAGAACACTACTATGGGTTTTGAATACCCCATCAATTGAAAAACTCATACCCAAATACAATAAGGGTTTCATTCCCTTATTCATTTTCAAGCACTACTATTAGTAACCATTCCCATTCCACCCTACTACCAAACATGTTAAATACTTTCACCAAAACCCATTACCATTACCAAGTATTTGATACCCATTCCGATTCCGATTCCTATGTGCGAACCAAACACACCCTTAGTTTTTTGTGGTTTTGAGGTGCCACTTAGGAGAGAGAGAGAGAGAGAGAGAGAGAGAGAGAGAGAGAGAGAGAGAGAGAGAGGGGGGATAGACGTTCGATACTCTGCTTTTTATTTGTAATGTTTTGAGTTCTGAGTAATAGCTACGCGTTTTTTTCCTTAAAAAAAAAATGTTTCTTATTTTAACTAGAGGTAGGGTCAGCCAATTCACAGAGCCAATCAATATAAAGAGTTTTATTGTTACATCAATCGGTGAAAAAAGAAGGAAAATAACATTATTCTACGATAATTACACTTTTAATCGCTTAATTGTTGACTATTATATATACAATTTAGTCCTTTATTTGTAATTTTAATCAATATGATTCTCAATTGTTTTATCATGTTGCGAATTTAGTCCTTCAAAGTATAAAATAATCAATTTAGTCATTCTTTTAAAGAGTTAATTCCAGCAATAGTCCTCCGACTATTGTGATTTTCCAAATTTGGTCCTCGTCTTTTAATTTGGACAAAATAAACCCTTGACTATTAGAATTGTTCCACCATTGGTCCTTCCGTTAACTTAGAGTTAGATAGATGTTAAGTTAAGGGGTAAAAGGGTCATTTCCTCTGTTGGGTTTCTTCTTCTCCCTCCCGTACGATGAGTTAACTCTATAGGCAAAGGCAGCTTAGATTTCTGGTGGTCGAGGACTGCTTTACATAAATTATATTTTTTGTAGTAATACTTATGTTAGGCATTCTGGAATCTCAATCCCATATTTTTCTTCCTCTTCTTGAATATCATATTCTTCTTCAGATTCTATTCCAGGTTAATGTTAGGACTTATTGAAACTATGAATTAATGGTGTTTTAGATTTCTCACCTATAAAAAAAAAAAAAAAAGGATAGAACTAAAATTCTTAAATCCCTAATTAATTTCCCTATTATACCCTATGTATCTGTGATATGTTGCTCCTCCAAGCTCTGTCAAATCCAATAGTCAACAACGAAGCCAAGCCCAAGCCCAACAAGTTTACGACGCCGCCGCCCTCCCCTGCGAATCTGCAAAGAAGACGACAACGAGCGACGAAGCTACAAGTCGCCGACGCTGACCTCGACCCCTCACCTGCGAATCTGCAAAGAGGACGACAACGGACGACGAAGTTACAAGACGATGACGCCGTCGCCGACACTTCCCCCCTTCCCTGGGAATCTGAAAAAAAAAAACGACAACGGACGACGAAGCTACAAGCCGCCGACGCCGACCCCTCCGCTGCGAATCTGCAAAGAGGACGACAACAGACGACGAAGGTACAAGCCGACAACGACGCCGACCCCCTTCGCGGCGAATCTGCAAAGAAGACGAAAACGGACGCCGAAGCTAGAAACCGACGATGCCGACGCCTCAAGAAGAAAGCCGTGTGAGGTGCAGTGACTGTGAATTTTGATTTTTTGGATTGGTAATTTGTTATTGAGAATTTGACTTTAAGAATTGAATTGTTAAAAATGTAGAAATTATGATATACGGACTACTTTATTTGGGGTCTGGTCTGTGTATATTCAACCAACCTCAAGAAGAAGAAACTCAGCAGAGGAAATGACCATTTTACCCCTTAACTTAACATCTATCTAACTCCAAGTTAACGGAAGGACTAATGGTGGAACAATTCTAATAGTCGAGGGTTTATTTTGTCCAAATTAAAAGACGAGGATCAAATTTGGAAAATCACAATAGTCGGAGGACTATTGCTGGAATTAACTCTTCTTTTAAATGTTACTTGGTATAAGTACACAACTGAATGACTAAATTGACTATTTTACTCCATAAGAGACTAGATTTACATTACACTAAAACAAATAAGAACCACATTAACAAAAAAGAAAGAGTTAATACCCCTTTTGGTCCCTCGACTACTATTCAGTAATGCACAATTTAGTCCCATACTATTAAAAGTATCTAATTTAGTCCTCTAACTTGTAAAATCATACCCAATTTGATCGTCCGTTACAATTGTCATCCATCCACCGTTATAGAAAGGGACAAAAACGTCATTTTATCTAATAGTCGAGGGACCAAATTGGTCCATCGACTACTATTCGGTAATGCGCAATTTAGTCCCATACTATTAAAAGTATCCAATTTAGTCATCTAACTTGTAAAATCATACCCAATTTGGTGGTCCGTTACAATTGTCATCCATCCACCGTTATAGAAAGGGAAAAAAACGTCCTTTTATCTAATAGTCGAGGGACCAAAATGGGTATTAACTACTACTACTATAATAATAATAATAATAATAATAATAATAATAATTATTATTATTATTATTATTATTATTAGTTAACGGTTAGTTCAGTTCGAAATTGTCGATTAACCAAAATTTTAAATAAATAAATAAATAAATAATCTAAAATGTAAAATCTTTATAAATTTGTAATGTTGTTATGGTATTGCTTGTATATATTTCTTATGGATTTATTATTATATATTATTTTAATTAGATTTATTATTATATGTATTATTTTTAGGATTTAACCAACCGATTAATCGAAAAACTTCAGTTCGGTTAATTCGGTAATACAAAGTTCGGTTCAGTTAACGATTAAAATTTTAAAAATTTCAGTTAAAACGGTTCGGTTAACCGATTGTACACCCCTAGTCTTGATATACAAAACTAAACTAAGAGCAACCCCACCTACGATTTTTTGTGGGGTCCAATATGAGTTGGAGGATAGAGAAGAAGGAGAGAGAGAATGCATTTTGAACTCCTGAGAGATAATGGTTTTTTGTAGGTCCCAGGAGAGAGAAAAAATGGAGGAAAGATTGTGCATGATTTTTTGTGGTACATTTTAGTTTTTAAAATAATAAGAAGTAATATGGTGGCAGGAGACATTGTCTCAATAATAATAATAATAATAATAACAACAACAACAACAACAACAACAACAACAACAACAACAACAACAACAATAATAATAATAATAATAATAATAATAATAATAATAATAATACCCATTTTGGTCCCTCGGCTATTAGATAATAATAGTTAGTACCCATTTTGGTCCCTCGACTATTAGATAAAAGGACGTTTTTGCTCCTCTCTGTAACGGTGGATGGATGTCAATTGCAACGGAGGACCAAATTGAGTATGATTTTACAAGTTAGAGAACTAAATTGGGTACTTTTAATAGTATGAGACTGAATTGCTCATTACCTAATAGTCGAAGGACCAAAATGGGTATGGAACTCCTGGGAGCTGGTTGGATAGTTTGAGTGGTAACCACAATGTTCCAAATTTGACTCTCGGTGAAAGTTGTTTATTGACATTCTTGGTTTAAGCTTGTCAACTATAGACAACATTTATCTTATTGTAATCTCTTATTGCCAACTAAGGTCACAACGTGAGCTTCACTTAAAGCATACCTTTATGTAGTAGTTACTGGCACTCCACTAAATAAAAAAAGTGAGAAACTAAATTGCATAATATTCAATTATCGAGAGATCAAAATTATGATGACCCCCATTATTCATTCTCAAATTTCTGTCAAATATAATTTATTCTTAAATGGTATACAAATTGTCTCTTTTTTAAAATGAACAAAAAAAGTAAAAATATGTTGGTCATGTCAGTTACGTTAGGAGAATTATAAAGGAAAAAAAAAAATGATATGTAACAAAAATATTTTCATATTTTTTTTTATGATATGTGCCAAGCACCTTGTAGTCAGATGACACCTTTGTAACTCTCTTTGATGGAAGGTCACAGAATCGAACTTCGATAGTGGAATATTGACTCCTTGAACTATAGTAGTTAGAAAAAGTATAAAACAGATACTACTTCGTAATAGAATCAATAGTATTAAAAAAAAAAACAAAAAAAGACATTAATGTAAACTGTATTAATGAAAAAGAAGACTTCTTTAAATTGCATTGGGAATTAAATAATGAGAATGAAGTATTGTTTATGGAAGTAAAAGAAGGGTTGACACTTGAATGTTGAGTGAAGAAATGGTCAACATGGTCATGTATTGGAATATTGTGTGGTAAAAGTAAACATTAAATCATTATGGGAGTTGGAACAACCTTAATATAGTGGATATTACAGATATTTTTATTTTACTTTTTAATCTTTAAAGTGATAATTTATTTTTATTGGCCATAAAGACAATTCACTTTTTTCATCATCATCATCATCTTCTTCTTCTTCTTTTATTTAAAAAAAAAAGAACTTTTTTCAACCCGTACAGACTTAACTCAATGGTTCAGTATGTAATATTTGAGATAAGAGACCATGGTTTGAACCTGAGCGGCAGCGTAGGAATTATGCTCAAAATGTGCAGATCCCTTGTGCGCATCGACATCAGCATTTGACCATGTCTGCATCACCGTGATTTACATCCTCCCAAATGCCCACAAGTGAAAGCGTTGCCTCAAACCTCAACATATTGTATTAGAAAAATCTCATTGCCATATCACCTTGCAACTGTCAAAATTGCCTGTATGTATTTAGTCTTAGAGTACCCATATCTAAAATACTCTCTAACTTTTAAAAGTGGACCCTACTATATATTATCAAAAATGTAATTCACATATTATTTTCGTTATATCCTTATTTATAATTCAACTCACTATAATATAATAATATAATATTTAAATTAAACTTCAGCCCTGTTCCGAACAACTTTATCTAGAGACCGGCCTGCGAAGAATATAATGCGTTATGACCCGTGGCCGCCTGCCTGGTGGGGGCGGCTTCTCCGTTGTGGGTAAACGGGAAACCCGATTTTAAGAAGCCAAAGAAAGTACACATGCAGCCACACAACCATTTTTTTTTTTTTTTAAACAAATGTCATATTCGCAAGGCTTGCAATAACCGGCAAACAATAATATATATAAAATAAAAATTTTGCGTGACACATATTGTCATCTAAATCCCTTTCAAGGATGTAGGTATCCACATGGACAACACACTTGGTAAAATTTAAGAATGATTCGAGATCAAATTTCATTAACAATAATGTGGAAGCAACCTCTCAAAGTAAGAATCAGCTGACTTACCATTACATTATTCCCTAAAAAGGATGTAGTCATGTAAGGAGTGGCGTGGGTTGCAATATTAGAATGTCATATATTTTACAAAGCATCTTATGTTTTGCCAAATGTACACTGGAGAGAGGATACAATCAAACTTTCGACCGGCAAAATGTAGTATACAATTTTGTAAAGTGCGTACATGTCATAATATATAGTTACATATACTTTTCACTTTTTATTCTATTTTTGCTCCGGCTAATTATAACATGCATTTTAGCCAAATATCCATTTTTTAAAAATATTAATTAGCTTGTTTAGTAATTATGGCTATGTTGGCAAACCTAGCTGAAAGCTTAAAAAGAGCTTACAACTGAAAAACTATAAGATAAAAACTGAAAATTGAAGAGTTGTTAAGCTAGCTATTATGCTTGAAAGTGTTTCGTAAAATTAGTTTTTTTGATAAGATGATAAATGTAAAAAGACAAAAGAGGACATATTCATAAAATTTAAATTATTAGTTTGTTTACATATTAAAATTTAACATTTTGTCTTAAAAAAATTAACATTTTGAAATAAAATTGTTAGTATAATCATGATTTAGCATTCCATAATGAAGTAAATATTGTTGCGAATCTCCTTCATCTAATAATAATAATAATAATAATAATAATAATAATAATAATAATAATAATAATAATAATAATAATAATAATAATAATAATAATAATAATAATAATAATAATTTGGGTGAAAGTTGCGAATAAAGGAGAAGAGAAAATAATTTTAATTGGGAAGGATAAATAATGTCATTTCTTTAAAATAATAAGGACAAAGATCGAAAAAAAAGTTAGGAAGTTACTAGCTTATTTTGAAACGCTACCTATGGTAGCGTTCCAAAATAAGCTCTTAGTTTAAGCTACAAGCTTATTTTGAGAACATTACCAAACAGAACTTATAGCTTATTAGTAGCTTAAAATAAGCTCTGCCAAACAGAGACTATATGTATCAAACATTTTAAGCACAATTCAAAAAATTATATTAACAGCTTCCAATTGTAAACTTTTAACTTTTAATATTTCTACATTTGAACTAAATATATCATAGATAGCCTATATTTTATCGCGACTTTGATTCTATATTGTTCCCGAAAAAAAAAAAAGGAAAAAGAGAGTTTGAATCCCCTTTCGTATGGAAAAAGAGAGTTTGAATCGCCTTTCGTACAACACTTTGCATTTTAATTGGGTCGGCAGGGTACGAACGTGGATTAATCTGAGTATGGTACGAGTTTAAAGGTGTCTTCTACAGTTATGGCCTACTCAGAACACATCGACAAATTATGTTGTGGACCTAGGTCCAAAATGGCGTCGTTTTGAAGCAAAACGACCCCGTCTGAATTTAAAAAATAAAATAAAAATTGCACTCTATATTCACAAATCTTGAACTCTATATTCACAATTACAGAACTCAATATTCACTAGTAAATCAACAGTATAACACAATTATTGAACTCTCTATTCACAATTACAGAACTCTATATTCACAATTACAGAACTCAATATTCACAATTTCATAACTCAATATTCACAATTACAGAACTCAATATTCACAATTACAGAACTCTATATTCGCAATTTTTGAACTCTATATTCACAATTATATCAACAATATAACACAATTTTTGAACTGTATATTCACAATTTTTGAACTCTATATTCACACAAAAAAAGTTTATTAGCTGAGGAAACAGTGCCACTAACGACACTGTTATTCCAAACACGCAAAGTTACGTTGTTTTTGACTTAGGTCCACCTTGTAAGGTGGACCTAAGTCCATGGCATAACAATTTAATCGTTATACCCTGCACCACGGCGCACATAGCACTGTGCGCCCCGCGCCTCCCAAAACGACGTTGTTTTGGTAAGTTATGTAGAGAGTTAACGTGATTATGTGTATTTGTTTATTATGTGTATTACGTTAAGAGTTTATGTGTATTATGTTAAGAGTTTATGTGTATTATGTTAAAAGTTTATGTATGTTATGTATTATGTTAGATTATGTGTATTATCTTTTAAAAAAAAGTATGTGTATTTTGTTATACAATTATGTACATTCATGTATACAATTATGTGCATTCTAGTATAAAATTATGTACATTTTTTAACATGAGATTTTTTTAAAAGAAAATTAATCGCCAACACATGATAGCAAAATTTCAAAAAAAATAAAATAAATCTGAAACGACGTTGTTTTGCATCAGGGCGCTCAATGCAATGTGTGCCCTAGTGCACGATATAAATTGTCCATAACAATTAGGACACCTCGTGGTCTGACAAAAAGAGAGAGACTTAACCAAATTAAAGGTAATTATGTTGATTTGTTAATTTCTTGTACTGTTGTGGAAAGGATATACTTGGTTAGCAGAAAATATTTGAGGGGAAATTGAATTGAAATTTCATGAAAAGAAATTTGCATGAAAATTGAGTTTATTGTTTGATTTGTGGAAAAGAAATTACTAGAGAATATAGATTCAGTTGTTTGGTTGAGGTTGGAGTAGTAAAGAATAATCTTTATCTTCTTTATCTAACTCTATAATAAAGCAACAACTTCTTGCCCACAAAATTATCCCGCCCAATGAAAACGCCGTCGTTTGCCCATAAGTTATTGTCTATTGCATTTTACCGCTCAATTAATACGATGTCGTTTGCTGTGAAGTGTAACCTAAATTCGGCTAATTAATGCTTTCTTTATAAATGTACAGATTCCAACTAATATATCAAATACTACTTTTTACCTTACCAATGAAGATAATTTCTGAGGAGTCGACTACTAAAATGTCTATATATATTTAAACATATAATGTCTGACCCTTGATATACTACAAACAATACAATGCATGCTGCTGATATTATAAAGACAAAAAATATTTACATAATTCAAGACTTATAGAATTTAAATTTAAATGAACACCAACATTTAATAACATGTTGGTGTTCCAAAACTTGATCATCATGAAAACTCTTCGAGAGGTGTAATTCAAAATGTGATTGTTGCCTATAAAAGGCTACCTTCAGATTGTGGTGTTCATTTGATAAAACCTGTTCTGCCCATCATATCACTATTCTCCATCTTCAAAATATTAGTAAAATGCCTTCCCTGTTCATTGCTGTCAAAGATAGCCATCCTGTCCACAAGCTCAGAGGAATTAGAGTGCGTTGTGTAAGGATCTATGATGTGCCTGAAAAGAGGATAGGTAGTAACATCAAGAGTATGGAGTGTCTGCTCCATGATGATCATGTAGTTTTCTATAGCATTTTTATTTACTTCATCTTAAAGTGTAGACATGTTTACATCTTCATTGTAAAACAGAAGATGTAAGTATAACAGAAGCATGTTTCCATCTTCATTACATTCCTATTTGTAAAACAGAAGCTGTGATTAGTTTCATTTTTTTTTTCTGTTAAACATGTTTCTTTTCTATATTTTTTTTATTCACTTCATTGCCAAACAGAAGCATGTTTACATGTTCAGTGTAAATCAGAAATAGGTTTGTAAAACAGAAGCATGTTTCCATCTAAATTTTGCAAGCACTTACTGCTACTCTTTAAAGCATACTTTATTTTCTAATACAAATAGGGAGATTATACACATGCTAATATTCAGAACAAAGATGTTTACATTTTCGGTGTAAATCAGAAGCATGTTTGTAAAACATAAGCATTTTTCCATCTTCATTTTGCAAGCACTTACTGCTAATCTTTTAAGCATACTGTATTTTCTATTTTGTACAGGGAGATTATATACATGCTAATATTCAGAACAAAGATGTGTTAAAAGAAGGCCAACTCTATGAGATAAAGAACTTCCATGCTGTTACAAATTTTTACCTGTACAAGGTCACTCAGCATAAGTATATGCTGAAGTTCAATTATAAAACAGAAGTCAAACAGATAAACTCTATAGGCTTTCCACTTTTTATGTTTCGGCTAACAAGTTTTGTGTCTTTGAAAGATCCCAAGGAAGTGAATGACAAGGAGCTCATTGGTAAAACCCTAATTGTACTATTACTAATACAACTGCTTAGACATATAATTACTGCTTATATTCTTTCAATATGTTTCAGATGTTATAGGTCGTGTGGTGGAGATATATACTCCTGTGGACAAGATTGTGGGTGGTAAAGCCACAAAACTGATTGACTTTCAAATCTGTGATAATGCGTAAGTTTTATTCTTAATATATATTGACTTTCAGATTGCCTATTTCCTATATATATATATATATATATATATATATATATATATATATATATATATATATATATATATATATATATATATATATATTGTTTATTTATTCCACTTATTTAGTTTCCTTTTCTGCATACCCTAAAATGAAATTGTAATTGTAATAATATGAAGACTAATCATTTGTCTTTTAATTAGTTAAGTTTTACCTATTCCCTATATATTTTATTTTCTGTATTTACTCAACATATTTAGTCTCCTATTCTACCTACTCTAAACAGATTTTGTCTTTTGCCTAATCTGTATATGTATATTTCTTTTATTTATTATATTTAATTAGTTTCCTTTTCTACCTACCCAAAACAGTGATAACTACTTGATGTGTACCTTGTGGGATTCTCATGTTGAGTCTCTACTGCCATACTACAATTCAAGTTCAAATGAACCAGTGATTGTAGTTATTCAATGTTGTAAGGCAAAGGTGGTTAGTGGTGAGTTTTTGAACCTAATACATATTTCCTCTAATTTATGCAATAGACACCAATGCTATGTTTTTTATGTGTGTTTTTTTTTTTTGTAGGTGAGGTCAGAATAACATCATCGTATGATGCAACTAAGATCTCGTTTAATGCTGATTTTGATGAGTTCAAGGACTTCAGATCTCAGTAAGTATATGTAATGCATATACTTCCTGCCATTTATGAGGTCTAAATTAGTTTCATTTTCTGAAGAAAAAACTTTTTTCTTTTTTTTTTTTTGCAGGTTAAAAGTTCAAGAGACTCCCATTAAAAGTTTGAGCACTGTAACGCTAAACTCCCAGTCCACAGGGATTGAGAGTTTCCAAAAGGGTGAAATGATTGTGTCTACAATCTTTGATCTATATAAGCTGTAGGTGGTTATTTACCCATTAGGCATGTTTCTTAGAAATCTATTATGTTATATTTAACAACTTTTTTGTAACTATTTTTTCAGGTTGGGGATTACTATGTGCCTGCTGAAATTATGGCTATATAAATTATGGCTAGGTTGGTACTACATGGCCTGCCTAAGCTGTTTTTTTTTTTTTTTTTTTTTTTTTTTTTTTTTTTTTTAATTCCGAATTGCACTAAACTTTTTGTTGACTATGTTTTTTTTTTTTTTTTTTTAATGATGATGTGTTCTTATTCTGGATTATTCTGTATGTTTTATTAAGGTTTTTACTATGTTTTATTTTCTCTCAATTATTTACTATATTACTTAAGGATACTATTGTCTTTGATTTATTTCCTATATTATTCACTGTAATGACTAAGACAAACAGCATATACTATATGCTTAGAATGTGACTTGCTTTGTATAGACAATTCTAATGCTTTAGACCAGGTTGTTTACCTTTAGTAAGGTCAACTAAGACAGTTGAACTGAAGTTCTAATTCATTTCAGAGCTATAATGTACTATTTCTGTTTCAATTACACGCCTCCTGTCTAATGCCTATATATATATATATATATATATATATATATATATATATATATATATATATATATATATATATATATATATATATATATATATATTCAAATAGATAGATATTTTTCAAAATTAGGATGGAAAAAAACAAGGATAACACTAATGCCAGGTCAATTACTTAAAAATAAACAAACAGTTCACATGTCAAATAAACACTAGCCATTTATAAGTTAAGTAGCAATCAGTTTGGTTGGAAACAAAAAAAAAACCTCATACTTTTGTTTAAAGGGAACTAAAAACAGTAAGCATATACTTTTGGGCATATACTTTTGTTTAAAGGAAAAAAAAAAAAAAACACTAGGCAACTACTTAGAAAAAAAAATTTGTTTTAAAAATAATGCATCACATTTATCTAAAATCTCATACTTTTGTTTAAAGGGAACTAAAAACAGTATTTCCTATACTTTATTGTTAAAAAAATTGTTTTCTTATATGAAAGTTATACATAGTATTATACACTTAGATGTTCTTGCGTGATACTTAAACAAAAAAAAAAAAAAATTAGCTCCTTCATAATTTATGGAGCTCCTACAATTTTAAAAATAAAGCATCACATTTATCTATAATGTCATCCTTTAGTTGAACGGGAACTAAAAACACAATTGCCTATACTGTATTGTTTAAAAAGTTCGGTTTTTATATGAAAGATAGACATAGTATTATACAGTTAGATGTTCTTGCTTGATACTTAACAAAAAAAAAAAAAAAACACCTCCTTCATAATTTAGTTTAAGTGGAACTTTAAACAATGACTGATTATATAGTATACTATTTAAAAAGTGGGGTTTTCATGTGCCCTTTGACTGTGTATTATAAATAACTTTAGTATATAACTTCTTTATTTTGTTTTTTACTAAAATATTGAACTGTAATGGGAATTTATGAACGAAAGGGGTTTCTAAAGTTATATGCATAGTGCATATGTAATGTTTACAAATGAGTATTGTGAATTTGAAACACTTTGAATTTGAAACACTTTGCACTCTATTCTTTGGGAACTGTTAGAGCTTGAAACCCTGTATCAATTATTTCAAAGACTACATGGTTTCGAGTTGACTAATCCTACACTAAGAATATACTATACAGTGCTTTGGAAAAACATTGTTACAAAGGCTTAAATCTATTAATACACTACAAATGCTTTTCAATTTGAAAACATGTACAAATAGGACTTAAACAGCTTAAAAAATCTGTTCTGCAAAAAACTTTTACATCAATGGCCAAAATCTGTGGAAAAAAGTACATTTTGTTGCCAAAATCTGGGGTTAATACGTGCTGCAAAAATCTAGGAGACAACGAATAACCATTCAGAACACAATTTGGCATCAGAATTCAATTTCATCATTTGCCATATTAGCAAATTGAAACAAAGCAGTAATCTCCTAAACAAAATTCTGAGTACTTGAAAATTTTGGAATCCAGCTATTTAAGGAACAGATTAAGTACCACACACTTTCATGTAATCAATCCCTTATATGAGCCACACCTCACACATAGACTAATTTTAGAGGATGAATTGTTAAGCAAAACAATGACATCAGAATTGTGAATCATCATTTGCCAGAATCTGGGAACAAAGAATTTAGTAATCTCATTCAAAAAGAGAAAGTATGACAATAACTGGAATCCATGTATTTAATGAGTACATAAGTGACACACACCAATAGCAATTTCAAGAAAAATTGAAGAATCATACTATAATTACTCAACATGAAATAAAACAATTAGAATTCACACAATTCATATTTCATATATATCAAACACAGCCTATCAGATTGGTGATTCCACACATTTTCAGAGCAATGAGGCAAATTAAAACTTCTACAATCATAGGCACAAAGAGGAAGCATTGGCTTCACCAAAAAGGTATACAACAATGAAATTCTTACTTGACTTTTGCTACCATTACTTTCAACAACTGGGATTGTTTACTGCATCCTACTTCAAATGCTGCACCACACACCTTCTGTCCCTGCAAAACACATTTAGGAAACAAATAAGTTCATTTTGTATAACAAATATGAGGACACTAGATCTAACAATTACACATGGTTAATAAGTCTTGAAATGTGATTTCTAAAACAAAAGCTAAATGCAGCTAGATATATAGTGTAAGTTATTAATTATGGAATTATCACCATGTCTTATATCAATGCAATAAAATCATTAAAAATCATCAAACTGCACTCTAAACCTTAACAAATTATAAACAATTGTAGATATACTTAGCTCATATGTTGTTTCTGGACTTAGGGTTTTGGACGATCATCTCGGACTCATCAAAGCCGAACAATCGAAGCTGGGACACACGTTAGGGTTAGGATAGAACAAAACCCTAGATCCAAGAATAGAATAAACCTATTGTATCGGCTGATATGAGGAAGAAATCGGTAATTTCCATGATGGTAATTCGAATGAAAAAGTAAATCGAAGGAAAGAAACAGATGATTTCAAGGGCAATTGTTTACATCTTTGGTTTGTACTCCCTCGAGCTACAACCAAAAGAGTTCTCGCAAACCCCCCTAGATACTGTAGACGACATGCTTGCTACCAAGCTTTCGGACAGAGTGAGAGATGGTCGGAGGAAGGCGATAGAGTCTGACAAAGGCGAGAGAGGCGGAAGGAATGCGAAAGGTCAGGTAGGGTAGAATTGAAGCTGTTCGGCCGAATTTATATTCCGGGTATTGGGTCGGGTTAGTGGGTCGAGTTAGTGGGGCTGGTGTTTGTAAGGGATTTGGGTTAGTATTGGGTTTTGACTAAGCTTGGCCTTACTTTTACCACTTATTAGTTTAGTTAGTACAATGATGTAATGAATTAATTGTTGTGTAATGGATTAATAGGATATCATAGAATACTTATGTGGTCAAATATTATTTGGACAACGGTATACACAATTTTAAGATTCCATGTATATTAGATACATTTTTTTAATATATTCATAGAACCATATTTTTAGTCTAATTTAATATTACTTTTAAATTGAACGTACATCTTTATAAATATGATTTTTGCTTAGTACTATTAGAAATTGTGTTGTAACGGAATGTACTAATATAAGGCTCTAATATACTCATTTTATATTCATACTCATTTTATATTCATTTGCTTTATATACTAATCCACAGTCATTTCGAATTAAAAATAAGTATATACAAATTTAAGTTATCTAATCATCTCAAGACTACTAAAGTAAAAATTATTGCTCCTTATCGTACATTGTATAAAATAATCACACATTATGTTATTCTAAATCATCTTGATAATTATTTAATTTTTGTACTGATAGGGAAACACATTGTTACATAACAATATACTTTCTATTTAGGGTGCACACCATATGGTGGACCTTGGTACATGAACTCATCATCATACTTATGTTATTAGCTCTGCATTGATAATTATACTTGGAAATTTATGTTGTATAATATTGGTCTAATTACTTATCTTGACTTACATATACCTCAGAGAATTTAGAAAAAATCTCATCAACAAATGCTGACGCTCCAGGTGGAGACGAAAGTACTTCAAGTATCCCTAGAAGACTTTCAAATGGATGTTCTTCTACTCAAAATATTACACCAATGATTACTATAACAAACGGTAAAACTATTACATATTATGACGATGTACATTTATAAATCTTTCAAATATCCATATATAATTTTTTTAGATAGCTATTTTTTATTTTTTGAATCTATTTGTCTATTATGTATTTGTGTTTAACTTAAATATTTATCTATGTGTAACAAAGGTACTTGCAATATACACTTAAGTGGGCGGAACATAACACAAAAATTGGGCTCTAAAAATTCAAATATTTTTTATTTTGGGAGACTTACAAGACTCAATATCCTCCGTACCAACATCTATATTAACTGGTAACTTTCTATACAGATCATAAATTTACGTTTTAATTTATTACGTTGATACTGTAGCTCATTTGCTATGAACTTTGAAAATAGGTTGTAACACACAACATAAAGGAGCAACGCGACAACCGTTCCAGAACATATCGAATGTTAATAGTGGATGCAACAAAATCCTACACGGTACTAATTGTTGTAGTATTAAACCTTCACATGGCGTAAATAGGGACTTGCTATTAGCGTTTAAAGAAGAATCTCTTCCTGCACCGATTGTTGCAACAGATAATGGCTCAACCGGTAATTCGTTCATTTCTATATATATGCTTTCATTAGTTAAATATATGGATACTTTAAGCCTTTTATTTGATTTTGTTAACTTTTTTTTTTCCAAACTCATTATTACTTTATTCTAATTTTTTATATTCTTTGAAATTGCTTATCTCAATTTTCTCTATCAAATATTCCCTTGCCTACCGAAGCAAGTATTATTGCTACAAGTTTGGTTATAAATGTTGACGGAAAACTACAAAACAACGATATTGCTACCACACCTACGGTTTCTAATGGTATATGTTACAATAGTAGTAGTTGTTGCGCAATCTTAATACCGCCTCATAATATTTCCGTTTAATGCAGTTGAGTATTGTGATTTTGGAGACGCTACAAATACTTGTGAGCATTATGGTGCGTTATTTTCGTTTGAGGAGAGACAAAATAAGACAGTGACTAAGGGATCACCGCGATTTTCCATGTGCTGCAACAGTGGGAAGATTAAGTTGCCCACATTACCCTTGCCACCCAAAGGTATCAGCGATCTTTTTTTCGGCAAATGTGAACTATCGAGGAAATTCTTACAAAACATCAGGACGTTCAACAACATGTTTTGCTTCACATCAATGGGAGGTAGGGTTGACAGAAGCGTGAACAAGGGAGGCGGACCCCCTGTATTCAGATTAAATGGACAGAACTATCATTTAATGGGGAGTCTACTTCCAGAAGAAGGCAAGCCACCACATTTTGCCCAACTATACATATACGACACAAGCAATGAACAAATAAACCGTATCAATGCTGTGAGGTAAAGAAAATCTTGGCTTACTTATGTTATGATTTTTTTGTTTAAACCAATTATATAAAGTATATATTCCTTTTATAATTAATGCAGAGATGGTTCTAATCAAGATGACATTCATATAGACATAGTAAATGTCATTCAAGGTGAGTTGGATCAAAATAATGTCTTGGTTAAGTCATTTCGTATGGCTAAGTCAGAAATGGATAGAAATCCATGCGCTGAAGTAAAGATCAAATTGCTAGGCAAGCGCAAGAAAGATGCTAGGACATACAATTTACCTGAAGTGTCTGAGGTAGCTGCATTAATAGTTGGAGATCTTGATACCAGTATAGGTGAGCGTGATATTGTCGTTCAAACTAAGAGCGGCCAGCTACAAAGAATAAGTGAATTAAACCCTTCATACTTGCCACTTCAATACCCATTGTTGTTTCCATATGGTGAAGCTGGTTATATGGAAGACATTGCCTTCTCTAACATAAAAGGCAACGTCGGTGGTGGCGGTAGACAAAGGATTAGTCCAAGAGAATTTTTTTGTTATCGCTTACAATCAAGAAATTCGGTGGTCAGTACAATACTACATGCGAAGCGGTTATTCCAACAATTTGTTGTTGACGGATACACAATGGTTGAGTCAGGAAGACTCATTTATATAAGGACACACCAAAAAAGCTTACGGTGTGAATCATATAGTGGATTGACCGATGCTTTAACTAGGGGAGAAATAAACTCGGCAACTCAGGGGCGTAGGATAATTCTACCATCGAGTTTCACAGGCGGAGCAAGGTACATGATACAAAACTACCACGATGCGATGGCTATATGTCGATGGATTGGATATCCAGATTTATTTATAACTTTTACATGCAACCCAAAATGGCCTGAGGTGCAACGTTTCCTGCATGACCGAAGTTTGAAAGCTGAAGACCGTCCTGACATAATTTGCAGGTTGTTTAAGATGAAGCTCGATTCCTTGATAGCCGATTGTAGAAAGAAGCAACTGTTTGGATCTGTTGCTAGAGGTAAACCCCTGCACCTTTCTTTTAACGTATTTTATCGTGTTAAGATTGTTCTTTCTAAATTATATTGATTATTTATTTCACAGTTATATATACCATTGAGTTCTAAAAAAGAGGTCTTCCGCATGCACATATATTGCTCTTTTTGGAAAAAAGAAATGAAGTTAGTGAAGTTGGAGCTTTAACAAAATAATTTCAGCTGAGATACCTGATGAAAATACGGATGTAGAATATTACAAAGTGGTTGAGGAGTTTATGATGCATGGGCCATGTGGAAAAGCTAGGTTGAATTCTCCGTGTATGGTGAAAGGAAGATGTTCAAAACATTTTCCCAAGAGATTTTTGGAATGTTCTACTTTTGATGATGATGGATATCCCTTATATAGACATCGAGAAAATGGAAGGGCAATTACAATGAATGGCATTGTCTTGGACAACAGGTATGTTGTACCGCACAATAGACATTTATTGCTTAAATACAAGGCTCATATAAATGTCGAGTGGTGCAACGAGTCCCGTTCAATCAAGTACCTTTTCAAATATGTCAATAAGGGACACGATAGGGTAACAACCAAGTTCTACAAAACCAGCAATGATTCAGATGTTGGAAAATCCGTAGATGAGATTAATATGTACTATGACTGTAGGTACATATCACCTTGTGAGGCTGTATGGCGGTTGTTTGGTTTTGATATACAACTTAGGGCTCCCTCAGTGGAAAGGCTAAGCTTTCACTTACCCAATCAACAAAGTGTGGTTTTTGCCGATGACGATCTAGTTGAGAACATTGTGAATAGACCAACTATAGCACAAAGTATGTTCTTGGAATGGTTTGAGGCTAATAAGACATTCCCATAGGAAAGAAAGATGACTTATGCTGAGATGCCAACGAAATTTGTGTGGAAGAAACAACTACGAAAATGGCAGCCAAGGAAAAAAGGATTCGCAATAGGAAGGATTTTTTATGTCCCACCTGCCACTGGGGAAATCTTTTATTTAAGATGTTTGTTGAATAAAGTTCGTGGTCCTACATCTTTTGCCGATATAAAAATTGTGAATGGTGTGCAATATGATTCATTCCGAGATGCGTGTTATGCTAGAGGCTTAGTTGATGATGACCAAGAATATATAGACGCAATAGAGGAAGCAAGTCATTGGGCTTCTGGAGATAAGTTGAGGAGATTATTTGTTACACTGTTAATGACCAGCTGTATAGGAAAACCTAAAGCGGTGTGGGATGCGGTGTGGCAACATTTGTCTGAAGATGCACAATATCAAGTTCGGAAACAATTGCAAAATTCAGGTACACAAATTATTCTAGCTATTTCTTTTGCATTTTATTTTCATTTATTTTTAAAATAACTTAATAAAGCAAAACACATTTGTTTTTTAGTACTTTAATGGTTGAAATTACTGCAGATTTTGTGTTGAATGACTCTCAAAAGATGAATTTTGCTTTGGTTGAGATTGAAAAATTGTTATCAATGATGGGAAAGAGTATGAGGAACTTTCCAGAAATGCCAGTTGCAGATTTTGAGAATTATAATGTAATATCAAATAGGTTGATACAAGAAGAATTGACATATGATCGTGTTGCTCAGGAGAAAGAGAATAATGAATTGGTTAGTCAACTGACATATGAGCAAAAGGTAATATACGAGGAGGTGTTAACAAATATTGAAAGCAAAGCTGGTGGATTTTTCTTTGTTTATGGATATGGTGGTATTGGTAAGACCTTCTTGTGGAGAGCACTTTCATCCGCTTTAAGGCGGAAGGGTGAAATTGTTCTAAATGTTGCATCTAGCGGCATAGCTTCTCTTCTGCTACCAGGTGGTCGGACAGCACATTCTAGATTTGCAATACCTATATCTGTTAGTGAAGATTCCACTTGCAACATAAGACAAGGCACCCCATTGGCTGAGCTTATTATACAAATCAAATTGATAATATGGGATGCATCTCCAATGATGCACACGTTCTGCTTTGAAGCCCTAGACAGAACTATGCGGGATTTATTGTGCTCCACAAATCCAAGTAGCTGTGAAATGACATTTGGTGGTAAAACAGTTGTTTTAGGTGGCGATTTTAGACAAATTCTTCCGGTTATTCCAAAGGGCACGCACAAGGCAAGATATTGTTGGTTCGAGCATAAATTCCTCATACCTTTGGAGATCATGCAAAGTAGTTAGGCTAACAAAAAATCTACGCCTAAGAAGTGTAAAATCGCAACTAGAGGCCAACGAGATTGAAGAGTTTGCAAACTGGATAGCAGATATAGGTGACGGGAAAATTGGGAATACAACGGATGGTGACGCAGAGATAACAATTCCAGATAAGTTTCTGCTTAACTGTGATGATGATACTATTTCTACGATTGTTGATAGCATTTTCCAGTTGTTTAGAAGCGCTAATGGTGATTTATCATACCTAAGGACAGTGCCATATTGGCTCCAACATTGGATGTGGTAGATATCATTAACCAATACATGAATGATAAAAATCCATGTGAGGGTAGGACTTATTTGAGTTATGATTCAGTTTGCAAGTCAGATTCTAATGCAGATATGTTAGCGGATTTGCACACTCCAGAATTCTTGAATGGTCTGCGATGTTCTGGTGTACCTAATCATGCATTGACTTTGAAAATTGGGTCACCTGTTATGCTCTTGAGAAATATTTATCACACACTTGGCTTACGCAACGGTACAAGATTGATTGTAACAAGGTTAGCTGATCACGTGTTGGAAGCAAAAATAATGGGCGGTATAAATGCAGGTACTACAGTTTTGATTCCAAGAATGTCACTAACACCGTCAGATCCAATATTGCCTTTCAAATTCCAACGAAAGCAATTTCCTTTGATGCTATCCTATGCCATGACAATAAACAAAAGTCAAGGACAAACGCTCTCAAGAGTGGGATTGTTTTTAAAAAGACCAGTCTTTAACCATGGGCAAATGTACGTAGCTGTTTCAAGAGTCAGTAACCCTAGGGGTTTAAAAGTATTGATTTGCGGAGAAGATGTAACATGTCTTAGTAAGACAACAAATGTGGTGTACAAAGAAGTCTTCAACAATGTTTAATCAATTTTTAATTTTGTGGGGATTTTTAATTTATTACATTTCTTAAGCTTTAGTACATACTGTATATTACATAAACTATACATATGGCCGTGCATCGCACGGGTGCAACTACTAGTATATAATAAAACAGAATCTAGTCACAAAATTTTTCCTCCAAAGTGTGAATGCATTTTAATAGAAACAAGATTAGCAAGTATGAATGCATTAATTGTGTGGGTAGATGTATTTATACATATTTTTTTTGAAGTTATTATGTGTATTTATATTTTATAAATTATATTTTATTATTATAGCTCTATCTCTATCTCTATCTCTATATGTATGGAAAAAAGTTTATTGTGTTCAAATTTATTGGTAAAGTTTTATATTTAATATAATTTGTGTATATATTCATTTAAACCTCAATTATAATTAAGTTGACTCTACATATATAAAGAGGAGAAATTAGATATAAAATAAATATAGTTCTTACATTTTTTTGAAAGTAAAGGCCGTAGCCATATATTAATGAATGAAAGGAGCAATAGAGTCAGGGGGTACAGAGTCCCAAAACATAGAGTGTTCCTGATCAAAAGCTACCGAAGCTAATGTATCAGCATGTAAATTAACAGTCCTAAAAATAACATATAGCGAACAATGATTAAATAAAGATAAAGACATCCTACATGGCTACATTGATCTATAACGGCACCAACATAGGACCGAATAGCCGTGGGAGACTGGAGTAAATAGTTCCATAGTTGTGAGCAGTCCGTTAAAAGATCCACATCCATCGCATCCCGTTCTATGAGCCAAGATAAAGCTTCTTTGCACGCAAGTGCTTCAGCCATAAGCGGTGAAAAACATCCCGATAGATGTCCATTCGTGGCGGCCAAAAAGGTTCCGATTTGCGAGAGGAGAACCGGCCGTAGGTGGCTTCTCCGGTGGATAGCCGAAAACCTGTGTCTACATAGCACTTCGGCATAGCCAGCGCCGTGGTCGAGACCGGTTCCGCTGTCGACTGCCGAGGATGCCAGCGGTGGACCTGTGCATACGAGTTCATGGCAGCAGCGGCTCGTCGCCATACCTGTCCGGGGCGCGGTAATACTCGTTCTCGTACCGCCGTGTTCCGAGCATTCCATAGATGGTAAAACACAGCAACCAGGAAGCCACATTGCTCTTCTGTCAAAATATTGAATGCACCCATGAGCCATACAGGAAAAGAATCAACAAAATATTTGTGATAGACAGTTCTGTAATGTTCCACACAAGTCTAGAATAATCACAAAGAACAAGAGAGTGCATAACATTCTCATGTTGCAAGTCACACATTGAGCATGTTGGGTTCACATCTACCATCTCTAAAAGTAAGTTATTTGTGGTGGGGAGTATATTACATAACGCTTTCCATAGGAAGATTTTCCATTTTGGTGGAACCTTCAATTTTCATAATGCTACCCATTTATCAAAAGCACCTGGGGTATGGTCATGGTCAATAATGCGCCTATTAGCATCTTTGACTGTATACTCTCATTTGAGGTCACTGAGCCAATACCATGAATCCTCATAATCTGGACTGACCAGGATTTTAGATATACGAGCAACATCAACCGAGTCAAATAAATCTGCCAAAATATGGGGATCACAAGTTTTTGTCTGTTGATCAATTAATCCTTCCACGCGAGCCTCTCTTAATTCCTCAGGCATAATTGTCTGAATCAAGGGACTAGGATTATCAGGTAACCAAGGATGTCCCCAGATTAAAGTTGTTTTTCCATCACCAATTCTCCTGCGAGCTCCAGAACACACCATATCATGTGCTGCCATGATACTTCGCCAACAATAGCTTGGGCAATTTCCTACAGTGGCATCAACAAAAGAGGTTCTCGGAAAATACCTAGCCTTATAGACTTTCGCAGCTTGGGAGCTGGGATCAGATAGGAAACGCCAAGCCTGCTTCCCTAGCATAGCCAGGTTGAAGGCACGGAGATCCTTGAAGCCCAAACCATAAAACTTCTTCGGGACACATAACTTATCCCAAGCCTTCCAATGGATTCCCCTGTCAGTTCCACTTCCCCACCAATATCTGTTCATAGTTCTTTCAATTGATAAACAAACTACATCAGGTGACAAAAAAACACTCATAGTAAACGTGGGCATAGATTGAGCCACACTTTTCAAGAGTACTTCCTTACCAGCCTGGGAACGCAGTTTCTTATTCCAAGATCCAATTCTTTGCTTTATATTATCCTCCACATAAGCAAAAATAACCCTTTTATTTCTACTCACAAATGAAGGTAAATCAAGGTATTTTCCATAATTCGGGGACTGTACAACTCCCAGAGATTGCGCCACCTCATCTCTAATAATCTCAGGGGTGTTTATACTAAAACAAATATTTGACTTATGAAAGTTCACCATCTGTCCAGATAATTTCTCATATCTTACCAAACACTGTTTAACCACATTGGCTTCTATATTTGCTTTGAAAAATAAGAGGCTATCATCTGCAAAAAATAGGTGTGAGATAGGGGGGCTCCCCTAGCTACCCTGCAACCATGTATTAATCCTGCCATCTGAGCTTTCTGTAATAGCATAGACAATCCTTCCGCACAAATAATAAATAAGTAGGGTGAGAGAGGATCACCTTGTCTGAGACCACGCGTTGGGACCACCTGGCCAGTGTCCACACCATTAACCATGATATAATAAGTAACCGTGGTTACACACAACATAATTAATTTAATTCATCTTTCATCAAACCCCATCACCTCAAGCATTCTTTTCAAGAAACCTCATTCCATCCTATCATAGGCCTTTGCCATATCAAGTTTTAAAGTACCCCAACCCATCAAGCCGCACTGCTTCCGATTTAAATAATGGCCAACCTCAGCAGCAACTAACATATTATCAGTGATTAACCTTCCCGGGATAAAGGCAATCTGAGATTCTGAAATTATTCCTCCCATAAGAGGTTTCATTTTGTTTGCTATTATCTTTGTCATAATTCTATATAACACATTTCCTAAAGCAATAGGTCTCATATCTGAAACTTTTTTTGGCACACTCTTCTTAGGAATTAAAATGACATCGTATCATTTAACCCCTCCGGGAAATCACATGAATTTAAGCAGTCAACAATAAAAGTAGAAACATCCTCCCGAATAACACCCCAAAAATGTTAGTAAAAACCAGGATTCATTCCATCCGGACCTAGTGCTTTGTCAGGAAACATAGCAAACAGAGCAATTTTTACCTCCTCAAGCTCAAAAGGGCGCATTAATACATCATTTTTGGCAGGTGACACGCGAGCAGGGAAATCATCAAATAGGGAGTCATTACACATAGAGTTGCTAGAATCAAATATAGATTTATAGTACTCTAGGATAATCAAATTCATATTATTTCCTTCCACCAAAACCCCATCATCATTTTTCAATCTAGCAATAGAGTTCTTTTTCTTACGAGCAGAAGCATACCTGTGATAAAACTTTGTGTTAGCATCAGCTTCCTGTAACCAGTGTTGCTTTGCTCGTTGTTTCCAGAAAATATCCTCCTAGGCCTCCAGTTGGCAAAGTTGGGTATTAAGATATTGGAACTCGGCTAAAGCAGCCGGATCTGTAACACCCCACTTTTCTAACTCTTAATTACAACTCTAAACAATCATTAACATCACTAAGCAGCGGAAATAACTATAAGATAATTAGTGGGAGTGTCACCGCCACAACCACCACTCCGTGGCGATCGCACAGGCTAAATGGGTAAAACTAGAAATAAGATTAAGTCTGGTAACTAAATATAAATACTGGAAACGTAAGGGGGAAAAACGTCACCCCAAATAGTCTACAACATCCTCAAAACATAAAGTCGATAAGTTTAAATCCATAACATAAATATCATTCAAACTAGAGTTTAGATATCTCTATCTACGAGACTAATCTAACTCGACTTCTTCACACTGCTGGGTCCACCTGAAAGGGGTTTAGCAAGTAACACATAGACAAATAGGAAAACATCCGTTAGCACAAAGCTAAGTATAACCACACTCAACCCTGTAAAGTATTATAGCGTATACTTAGAAAACATTTGATTTGTTAATGGCAATAAACCCATCTCAAATCATCTTTAGATTTATCACAATCTCTCTAGATGCTTACACCCTATAATATCAGCTGGCACCCTATTCATCAACATACAAACTTCTCAAATAACTTAACAAACTATTCATGCTCACAGATAGGATCATGCTAATAGACCATATAACAGGTATTCTCATACTTTCACATTCTCATCACATAACTTGATAAATAGAGCTTCTAGTACAACAAGACAATCATACTCGATGGAAAATCTTAAGTCAACTTTCTCATTATGAAATCTTATACGATATTTTACTCACAGGCAATCTCGTGTAATACTATACATCACTCTCATATACAAACTTGTGCAAAACTGTAAACACATTCATATGCAATCTCATGCGATACTATAATCATACTCTTAGGCAATCTCGTGCAATAATATGCATCATACTCATATGCAATCTCGTGCAATATTATACTTCATTCAAATAGGCAATCTTGTGCAATTCAATAATCTTACTCATATGCATTCTCGTGCAACTATATACTCATACTTATGTGCAATCTTGTGCAACAATATAATCATACTCTTATGCAATCTAGTGCAATAATATAATCATACTCTTATGCAATCTAGTGCAATAATATACTCATACTCATATGCAATCTCGTGCAATAATATACTCATACTCATATGCAATCTCGTGCAACAATATATATATAAATACTCATACACTCTTTTATAAAATAGAGTACTTTCTGTGGAGGGCTCTTTGTTACTTTCTTGAGTCTCTTTTGACTCTCTTTCTTTCTCTTGAGTCTCTTTTGACTCTCTTTCTTGAGTCTTGTTGACTCTCTTTCTTGAGTCTCTGTTGACTCTCTTTCTTTCCCTTATACTCGTAGATGGCTTAGTGTTTCACCGAAGCGTGATTTACCCCATCGGGAACGGCATAAATCCGACCACATATCTCTTACCGTCTACGGAACCAATCTCGTGGTTCAAACTCTGTGGAATCAGGTATCGAACTATTAGTGTGCACACCCCCTAACCAGGGTTCCAAGCCTGGCGGGAAGTTTCCAGCATCGTAACGTGGGAATATGCCGCGTTACATATACTGGGACCGCAATGTCCATAATTATCTCCCGAGAGGACCTAGTCCAAACGGTATCCTCCAAAACCTCACCGATATAAATAATACATAAATATATCTCTCATGTGTCAATCTTATGCATGCAAACAACTCTACTACTTCTCAATGCATCAAAGAATGATATACCACATGCTTATGGTTTTTGAAAGTATTCTTGGGCTCACGTTGGCCTCTTATGCATTTTTGAAATATAACACATGTGAAATGCCAAATGCTCTATAACATGCTTCTAAATCATGTATAAAATATCATGAAGTACTCAAGAATATAATATCATGCTTGGTTTGCAACATAGCAAATTCTATACATTTTAGCAATAAAATATGCTTCAATTCTCATGGATCAAATATCTCAATCTAGTCATGCTTTCATAATAAATCATATTCTCAAATGATCATGCTTCTTTACTCAATAAAAACATCATCAGATCACATAACCAATTATTTCTCATACACAGTGAACTAAGCAAACATATGCTCTATGTAGCAATTCTTCACAAAATCCTTCATAACATACTCGTTTTTAATCCAAATTCAACGAAATCAAAGTCAAAACGTGCGTCGAGATGGTCCCGAAGAGCCAAGCCACAAGGGCCCGTAACACTCGGCCCGAAACGACACGTAGCTGAGCCACAAGGGCCCGGCCACTGCACAGATTCTTCTCAGAATCAAAGTCAGGGGCCTGGGACGGGACTCCTCATGGTCCGCCCCGCACACCCCGTTACTTCACCGGGACTAGGCAACGGCCCTCCTCTAGGGCCGTGCCCTAGTCCCTTGCCACTACGGCTCTAGCCGGCGGCCCTCCTGATGGGCCACGGCTAGGGTCGTTCATCTGATCTGGTGCACACTGTGTTATGCACCAGAAGGTTTTTCATCTACAAAAACCAATCCAAACAAGTCCAAAACAATCTCAACAACTCACAAACAAATACTAAATCACTTCTAAGCATAAACACATCAAAAACTCATAGTTTCTAGTCATTTCTACTCAAAACTAAGGCTTCACAAAGCCAATTTTAAAGAGGAATCCATGGGGTTATACCTCTTGTAGTCTTTCTTCTAGCTTGGATCTCTTCTTCCTCTCTATCTAGCTTGAGCCTCCTTCACCACCTATACTTCCCAAACACACCATACATCCTTAGCCTAGAACCTCAAAGATTAAAGAAACTAAAAGAGAAATGAAGGCTAGGATTGAAGGATGAACAAGCTTACTGTTATGTTGTTTCTCCCTTTCTCTTGGCAGACAAATGGTGTGTGGAGAGGCAAAGAAAGAGATCAGGGAATCAAGATGGAATAAGGTGGTTTATATAGGGTTCAAAGCCCTAGGTTGATCATCAATGATTGGTTGAGGGCAAAGGAGTAATTCCATAAGCTAGAAGATGAATCAGGAAGAGATTTTTGGATGTCTAGTGGTCCACCATGCAACATTAACCATAGGCTAGAAATACTATTTTAAATACTTTGGGGTTGAAAGTGAATTTTCTCAAAAAGCTATTTGGTAAACACTTGTTTGAAATCCTTTTGAATTCTCCCGGTCTCACTCAGATAAATTTCTCGATTTAATTTTGGTACGCGAGGTACCCAAAAGCTTAGGAATTTTTGAATAGAATCCATTTTGGTGTCGAATTAATTTAAAATGTAACGAAAATATTTTATTCAAACACCGATTGATCGCAAAAATTTTTAATGGAGTGAAAAAGACTATTTTGAAATTTCTTAATACTGGATTTATAAAATGAAATTTTGGGTTGTTACAGGATCCCTCCGGTTATGAAGAACCTCCTGTTCCTTACGCAACTGTTTAATGCGGTCACCAAATTTCTGAAAGTGTTCCCCGCCCCACCGCATGAGTTTTGCACCACATAGTTGCTGGCAGTTCAACAATCCTCCCGGTCTCCCATCATTCCATGCATTCTCAACCACCTCCCTACACCCCTCATCCACAAACCAGGCCATCTCAAACTTAAAACCCCTCCGTCCCGACCCCTTTGCATGCTCATAGCATTAACATCGAGGAAGAGAGCTGAGTGATCTGAAACTCGTGTCATAATATTTTCCACAGTAGCCCCTTCATTAGCGTCACACCAGGTTGATGTCGCTAGAACTTTATCCAATCTTCCCTCTATCCAGTTATCAGTTCCAGCACTCTTCTCCCAGGTAAACCGATGCCCTCGCATGGGTAACTGCATTAACCCACACTCGTCTACCACCTCCCCAAAACCGCGTAGGAGGCTATTTGGGTGTGGATTTCCACCCATCTTCTCATGTTGGAATAAGAGATCATTAAAAACCCCTATCACAACCCATGGCAGTGCTGATCTACCACTCAACGTACTCAGTAAATCCCATGATTCCCGCCTCCCATTGCGATCCGGGAGACCATAGAAACACGTCATGCGCCACATCTTGTCTTCCTTAATACGAACCTCAACATCTACGTGGTTCTTAGAGTAGCTCAATAGTCTAGCAGTATTGTTTTTCCTCCAAAATAACGCCTGTGACACCCCAAAAATTCACATTCAATCCATGGATTAATTGAGTAATTAATCTTATCTTAATTGAGGAATTAATTCCTAAAATCATGATTTTTAATACTTGAGGACTAGTATTTGACTAGTCAACTTCAAAGTCATGTTGTACCTTGAGCTTTGAAGAGAGTTCCCTTGTTCCTTACACTTTCTAAATGTTAGTAAGGGCATTCTTGACATTTCACCAAGTGTTAGTATTGTAACCTAACCTAGAAGACATCTTCATTTCACCCCTTACACTTTCTAAAACATTAGCTCTACATTCTCTCTAGAAAGGTGAGTAGCTTTTCCTCCAAGCTAAGTTTAGGCCTTGCCAAGACTTCAAGATTTGCTTCCAAGATTCAACCTTTCACCTATTTGGGCATCTAGGAGGGTAAGATCTAAGTCCATCTTGTGTTTTTGGTTCCATCTTAGGTGTCCTTTTCTTAAAAGTAGGATCTTTATGATCTTTTGGTTTGTTTTTGAAATGGGTTTGGAAAGTAAGCCTTGTGGGGAGCTTGTTGAAGTGTAAAGTGAAGTCTTTTAGTCTACAAGAGGTAACCCATGCTCTACAAAACCTATTTTGCTTACCTATATGTGAATATTTCTTGGATTCTACATGTGTTTTGCTATGAAATGTGACTGTTGATGCATGATCTTGTGAAAATGCATATCTAGAGCTTGTGTTTAGGGTTCTTGTGTGCAATTGCTTGGCATTTCCTTTGATTCAAGTCATTTTGTTGTGTTTGGTGAGATTTGGCATGTTTTGGACTTGAATTTGAGTTGGAGAAGAAAAATCCGCGAAATGTGTTGTTTGGTACAGGACATGTACCCGCGGGCGGGGCACCACCCGTCGCCCTACCCGCGGGTACGGGCCTTGTGGGAATGTGTTCCCACGGGCGGAACCACGGGTGGGGCACTACCCGTGGGTCCACTCGCGGGTACACAAGTGGAGTTGTGAAGGGATTTGTTCCCCGTGATTCTTTTGACTCGGTATTTGATCTTTGGACTTCCCGTTGTTCTTTTGTGGAACTATTTGAGTGTTTTCTTGATGTTTCGTATGTCTAGAACTATATGGTAGGAATCCATGTAGGCTTTGGTGTCTTGAATCGTGCTAAGTGTTCAACATTGTGTTTCGTTGAACCGTGGTGAGTCTTGTGTGTTCTTCGGAACTACGTTTGGTTTACCCGTTTGATAAGCATGCTAGTTTGGTATCTAAATGCTAGTGTGTGTGTTGTTTGTACCTTTCGATTGTTTGATGATAACTTGTGTTATTCATTGTTGTTGTTGTTGGGCTGTGACCCATTCCTTGATTGAGTATGTTCATACCTTCGTTGTAATCCGTTAATTGATTCCTGTTGAGGTGTGGTGTGTGTGGCTTTACCTGGATTGCACGATTAGTGGTATGGGACACTAGTCACCGAGGTATTGCAGTGGTCCTCGTGGTGGCCGTGACGTGATTATGGAGTTGTGGAGTTGTGGCCTGAGTGATGGGTCCACGTATTTCTTGGGAAGGCATGTGTTGCCTTGTGTGTGTACGGTACCTTGTGTACTATGAAATTGGTGGTCGTTGGTGAGGGACGACGGTCCTGGAGGGAAAAGGTTGGACTAAGAAGTACAGGGGTCCTGGAGGTAATGGTTGGAAAGAAGAAACAAGGTTGGGGGTAGCCATAAGGTTGGAATCGGGCATAAGGCAGGCATATCAACTCGTGATGGGTGATGTCGCGAGGGCTATTGTAGCCGGTGTTGTGTGTTCTTCTCTTGTGACGTGTGTAGTCACGGAGGCATGTGTTGCTTTGACATGTGTTGCCGGTTGTGTAAGTCTTATTCTTTTGCGTTGTACTTGTCGGGTTTTGATTTATTGAGTGATGATAGATCATGCCTTGACTCTTTTGTGAGTCGTGTTGTTCTTGTGGTCTTGGGATGTGTTCCCGTGTTGTTTGTTGAGAGTGTTGAGTCTTATATTGGCTATTGCTCTCGGTTTTTGACTTATATATATGTATTCCGTTTCGAAAATGGTTTTACAGTTTATATCCTACTTATGTATGTTATTTCACATGTATTGGTGGGTTACCAGCATTATTCGCTGACCGGGCGTCGTCCCATGTTTATCTTTGTGTTCTTACAGGTGATGTATAGTCGAGCGCGATGTCTAGTGCCCGATAGTGTAGTATCTTTCCCTTGTTGTACGGCCTGTGAGCCGATCTGGTTTTTAGACTTATGAGTTTTTGGATAGATGTAAACCATGCAGATTTGGCCGTAGCGTTTATCGTGTTGATAAGCGTGGCATAACACCCCCGTTTGGATTTTTATGTTATCCAGTTATCCTTTTTCTTCCGCTATGCTAGTGTTTTGTTATGTTATCTGCATGCGTTAAGGCTTTTATTATAGCTTATTTTGGGGGGGCGGGGGGGGGGGGGGGGTGTTACAACGCCAAACCACCACTCGTACGCACACTATCAACATAAAATAAACCATCAAAACCAAGCTTGACGCGGAGCTGTTCTGCATGTATCCGCCCAACCATAGTTTCCATTAAGTATACAAAGTCAGGCTTCTTACTGGACACTATGTCCACAATTTCACGAACTGTACGTGGATTGCCCAAGCCACGACAGTTCCAGCTTAGAGTACTCATGATGATGGGCGGGCCTGGGAACCAGAACCCGCCAACTGCAAGTTTTTTGACACATTCGACATAACCGTATCTCCACTTCCACTTCCAGACTGTCCACCTAACCCCCCCTCTCCCTCGCGACGCCTTTTAGATGCCGCGACCACCGCCGGGACACCCTCACGACCAAGCCTCTCTTCCTTCACCGCGTCGGATTCAGCGCCCCCGACTACGGCCGCCGGACTTCCAGTTCCCCGAGATGGTCTCGTGACCGGGATCAGCCATGGATCCCCCACCGGACGCAGGCCAACTCGTCCTCCTGCACGCAATCCCTCCCCATACGGGTAGAGCTCAACCGGAAGATCAGAATTCCGTGCCTTCAGACAAAACTTATAAGCGTGTCCCATCATTCCACAGAAAAAAAAAACAATACGTGTGCAGCCTCTCATACTTAAATAATACCCAACAGGTTGTTTTGTCCCGCTTCATAAGCTTCATGCGTCGCTTCAATGGTGTTGTTATCGGGACCGAAACCCTAATAGAATAAAAGGATCTCCATGGGGCTCCCACAAAACGATTATCACAACGAATAAATTTGCCAATATAATTCCCAACCTGTTCCTGGATAATGTCCGTCGTATACCCCATAGGCAAGCCGTGACACTGAACCCACATATCAACGGAATCAAGCACCACGTCACCGGGCATCACCCCATCCACCAATTGTCGACACACCAGTGTGAAATTATCAAAGGACCACAGCCCTTCTTCCAACATAATTAATATGGTTCTTACATAAATAATCTTTTTCAAATGAATAAGTTTTTGGTGAAGATTTTCAACAAATATCGTCTGTTATTTTATTTACAAGTTTTATTTAAATACTTTAGTTATATAATTAAAATAGTTATTTCAAATTCAAATTCCTTTCAAAAAAAATTTCAAATTCAAATAATAATACAAGTAATAATAAACTTTAAAATCAACATAATAATAGCATAATTAAACTTTTAAAAGTATTAAATATTACATTGTATAGTTATACTTACATTTTTAATCAAACTAATTCTAAGCTCAAGAATCCAAGTACGTTTTTTTTTTTGTTTCTACAACCATTACTTTCTTTGCTAATTTAGAGGATGTTTAAAATTTAATTGGTAAATTTGTTAAATTAATAATAGTTCGTGCATCGTACAAGACAATTACTAGTGAGTATAAAGAGTAACATACTCCTAAACAATAATAATGATAATAAAAATAATAAGGACAAAATTGTCCAAGAATGTGATACTTTCTCCCCAACTTCTCTAGAAAACAAAATACTGAGAAAAACTTTTTCCTCAAAAATTTTTTTAAAAAAATTCCTGTAATTTTTTTTTTTTTTCCATAAATCAAACGATTCCTCAAATTTCCTTAAGAAAACTTTTTTTTTTTTTTTTTTTTTTTTTCATCCAACCAACATGCTCAAATTCAAGGGAAAACCACTATGGTTGACGGGTGGTCATTCAATGAATTGAACGCGTCTCTGCATATTGAAGAAAATGGCAGTCAAATCATACAATATAATGGAATGACTGGCTTCTATTTGCATTTATGGCTTGTATAATTTGATGAAAAATACTGTATTCATACGGTATTATTAACAGTTATGTGTATTGATTTTATTATATGAAAAAAAAAAAGAGAAAAAATTTATCTTAGGGGATGTTTGATTCATGGAAAATGTTTTCCAAAACATTTTCCTTAAGCAGGGCGTTTGGTTGGAGTGGGAGAATTATGTGGGAAAGGAATTGTAATTCCATGGGAGTTGAATTACTGAGAATAAAGTGGGAATTTAAATTCCAGTGTTTGGTTGACAGGAATAGAATTACTGGGAATTTCAATTCCAATGTTTGGTATACATGGGAATTGAAAGGGAATAAGTAGTATAAAGTCAAAAATGTCCATTATTGTTGTTAGACATTAATTTTAGGTTAAAAAAGGAAGGGGTAATTTTGACTCATCACTATCTTTTTTTTCTAGGAATTAAAATACCGGGGGGGGGGGGGGGGGGGGGGGGGGGAGGGGGGGACATTGGATTTTAATTCCATGAAATTGGGGGAATTGCAATTCCCTCCAACCAAACTACGGAATTTAATGGCCTTTGGAATTAGGTGGGAAGGGAATTTAAAATCCCTCCAACCAAACGTCCTGAAAGTGGAGAAAAATGTTGTTTTCTTGTGTTTGGCTCATGGAATTCATTTTCCATTGAAAAATGAATTCCTCAAATATGAGGAAAACAAAATCCTTGGTTGGACCAAGGATTTTGTTTTCCATGGAAGATGAGAAGAAAAAGTGAGATGGAATGCATATTTTACCCTTGTTTACTTTTTTTAAATTATATTACTTTTATTAATTTGTAGGGACATATATGTCTTTATATTCGTTATTCCTTACAATTCCAAATCTAACCAAACAATAGAATTAGTATTCCCAGTAATTCTTTTTTCACCAACCAAACAATGAAATTCATCTTCCTAGTAATTGTTTTTCCATGGAATTTCAATTCCACTTCCCTTCAAATATTTTCCGCAAACCAAACGGGCCCTTAGTTTTCTGAACCAACTAATGTATGCCATGTAATAAATACCATGGTTGAAAAAATCGCTGGGCGCCCATTGGGCGCTCGGGGAGCGCCTAGAGCCTAGGCGGGGATTAATCGGCACCTAGGCGCCCGTGTATTTTTTATTTTTAAAAAATTTGTTTAAATTTTTTTAAAATTTTTAAGACTTGATAATTGTAAACTATTTAATACTTTAATAGTTAATATTAAAATATTAAATATTAAACTTAAAAACATCTAGAGTTTGAACAATTTAGGGTTATTCAATCAAAATGATGTCGTTTTGAGTTAAATAACTCATTTAAAAAAGAATGGAACTATAGTTAATTGGCCGACTAGGTGACCTAGTCGGTGTCTAGGCGGCCTAGTCGGTGCCTAGGAGGCCTAATCGATGCCTAGGAGGCCTAGGCGGTCAGTGCCTAGACGGCACTTAGGCGGCCTAGGCGGTTGGTGATACGCTAGGCGGCCGGCCAGCGCCTAGCGCCTAGGCGCCGATTAATTGGTGCCTAGGCGCGATTTTTGCAACATTGATAAATACTACTCGATTTCTCCATCCCATTTAATGTTTTTGGTTCTGTGTCAATGAGAGTTAACTGATGTTGATTTTTCATAATATTAAATTTAATATTATTATATAAAATTTATACATTTATAAACTACATTAAAAGTGTTATTAAATACAACAAAATAAATTGTAAATTGTTAAAAAATAAGTAAAGATACACAGTTAATTTGACTCGTGAATAATAAACATAACAAAGAAAATGGGATAAAAAAGAGTACAAAATTAAGGTTTCTAGAAGTTAAACATTCTTATAGACTATTAGAATAAAATTCCTATTGACCATTGAAAAAAAAAATTATTGATAGTAAATATTAATTGAGACTAACATCGAAAAATAACAAGGAGATTGGTTGGAATGAATGAACTAGGGAGAAAAGAATTGTAATTCGGTGGAAAAAATAAGGTAAAAATAAATTAGGAATTTAAATTAGAGTAAAAGACATTTTTGGTCATAGACTTATAATGGCACGCAGACAATTTTAGTCCTTTATAAAAAAAAATCAGACAATTTGTGGACACTCTTATTGTGACAGAGACAATTTTGGTCATCCGTCTGAATTTCCCGTTAGATGGTCGTTTGAGAGGAGGTTATTTGTGTCATTTCATGTTATCTCCTTCTAATGACCATTGTCTTTTGAGTGTTATGTGTTGTCCCTATAATATGAAGAAAGGGCATTAATGAGTGTATTTTAATGATGAATATAAAGGATAATCTTGTTAAATTTTGGAGGGTTACTCGAGGAGGAGGAGGGGAATGATTTAGTGGGAACGCCGTTGGGGTAGTAAGTGTAACTAATGTAGCACTGTTGGAGATATATCTGGGCGGAGATGGCGGAGCCGCAATTGCTCTTTGACTTCTCCGCCGTGTTTTTCAAACAGTCGCCGCCGCTTCCCGAATTGTCTTCGCACTGGTCGAGCACGAACATCGATTCATAGCCGCATGTGTAGAACCCGTTTCTGATTTCCATGCCCTTCGCGATCTCCCCAAGCGCCGTCTCCACTCTATCGTCGAACCCTGACCCGCTCGCCTGGGTTGAGCCGTAGAGCAGCTCGGTGGGGCCGACTTGCCGGAACCTGAACACCTCGTACCTGATGTAACACCCGACCAGCTAGACTCTACCTGCGATCGAGTCGCCGCAGAGGTTCTTGGACATGTCGGTACTTTTCTGCACGCGATCGTTGCAATCGAAGATGCTCTGTCGGACAGGGGTGAAGGGGCCCTTAGGGTTGGGGTTCAACCTTTCGGAAAGAATGAATAGTAGACACAAATGTCAATACTAAGAAGGAATTTATGTTTGTCCTTTTGAGTAGGTTTAGGTTGATTTCCTTGGCAAAATGCAGCAAGTAAAAGACAAGAAGAATACAGTGCCCTCCAATCCAATTCAAGGATATTGCTCACTAAATGTGAATGTATTTATGCTTCTTCATCTTTATTCTTTGCATCTCTTTATTTCTAATCTTCTTGCTAGCTAGCCATCACCACTTTTATCTCATGATTCCAAATGCCCTTTACATTGGAGCATACACAATTGTTTCCAATATTAATTTAGAGTAAATTGCCAAAATAATCTGCCGACAATAGTGATTTCACCACTAAGATTATTGATTTATAATTTTGTCTAATAATCTATCAATTATAATAATTTCACTACTATGATTCTAGACTTCTAATTTTGTCTAATAATTTATCAATTATAATGATTTCACCACTTTGACTATTAATTTCTAATTTTCTCTAATAATTCATCAACGAACGAAAGATTTCATCATTGCTTTGAATCTCATCAGTTTCTAATTTTGTCTAATAATACACTTGACTATAGTGATTTCAACACTTTGATTCTTGATTTTTAATTTTGTCTAACTATAAAATTTAATTTGTACCTATTTTAGTATCTGGAGGTATTGTTTGGTCTAAATTTTTACTTATAATTAGTCCTCTAGATGAATTTTTACTTATAATTAGTCCTTTAGATGACTAAAATAGGCACACATACATTTAATAGTCAATGACATTATTGGATGAAATTAAAAATAGAACATTTTAAATAATAGTTACTATAGTCGAGAGGCTATTTTAATAATTACTCAACATTTTAAAGTCAAGGTACAAACATGGCATGATATGCCACACTACATGGTATATACCATGATTACCATCTAAGTGTTGCCAGCAGTGAAGACCATTTCAAATCATATATATTTAATATTTATTCTATAGTATAGATCCTGTAAGACTGTAACTCTTATTCTGTATTCACTTCATTCTTCCAAAAGGCTGAACCCCAACCCTAAGGGTCTGTATTCACTTCATTATCACAATATTTGGTTGATTTGTTTGTTTGTTTTTTTTTTTAATATTTGAATAATAAATATGTTTCTTTTTAAATTTATAGTGATGTTAATTAATCCATGAGTAATCAGCAAATATAAAGAATTGTATTTTAAAGTAGTAAAAATTATGGATAACTTGGACTTGTTTATCTCTTTGTGGTTCTTTATCAACTGAGTCACAAAACGAATTTCATCCAAAATACACATTTAGATAACAGTTGTCAATTTTTCGTAAATCAAAATAAAAAATATTAAAAAGTGCAAGGACATTGCAATATAGCTTTCAACTTGCAAAATGTATTATACAATTTTGTAAAGTACATGTCATAATATTTACATATACTCTCACTTTCTATTCTATTTTTGCTCCCGCTAACATGCATTTGAGTCAAATATCCAATTTTTATTTATTTATTTTTTTAAAAAGTATATATTTATTAGCTTATTTAGTAATTATTTTTAGCAAACACTTTTAAGTAGAGGTTACGCTTGTGTGAGACCGTCTCACGGACACTTATCCGTGAGACGATTCGGATTGGTTCAATATAAAAATATAATACTTATACTGAAAAATGTAATACTTTAGCCAATATTTGTTAGCATTTTAACCTTATGTTTTATATTGATAAAATTTTATATTTTAAAGTATAATATAAAGAACAATGTTATATTTTCTTCCGTATTCATTTCATGATGTGATATTATTTGATTGGTTCTTTTACATATATATATATATATATATATATATATATATATATATATATATATATATATATAATTTATAGTGACGTTAATTAACGCATGAGTAATCAATAAATATAAAGAATTATTTTGTAAAATAGTAAAAATTATGAACAACCTAAACTGATTTATCTTTTTATATTTTTTATTAACTATAAAATATAGTTATAATTTCATAAAAATACATATTCAGATAATAATTATAAATTTTCTCATAAATCAAAGTAAAAGCTTCCGAACAAGCAACAACTTCTAGTTTAGACTAGCACTACTTAGTTATTCATATAGTTCTAGATAATAATTATAAATTTTCTCATAAATCAAAGTAAAAACTTAAAAAAAAAAAAAAAGTGCAAGCGCAGTGTAATATAACTTTTTGCAGGTGATACCCTTTAATTTGCATTCACTGCTTGGTGAGTGGTGACATTAATTTCGACCGAAAAGGCAATGCAACTTGGAGGAACAAGTGGATGGAGTGAGTATGCAAAACAACTCATTAATGATTCAAGACATTATGCCATTATGGCCTTGTTCATTAACACTCTATATCCTAGACACAACAGAATTTTTTTCCACTCTTTCGAGTATGTATCATTTATCATTCTTATTTTAATTGAGATTTTTTGTATTTTTTTTTTTATAAATACATATCTTTTAATATTTTAAATATAATGGAAACTATTGTTTTCATCTTGTATTAATAGACCAAGCATTCTATGGCTACAAACCCTAAAAAAAAATAATAATAAAAAAAAAAAATCACCGCCGCTGGCCGAGGACATCACCTCCTCTTCTCGCACCATCTCTGATATTACCTATCCAACCACAACCCCAATAAATACCCTACAAACAACTCATCACTTGATCTCCATTAAACTTACTTTCTCAAACTATCTGTTTTGGAATACTCAACTTGTTCCCTTTCTCCACAGTCAAAATCTCAGTGGATATGTTGATGAGACGTTACCATGCCCGACTTCATTTATTAAGGCTTCGGATGAGTAGTCTTCCGTTGTAGCCGATCACGCGACCAGAAATTTGGTCCGTCAGAATTCTTTTATTTTGTCCATGCTCATCTCATCTCTGTCCGATGAAGTTTTTTATGTTGCAGTGGGACATGCCATGTCCGGGCCCTATGACAGACTATTGAAGTCACCTTTGGGTCTTCTTCTCGGGCACGATATCTGAGTTTCTGTAGTCAGTTGTTGCCTTTGTGCTAGAGGGATTCCAATACGAGTGAGTATCTCAGCAAAGCAAAGGTTTTAATTGGACTTACCAACCAACCAATTAGTTTGGATGAACAAAATCTCTATTTATTCAAAAGCCTTTGCCTTGAGTACCGTGCTATGATATCCTCATTGACCACTAAAGAACATGTGACAATTGATCAACTCAACGACTATCATTTTGTTTGTAACAAAGTAGTATTAATGGAATTTCATGTAAACTACATATCTACAAAAAGGCTAACTGACAGACATCTTCACCAAGCCACTAACCACAAGAAGGTTAAATGATCGATCTAAGGCACAAACTCAATGTTCTCTCTAGAGAACCTTAAAGCTAGAGGTGGCGTATTAGAACTTTGTATTCTAGGCACACTAGAATTCATTCTCCCCTTTTCCCTGTATTATTGAGAATATATCATTTACCATTCCTATTATGACTGGAACTCTTTGTATCCTTATAAATATATATCTTAATAAGATCAATAATAAGATCATTCTCAGAACTATTGTACATTCTCATCCTGTTAAGTACATTTTTGTATTTTTTTTTTTTTAATTTTCTTTTAATTTTCTTTATTCTTTTTCATTAAAAATATAAAAATATAAAACATGTTTATTAATATCTATTTTTCAAATGAGAAAATACAAATAATACTAGTTATAAATGTCAATAATATCAATTAGTATGGTCATCTGTGCGAGTTGGATTAAGTCGGTTATATCAATAATATCAATTAGTATGGTCATCTGTGCGAGTTGGATTAAGTCGGTTATATCTAAATATTATTTTGAGTATTAAAGTACTTTTCGAGTTTTAATTCGGACAATAAGAATAATATTCATGAACGACAACATATAAAATAATATCAAGTACCTGGCCTCCAAACTCTAATGGACAAGTTCGAAAAGTTGATAGTCTGGTTTGGAAATGGTTTAGGTAGTAGTGAGATCGCTATACCCGTTTGTGTGTGTAATAGGTTTCGAGATGATTTCAAGTAGAGTTAATTCCAGCAATGGTCCCCTGAGTATGGTGATTTTCCACAATTGATTATCGACTTTTAATTTGGACAATTTAATCACCTGGCTATCAAAATCTTTCTAATTATGATCCTTCTATAGATCCTAGTTAATTAAGTGGATGTCAATTTGAGGGGTAAAAGCATCATTTCTCCTACTGAGGGTATATTTCATCTTCATTCCCCCAATATACGCACGGATGCTTGACAAATATACACAAATATCTTCTTCTGATCTATTGCAAATTTTTTGTTTAGAATTTGACAACCGGGGTTGTAGCAGAAGGAGCCATGCCGTCGTTGTGGTTCCATGGAAGAAGAAGAAGACCGGTACCTGAATTTCCCAAATGGTGAAGGATCAAATTCACCGGAGAAAAAGTGTCGCGTCGCCTCATTCGCTCCGCTCGAAGAAAAACAATCCTCCGCTTCCCTTGACACCTTTAATCGATGATCCCGATTTCGTCTCTCCGCCCCAATCGTCGTCACCGTTTACACCTTTGGCTTCTCCCGCTCTTCTGATCTTGCTTCCAAGAATTGTAGTTCCTATTACGGGTGAGCAAGAAACCGATGCCCCAAGTTACAGAGGAGAATCGCAAGGCATAGTTATTCAAGGGGAATATGGTATCTGCAATACTATGAAGCCATATAGGGTGTCCATGGTTATTCTAAAGATTTTCTTAATAGTTTTTTGGTTGGTTCTAAAAATTAGGTAACTAACTGATGAGTTGCTAAAGGATTTGAAATTTGAAAGGATAGGGGATTACGAGAGGCAGTTATGGTTTAGAGTTATACTTCCTTTAGCCATCTTGATGCCTAAAGAATGTAGGGGACTTGTGATGGGGATATTGGTTATGGGCTAGGACTATTTGGCTTGGGTTAGTCCAATGGTGGTGGCTGAGGGAGGTAAGGCTGAGAGGGGGTAGGGTGTTGCCGACGGGGAAGGGGCACCGATGGGCGGGTCGACCTTCGCCAGTCGGTGTGTGTTCGGTGCGGTGAGGTCGTGCGCCCCTGTTTGCTAGCAATGCAGCCAGGGGCCAATTGTGGCTGGCAGGGTGGGGTAGACGTGAATCGAAGGGGGCAGCGGGAGGTGTCGTGTGCCCATCGTTGGTATCGCGTGCCCGTCGTGGCCTCGGTGCCTGTCGTCGCCCTAGGGGGCGTCGCATCCCTCTCGTTTTTAGGGGATGGTGTTAGGTCGTCTTGCATGGATTGGGCATGCGTGGTATACGTGGACAGTGGAGGGAGATAATTTAGATTGTCGTACACGTGGATGACGTCGGGGATTGAAGTGCAGTATAAAAGGAGGGATGCCTGCTTCCTCAAGGCTTCTTGGTTTGATCATTACAAGCCTCCTGGTTTAGTGTTCTCGTGTCTATGCTTTCAACCCATTCACTTGGGTTCGATTCCTAGTAGCTATAATTTTATTCTTAGTCCATTCCTTAGGTTGTAACTTGTATTGTTCACTCACTATTTGGGCAAGTATCTCGGGTTTGTACATATCATTTTCGGCCTAGCGCCCCAAGAAATAATATTACTATTTTTCATACCCCCATTATGTACAATTATACCCGGTTTGTGGTGGCCAAGTTCTGAAAAAACCATCAATAATTTTTTACTTTTACATATGATATATGTGCAATTTTAATATCTGATATTCAGATCAAACTTATATTACGATATAACATAACTAAAAATATATGAACCAATAATCTATTGAGTTCAATCAAAATCTAAAACTTGGTGTGAAGTTCAAGTTTTAATTGTGATTATGTGAATAATGTCTAACTTTAAGCGTAAGCAAATAAATTATGTTTAGATAAGTAAATGCGAGTAGAAAATGGTGATAAGTAAAAAAAAACGAAGATTATAATAAATGTAATCATAGTAAGGAATAAATATATAAGTAGATAATTGTGAGAACGAGTTTATAATGATTTATAGCTAAATAGATGATAGAGATTATGTTTTCCATTTAGAAAACAATTTTTAAAATTTTCCAATTTTCTATAAAATTGAAAAATGTTTTCAATTTTCAAAATGAAAAACTATATATGATAGTAAACATACTTTATGCTTTCTATTATCCAATTCTTCAATTAGTAATCGGACCCTAAGGGGTTTCTTTCATTCAACCTTGTGTTTACAAGATGATAGAAAACAAGACAAATAGTTCTAGGAGCCCAAAGAAAGAATATAGCCGAGGAAGATTGTACTATTCATTTTTAATAGGAATAAGAGTCAAATAGGCCATCCAACTACACACCAAAATGCAATTAGGCCACTGAACTCAAAAAATTTACAATTAAGTTCCTGAACTACACAAATTCATTCAATTTAACCTAAAATAACTTGTTTACTTGTTAATGTGATAACGTGTCAGTTTTTTATTTAAAATTAATTTTTAAAATTTTATTTTAATAATTATAAATAAAATAATTATTTTAAATTTAAAAAAAAAAAAAAAAAACCCGCCGGAGACGAAGGGAACCCTTCGTCTTTGGGCAGCCAGCCAGGGAGACGAAGGGTCCCCTTCGTCTCCATGGCCCGGCGGGAGACGAAGGAGACTTCGTCTCCATGGCGGCCGGAGACGAAGGGGACCCTTCATCTCCCTGGCTGGCTGCCCGGAGACGAAGACTTTTTTTTTTTTTTTTTAATTTTTTATTGAGTTAAAATAATTATTTTATTTATAATTATTAAAATAAAATTCTAAAAATTATTTTTAAATAAAGGAACCGACACGTCATCACATTAATAGGCAAACAAATTATTTTAGGTTAAATTGCATGAATTTGTGCAGTTCAGGGACCTAATTGTAAGTTTTTTGAGTTCAGTGACCTAATTGCATTTTAGTGTGTAGTTGGATGGCCTATTTGACCCTTATTCCTTTTTAATATTGATGGGGTAAGGACCCCGGCCCAAGAATTAAGGGCCCAAAGGAAATGGTTCGAAGAAGTGGGCCAGCGTCCAAGGAGCCTGAAGAACAATTGGGCCGAGTCCTGGAGTCGGCCCAGGCCCAAGAATTAGGGGCCCGGTTCAGAACTGCTAAAGAGGAGCCCAGTGGGAGCTTAGGCTGAGACGAGGAGTCGACCAAGGCCCAAGCCCAGGGAAAGACTTGGTCCAAGGAGCCGTTGGGAGCATTGAAGAAACTCGTTTAAAAGGGAGCCGTTAGGGCATTGAAAGCAGGACTCGGTCAGGCTGTTACAAGCCTGGAAGAGCCATAGGTCGACCGAGTAATGGCGTCCGACGGCTCCATATCTTGATTAGCCTTGAAGTCGGCCATTAAGGGCCTTCAAGTCGGTAGAGGAGGAGCTGCTATATAAAGGCTCCTCCACTCTTGTAAAAAGACAGACAATTGAGCACCCGGAGAGAGGAGAATACCAGAGAGATTCCGAGTACTAGCATCGTTTCCAGCATAGGCATACATTTTTACTGAAAGGTGTATCCTCCAGCCGAAGGTTGTGTTGGACCTCCTTGGGCCTGAAAACCCAGAAACCATCACTAGCGCCGTCTGTGGGGATCGAAACTAAGAGTCACGTGTCCTCCTGAGCGAGGCGAGTCCGAGGAACGATAATTAGAATCTCAGTCGAATTAGAAAAGCTCCTAACATGGCAGGAAGTGAGGAACAATCGAGCCGTCATGACAATGGACGGGAGGCAGACCTGAGAAGCCAGCTGAATCGAAGAAACACCCGGAGCCGGGAAAATGAGACAACACCGCCGCCGACACCACCGATAAACCAACAGTTGCCCCAAGTGCTACTCACCCCAGAGCATCTACGTGCGATTGGGCGCGCCTGCGCCGAAGCAAGCCTGGGAGTGAGAGAACAGTCCGTCACTCGCCAACCACAACGCGATTCACGGCCGCCTCATAGGCCCGACAACCGGCAACAGAACCGACGGGCCGAAAGCCAACCAGTACAGTCCGTTCATTCTCGACTGGGTCCCAGCGTTGGGCGTCGGTCGGCAAGAGAACGACTGGGTCGGAAGGAACCCAGTCGTGCCCCGTTAGCCGCTCGCGATCGACAAGCTGTACGAGAGAAGAATCGTACCAAAAGAACCAGGACTGAGACTCGCCGCGCGGAGCAACCCCCCCGCAACCACGACCAACCGGCCGAGTCTGAAGTCGGTGAGAGCACGGAATCCACGGGAAATCGCACCCGGGAGAGGGTCGAAGCGGCGAACTTAGTCCATGAAGTGCGAAATCTGAAAGAACGGATGGAGGGGAAAGCCAAATCTCTAGGACGTACGTTATTGACCGCCTTACCCTTCTCGGACGAGGTTATGGCCTTTAAGATACCGGGTGATTTCAAGTTCTCGGAGCAGACCACGTTCGATGGAACTGGCGATCCCCGAGAGCATTTGCTTAGCTATCAGGCTAAGATGCAGGTTTTGGGGGTACGAGATCCAGTCATGTGCCGCGCTTTCTTACCCACGTTGAAAGGATCAGCACAAAGGTGGCTAGTGGCGTAGCCCTCGGGGTCGATTCACAGCTTTGAAGAGCTGGCAGACCGCTTCATGAGCCACTATGCCGCTAATATCAAACCACAAAAGGACCTAACACACTTGGGCGACATTCATCAGGATGAAGGCGAGTCCTTGAAAACCTATCTGGCCCGCTGGCAGAAAGAAATCCAGTCCATAGAGGAGGTCGAGGACCAGACGGCGCTCACCTTCTTTATCGAGTCCTTGCGATCCGGCCAGCTATATCGAGACCTAAGGGACAACCGCCCGGCTACCTACGCAGAAGCCATTCATATGGCCAACAAGAGGGCCAACACAGAGCAGGCTATGAAGCACAAGCGGCAGCGTGAAGTCGGCGGATCCGCCAGCGGGAAGAGGACGCGAGCTGAAACCAAGGAAAGGCGCCCGGACGTAACTCGGCGACCCGAGGTCAGACGACCGTACGACAGGCCCGTCGCCCACGCCTATCGGCCGGCTCCCGAACGGCCGGTCCACGAGATACAAGCGGTTGCCCTGCCTCCGCCTCCGCCGACCGACGATCGAGCGACGAACGAAGAGACTGGTAAGACCTCTAAGTACTGTAGTTATCATAAATCTTATACCCACAGCACGGAGGAATGCTTCTACCTGAAGAAGATCATGGAGGATATTATTCAGGAAGGAACCCCGCCTCCTAATCAGTGGAGGCGTAGATCGGTCAATCGAGGGGATGAGGATCCCGCCGCCGTTGCCGAAAACAGTCGAGGCAAGCAGCCGGTTCCCGAAGAGGAGGAGGCTCAGTGGCGCCAGAAGCCGGTTATCAACATGATAGTCGGCGGGCCGGAAGGTGGTGACTCAGCGAACACCAGAAAAGCCTGGGCCCGCCAGTTGTACGTCGGGACGGTGTACGGACGCGAAGAGAACCCTAAAAAGGTGTGCCGAGAGCCCATCGTGTTCACCGACAGAGATTTACCAGCCGGAGAAATACCGCATCGAGATGCGTTGGTTATAGCCATGGACATCAATGGCGTTGTCGTTCGACGAATCCTGGTAGACACCGGAAGCAGCGTCAATGTGCTATACCTAGAAACCTTCATCAAAATGGGAATGACTCGAGAACAGCTGAGCCCTGTCAAAACTCCCCTTGCCGGTTTCACAGGGGACTCGGTGGAGGCGGAAGGATCAATCACACTTCCAGTTGAGATTGGCAGTTACCCAGATGTACAGAAACTCAGCATGAAGTTCATTGTGGTGAACCTGGCCTGTTCGCATAACGCTATACTCGGCCGGCCGGGTCTCGATGATCTAAGAGCTCTGATTTCAATCGAGCATCTTTGTTTAAAATTCCGCACGCCAAACGGAATAGGTACGGTGCGCTGTGACCGAAAAGTCGCCCGCGACTGCTATCTGCAGGCATGCAGAGGGATGGCAAACGCGAGATGCAAGTCCATGAGATCACCGAGAGGCCCCCAAAAAAGACGATAATACCTCGTCCGGAGCCTGCCGTCGAGTTGGAGGAAGTCGAGATCGACTCCACACAGCCGGACCGACGGGTCCGAATTGGAGTCGGCGTCCCCGAGAAAGTAAAGGAAGAGATTATAAAGGTGCTCCGGGAACACCGGATGGTTTTCGCTTGGGGCCCGGAGGACATGCCTGGCGTCGACCGATCGATCATATCGCACAGACTCGCCGTGGATCCCGAGCATCGACCGGTCATACAGAAGAAGCGATACCTGGCCAACGACCGAAGAGAATTTGTGAAGAAGGAAGTGAGCACACTACTAGCAGCCAGGCACGTCCGCGAGGTTAAGTACCCGGAGTGGTTGGCGAATGTGGTCCTTGTACCCAAGCCCCCGGCGTGGCGGATGTGCGTGGACTACACCGACCTTAATAAGGCCTACCCAAAAGACCCGTTTCCCTTACCTCAGATCGGTCAATTGGTCGACGAGACGGTGGGGTCGGCACTGTTGAGCTTTATGGACGCCTTTAGGGGTCATCATCAGATATTCATGCATCCGGCGGACGAAGAAAAGACCACGTTTTTTACGCCGGACGGGGTTTATTGTTACCGAGTCATGCCCTTCGGGCTCAAAAACGCTGGAGCCACATATACCCGAATGGTAGCCCGACTATTCCAACACCTGCTGGGAAAATCAATGGCCGCGTACGTCGAAGACATGCTCGTCAAGAGCCGAGAGGAGAGCAAACACGCCGAAGATCTGGCCGACTGCTTTAAAGTGATGATAAAGTACAACCTCCGGTTGAACCCTAAGAAATGCGCGTTCGCCGTGCAAGGGGGAAAGTTCCTGGGCTACATGGTCACCAAGCGAGGTATCGAGCCTAATCCTGAGAAAGTACAGGCCATCGTCGACATGCAGCCTCCCAGCACTGTAAAAGACCTGCAACGGCTGACCGGCCGATTGGCTGCCCTTAGCCGCTTCCTGAGCAAGGCGGCGGATAAGACCGTGCCTTTCTTCGAAGCCATGAAGAAGAAGGAAGGATTTGCTTGGACCCCGGAATGCCAGCAGTCGTTTGAGGAATTGAAACAATACCTCTCGATACCCCCGGTGTTGTCTACCCCTCAGGCGGGTGAGCCTTTATTTCTGTACTTAGCCGCCTCCTGCAAGGCGGTAAGTTCGGTATTGGTCCGAGAGGAAGAACGAGTCCAACACCCGGTCTATTACGTAAGCCGCTCCCTGAAGGCTGCCGAGTCAAGGTATACCGCCCTGGAAAAGATTGTATATGCGTTGGTGATCATCGTACGCAAATTGGCGCCCTACTTCCAAGCCCACACCGTACGAGTACTGACAGACCAACCGCTAGGGAGCATTTTGCGAAACCCTTCATCGTCCGGCCGCCTGGTAAAATGGGCCGTAGAGCTAACCCAGTATGGGATTGAATACCAGCCCCGGCCTTCCATAAAAGGACAAGCCTTGGCCGACTTCTTGGTCGAATGCACGACGAGCGAGGAAGAGAAGGAACACGCCACGGAGAATTGCCTAGGCGAGTGGTGGGAAATGCATGCGGACGGAGCATCAAGTCGACAACACTGTGGAGGTGGTGTTGTGCTTATCACTCCCGAAGGATTCCGACTGTATTATGCCCTGAGCTACCTGTTCCAAGCCTCCAACAACGAGGCCGAGTACGAAGCTGTGTTAAACGGCCTCCGACTCGCCAGGGCCCTAGGGGTCGAGAGGTTACGAGTCAAGACTGACTCTAGGTTAGTAGTCGGGCAGATCTCAGGCACATGCGAGGCCAAGAATGCCCGGATGACTCTATATAGAGAGCGCGCAGTCGAGATGTTAAAAGAGTTCGGAGCCTACGAAATAGAGTATATATCCCGAACGGATAACATAGAAGCTGGCATATTGTCCAAGATTGCCTTGGAAGGAGTACCGGACCACCTGGTAAAAATCTGTCAGAAGGAGGAGCTAAATCGACCAAGCATTGAAGAAACACCGCTAAGGATCCAGCAAGTGACTGGCGAGGAATGGGACCGAGAGAAAAACCCCAAGATGTTCTGGATAGAGGACATCTGGCGATTCATAGAAAAAGGCGAGTTACCGGAAGACTCGGGAGTCGCCGCAAGGGTTCGACGAAAGGCCCCCTCCTTCCAAATCATTGATGGGCAATTATATAAACGATCGTTCGGAGGACCTTTGTTAAGATGTTCGCTCAGGCCCGAGGCTGAGAAAATAATGGATGAAGCCCATAGAGGCATTTGTGCCGCGCACCAAGGCGCCCACACGCTCGCTCGGAAGTTAGTCGTCCAAGGATATTATTGGCCAACCATGATGCGGGACTGTATTGAATGGATATCCAAGTGCGGCGTTTGCCAGGCATTCGCCAAGAAAGACACTCGGCCAGCTACCTTTTACACGCCGGTCACCACCGCCATCCCATTTGCCAAGTGGGGAATCGATTTGTTGAGGCCATTACCAGTCGCCCCCGGAGGCTTGAAGTTCTGTGTCGTAGCTATCGACTACTTCACCAAGTGGGTCGAGGCGGAACCACTGGCTACCATAACCGAGTACCAATGCCGGCGCTTTTCGTGGAGAAGGGTGATTTGCCGCTTCGGCCTGCCCGAGCACATTGTCAGCGACAACGGGCGATAGTTCGATTGTCAGGCATTCGCCGACTTCTGCCGCCGACACGATATCCGCCACACTAAGGTGTCGGTGGCATACCCACAGGCCAACGGACAAGTCGAGAACGTGAACTGAACGCTGGTGGATGGGATTTGGAAGAAATTGGAAGATATTCGAGGAAATTGGGCGGATGAGCTTGACCGAGTTCTATGGGCTTACCGCACTACCCAGGGACAAGCAACGGGAGAGAGTCCATTCTCACTCGCGTACGGCTTCGAGGCAAAGGTTCCAATTGAGGTGGTCGAGCCCACTTACCGGGTCCGTACCTATTCAGACATGGAGAACGAAGAGAGCCTTCGAATCGAGAAAAATTTCCTAGAAGAAAAGAGGGAACCCCCGAGTGCGCGAATGACTGAATACCAACATGCGTTAAAAAGATATCGCGATCGTAGGATTCGTCCAAGAGCCTTCCAGGTCGGCGACCTCGTACTACGGGATCGACAGGCCAGTCAGCCCACAGAGGGGGGCAAGCTTGCGATTAAGTGGGAGGGACCATACCACATTGCCGCGGTTGTCCAAGCTGGAACCTACAAATTGGAAACCATGGAGGGCAAGCCCGTGGATCGGATTTGGAACGTCATCCACCTAAAGAAGTTCTATCAATAGAAAGGCACAAAACATGTATGGGCCCAGGGGTCCTGAGACACTCGAATAAAAGTACAAGTTACAGTTAATCACTCCCCGGACTCCGCGAGAAAGAGTTAGGAAACAAGGGCCCAGACCCTTAGTCGTTTCTGTGAAAAAGCCAAGAGGAGTCGCCTCGACTGAGGGACTCGGCGAGTATTTAAAGAAACAACGGGGCACTGACCCTAAAACGTTTCTAAGAAAGGAAAAGCCTAAGGAGTCGCCTCGACTGAGGGACTCGGTGAGAAAGAGTTAGGAAACAAGGGCCCAGACCCTTAGTCGTTTCCGTGAAAAAGCCAAGAGGAGTAGCCTCGACTGAGGGACTCGGCGAGTATTTAAAGAAACAACGGGGCACTGACCCTAAAACGTTTCTGAGAAAGAAAAAGCCTAAGGAGTCGCCTCGACTGAGGGACTCGGTGAGAAAGTGTTAGGAAACAAGGGTCCAGACCCTTAGTCGTTTCCGTGAAAAAGCCAAGAGGAGTCGCCTCGACTGAGGGACTCGGCGAGTATTTAAAGAAATAACGGGGCACTGACCCTAGAACGTTTCTGAGAAAGAAAAAGCCTAAGGAGTCGCCTCGACTGAGGGACTCGGCGAGAAAGAGTTAGGAAACAAGGGCCCAGACCCTTAGTCGTTTCTGTGAAAAAGCCAATAGGAGTCGCCTCGACTGAGGGACTCGGCGAGTATTTAAAGAAACAACGGGGCACTGACCCTAAAACGTCTCTGAGAAAGAAAAAGCCTAAGGAGTCGCCTCGGCTGAGGGACTCGGCGAGGAAGAGTTAGGAAACAAGGGCCCAGACCCTTAGTCGTTTCCGTGAAAAAGCCAAGAGGAGTCGCCTCGACTGAGGGACTCGACGAGTATTTAAAGAAACAACGGGGCACTGACCCTAAAACGTTTCTGAGAAAGAAAAAGCCTAAGGAGTCGCCTCGACTGAGGGACTCAGCGAGAAAGAGTTAGGAAACAAGGGCCCAGACCCTTAGTCGTTTCCGTGAAAAAGCCAAGAGGAGTCGCCTCGACTGAGGGACTCGGCGAGAAAGAGTTAGGAAACAAGGGCCCAGACCCTTAGTTGTTTCCATGAAAAAGCCATGAGGAGTCGCCTCGACTGAGGGACTCGGTGAGCAGTTAAGGAAACAAGGTTAAAGAAAAAGCATCGAGCCCAAGATAATACTAAAAGGAAGAGAAAATGGGAATTTTATTAAAATTAAAAGGGCCCGAGAAGGAGGCCAGCCTTTACAAAAGGGACTATCCTAAAAGAATAGCCCTAAACTACTGGGGAGGGGGTGTCGACATCAATCCCTTCAACTTGAGCCCCTGCCGTTGGTCCAGCCAGGGGAACAGAAGAAGGGTCCTCAGCCTGAAGAGCGGACTCGGCGAGCTCAGGAGGTGTTGCTGAAGGAAGAGTCGCCGGATCAGCGGCTGCCGGAAGAGCTGCCGGGTCAACAGTCGTCGATGGTCCTTCAGTCGCCGGAAGAGCATCTATCACGGGCTTGAGGCCCCAGCCCTCGGGAGTGAAAGAGGAGTCGCGGACCAGCAAGGCAGAGTGGATTTCCGTCTGCGCCTCGCGAAAGCCAAGGCGATAGTCACGCTCGTCCATGTCCAGGAGGAACTCGTCACCATCCGGCGTCGACAGCCACTCCTTGGCGAGCCTCTATCGCCGCCTTCACATCCGCCTCAAAGACGGCCGACTTCTTGTAAGCCTCAACGGAGGTCGCAACGATCGTCGCCACCTTGTCCCGCTCCTCCTCCCACTGCCGGGTGACCCTCAGCATCTCGGAGTTGTGCACTTCCACCACCTTGAGGTGCTTCGCCTGCTCTTCCAGAAAGGCCTCCTCCGTCTGGCGTAACTTGAGGGCCATAGACCGCGTCTCGGTCCTGTAGTTCTGCAGCCGCTTGCTCATCTCCATCTGGAAGGTGAGGTTCTGCGAAACAGCCACGACTCAGACAATAAAAGGAAAGAACGAATGAGAGGAATTAAGTCGAGAACACTTACGCGGTACGACTGGCGCAGCGAGGCCTCGACGATGTACTCATCCCCCAGAGCGTGAGTCGCCGCCACGTCCTTAGGCAGAAGGACGTTAGTACACCACTTGCGGACGGAGGAGGCGCCCATCCAGATTTGGGCATCCTCTTCTACCTCGTGGCACAGCCGGATCCTTTTCGGAGTCGGCCCACCAGTTTGACCGGCCGGACACTTAGAGCTTGGACTCTCTGTCTGAGGAGGAGGCGGCTGTCGAGTGGGCGACACAATTGGCGACGGAGTCAAATCCACCACATTACGAGGTGGTGGGGGAGTCGACCTTGGAGCCGGAGACGGTTGGGAGGAAGAGGCAGCAGCAGTGCCGGAAGTGCGCTGGGACAACCGACGCCTTAACTTTTTGGCTCTGTCCGTCATCTCTGGAGTCGGTTCAGCAGCCTCGTCGGAACTGGAGGAGTCGGAGTCTTACGGACCTGCGAAAGGAGGAAAAATCATAAGTATTCCAAGTCGGAATGTGACAGAATAAAAAGAAGAGGAACGAGAGGCGACGAAGACTACTTACGGTGGCCGCACCCTCCGGCAGCAAGCCACGCTTAGCCATGGCCCGGACTCGGGACCAGTACTTGACTGAGTACGGCCCAAAGCCCTTCAAGAACTCGCCGCCCAGGACCGCATCATCGGAAGGGACGGCACGCCGAGAGCAAGGCTTGAATAGAGCAGCCGACCACAAGGTCGGAAAAGGTGAAGGAAGAGAAAGTAGGGCGGACGAAGAAGTAGAGGAGCTTCCAGTCCTTAATGGAATCGGACAACCCCTCGAAAAGCTGTCGCCCCAGGCGAGCGGCAACTTGAACAAAGCCCGGCGAGTGTGAGCCGACCTTGTTCACGGTGAAAAGATACCGAAACAGGTCTAGATCCGGCTCGCACAACCACCAGTGTCAGAGGTTGACGAAGCAGGTGAGGAGTCGGTGAGAATTAGGCACTAATTGGCCCGGAACTAAGTTGTAATGGCGATAAAAAAGGGAAAGGAAAGGACACGGAGGAACTCGGAATCCAAAGGCAACCGAGTGCAGGTGAATGCCGACACAACCCTCGGGGGGTCGTAAATTTGCCGGCCTTCCGGGGCGAGGACTACGGCTGAAGGCCCAAGAAGGTATTGGGCCATTTCCAGGTCCACCGCATTAACAATGGACGGTAGCCCGGAGGGACGGACGATGGAATCAAACTTGCCTCGCGGCCGTCCGATGCCACCCGGCAGAGCCGCCACCGTCGTTAAAGGAGCGGGGCTCAGCGAAGTAACCGCCCTCGAAGATGAGGGGGTCGGAGGAAGAGGACGTCGATGGAACGTCCGCCGGAAGTTCCATACGACGAAGAGAAGACGTCGATGGAACGTCCGCCGGAAGTTCCATACGACGGGGAGGAGAAGAAGAAGACGAAGAAGGAGAAGAAGAAGAGGGGGAGGTCGCCACCGGGTTATCGGCCGAGTAACGACGGGAAGAAGAAGAATGTGAAGAGGAAGACATTACCTAAGTTAGGTGGGAGATCGGAGGAAACGCAGAGTGGCCGGAGAAGCTCGAGTTGAGAATGAAGAGAAAGACTGGAGAAGAGAGTGGAAAAGAGACGAAATGGATATTTAAAGGGGGAGGAATTCAAAGGCCGGCCACGTGTCACCTTCTCGTTGGAGGAAGTGGAGGTGACGGGATGTGAAGAGACACCGCATTTAATGCCTCAAAAGGCGGGGCGACGGTTCAGGCCTAGGGTTAGCTTGCAGACGGCGCGTCTGCCATAGGCTAGGGTCGGGCGTCAGTGACCCGGCCTGCTAAGCCGGAAGCCCATCATAGGCCATGGCCTCTGGGCCCACGAAGTACGAGCTAGAAACTTCTAGAGCGACCCGGCAGAACCCGGCCCATCAGGTGATATCAGCCAAGTTCACGAAGAGACTCCGGTCGCCAGGTCGACAATCAGACTCGGCGACTCCCTCGCCATGAGGGTCTCGCCGTAGCATGACTAGGAATCATTCTCGTAGACCAGAGGTCGGGCGACAAAATAATAAAGAAAATGTAGGGTCGGGCAGAAAAGCACACAGTTTATTGAATTAGCACGAAGATTACAAGGCCCAGAACTCGGCCGGTGCAAATTACAAGAGAAAAACGGTTCAAGGCTTGGCTTCTTTCTCTGTTGGCGGGCGAGCAGTCGGAGGGCCTTCCAGGAGGTACTGAGAGCGGAAAGGCAGAGGACTCGGCTCGGGCTCAGGCATTTCGTCCAGATACACGGCGGGCTTACCGTCATCGATCATTTGCAAGGGCCTCTCCAAAGCACTCGGTGACATGGCAACACCAAAGAGGGGAGGAGCCTCCCACTTCTCTTCCACCATTGGTTCTGGATCCTCCACCACAGGCTCTGTAACACCCCGTGTTACGGCCTTCAATCTCGGATTAATTATTTAATTAATCCCGTTAATAATAATTAAATATGATTTAATTATGTTAGGTTTACCTTTAATTAATTAGTAAGGTCCACCATGAACCATGGACCCTTGCCCGAATAAGAATCTTAAGCCTGTTAGGAATAAAGGAAGTAGGCCTTTTACTATTCAGATTATGATTAGGATCCTCTTTAATTAATATGGTCCACTATGGACCATGGACCCTTATCCCTAAAACAAGCCCTAGCCCTATAAGGAATAGAATTAGTAAACCCATACCATTCAGGCCCTAACTAGGAGTCTTAAATATATAAATAGGGAACTTAGGAGGCACCTAGAATCCCCACCACAATAATCTCTCACCACCCAAAGAGTTCCAAGAATCCCCTTAGGAGAAATCAAGAAATCAAGAAAGCTTAAAGAAAGATCCTTCATAGCCAATGAATTAATTAAGGCTAAGAGGTAACCCATGTCTCAACAAAACCTATTTTCATAGTTATGATTCCCCCTTAGGGTTTCCCCATATTATTGTGTATCAATGACTTGTGATGATTATGATTGATGATTGATGTGATGATCCCTTGGGGGATCTTGATAATCTTGATATTGGGAGATTCTTGATAATTATGATGTTCTTGATGATTATATGGAGATCTTGATGATTATGTGTTGTTCTTGATAATTGTGTGATGCCCTTGATGCTTATGTGTTATTCTTACCGAATCTTGCAATTAGAAGGCGAATCGTATTCTTGTTGATATAAAAGTGATTAGAACCCTAGGTTGTATCGTATGATATTATTCTTGGATTATCGGGTGGGGTAATCGCATGTTTGGGTGTTGATTATGGTTAGAAAAGCATGATAGGTTATGTGCTGTTCGTTTCTCGTATTTGATCCGTTAATTGTCTACGTGTTGTCGTTGATTGCGTTGTAAAGTGTCTAAGCATGGTTTCGGGTTCCACAATGGTTCCCGGGGCGAAATTGTGTGATAAGAGTCAATGGGGGGTAGGGGACCCGCCACCTACCCACGGCCAGAATGATGATCCCGGCAGCGGGCAGCCGGCGGGCGGGCAGCTGCCCGCCGGCGACCCGCTGCCCGGAATAGTGAATCCGGCGGGCAGCCGGCGGGTGGCCCCCCACCCACCGGCTACCCGCTGGAATTTTCCCCATCTTGGGTTCCCGGCTTCCCCGTTTGATGTTTCCCCGTCCCCCGTGGTGTCCCAACGGACTCCGTTAATCGTGCCTATGTCTAGTTTGATATTTCGGGTACCGTTCGTAGGTTTATGAGTCTATTATATTGCATGCTAGTTGAATTGGTATCCCGTTGACCTAGGTGGAAGAAGTATGAACCTCTTAGGACTATTCTTAGTATGTGATGGATCACGCGTAGGTTTTGTTATACGTTTTCTCCCCCTTCCCAATGTGTTAATGTGGGTTGCATGTACTTGCTATGTGTTATGTGTGCATGTAACCCCGAGTTGGTTAAGATCAATCGGGCTATACGGGCAGTCGGGTGGGCTGAGAACCATACCGGCTGTTAACCAGGCTGGTAGAGACCGGTCAGGTATATAAATATTATATAGGACTAAGTTCTACTATACGGGCAGTCGGATGGGCTGAGAACCATACCGGCTGTTAACCAGGCTGGTAGAGACCGGTCAGGTATATAAATATTATATAGGACAAAGGTCCACTATACGGGCAGTTGAATGGGCTGAGAACCATCCCAACTGTTAACCAGGCTGGTAAAGACCGGTCAGGTATATAAATATTATGTAGGACAAAGGTCCATCAGTCGGTTGCGATCGGCTCCTCCGTAATGTGAGACGGGGCAGGGTGCTGCGGGGCCGTGTCAGAGCTATATGCGCTGACCCTCATGTATGGGCATGCGATTGGTCCTGTGGCGCCAACAAAGTGTGTTATGTGATGAGATATGGAGGAGTTGTGTTTATGAGTATATTGGGGGATGTGACTAAGGGGTTTATGCTGGGGATTGTTTATGTTGGGTTGTGATTATTAATTGTGCTTATCTTTATCTGTCTTGCCTGTTGTGGATTATATACGCTGGTTATAACTGTTGCTTGTGTCTAGCCTTATCTGTCGAGTCATTCCCGGTTTTAAAAGCTAGAGTCTCGTATGATATATCTTCATGCTTCGAAATGACTTTTCGTATATCTATATATATATATATCTCTATATGTAATGTATTTCAACGCGTTGGAGTGGGTTACCAGCATCTCTCGCTGAACAGATATATTTGGCTTTCAGGCACAGAAGATTAAGTCACTGGAGTGCACTAGAACTTAGAAGTAGATAGTTTCCCTTTTGGCCTGCGTGCCACGTTTACGTATTTACGCTTTGAGGATATTAGTTAGTTAGCCTGTGCACTTGGGTTCTCTAGCCCAGGTGTGGCATAGCACCCCGAACGCTTGTATTTATATCTTGGGATTTAATAAGATTCTACCTTTATTATAAGTTTTAAATGTCTTGAAAATTTGGGGTGTTACAGGCTCCATCTCTACCACAGGCTCCATCTCCACGTCGATAGGCTCCCTACACATCAGGTCCAGCATGTCTGGAGGCACCACAATGGGGTCTGAAGTCGAGTCGCCCACCAAACGACCTCCGTTAGCCAACCTCTTCTGCCTTAACTGCTCCAGTCGAGCATACTCCTTGTTACGAATGGACCAGCGGCGATCACCATCCCTGTAACTCATAGCGCCGTGCCTTCGCAAAGTGGAGAGTGTTGCGATTTGCATCAACTATGAGGGGCCTTTATATAGCCCAGTGAAGGCGAATACCTAGGCAATAATCACGAAGTAGATTATAACTGATATAACTGAGCCGGATTGGACGGATGACGCGAATCTCTGTCAGAGATTAGTTCCATCAAATCCGCCGGGAAGAGCAAGATTCGCACGCCAACGCAGAGAAGATTGGATTCGCCCGAGATACGGGGAATCTTGCAGGTGTCAGACTGAAAAGAATCTGATGACGTGACCGACTCCTTGACCAGTCGTCTGGATGGGTACGCAACAAAATATGACAAAACATAAGGCAAGGCGAAAATAATGTTTTTTATTATTATTATAGGAAAGGAGGGTACAAGTAACAAGGAGCTTATTACAATAAGGAATATGAAAATGCTCCTAGAAAAGATTCCTCCGAACTATGGCCGACTCCGGTACATATGATCACTCGCCGGGCGAGGAAGAGTCGCCCCTAAAGAATCCCCCCAATGGTCCGGGTGGGGATGGACAGAACGAGTCCCAGAAAGCTGGCATGAGTGGTGGCGCAATTGGTTCCTCATCATCCGGATACTCCTCCAGGTAGCGGGCATAATCCTCATCGTTCATCAGGCCCGTAACTGGCCCGTCCAGGTCGTCCAGCGGAATTGAGAAGGTCATTCTGAAAGTAAGTTGCTCTGGAACCGCCACCTCAACAAAGGACCCGTCTTGAGAAGTCACTCGGGCAGTTGTGGGAGTAGGCGGTTGGCGTGAAGACGGAGCGACCTCACGACGAGGAGGAGTCGGCGACTGAGAAGCTGAGGAAGTAGCGTCGGCAGGAGACTTCTGAGGGGCGGGGCGAGGAGTCTTCTTTTTGTGTTCCCTTTCAGGCCGAGTCCGCTTGGAAGGCAGCGGACGCCAAGGAGACCCAAAGTCAATTCGTTTTCCTTTCAGAGGAGAACGACCCATGATGGACTTGTGAAGGTAAGAGAGAAGGGAGGAGGCCATTTATAGGTACCAAGTTTAGACAGAAGAATCCAAACGGCCCCGCAAGATCCGGAGAGAATGACTGAGGATCCGGACGTTACGAAAGGCTATTCAAGGCGTGGATGCGGTGATTGAAGGGGATGGACAGTTGCTACTTTTTCAAACCCAGGCTAGCGTACCGGGTATGAAAAAGTGAGGGACTAGTTGATGGGGTAAGGACCCCGGCCCAAGAATTAGGGGCCCAAAGGAAATGGTTCGAAGAAGTGGGCCAGCGTCCAAGGAGCCCGAAGAACAATTGGGCCGAGTCTTGGAGTCGGCCCAGGCCCAAGAATTAGGGGCCCGGTTCAGAACTGCTAAAGAGGAGCCCAGTGGGAGCTTAGGCTGAGACGAGGAGTCGACCAAGGCCCAAGCCCAGGGAAAGACTCGGTCCAAGGAGCCGTTGGGAGCATTGAAGAGGCTCGTTTAAAAGGGAGCCGTTAGGGCATTGAAAGCAGGACTCGGTCAGGCTGTTACAAGCCTGGAAGAGCCGTTGGTCGACCGAGTAATGGCGTCCAACGGCTCCATATCTTGATTAGTCTTGAAGTCGGCCATTAAGGGCCTTCAAGTCGGTAGAGGATGAGCTACTATATAAAGGCTCCTTCACTCTTGTAAAAAGACAGACAATTGAGCACCCGGAGAGAGGAGAATACCAGAGAGATTCCGAGTACTAGCATCGTTTCCAGCATAGGCATACATTTTTACTGAAAGGTGTATCCTCCAGCCGAAGGTTGTGTTGGACCTCCTTGGGCCTGAAAACCCAGAAACCATCAAATATATTACATGTTCATTTTTTGTGTATTGAAGTTTTATTATTTAGTATACTATCAAATAATAAATCTTTAATACATAAAAAATGAATATTTAGTATATTAAAAATGAATATTGATACGAAAAATTAGTTCCGTGTATTTCTCATGTATAGTAGTATATGCGTTGGTATGTATGAAGAACCAAGTAGAAATGTATGAACCAGGGAGAGCCTAAGAGAATCTGGCTTGAACCCTTTTATTATTTCATACTATAGAGAGTTTGTAGAGAGTGTTTTACAGTTGAGAGAGAGCCCCCTAAAATGAAGGATTAAGGCTCTTTATATAGGGGCTCAAGTATTTGGCGGGTTTAATTTTGATCTGTTCATTCGAACCGTTTAACTTCGACCCGACTATAAAGCGAGAGCATGAACATATTGGGAGGTTATACCAATGAATATTCTCTATCAGCTGTTATGTATTTTGATTTAGAAACACAATTTATATTCTAGAAGTTCACAATTTCAATACTAAAAATACACAATTTATACATTGTTTAAAACCAATATCTACCTTGCAAGGTGGATCCTGGTCCATGGTATAACAACGATTGTAACTAGAGATGCCGAGCTTAGCCCAATATCTTGTCTTAAAACAAGTGGCAAATTATGATGTGCATCCGTATGCACCATGCATGTTGCATACGGATGCAAAAACGACGTCGTTTTAATAAAACGCGCGTCTCCCCTTAAAAAAAAAAATCAGGTTCGATTCCCAGCAGCAACATATGAACTAAAATTCCATAATCGATGAACTATAATTCCATAATCGATGAACTATAATTCTATAATCGATTAACTATAATTCCATAATCTAATCTATGAACTAAAAATTTCAGAATGAATGAACTAAAATTCCATAATCGATGAACCTATAATTCCATAATCTATGAACTAAAATTCCAGAATGAATGAACAATATAATGTTGTTGCTGGGAATCGAACATGAATTTTTTTTTAAAGGGGAGACGCGCGTTTTTTAATAAAACGACGTCGTTTTGGCATCCGTATGCACCATGTATGGTGCATATGGATGCACAGCATAATTTGCCAATGTTATCATACACAAAAAAATCATTATTATGTGGATCATGGTCCACACAAGTTGTATGGATCATATTTTGTAGTGTAAAATAATGTATATTCAGTAGAAAAATAATGTACATTTAGTATATTAAAAATGTACTTTTTGTTATGGTCCACATAACATTGGTCCACACAATAATTTGCCCAAAAAATGTTGAGCAAGTACCTCATCTCTCAACTAAAATGCTAAATTGATCATTCACACACACACACACACACACAAATATATATATATATATATATATATATATATATATATATATATATATATATATATATATATATATATATTAGTTTAATCCCCGGCCAAATTCATCACTGGCGTACAGCAGAAATGTGCAAAGCAACAACACTTTTTATTTTATATGAACATTCATTACATGGATTGATGAATTTCTTTTCCTGTAAACTTGGATCTACCTTCCCCAAATCAGCTCAATAATAATCAGAAAAAAAAAATAATAATAATAATGGAAGAAAATTGATGGCTTAATTAATTAACTTCTGTTTGATCTGTAACATCTAACCCACAAAATCACATAACACAACACTCTGTAACCAAAGATAAAACATGCCATCACACCCAAATTGCTCCATTTCTGTGACTCTCTAAGCTGCTGCTTTGCCAACATTCCACTCCCAAACATCTTGCACTCACCTGAAGAAGCCTCAACTTGTATGCATTTCTTCCCTGCTTCCCCTCCATACTCGTTGATCAAGAAGCACTCGAACGGGTACTTGAACAGGCTCAAGTAATGCATGAACATCCAGTACTGAGGAATGCTGTCTTTCGCGATGAAATACCCCGAGAACAGGAAGAAAGACCCCATCAGCCCTGCAATCACAGATGTTCCCATTATGAAATTAGGCACCAGGACGCTGAAGCAGGCGGTGAACGAGTTGGACATCAGCACGACCAGCCAAACCACGAGGGCGAAGTAGAGGAACCTGTCCATCTCAGGCCTAAGTCCCACCAGCCAGTAGACCGGGACGGTGAACAGAAGGCCTACCATCAAGAGGAATGGCAGGAAAACAATGGTGTTTGCTATGACATACGAGGACACGCGGTAGGCTCCCCGAGAAGTTTCCCTCATGAAGATTTTCCTCTCCTGCAGGAAAATTGGCAGGCCTTCTACCATGGAGGAGAGCAGGAATGTTAGGCTGAATGCGAAGAACCCTAGCCGGGTTTGCAGCGCAATCTTTCCTAGGTTGTCATCAACATTCATGAAGATTGATCCTAGTATGAACCCTGCCACCAGTGCCTGCAAGATCCTTGTTGCAAACAGCTGTTTGGTTCTGAATATGTTCTTGCAGAACCTTTCTCCCAGGATCAGAACCTCATCCAACCCAGAATTCGAGTAGCTTCGACACTTGTCTGCAGCAACACAGGAGGAGTTATTAGAAATTCTAACATACTCCTCTTTTCTCACCATCCCCTTATGATCTTTGACACAGAAATGGCTGCTATTCAGGGCTTCTGAAGTTTGGACCACGATGGTTCCGGTGACATCAATAGCGAATTCGAGCAGGTTTATCCTTGGAGGAAGGTGCAACCCAGCAAAACTGAGCTGGTTTTCCAGGGATTTCAGCGAACCGTTGTGAAACACACATCCGTTTGACAGCAAAACGAGGCGATCAAAGAGCTCAAGGATGCGAAAACCGGGCTGGTGAATGGTCAGGACAATAGTCTTGCCCTCACCAGAAACCATAAGTTTGAGGAGTGAAATGACATCAAGTGCAGAAGATGAATCCAACCCAGAAGTTGGCTCATCAAGCAGGATCACAGCAGGGTCATGAACCAGTTCAACTCCAATCGACACTCTTCGCCTTTCCCCACCCGAAATCCCATGGTTCGATCCCTCCCCAATTCTCGAATCTGCAACATTCTCCAACCCAAGCTCCCTAATCAGCACCCCAACTCTACTCTTAGCCTCTTTCTTCCCACCTGGCAACCTCAGAAGAGAACTGTACATCAATGTCTCCTCCACTGTCAGCAGAGGAAATAGTGCATCTTCTTGGCTCACATAACCTGACAATCTCCGAAAGCTTTTCGCATTCACTGGACACCCATTGACAAGCACCTGACCAGAAACATCAACTGGGGATATCTTCCCAGCAAGAATCTCCAGCAGTGTGGTTTTCCCAGCCCCACTAGGCCCAGCAATTGCTGTGATTTCCCCTGCCTTTGCTTCACAGTTGACATCCTTTATGATAAACTTTGAAGACCCCTTCTCCCTCTTCCACCTCAAACCATCATAAAAACTGCAGATTTTGTAACTCAGGTTTCTTGTTTCTATGGAGTATGATGCTCTCCGGCCACCGGAGACCGGCAATTCCATTGGGAAACAACAGGGAAGCTCAAAGTGATGAGACTTAGATAAAGTTGGTTCAGAAGAGGTAGGGGGAAAAAAGGTAGGAGAGGATGAGCTGACTCACCAACTATGCCTGCTTAGTAGTTATAAGTCATTCAAAAATGGGCATGTTTACAAGTTTTCTAACTGTAATTGGGAAAAAAGAATAAGGAGTTTTCGCTAAGTTTGTATTTTGTTGAAGACAAGTATACAATGAAGACTAGAGATCAGAGGAGTTTGCTTGTGTAGAGTCTTGCAGGTAAACTGCATGTTGACCATATTTGAAGATTCTTGTTGGTTTGCTGATGATCAATCTTTTCTTTCCTAACTGCCACTTCTTCTATTTTATTTTATGTTATTAATTAATGATATAACCAAGTTATATAGTGTTCACTTTTGTCTCTCTCTAACTCAAACCACGAAAGTCAATAGACAGCTATTACCCAACCAACTCTTTAACTTTGGTGTAATTTTTCTTTGGATAATACTTTATAGGGAAAATGGTCAAATATATCTTTAAACTTTATACGAAAAATCAATTAGATCCCTAAACTTTTAAAATGTACAATTAAACCCATCAACATGTTATTTTTGTACACTGAAACCCACAAACCTGTCATAGCCGATCACTACCGTTCCGGTGAAATTCACTACCATTCTGTTTCCCCAATGGCACATATGATGTCTCAAACCTTGGAGATAACTTGAAACTTGTACCATTCACCACCAATACCATTCACCATTCATCATTAAAGATTGCGCTTATACTTTTGGTAGAGTCTCATTTATTTATAAGAACGGAGTCACAAAAATCCAAAAACCGGCCCTGCTCCAACAATTCTTTGGCAGTCGACGATCGCAGTTCCAGCGACCAATTTTGGTTGCTCGCCTTCTCCGAGAGAAAACCACCATTTCTGGTTGCCTTCTCTTGAGAAGGCGACCATAATAGAGAAGGCGGTTCATCCATCGGAAGAAAACAATAGTCAACGGTAGTTAACGGGTTTAATTGCGCTTTTTAATAAGTTAAAGAGTTTAATTGCACTCTTTAAAAGTTCAGGGGTCTAATTGATTTATTGTGTAAAGTTCAAGGGTCTATTTAACAATTTTTCTTACTTTATATTAAAATTTTGTGTTTATTAATAGTTTATTTATTTTAAGAGAAAGATGTTATAAAGAGGTGAAAAAGAGAAAGAGCATGTATGAAAAAGGAGAAAAATGTCATGACTTTGGTGTTGATTGTTTGAATAGTAGTAGTGTCATATGAGGTTCCCATTAACAATCAAACCAAACTCTTTAGCACCCAAAAGTTAGCATTCTCTCTTTTCTCATCCAATTTGGTTTAGAATTAGAGTAACTTGTTGGGGTTTCTTGGAGTTTAGAAGGTTTATATCTTGATTGATTCCTACAAAAGAAACCATATCAGTATTTGTTCGAATGAAATGCAACTTTGTTATGGATAATCAAGGTGTATATGTGTTCGTATATGTTTGGATGTGGTTATGAATAAATTAGAAATTAATGAAGACAACAATCAACATATTAATGAAATATAATTACTTGTGTGTGGATCCTTAGGGTTGGGATTCAGCCTTTTGGAATAACGAAATATAATTATTTTTAAAAGTTTAGAATGTATCTTCAAAAAAAAAGTTTAGCTTGTGAATCGGCCCAAAGCCATAAGCTCGTGTAAAGAGGTTTGGGCTAGAGGATTTCAACTCATTAAAAAAAAAAAAAAAAAATTGATCAGGCCATGAGGAGCCGCAAATTATGCTGTGCAACCATGTGCACCATGTATGGTGCACACGGTTGCAAAAACAACGTCTTTTTGATTAAAAATGCGCGTCCCACTTAAAAAAAATGCAGGTTCGATTTTCGGCAATAGTATTTTTTTGTGCATAATTTGAATTATATATCCACAAATTCATAACTATATATCCACAAATGTATAACTATATATCCACAGTGAATGAATAACACAAAATTCATAATGAATGAACTAAATATCCACAATGAATGAACTAAATATCCACAATCAACGAACTAAATATCCACAATGAATGAACTAAATATCCATAATGAATGAACTAAATATCCACAATGAATGAACTAAAAATCCACAATGAATAAACAACATAATACTGTTGAGGAGAATCGAAACTGAATGTTTTTTTTTTAAATGAGACGCGCGTTTTTAGTCAAAACGACGTCGTTTTGCAACCGTGTGCACCATGATACACACGGTTACACAGCATAACTATTGATGAGGGGCAATTTATATCGTGCACCAGGACACACATTGCATTGTGCGTCCTGATGCAAAACGACGTCGTTTTAAACTTTTTTTTTTTTAACATTTTGTTTTTTCGTGTTTGCTGTTAACTTGTTAAAAAAAATTATGTTTTGAAAATATACATAATTGTATATGAGAATGTACATAAACTTTTAACTGTTAAAAAAAATCACGTGTTCGAATGTACATAATTGTATAAAAAAAAATGTTCATAATTGTATAAAATAATGTACATAATTGTATACCAGAATGTACATAATTGTTTAACATAATGTACATAACATAATACACATAAACTCTGTCCCGTCGACTCCCCACACAACTTATCAAAATGACGTCGTTTTGAGAGGCACGGGGCACACAGTGCTATGTGCTCCGTGGTGCAGGGTGACGTCGTTTTGAGAGGCGCGGGGCACACAGTACTATGTGCTCCATGGTGCAGGGTATAATGATTGGCCATGAGGTGTCTTAAGCAGATTTCATTCGCACCGAGAGGCGCGGGGCACACAGTGCTATGTGCTCCGTGGTGCAGGGTGTAATGATTGGCCATGAGGTGTCTTGAGCAGATTTCATTCGCACCGGGTCCCTACACCTTTAAACCCGTATCATACCGGGCCGGCACAATTAAGGCACCTTTAAACCCGTATCATACCGGGCCGGCACAATTAAGGGGCAAAGTGCTGGCCAGATTGATTTTTCCATATGATAGGGGTTCGAACTCTTGACCTCTCTTAAGGGATAAGAGTGCACTGCCACTCACGCCAACCAAGCTGCTTACTCATTAAAAATTTTGTAGTCTGCGTTAGACGGGTTAGGTTGCATTGACACTCTTCTTAATGACAAATTATGTTGTGCACCCGGGTCCAAAACGGCGTCGTTATGCTTCAAAATGTCGCCGTCTGAATTAAAAAAAAAAAAAAAAATTGCTTCATTCCTTGTCGTTAACTTGCCGCATAATTCATTCATCTATATTCACACTTTTAGAACTCTATATTCACAATTTTAGAACTGAATATTCACAATTTTAGATCTCAATATACAAAATTACAGAATTCAATATTCACAATTGCAAAAATCTATATTCAGAATTTTTAAACTCTATATTCACAATTACAGAACTCTATATTCACAATTTCAGAACTCTATATTCAACAGTATAACACAACTTTTGAATCTATATTCACAATTTTTTGAACTTTATATTCACAATTTTTGAACTTTATATTCAAAAAAATATACCATTGACTTAGAAAACAATGCCACTAATGGTACCGTTATTCCAGACGTGCGTTTTAGACTTGGGTCCATGGTTCATGGCATGCAATTTGTATCCTGCACCAGGGCGCGCATTGCATTGTGTGCCCTGATGCAAAAACGACGTCGTTTCAATTTTTTTTTTTTGAAATTTCGTTACCCTGTGTTGGCGGTTAATTTTTTGTAAAAGAAAATCTCATGTTCAAAAATGTACATAATTTTATACTATAATACACATAATTGTATACATGAATGTACATAATTGTATAACAAAATACACATACTTTTTTTTAAAAGATAATACATATAATCTAACATAATACATAATATACATAAATTTTTAACATAATAAACATCAACTCTTAACATAATACACATTTCGGATGTATATAATTGTATAAACAAATACGCATAATCACGTCTAACTCCCTACATAACTTATCAAAACGACATCGTTTTGAGAGGCGCGGGGCGCACAATGCAACGTGCAGCGTGGTACTGGGTATAACGATTGTCAATGGCATAAGAATTGCTTCTTAACCAATCGGGCTAGTTCGTGCAATTTGGAAGCCCGAAAATTTTTAGCGGGCCCAATCAGGACCGTTTCAGTTCCTTCTGATAGAAAGCTTCACCGTTGGGGGTTTCACGTCCAAAACCGGCCTCTAAACCCTTCGGAGAACGGAAGCAGCGCCTGACCACCGTCTGCTGCAATCGTAGGCCACCGCCGCGCCGTCTCCTATAACTTTCCGGCAAGTACTCCCATCTATATCTTAATTTCTACTTATATAAGCATACAGATTACCTTTTACAGTAGTTATAAATTCCTCTGAATCGCAACATTCTTGCTTGTTTTGATTACCTATATAAAAAAAAAAAAAACTGAAATTTTAACAGCAGCGATCAAATGTAGTTCTTTGATTACCCAGGTTAATGATCGAAAGTGATTGGCGGCGACAAACACTTATTTTCGATAGTGATCAAATTCATGAACTTAGGAGTTAGCATAGTGAAGAGTTTCTCGCACGGTTGAGATTAAATAATAAATACTCGTATGATTTAACATTTGAGAGTTTTGTTGTGTTGTTAACTTTCTTATAAATACATTGCTGTTGCTACCATGATAAAGAGTTTGGTCTCAAATTCTGCTTTTGAATATTAACTCATGAAAAAGAGAAGTATTATTGTGTTAGGTAAGAGTGAAGTTATCATTTGCTCTATCAAATGAATAGAAATATATGGTACAAGTGTTGATAATTTGGATGGTTTTTGTTCATTAATGCGTACTTTGAATCCTAATCACGTCTAGATGCAAATGTATAGAAATATATTGTGTAAGTCTTGATAATTTGGGTGTATGTTTAGAAAGGCCTTGTTTTTGGTTCCTTATCATGTTTTGGTTTGTATTTCTGTAGATGGCTGATGGAAATGATGAAAATGTTATGGAGGTGGCCTATCACACTGACACAAACACAGACGAAAAATTAAGAAGGGAGGGGAAGTCGAGGTCGGTAGTCTGGCAGCATTTCACAAAGCTTATAAGGGAGGATGGAACTTACGAGAAATGCAAGTGTAATCATTGTAACAAGATTTTCTCTTGTTCTAGCAGAAGTGGGACTACCACTTTACTTCGCCATGTAACTGAGGGAGCGTGTCCGGTGGTTAAGCTTGACAAAAAGGAGAAGTTACAGACAAATAATACAAGTTTTGGCAATACAGGAGGTAGTTCAGAGCCGAGGGGAGTCTCTGCTCAGTGGACCATTGAACAGCAAATCGATATGCATGATGAGTTGTTGCCAGAGGGGTTGCCGTGTGTGTACACAAATGGCGGCGATTTTGCTGCTCAAACGCCAAGCCCTGCTGCTTATGCTATTTTTTCTCAGCCCCCTGCTACAAAGTCTCAAATTAACGGAGACACATGGATGAATGAGGTGAGGGCTTGCTTGAGTAAACTCAACAAACTCATTAATGAACAGTTTCCTTTAGGGACACCATTAAAGACTTCATCACCCAATGGTGCTCCTGATACCTCAATAGCTACTGCCATAAAGTGCTTGAATGAAATGGGAGATATTCCTCAATCAAGCACCATGTATCTAGACGCTCTTGACATTGTCAGAGATCCAGAAGAAAGGGAATGTTTTGTTTGTTTAAACCCAGAGCCGCGCAGAAGGTGGTTGCAAAGGATGTTGCACCGCCGTCATCCCTTAAGCTATACTACTCATGTTTGATCTATACCTCAAGTGCTTAAACCACCTGTGGCGAAGTATGACGACTTTGCAGCACTTGGAAGATCAAGGAACTTTCCCGGGGGAAATGGAGAAAGATATGTAAATTTCTGTGAACAGATTTCTACTAGGTCCAGTTGTTGAACTATTCTATTCTTTGCCTTGCCATAACCACTTTACTTTCTCAAACTGAAGATTCACAATGCACAAATTTTGAATCTCATTCATCATGTTATTTGCCTCAACAATTCCAATTACCTTTGCTCCTTTTGTAAGGTTTTACAGCAGGTGCTCTGTAGTACAGTAGAAAACCAAATGTTATTGGCATTGTGTATGTCAGAATGTGTATTTTTTGCTCTGTAGTCTCTGTTTTCCTATTTTTCATTTAATTATTTATTTATTATTACTTCATTATCATCAGCTGGAGTAGATTACTGAAATGGTGTATCCACTATAGTAATTTTACCAATTGGTCATCAATTTTCAATTCCATCCAATCATGTCTTTTTGGGTAACCAGGAGCTACGCATTGAGTCAAATTCTTGAATTTTGGGAACGAAAATTATATTCTACTCATTTGGCCACTCTTTTCGGGATATTATGCAATAATGTTCATGACTATTAAGTTTGGCAAAAACTTGTGTGAGATCGTCTCACGGGTCTCAATCCGTGAGACGGGTCGGATCTTTGATTAATGAGGTCAAAGATTGGATCCATTAATCAAAAATCCGGCCCACTTTGTGGATTAAGACCCGTGAGACGGTCTCACATAGTTTTACCCATTAAGTTTATATCTATTTTAGTCCTTTAGGGATAGTTATGCTGTGCAACCGTGTGCACCACACACGGTTGCAAAACGACGTCGTTTTGATTAAAAATGCGCGTCCCATTTAAAAAAAAAAATCAATTTCGATCCCCCTCAACAGCATTATTGTGGATATATAGTTATGAATTATTGTGGATATATAGTTATGAATTTATGGATATTTAGTTCATTCATTATGGATATTTAGTTTATTTATTGTGGATATTTAGTTTATTCATTGCGGATATTTAGTTCATTCATTGTGGATATTTAGTTCATTCATTCTAGATTTTGTGTTATTCATTCACTGTGGATATACAGTTATGAATTTGTGGATATATAATTCAAATTATGCACAAAAAAATGCTATTGTTGAAAATCGAACCTGATTTTTTTTTTTTTTTAAAGTGGGACGCGCGTTTTTAGTCAAAACGACGTCGTTTTTGCAACCGTGTGCACCATACATGGGTAACATGGTGCGCACGGTTGCACATCATAATTTGCGGTCCTTTAGATGATTAAAATAGGTAAAAGAATTTGAACAAAACATTACTTCCAGAAGAAACCAGTTCAATAATAAGAATATAGTTTTAGGGAAAATGACATATTTAGTCCTTGAATTATACCTATATTACAAACTCAGTTCCTTGATTATGAGTCCCCGACGTTAGGTTTCCGTCTCAACCTGATCGAAAACTCACAAATCCTTTATTATTGCAAGGGTAAAATAATATGTATTCATCATGCATTCTTTCATATTGTTTGTGTTATTGCTTATTGGCCATTGCTGATTGCTATAGACTCATTTTGAGCTAATTTAGAGTGTGTTTGGTGCATGAGTTTACACACTAAGAATGAGAATTAAAATCATAGTTAATGTTTAATTGACAATTTTTTAAAACACAACTATGAGATTTGATTATTCCTGCAATTATAAATCACATTTCCCAATTAAAAGGAGCATCATTTCATCTTATTGGTAATCTAATTTTTAAGTTTGGATTTGTACTTTTAGATTTTTGTTTTGATTTTTTTTTTGTTTATATTGATATTTTGGATGTCATTATATTAGGATCAATTGTCTTGAATTTTTATTTTTGTATTTTCAAACATTTATTCTTATTATATGGTCATACACAACCAAATATCAATATTAATAACTATTCGAATTCTACTCTACTACCAAACATGCATAATATTTTCACCAAAACCTATTACCATTACTAAGTATTTGATTCTTATTCTGATTTCAATTCTTATGTGTGAACCAAACACATCCTTAGTGAGCACCTTCCATCGATACTCCAATATTATCAAAATACCGAGTATCTTTTTATTCAATACTATCTTCTAACCACTAATTAACCCAAATAAATCAATGTATATACAAATATTTTGCCTTCAAATTATTAGACGAGTGTTAAACTCTAGACTAATTGAGCCATATTACAACTACGAGCGAATGGGCGAGCAAGTCAACACTACTGTTAAAACAATTTAATATAACTAGGATCACAATTTAAAAAGAACTGGAATGACAAAGAGGCGGTATTATTGCTATGCGATCATTAGGGCATTGGGAATTTTACCCCAAAATTTTATGGCCCTAATATCCACCTCATCATCCATTATCTCACTCAATTACAGAATCTCTTCTTTTCATTAGTTTTAAGTTTTTTCACAACTTTTTGTGGATCCACTAATTTATCACTTCTATATTTTAATTAGGGAAAATTGTAATTTATGCCCTCACAAATATGTTAATTATCAATGTTACCCTTGAATTATTAGTGGTGTAAATGTTGTCCCTCAATTTTCAAAACGTGACATATATTGTCCCTCCCTAATTAAAATATGGCGCTGCACTGTAGCAAATCACCAAAATAGCGCCTAATTTGGCGCTACATTGGAGTAGATTCAGCGCCAAACTAGGCGCTAAAATGGCATTTGGCGCAGCTTTACCGTCTCCTTGGAGACGGCCTTAGCTTGCATATGATAACAATTAAAGGCTATGACATGTTTACAGTGTTAGTTTATGCTATAGAAACTCTTTGACATGAGATTTGGGCATATGATATTTAAATTTATAGCCCTCATTTTTTTTTGTATATTTATTTGCCCAGAAGGTAAATTAAGGACTTTAATTCTCTAAGTCACCCTTTAGGATGAACTTTGACGATAAATTCTTGACCGAAAATGGTCCACCTATCCCATCAATCCCCGAAGGATTGCTATGACATTACTACGAGTCAAGTTCTTTTTACCCAACTCACTGCATATCACAAATCAATCCCTCAATGATTGCTATATACCCCCTTTTTCACCTAATACGTGGTTTCAAAAGTAACATTTCTCTATCTGTGTTATTTTTAGTGCGCAGTTTATTTTTTTATATATCACCACCACAACGTACCTCTAAAAGGGCTATCAAAGAAACATCCGTCTATCGATTAAATACCGAAAGCCCATGATAGGGGATCAATACATATAATGGGGTACGTTGACTGCATTCCTAATGAAGATGGTTTCTCGGCATTAGGGGGAGATAATATACTACTCCGTAGCTTTTAATGGAATGCCAAGAAACTTCATAGAATGAAAACATCTTCACTATTTAAATCCACGTATTAGTTAGACTGAACTGGAAGTTCAGAAGACAATCTATTTGCGATAGCAAACAATCTGCCAAATACATCTATTGATCAACCGATCATAAAAGAGTGACTAGGTCCCATGTACCTTCCCCGGCCAACATGGACCAAATATTTCTATCGATACTCCTTAACGCCAGAAGTGCAGGAGATCTATCGATGAAAAAGATACGAATCATAATACTAGATCTAGTAAAGAAATATTGTCACTCTTGAAATAATTTGAACAATTATGTCCTGCAGACATTCGTCCAGATGACGAAAAATCCTAGTAAAATTTATTGGTGCACCAAACAAACATAATTCTAGGGATGCGGAACGACCAAATCAAAATATCTTTGGGAAATGTCTAGAATCTGGTTGTTTTAGAAATTGCCATTACTTTTACATATATGGGAGACATTTATAAAAATATTATAGTTGTCGACAACACAATTGCCATTACAAATTGCTCGTTATATGATAATCTGGATCCAGAGTTAGGCACCGGAAGTGTCATAACTATTTAACGTATAAAGGAGCAATTAAGGCATAGCTCGACTCGCTAAAATGAAAAATTCTCTTTATAACATTACACCGTTGAGCGTTAACCCTGAAGGTTACAAATGGGTGTGTGCATGAAAGAGAAATAAGCAAGAATAATGAGGTAATAGAATATGAAGCGAGTTTGTAGCATATGGGTTCACGCAGAGACCCTTGATTGATTTTAATCAAATATTCTCTCCCACGGTAAATGGCATTAAATTCCGCTACATAATACAATTGGCAGAATAATAAATTTAGATATGTAGTTAAATTTTTTGAGAAATCCTGGATGGATTCATAATTCTCGAAATGAGGATTTATTTAAGTATTATTACGTGTCATTATTTACTCTTTAAAGGGTTGCGAATGGAGTTAATATCCTCATTGAAGGAATAATATGTAGCATTGTGTGCTCGATAAAGGGTTGATAATGAACTTATTTATTATTTATTATCTCAGTCAAGATTGATGGTGTAAACATCAATGAAATATATAAAGAGCTTGATAATGTTACTTCATGTTTAAAGACTGAGATTTTTGAAATAAAAAGCTTGTGAAAGCTATAAGTATTATCTCGACTTGAAGATCGAGTTTTTCTTTGAAGATTTTTTTTTTTATATACACCAGTCAGCCTACATCTAAAATTGCTTTTTCACATGTCTATAATGCATATAAGTGTCATGTTTTTATCAAACTAAATGTTGCCTAATAATCTCTTGAAGCAGATAAGGAACCTTTTTGGACTCGAAGTCCCTTACTTCATTATCGTTGGAGCACCATTTTTAGAACCAGAAGTTCCATAATCGCAACATATTTGCGACGAAATTGCTAGCAAAATTTAGTGCTCCCCCTACAAATGAAGTACTTGAATAATGATTAACATATCCTCCGGTATCTTCGAGATACAAAGACATGACATGTATGTAAGAAACCATGATACGGTTTTAATAGGCTACTTGTGTAACACCCCGTGTTACGACCCCTAAAACCAATTAATCATTTAACCAATTATCCAAAGAAAGAATTAAATTACAATAATTAATTAGGAAAAGGCCCATCATAGTCCGTGGGCCCTCATCTCTAAACCCAACCCCTAGTCCTAAAAGGAATAGAGATAGCAAGCCTATAGTATTGGGCCCTAATTAGGACTCTTAGATATATAAATAGGGGACATAGGAGGCACCTAGAACCCACACCACAATAATCTCTCACCACACAAGGAGCTCCAAGAATTCCCCTAGGAGAAATCAAGAAAGAAGAAAGACTTAAAGAAAGATCCTTCATAGCCAAGGAAATCAATTAAGGCTAAGAGGTAACCCATGTCTCAACAAAACCTATTTTCTTAGCTATGATCTCCCTCTAGGCATCCCTCTACATTCTTGTGTATTGATGATTCGGTTATGATATTAATGGTGTGATCTTGATAATTGATGTTATGATTTCTTGGGTAATCTTGGTAATCTTGATGATGGAAAGAGATTCTTGATGATTGTGTGATATTCTTGATAAACCTAGATTCCTAATGATTGTGTGATATTCTTGATAAATCACATTGTTGCTTAAAAAAGATGAATTGCGTTCTTGATGATTTAAATATAATTAGAGCCCTAGGATGTATCGTGAGACTCGTGTGGTGTTATTCTTGATATATTGGGTGGGAATTCGCATGTTTGGGTGCGAATTATGTTTCGAAAGCATGATAGGATATGTGCCGTATGTTTCTTGCTTTTGATCCGTTAATTGTCTACGTGTTGTCATCAAATGCGTTTAAAGGTGTCTAAGCATGGTTTCGGGTTCCACAAAGGTTCCCGGGGCGTTAATTGTGAAAAAGAGTCAGTGGGGGGTAGGTGGGGGTAGGGGACCCGCCACCTACCCGCGGCCAAGTTTGGCGTCGCCGGCAGCGGGCAGGCGACTGCCCGCCGGGCACCCGTTGCCCGGAAATTCGTCGCCGGCGGGTGACCCCTCACCCACCGGCTACCCGCTGGAAAATTTCCCACTTCGGGACCCCGGCTTCCCCGTTTGTTGTTCCCCCGACCCCCGTGGTGTCCCAACGGACTCCGTCTATCGTGCCTATGTCTAGTTTGATGTTCGGGTACCATTCGTAGGTTGAATAAGTCTTATATATTACATGCTAGTTGAATTGGTATCCCGTTGGCCTAGGTGTGAGAAGTATGAACCCCTTAGGTTTATTCTTAGTATGTGGATGATCACGCATAGGTTTCGTTATACGATTTCTCCCCCTTCCCAATGTGTCAATGTGGGTTGCATGTGCTTGCTATGTGTTATGTGTGCATGATACCCCAATTTGGTTGCGATCAAATTGGTTATTCCTAAGCTGCGGTCCACCGTTTGGTTGCGATCAAACGTTTTACATGAGCTGCGCTTCATATTCCTGGCTGCGGTCAGATGACTACTCTTGGGCTGCGGTCCACTGTTTGGTTGCGATCAAACATTATGATGAGCTGCGGTTCATTGGTCGGTTGCGATCGACCCCTCCGTGTTGCGATACGGGGCAGGGTGTTGCGGGGCCGTGTCAGAACTATATGCGCTGACCCTCATGTATGGGCATGCGATTGGTCCTGTGGCGCCATCAAAGTGTGCTTTGTGATGAGATATGGATGGTTTGGTGTTACGAATGTTATGAATGCGTGACCATAGGATACATGCTAGTAAACCGTATATGCTTGGTTATGACTATTGGCTGTGCTTATTTCTATCTGTCGAGTCTGTTCCCTGTGCTTGTGAATTATATGACTGTTGACTGTGCTTATCCCTATCTGTCGAGTCTATTCCCTGTTTTAAAAGCTAGAGTCTCTTAGGATATATCTTCATGCTTCAAAATGGTTTTTCTTATATCTATATATATCTATCTATAATGTATTTCAACGCGTTGGAGTGCGTTACCAGCATCTCTCGCTGAACAGATATATTTGGCTTTCAGGCACAGACGAGTAGATCCCAGAGCGCGCTAGAAGATCGTGGATTAGATAGATAGTCTTTCCTTTCGGCCTGCGTGCCATAATAATGTATTGAGGATATTAGTTAGTTTAGCCTGTGCATCTGAGTTCTCCAGCTCAGATGTGGCATAGCACCCTGTACACTTGTGATTAGTATTACTCTGTTTATGAGAAATTACCTCTATTATATAAGCTTTAAAAGTTTCAAAATTTCGGGGTGTTACAACTTGAGTACTGGCTGTTTTGTTTGATCCCCGCAATGTCAAGTCCAAACTGGTTATACAATGAATTTCTTTAAATGTTCAAAATGAGGACAATAACACTTGTGTTGCACAAATGTTATATGAGCTCTAGAAGAGCCATAAGATTATTGTACACTACTCTAGTGACAATCCAGAAGATCTGTCCAATCCATCTCTTCAAATTTTGAAATATATGTAGAACTTGAAGATTGTTATCTTCAGGGGGAGACGGGAAGTACATCTACTCGACTCAATCCGGAAGATTGAATGTAAAATCCTGAAGATTAAGTCATAAAAGACTAACAGTTGCGCACTATTTGCAACACATAAATACATAAATATCATGTACTCTTTCCTCACTAGTTTTCTCCCATTGGGTTTTTGAGTGTGGTTTTTAACGAGGCATGAGTATGATATAATAATTTAAATGGGAAAATGTTGCAAAATAATTGCTTCAGTAGACAAATCCCAAAATCCTGAAGAGTATGCCGATTATGCCTTGAAGGCTCACGGTTGTACTCTTTTTCTCTTAACTAAGTTTTTCCCACAGGGTTTTCTTAAGTTAAGGTTTTTAATGAGGCGACCAATACAATATATGTTTTTACATATATCATGTACTCTTTTCTTCAACTAGGTTTTTTCCCACGTGGTTTTCCTAGTGAAGTTTTTAATGAGACATGAATGTATGCTATCCATATACCTTGTACTCTTTTCTTGTTTAGGTTTTTCCCACAGGGTTTTCCTAGCAAGTTTTTAATGAGGCAAGATCGTGGTGTTATAATGTCCAAGGGGGAGTGTTATAAATATAATTAAGTGTGGACATTATGAGATTGATTATGTAACTGATGTAACGGGGTCAGATTTATGTCTACCATTATTACCTTCCGTTACAAATGTATATTACATATATGTATTGTTGTAATATGAAGGGAAGCAGATGAATGAATAGAAATGATCCTCCTTTCTCCCTTGTCTATTCTGTATATTCTTTTAACACAAATGATGAATTTGAATGTAAAGAATTTTTATATTGGAGAAAAATAAAGACAATATAACTAATGAAATTATTTTTCTTATTATTTTTTTTTTGAAAGCTTATTTTTCTTATTTAATTTATTGATAATAAATAGTTTTTTTTTTTAAAAAAAGCCAGGTATACACATAATTCTAAATTAAATAAATGCATATTTATTATTTTTTTTTTGTTGTAGATACTAAATTATTATTTAATTTAATAAGAGTAAAATAGAATACTAATTATGTCAACTTTGATTGGGATGGGGTTCGAATTATGACCTTTCTTATTGAAATCAATGAGTAAGTTAACGGTGAACTAACAGAAATTAACGGAGAAGATAATATTTAACAGAAAAGTTAACGGATAATCATAAACTTAAGGATAAATTAGGAAATCTCAAGGAAAAATTAAAATATGATCAATCTGAGTCATTCATTTGATTGAAAAATTTGACCGTCATTTTTTTTTTTTTACCCATTATAGGCCTAACTCTCTTGTGCTCTTATTAGTATTGTAGATTGTATGGTAGAATGCTTGATAACCCAAACAAAAATCAAGAAATTGGCTTCAAATTCACATATTATTTTGGAAAGAGAAAAGGGTCAAATAAACCCCTAAACTTTACCCCAAAGGTCAATTAGGCCCCTAAATTTTTAAAAAGTCAATTTAAACCCTTAAACATGTCAAATTGAGTCAATGAAACCTAAAAACCGATAAATGACATGTTATTATAGGTCATTTCAATTCCGGCGACGAATTCCGGCCACCGACGACAAATTCCGACCGTCTTCCACAGGAGAAGACGACCGGACTGCCGCCTTCTCCACCAGGTCCGGTCGTCTTCAAGGAGAAGACGGCCAGATCTGGTCGTCGTTTTCTCCATTGGAGGAGACGACCATATCTGGCCGTCTCGTCCATTGGAGAAGACGGCCAGATCTGGCCATCTTCTCCTTGAAGACGACCGGACCTGGTGGAGAAGGTGGCCATCCGGTCGTCTTCTCCGGCGGAAGACGACCGGACGACCGGATTTTTTCGTCGGTGGCCGGAATTCGTCGCCGGAATTGAAATGACCTATAATAACAGGTCATTTACCGGTTATTGGGTTTTATTGATCCAATTTAACATGTTTGAGGGTTTAATTGACCTTTTTTAAAATTTAGGGGCCTAATTGACCTTTGGGGTAAAGTTTAGGGGTCTATTTGACCCTTTTCTCTTTTGGAAATGAATTTCAAACTAAAATAAAAAGGCTGAAAAGTTTTGCCACCGGTGACTCAGTAGGCTTTTATACTATCTATCAAATATAAAAATATAATAAGTCTCAATCAAAGTTATATTCCTAATTTATGTTTATGTTTTTAGTGCTAATCATTTTGTACATTATGCTTTTAAAATTGTATTATAAATTTTTTTTTAAGACAAAAATACCCATATCATTATAACTTTCGTTATCTTTTCCACTATTGTTAATTACCATGTACATGCATCCATCATATATTTTCAATGATAATAATATTTGAAGACATTATATATTGGATTAATATAATAAATAAATTTGATTTTATATAGATTTTGATTAGTAAGTATTTGTTAGTTATTTTTAAAAATATAAATATTGGGTATATATTTTTGTGCAACGCGCGACTAGTACACATTATAATGACAATGCATTATTTCTTGATGCATGAAAATCAAGCTCTCAAGTCTCAAATGAATGAAATGACATTCTTACTATAGATTCACGGACTTAACAATGCCTTAGCTTACGCACTGATTTCTTTTGTGTGTACTTTTTAATTTATGCTGGTGAAAATCTACCCGCCTAACCAGTTAAAGATTAAGATTTGAATTCTCAAGCTTCAAAATGCTTTCTTACACATTGATCTTCTTTGTAAAAATAGTTTGGCAATTTGGAATCATACCTGCATTTAAGATTTTAAGGTATATTATTTCTTAACAAGTGCCTCAATTCGTTTGCAAAAAAAAAAAAAAAAAAAAAAGAAAAGTGCCTCAATGTTTATGCAGGTTGAGCAAAAGTCACATCAAAAAAGTGAAAGATAACTTTATTCAACAAAAGAAAGTGAAATATAATAGATAGTGGAGATGAGAGCTAATAGAGTTGTGTATTGAATGGTGTAATACAATGTACAGATTACAGGTATATATAAGATGAAGTCTCTGAGAGACTAGATAGGGAATCATAATCAAACTCAAATACATAGAATCCTAATACTCCCCCTCAAGCACAAGGTACACTGGTGACTTGTAGCTTGTCCCTAAGAAACGAGCGAGAACCGAGGACCGGGTAGAGCCTTTGTAAAGATATCTGCCAACTGATCATTGGTTGAAATAAAGTTAACCTGTATATCACCATTCGCAACTCTGTCTCTAACAAAATGGTATTCAATTTCTATATGCTTGGTTCTAGCATGAAAAATATGGTTTGCACACATATATGTAGCTCCAAGACTATCACACCAAAGCTTGGGAACGGGCACATCGATTATGCCAATTTCTCGTAGAAGCGAGAGAGTCTAGATTACCTAGGCACAGACATCTACTAAAGCTTTATACTCGGCTTCAGTAGATGATCTAGCAACTGTCCGTTGCTTCTTGCATACCCACGATATAAGATTAGAACCAAGAAAAACTGCATACCCACTGGTTGATTTACGATCTTCAGGATAGCCAACCCAATCAGAATCTGTGAAAGCATGTAATTCTATGGATACTGATCGCCGAATTTGCAAACCAGAAGTGATAGTTCCCTTTACATACCTTAGAACACACTTAAATTGCTCCCAATGCGAGACTGTACGCGCATGCATGTACTGACATAGCTGATTTATTGCAAAGGACAATTCTTGGCGCGTAACTGTAAGATATTGTAAAGCACCTGCCAGACTTCTATAGTGTGTGGCATCGTCATATAAATTAGCATTGGAGATAGTGGGTTTAGAAGCAGACATAGGAGGGGCTAGAGGTTTACAATTTGTCATGCCAACACGTTTTAAGATATCTGTCATGTATCTTTGTTGAGAGAGCAAAATTCCATCCGTATACTTGATTGTTTCAATCCCTAAGAAGAAACCGGGTTCACCAAGATCCCTAATCTTGATGCAGATGATAGAGCAGTTAGAAGGGAGCTGATAAGACCTTGATCATTGCCCATTACAAGAATGTCATCAACATAAACAAGAACGTAACATAAATGAAACCTGAACCCCGTGAGTAGTAAAACAAAGATACATATGTTTTTGAAGCTTTAAAACCTGTTGTCATCAAGAAGGTATGTAAGCGATTAAACCAAGCTCTGGGGGCTTGTTTTAATCCATATAGGGAATGTAACACCCCCGATTTTACCAACATTTTTAAAACTTAAATTCAAAGATAAGCAAACTAAATATTCATTAAACCATAAGCGGAAGCAAGTCTAAAACGGAGATATTATGCCACACCTAAATAACATAGGTGCACAGGCTACACAAAGTCTAATTCAGAGTTTAACAACTAAGGCTCACAGGCCAAAACATAAGCTAGGGAAAAGGGGAAACTACACTAGCTACCAACTTCAACTAGTGTGCTCCACAACTAAGCAAAACCTGTAAAAGATAAGGGGATGACACCCGGTCAGCGAATAAAGCTGGTAACCCATCAATACGCGTTAAATAGCATATTATATAGATAGTTATAATCAAAAGTGTTTGAGACTGAGGAATACAATATATAGTCATTTTAAAACCAAGAGAGGGAAGATCAACATCAAAGACTCATCACACTCTCAACAAAGACCGAGGATCATCATCCTCAACAAGACAACAAAACCACAAACAACAAAGGACAACACAACTCTAGATGCAACCTACCATACACAAGGTAGAGTTCATCATAAACATGCTCAAAGGCAAGAAGTACAACAATCACATAATGACAATTCACATAATAGGTCAAAGTTCCAACCTTATGCCCTGTTCCAACCTTATGGCTACCCCCGGCCTTATAACTAGTTCCAACCGTTGCCTCCTAGTGCCACCCTGTACTTCTGAGCCCAACCTTATTCCGCCTGGGACCGTCGTCCCCCACCAATCTTTACCACCAATCAGAACCGTATTACCACCGATCTCATAGTACACAAGGGTACTGTAAAGTAACAATATTACCACCGATATCATGAGAAAAGCTCAATAATATACCACCAATCTCAATCATAATCACACATAGTCATCATCATCAAGAAGATTAAGGCTCATCAATAGCCCAATCAAGTATCAACAAAGGGTACAACGATTTATACAAGATAACATCATAAGAATCAACCAAGAGACTTCAATGAAGACATGAAGCAATACTCAACAACAAAGGACTACAATCCATCATCAAAATGATTGACAACACAAGTTGCCAACCCCAACAAGAAGGAACAAACCACACATACTAGCATAACAACATCAAACTAGCATGCTCATCAAACGGATAAATCGAAAATGGTTCCAACGAACCTTCAAGACTCACATTAGCCCAACGAATCACAAGGTTGGACCATAAACATGATTCAAGACACCAAATCCTAACATGGATTCCTAACTCATCGTTCTAGGCATACGAAACATCAAGAAGACTCACAAAAGCTCAATAATCCAACAACGGGAGGTCAAAACATCAAATACCAAGAAGAAAAGATCACGGGGAACAAATCCCCGCAATCCCCTTTCACGTTCCCCGCGGGTGGGACCACGGGTAGGCCCCCACCCGTGGGCCTGGGCGACGGGTAGGCCACTGCCCGTCGTTCCGCCCGCGGGGTACACTCGTACTCCACAAATTTCCCTTTGGCAAAAATCATCAACAAAGCCAAGTTCAAGTCCAAAACACCCAAAACCTCACACACAACAAAGATATGACTTGAACCCAAGAATAAGCCAAGCAATGGCATTCAAGAAACCTAAATACAAGCTTTAAACATGCATCATCACAAGATCATGCATCAAATCTCAAAAATCACATCAAGAACATCAAATAGAAGCCAATAATCATCATTTAGGTAAGAAAGAGATTTTGTATAGCATGGGTTACCTTTGTAGACTACAAATTCTTCCTTTAAACTCTCCTAAGCTTCCTCTTGGAGTCCTTCTTCTCCACCAACTTCTTACACAAGCCAAAACACAAGAAAGATTCTAACTTAGATAAAGATACCCAAAAGATGGCTAAAACCACTAAATAGCTATGAATCTTACCCTTTCCTATGCTTGGGAAGAAGAAAGTAGGAATGGGGTGGGATCTTGCAAAGCTAGAAAATCCTCCTTTTGGCTTGAAGAATAAGCAAGGTTTCTTTTTAGAGAGAGGATGGAGTGTTTGGAACTTTGGCTAGCATGAGAAATGGATGGAATGACTTGTTAGTGATAGCTTGAACAACAAAACATGTGTGAAAGGTCAACTTTACCCTTACTAAGGTTGGGAAGGCAAAAAGGGTTGAGGTACAAAACATAAGGCAAAAGGTACACTTGGTTGACTAAAGAGATTAGTCAAATTCTAGTCCTTCGACTATTAAATTTCAGGATTTTGAGGAAGAAATAACCAAGGAAGGCTAGGATTAATTCCTTAATTAATCCCAATTAACATTTAGATTTACGAGGTGTCACATCCTCTCCCCCTAACAAGAAGCTTCGTTGCCGAAGCTTGGTCACGACGGGTTACCAAAAAGGAAAAACAATGAACCAAAGATGTGACAAGGTAGCAAAGACTAACAATCAAGAGCTCCAAAGGTCAAGAGTAAGGCAAAGCTTCAAGGCAACGGAGAAAACTCTCAAGCAACTTTACAACTAACGCAACTTAAGGCTTACCACCAACCGTCTACGCTAGATCTAAACCACGAACAGACTAAACTCCAACTAGGCAAAACAACTTAAACAAAAAACTACCAACAAGCTAACAACCAAAGCAAACAAGGAGCACACCAACTAAACAAAACAACTAAGCAAACAACTACCAACGAGCCAACAATCAAAACAAACAAGGAACGCAACGAGCTTACCTCCAACTCCAGCCTAGGAGGAATCATCCTCCGAATCCTCAGCATCCTCATCTGAAGCTTCCTCGGCTCCACCTCGGCTAGAGCTAGCTTCCAGCACATCCATCCTTTGATTCACGTTGACCAGCTAGGCCTTCATGAAGGAAAAACCCTCTTCAATCATCCGATTTTGCTGACGGAGAAGGGCCACCACACACTCCTCGTGGGTTATGGCATCATGCTCTTTCTTCGTTCTCACATCTTTTCTCCTCAAGCTTTCTTCACTCTCGGGATTACTTTCTTCTGCCTCCTCTTCTTCCTCTTCTTCTTCTTCTTCTTCATCCCCTCCCAAACTTTGCACTTCCCGATTCCACTTCTTAACAGGGATCTCAAGCTGTTCCACCAAAGAGTTCCTCTCAGCAGGAGATTTCTTTGCTACCTCCTCCAAGGTGATGTAATCATTATTTTCCAACTAAAACAAATTGCAACTCCAGAGATTCACGGCATCTAAAACCGTCTTGCCTACAGGCTTGGGTACAAGGCTATCCACTTTCACTCCTTTCCTCAAGAAAATCCAACTCAAAACCATATCGTAGGGCAGGCTTTTACGGTTATGGTCCCTACAACAATCCATGTGCTGTAACATCAAGGAGGGCAAATTGAACTTCACTTTGTGCTTTAGACAAAAGGCAAAGGTGCACTCCAACTTTCCCAACAAGCTACTTTTATTGTTGTTAGGCAACAAACAATCCTAAACAAGCATCACCAAAATCTTCTGTTCAGCAGAAAGCCATTTCCGTTCTGGCCTCGTGGCGTGGGTAAAACCACTTGTCCTACCTAACAAGAAGCTCAAATAATTCTGATAGCCCATATTACCCGTCTCAATCCAAGAATCACCACTATACTGTGAGACCCCGGTGGTCGTCAAACTCAAAAGCTGAGCTAACCGTTTCTCGGTCAAGGAAAACTTTACAACTCTCACTTTCGAGGTGATTTCCAACTTCCCTCCATCCTTAGTCACACTACAGTGACGATAGAATTCTTTTACCAAACTCGGGTAGGTCTCGGTTCTAACCGCAAGATACCCATCTAACAAGCCTTGATAATTTAACAAATCCAACATAGAGCTTGAAAAAGATTCGGGGTCAAAAGCTTTACCTTCCAAAACCGACTAATGGGCATCCACCAATTCCACTCTTCTCGCGGTTTTTGATCTTCTAGGCATGGTGCAAGATGTCCAAGGTGAGGTAGACCCAAAACTTCTCCCTTTTCTTCTTCTTTTCCTTTCTCTTCTCCTCGACTGCATTTCCGGTCGGCTGACGACGATGGCGGCTTCCGGCAAACGGCGAGGAATGGCGGTGACGAGCTCCGGCGGTGGTGCTGCTTCGACGACGGGCGGCTGGCCTGAGCGACGGGTAGAGGAGGTCGACGGGTGGGGTGGTGTTTCGGCTGCTACACACGGGTAGGAGAAAAAAGAGAGGGAATGGTTTAGGGAAAAATTGAAAAAAAGAAGATTTTAATTTGGGGATTTTTAGGTAGGTTTTGTGGAAAAGGTTAAAAGGAATTTAATTGGTAAAAGGTTTATGAAACATTATTGGTTTAGATGGTTCAAGGGATGGTTTTAGAAACTTTAAGGCCCGGGTTTGAATCTTGCTAGCTACAACTTAGATTTTCCTAACCTTTTTTTAAAAAAAAATTCAGTTTCGATTCCCCTCAACAGCATTATGTTGTTCATTCATTGTGGATTTTTAGTTCATTCATTGTGGATATTTAGTTTATTCATTCTGGATTTTGTGTTATTCATTCACTGTGGATATATAGTTATGAATTTGTGGATATATAATTCAAATTGTGCACAAAAAAATGCTATTACCGGGAATCGAACCTGTTTTTTTTTTTTTTTTTTTTTTTTAAAGTGGGACGCGCGTTTTTAGTCAAAACGATGCCGTTTTTACAACCGTGTGCACCATACATGGTGCACACGGTTGCACATCATAATTTGCATATCTATTCATAGCCATTTTTGCATCTACTAAGGTTTAAACCCACAACCTCTCAATTATGTGACATTGGATCATAAGCTCCTTAGCAATGTTAAATGATTTAATTATACCAATTATGACAGTATCCTGTATCCGGCTTCATTCAATTAATTGGAGTTTTAGCATGACTTCTCACTCTATACAGGTAAGTTCTCATTTTATGTTTCACATACTTTTAAAATTTTTCATTAATTTGTGTTTTGTTTTAATTCAACGTTTAATTAATATAGTTTGACATATTTTATGTCTAATGAAATATTAGAAATAATATTGTTTCATGTCTTGTATGTGTTCTTGTTATTATGTCATTATTATTAGGAGTCTATGTTATTGGTTCTCTAGTTGTAGTAGGACTTCTCTTGTGTAGTCTTTATATTATCTGATGTATCTATTATGTTGGTATACACAGAACATATTATCCTCATCTGGTATCAAGAGTCCTTGGTATTCTTTCATTCTTTCTTCATGGCGAGCACTGGTGTGAACGACGGTTCTGTTTCATCAGAACGGACTGTCTCCGAGGCTGTGATCTCGGCCTCCGTTCCATCTACCGTGTCGTTTTCCTCTGCACATCATTTTGTTTCCATCAAACTGACGTCTCGCAACTACCTGTTCTGGCGTACACAATTGCTTCCCTTTCTTGATGGACAAGGTTTGATGGGCTATGTCGACGGATCAGAAGTCTGTCCAGCAGTACCGGTGGCGTCGACGGGTGGTTCCGAAGCTTCCTCTGCTGCGCCGGCGTCGTCCCGTCTCACGTGGCAGCGTTAAGATCGGGCAGTGCTTTCTTTACTCATCTCTTCCTTGTCGGAGGAGATGATGCACTTGGCGATCGGGAAGCACAGCTCTCGGCAGTTGTGGCAGACGATTGAGCAGACTTTAGGGTCCACGACTCGTGCCCGTGCACTTCGACTCTCCGGCCAGTTGCAATCTCTCCGGCAGGGGGATTCGTCCATCTCGGATTATCTTGGTCGGGCGCAAGTTTTGGTGGAGGATCTCGCAATAGCCGGCCGGCCGGTTACGCTCGAAGACCAAAACATGTTCATCTTTCGTGGTCTTCGTTCGGAGTATCGCCCGTTGGTTGCATCTCTAACCAGGGGACCGCCGCTCTCTCTTAGTGAGTTATCTGACTTTCTTGTTTCGCAGGCTTTCATTTGTGCGGATGATGCCGGTGATGCAGCTGCTGTTTCGGTCGCCTTAGCTGCCCAGCGTGGTGGCCGAACAGGTGGTCAACGTGGCGGTTGTCGTGGTCGGCGCGGTGGTCGTGGCCGAGGGGGAGGCCGTGGCTGGACGAACACTCCGAAGTGTCAGATTTGTGATGGCAGTGGCCATTCGACCATCACATGTTTTCGGCGATATTCTGATGCTCCTGGTCCGCAAGCTCACGTTGCTTACCCGATGGATGCCTCGAGTACCGTGGCTGCTGAGCATTGGTTTCCGAATACGGGGGCCTCAGATCATGCTACTCCGGATCAGTCGTTGATGTCGTCTTCGGCTTCCTATTCTGGCACGGATACTCTTCGGGTTGGAAACGGTAAGCGTTTGCCTATTGTTAGTACAGGTTCGGCTACAGTAGCTTCTCCCAGTCGTTTGTTTAATTTGTCTAGTGTTCTGTGTGTTCTTGGGTTATCTGCGTCGCTTTTGTCTGTTCAGCGTTTTGCTAAAGACAATAGTGTATTTTTTGAGTTTCACTCGGATTGTTTTTTTGTGAAGGATCTCTCCACGCGGGCGGTCCTTTATAAGGGACAGGCTTTGGGTGGTCTTTATTCGTGGCCTGTCTCTCGTCCGAGTCCTGCTGCGTTAGTGGCTACCCGTGCGTCTTTGTCCGTTTGGCATTGTCAGCTGGGTCACCCTCATGATCGTGTTTTGCGTCAGATTTTGCGTTTTTGTTCGCCTACTACTAGTATTAGGGATAGCTCGAATTTATGTAATTCTTGTATGTTGGGTAAATCGGCTAGATTTCCCCTACCCCGTGTTGCTTCTACTTCGTCTCGTGTACTTGAGTTAGTTTATACTGATATATGGGGGCCAACACCTTTTTTGTCTGTCAATGGTTTTCGTTATTTTGTTCTGTTTGTTGATGATTATACTCGCTATGTCTGGTATTTTCCTATGCGTGCCAAAACTGATGTGTACGCTATTTTTGATCAATTTCGCAATCTTGTTGAGCAGTCGTTTAATCAAAAAATTGTTTTCGTTTAATCTGATTTGGGGGGTGTGTATAATCGTCTTCATAAAACGTTTCTGTCTCTTGGGATTAATCATAGGCGCTCGTGTGCTTATACCCACGAGCAGAATGGTCGGGTAGAGCGTCGGCATCGCCATATTGTTGAAACTGGCCTTGCGTTAATGGCTCAAGCGTCTGTGCCCTCTCGATTTTGGGATTACGCGTTTGAGACCGCCGTTTATCTTATTAACAAAATTCCCACACGTGTGTTGAACGGTGTTAGTCCACATTATCGGCTTCATCGTTCTAATCCTTCTTATTCTTTTTTGCGTGTTTTTGGGTGTCTTTGTTATCCTCTTTTGCGTCCCTATAATCGTAATAACTTACAGTTTCGTTCTACCCCGTGTGTTTTTCTTGGCTATCCTAGTTTGTTTCGTGGCTACCGCTTTTTGAATCTTGCTAACAATAAGGTTTTCTTTTGCCGCCATGGTGTGGTTTGATGAAACCGTTTATCCGTTTGCTGCTTCTATGCCTGCGCAGGTTTCAGGTTCAGGTGTGGTTTCGCCATGGGGTGCGGGCTCGGTTTGTGTGCCTCCTGCTTCTACTGAGTCTCTCTCGGCTGGGTCTGTTACTACCTCTGTTCCCGTGGCTGCTTCTGATGATTCTAGTTCCCGTACAGTCTCTAATCCTGTGCCTGCTGGTCCAGTGGTGGCTGCCCGGGTTACTAAGCCTCGGCGTCGTGCTCCGAAACAGGTGCTACCCCGCTCTCATGAGATGACTACTCGTAGTCAAGGGCCAACTCAGCATGTGGCATTGTTTTCTGCTACTGGTGCTCCTGACCCTACGTGTTACTCGCAGGCAGTTCAGTTTCCCCAGTGGCGTGAGGCTATGGATTCTGAATTTAATGCTTTGCTTCAGAATGACACATGGCGGTTGGTTCCTCATACCTCTGGGATGAATGCTGTCGGCTGCAAGTGGATTTTCAAAACGAAACGCAAGGCGGATGGTTCGGTGGAGAAACACAAGGCCCGGTTGGTTGCTAAGGGGTTTAACCAGGTTGCAGGTCAGGACTTCTTTGAGACCTTCAGTCCTGTGGTTAAGCCGACTACGGTTCGTCTTCTTCTGTCTCTGGCTGTTTCTCGTGGGTGGACCATTCGGCAATTGGATGTCCACAATGCTTTTCTGAATGGTAGTCTAACAGAGACAGTCTATATGAAACAGCCACCGGGGTATGAAGATAAGTCCACTCTTGATCATGTGTGTTTGTTGCAGCGGTCGTTGTATGGCCTTAAACAGGCTCCTCGTGCCTGGTTCACTCGCTTTCACTCCTTTTTGGTCTCGGTTGGTTTTACTCCATCCAAGACTGATGTTTCGCTGTTTATTTATACTCGTGATTCTGTGCAGCTTTATCTACTTGTTTATGTAGATGATATCCTGGTGATGGGTTCAGACTCCTCACGGGTGGTTGGTCTTCTTGCACAGTTATCTTCTGAGTTTAAGATCCGTGATATGGGAGCTCCATCGTTCTTTTTGGGGATTGAGACTGTTGCCTGGCGTGGTGGTCTTTTGTTGTCTCAGCAGCGGTATATGCAGGATATACTGAAGCGTGCTGGAATGGTTGATTGTAAGCCTCTTGTTACGCCGGTCTCTTTGGTTTCGTCCTCTGATGGTTCTGACACTCCCTATGCTGATCCCACGCAATATAGAAGTCTTGCGGGGGCCTTACAGTACTTGACGGTTACGAGACCAGATCTTTCCTTTGCTGTGAATCGGCTCTGTCAGCAAATGCACTCTCCCACCACTGCGCACTGGGGTCTCCTTAAGCGGGTACTACGGTATGTCAAAGGTACTCTGCACTTTGGTTTACACATTCGTCCGTCTGTTTCTACTGAGTTGCATGCCTTTTCGGATTCGGATTGGGCTGGTGATCCGGCTGATCGTAAGTCTACGAGTGGTTTTGCTGTTTTTCTGGGAGGTAATCTTGTGTCGTGGACTTGTCGTAAGCAGCGTACTGTGGCGAGGTCGTCTACTGAGGCTGAGTATAAGGCACTTGCTGATGTGTCTGCCGAGGTAACTTGGTTGGTTTCTCTGCTGGGTAAACTAGGGGTCTCCTTGCGTGTGCCTCCGTCTCTTTGGTGTGATAATTTAGGTGCGACGTATCTATGTGCCAACCCTGTCTTTCATGCACGCACGAAGCATGTGGAGATTGACTACCACTTTGTTCGTGACCAGGTTGCCAGGAAGGAACTTGTGGTCAAATTTATTTCTACCAAAGATCAGCTTGCAGATGTTTTTACTAAAGCTCTTCCTGGTCCGCATTTTACTTTTCTTCGTGACAAGCTCAATGTCATCTCTCGGCTGTCTTGCGCTTGAGGGGGAGTATTAGGAGTCTATGTTATTGGTTCTCTAGTTGTAGTAGGACTTCTCTTGTGTAGTCTTTATATTATCTGATGTATCTGTTATGTTGGTATACACAGAACATATTATCCTCATCATTATTACTTGACCGAATGAATTAAATTAAAATTAATTAAGTAATTAATCATAATTATTATATACGTATTGTATGGTAGAATGCTTGATAACCTAAACAAAAATCAAGAAATATAATTGGCTTCAAATTCATATATTATTTTGGAAATGAATTTCAAACTAAAATGAAATGGCTGAAAAGCTTTGCCTGTAGCCCAGTAGGCTTTTATACTATCTATCTAAAAATATAATAAGTCGCAATCAAAGATATATCCCTAATTTATGTTTATGTTTTTAGTGCTAACCATTTTGTACATTGTGCTTTTAGAATTGTACTATATAATTTTTGGACAAAAACACCCCGACCGTTATAACTTCTGTTATCTTTTTCACTATTGTTACTATGTACATGCATCCACCATATATTTTCTTATATTCTTTATTGATAATAGTATTTATAGACATTATATATTGGATTAATATAATAAATAAATTTGATTTCATATAGATTTGGATTAGTAAGTATTTGTTAGTTATTTTTAAAAATATAAATATTGGGTATATATTTTTCCGCAACGCACAAAAAAAAAGACTAGTATACATTATAATGACAATGCATTATTTCTTGATGCATGAAGATCAAGCTCTCAAGTCTCAGATGAATGAAATGACATTCTTACTATAGACTTACGGACTTAACAATGCCTTAGCTTACGCAATGATTTCTTTTGTGTGTGTACTTTTTAATCTAAGTTGGTAAAAATTTACCCGCCTAACCAGTGAAGATTAAGATTTGAATTCTCAAGCTTCAAAATGATTTCTTACATATTGATTTCTTTATAAAAATAGTTTGACAATTTGGAATCATATACCTGCATTAAAAAAAAAAAAAAAACAAAAAACAAAAAAAAAAAAAAACAAAAAATAAGTGCCTCAATGTTTATGCAGGTTGAGCAAAAGTCACATCAAGAAAGTGAAATATAACATATAGTGGAAAAACAAAAATAAAGAGGTTTTTCAAATTTCCACATTTTTATTTACTCCGTATATATCTTTAATTGCATGTTTCTTGTGAGCTGATTTAAAAAAAAAAAAAAAAAAATTCTTTCAAAGCGTTTTATTTGCTGTCTTGTTATGTTTGCCTGATGTAGTCTTAGGGTGACCTATCATTGCTATTAAGTACAACTGTCAAAATGAGTTAATTATGTTCAAAATAGGTATTTTGGCTCGGCTAGTTTTCTATAGGGATTGAGATTCTCAAATTTAACGATGAATTAAAAAAAAATATCAAAAGGATTTTAGTTGAGCAGGTAAATGATTTCATTTATTTAAAATAATAAGGATAAAGATGAAAAAAAAGTTTAGAATCTACTAACTTAATTTTAAAAAGCTAGCTTTTAAATTAAGCTATTATTTTAAGTTAATAGCTTATTTTTAAAACATTACCTTTTTATCTTTTTTGTTCACCTTAAAATCACCAAATATCTTAATATTATTAGGACTATATTATTTGTATTAGACTAGAACTCTATTTCATGGCTTTATATTTGTACTCTCAGACTTTGGTATTGAATACAATACAATTCATATCCTCATCTGGTATCAGTTTCCAAGTTTTTTCTCATGGCAGGTCTCGGTGATAATTATGACGGCTCTGTTCGTTCTTCTGAGCAGACTTTTACCGAGACTCCTCATGTGCCCACCGGAAATAGCCTTTCATCGGCTCATCACTTTGTCTCTCTGAAGTTGACCGCTCAGAATTATTTGTTTTGGCGGGCACAGATGCTGCCGTTCTTGGAGGGTCAGGGCCTACTAGGGTATGTGGACGGCACTATGCTGTTTCCGATTCTATCGCCAGCGGCGGCGTCGACTGCGGACAACGCGGCAGCGGTGGTAGATGATCTCTAGGCACGGCAGGCGGCGTGGAGACGACAGGACAAGGCGATTCTCTCGCTCTTGATATCGTCTCTCTCAGAGGAGACGATGCACTTCACGGTTGGCCGATCGACTTCGCGTCAGCTCTGGCTCACTATTGAACAATCTCTCGCCTCTTCTACTCGGTCTCGGGCGTTGCGGTTGCTTGGTGAGTTGCAAGGCTTGCGTCAGGGGGATTCTTCTATATCGGACTACCTCGGTCGTGCACAGACGTTGGTTGAAGACTTAACCCTTGCTGGTCGGGACGTTACGTTAGACGATCAAAACTTGTACGTCTTTCGTGGCTTACGGCCTGAGTTTCGTCCGTTGGTGGCGACTTTGACCCAGGGGGCTGCGGTTCCGCTCACTGAGGTGGTGGATTTCTTGGTGTCGCAGGAATGGATCTGTGTGTATGATGGCTTCGGGCTCGGTGTTTCTGCAGCGTTGGCCGCGAGCCGGGGTGGTCAAGCCGTAGTACCGGCAGTCGTGGCAGTATGCCGCCGCAGCGAGGTCGCGACAGAGGTAATAGAGGGCAAGGTTGTGGTCGCTCTAACTCTGGTCCGCGGTGTCATATTTGCAACAAACAGGGTCACATTGCACTCTCGTGTTGGAAGCGTTTTTATGCCTCCTCGGCTCTTCAGGCGAATGTGGCTGGTGATGGTGATAACTTGAGTGGCCCTCATCAGTGGTTTCCCGACACTGGTGCTACGAATCATGCTATACCTGATTCCTCCCTAATGACTTCTGCGATAAGTTATGAAGGCCCAGAGACTTTCCGAGTCGGCAGTGGTACATGTTTGCCTATTGTTAATGTTGGTTCCGCTTCGTTAGCTACTGATTCTAGGTCTTTTAAGTTATGTGATATCTTGCATGTTCCTAGTCTCTCTAATTCGTTATTATCTGTTCAGCGTTTTGCCAAGGATAATAGCATTTTCTTCGAGTTTCACCCTTTTTGTTTCTATGCGAATGACATTTCGACCCAGAAGGTCCTGTTTAAGGGGCATGCTTCTGGAGGTCTTTACACATGGCATGCGTCCTCTTCAGCTCCTGCTGCGTTTGTTGCTGCGTGTTCGTCTTTCGTTTGGCACATGCGGCTGGGGCATCCTCATTCCAGAGTCGTCTTACGTCAAATTTTAGAGTATTCGTCTGTTAGTAAATTTAATTCTAGTGATCTTCCCATTGTTTGTTCATCTAATCAATTGGGAAAATCTTCCTGTTTTTCTTTATCTCGTGTTGAAACTACTAGTACGCAACATTTGGAATTAATATATTATGATATTTGGGGCCCTGCGCCGTTACTTTCTGCGAATGGCGTTAAATATTTTGTGTTGTTTGTGGATGATTTTACCCGTTATATGTGGTATTATCCAATGCGTGCTAAGTCTGAGCTATATGGCATTTTTGATAGGTTTCGATCACTTGTTAAACGTTCATTTTCTCGCAAGATTATTTCTTTTCAATCTGATTTAGGGGGAGAATATAAGAAGCTTGGTAACACTCTTGCTTCTCTGGGTATCCGTCACAGATAGTCTTGTGCGTATACTCATTAGCAGAATGGTCAGGTAGAATGCAGGCATCGCCATGTTGTTGAGACAGGTCTGTCATTAATGGCTCTGGCGTCTGTTCTATCTCGTTTTTGGGATTACGCGTTTGAGACTACTGTCTATCTCATTAATAAAATTCCCACTCGTGTCCTATCTGATGAGTCTCCACACTTTCGTTTGCATCATTCTCCCCCATCTTATTCTTACTTGCGGGGGTTTGGGTGTTTATGTTTTCCTGTCTTATGTCCATATAATCGTAATAAACTTCAGTTTCGTTCTTCTCCTTGTGCCTTTTTAGGTTACCCTCCGTCTTTTTGTGGCTATCGTTGTCTGGATACTAACACTAACAAGGTTTTTATCTGTCACCATGTGCGATTCGATGAGACTATTTTTTCCATTTGTTGCTCGTGTTGCCTCGCAGGTTGCTACTCCGTCTTCGGAACCATGGGCTGTTGCGCCGGTGTTAGCTGATCGGGTTGTTGGTGTCTCGGATGATGATGCTGCTGTTGTGGACGCGGGGCAGTTTGCCGAGCCTGCTCCGGCTGTTCCGAATGGTGCTGAGTAGTCCGCATCCAGTGAGCGGACTGTCTCGGACCAGGCAGTTCAGCAGCGTGGGCGGTCCCGTGGCCGCTCTCGTCGAGGGGCGGCAACTTCGCTTCCTCGGTCACATGTTATGGCTACACGAAGCATAGGGCCTTATGATCATGTGGCGCTGGTTACCACAGCTACTGCCGAACCCACTTGTTATTCTCAGGCGGTTAAGTCTCTGGAGTGGCGTGATGCGATGGATTTGGAGTTTAATTCCCTAGTTCACAATAATACATGGCGGCTAGTTCCTTTTTGCCCAGGCATGAATGTGGTAGGTTGCAAGTGGGTTTTCCGGACCAAGAGAAAGGCTGATGGGTCGATTGAGCGCCATAAAGCTCGCCTGGTTGCGAAGGGTTTCAATCAGGTTGCTGGGGAAGATTTCTTTGAAACATTTAGTCCCGTGGTTAAGTCGACTACGGTACGTCTTCTTTTATCATTAGCCGTGTCTCGTGGTTGGTCCATTCGCTAGTTAGATATCCATAATGCTTTTTTGAATGGTAATCTAGCTGAGATTGTATACATGCGTCAACCACCCCGGTATGAGGACAAGACATTAGCTGATCATGTGTGCTTGCTTCAGCGATCTTTATATGGGCTTAAACAGGCGCTTCGTGCCTGGTTCACGCGATTGCATGATTTTTTGGTCTCTATAGGCTTCTCGCCCTCTAAAACTGATGTCTGTCTATTTACTTATTCGCGTAACACTCTTCATTTATATTTTTTGGTCTATGTGGATGACATTTTGGTTATGGATTCTGATTCAGAACGTGTTGCTGATCTTGTTAATAAATTGGCTCTTGAATTTAAATTCGTGATATGGGGGTACCTTCATTCTTTCTGGGCATTGAGACTGTTCCATTATATGGTGGTATGCTTCTATCTCAACAACGCTACATGAAGGATATTCTCAAACGAGCTGGTATGATGGACTGCAAACCAGTGCCCACGCTGGTTTCCCCTGCTAAAACTGTGGCCGAACCCGCAGTGCCCTATGTGGATCCTACTCAGTAAAGGAGTCTGGCAGGTGCTCTGCAGTATCTTACAGTAACTCGTCCTGATTTATCTTATGCAGTTAATTACTTGTGTCAGCACATGCATGCTCCCACTACTGCTGATTGGGCTGCCCTAAAGAGGGTTTTACGGTACGTCAATGGAACACTGAATCTTGGTCTTCGTATATCTCGTTCTGACTGTCTTGATATTCATGCTTATTCTGATTCTGATTGGGTTGGCAATCCGGATGATCGAAAGTCGACTAGTGGTTTCGCTGTGTTTTTGGGTAGCAATCTTATCTCTTGGGTGTGTCGGAAGCAGTGGACTGTGGCCCGCTCCTCGACTGAAGCTGAGTATAAGGGATTAGCTGATGTATTCGCGGAGGTCACCTGGCTCGTTTCCTTGATGAAGGAAATCGGTTTTCCTCATACTTCCTTGCCTAGGCTATGATGTGACAATTTGGGGGCTACCTATTTGTGTGCTAATCCAGTATTTCATGCTCGCACCAAACATATTGAGATTGACTATCACTTCGTTCGCGATAAAGTGGCCAAGAAGGAGTTGCAGGTTCACTTTATCTCCACCAAAGATCAGCTAGCCGATATGTTTACTAAACCTCTTTCGTCTTTACGTTTTAATTTACTTCGTGGCAAGCTCAATGTTTTGGCTAGCTAACCTTGTGCTTGAGGGGGAGTATTAGGACTATATTATTTGTATTAGACTAGAACTCTATTTCGTGACTTTATATTTGTACTCTCAAACTTTGGTATTGAATACAATACAATTCATATCCTCATCAATATTTCTCACTGTTAGATTTGATGGAACATATGAAGCTATAAACATAAAAAAGTAATTAAGTACAGGTAATTAAATTTTATAGAAAAAAAAATTTAAAACAATGAATAACCATATACACCTAACATTGTATTGATCCACTTCCATATAAACTTGTATGCAATTAACATGTTCATGTCCATCGCCATAGCCAGAATATCTCGATCATTTTTCAAGGGCTTACCATCTCCATCAGTGACTTTGATTCCGATAGAATAGATATCAATGAACTTTTTAATATGTTTAAGATATCCAAAAAAGAACTATCTTCATTAAAATTCTTTTCTTGAAATTGTTGTTCCTCAAAGTGCATAACCATAGTATGAGATGTGAAAACTACCTTTTCAAAAGAAATAAAATAATAATTAGAATTATAAATACTAGTTCAGGAAATAAAATGAAATATTAACATGAGAAAAAAAAAATCAAGAATGCGTGTTCTTACTATTACTTGAATAGTTAGTGCTAGTTTGAATTTTTTGAGCAGTCAATGATTGTGAAGTTCTAATTTTACTCATTCCTAAGATTGTAGATGGAAACATATGTATGTAAATAAAAAAAAATAGAATACGCCAAAGACATGTGATGCATTACCATTTCCAGGGTGATAAGCATTTTGTCTATTTCCACGCCACTGAGCCAACATACCAGGTGCTAAAATTTTAGGAAGTTTGTTATTCATGTCTTTGCTACTTTTTTCATTCATCACCTGATCTGAAAATAAAAAGAAATCATTGATAAACAAAACCACACATATAAACAATATTAATCATTGAAGAAAAAAAAAACTAAAGAAAAGCAAATATATAAAATATCAAATTACTTGAGATATCATAAATAGCATCTCAAGTTGCTTTTCGTTTTCTATTCTTTTTTATTATGGATGCTTCAACTTCTATTGGTTCCACATCAGTTTTTGTCCACGTACTCTGATTATCAAAATTCAAAGTATGCCCAGTACACTTAAAATTAAATGATTCACCATATTGATATGTTCCACCTAAATCCTCTACAGTGTCATTGTCAACCTCTTCTGACTGTGGCATCTTATATAAATCACGAGGTTGCGTTTTAATGACAAGATGCGAACCTTTTTTTTTTTTTGGTGTGAACCACACATTGTGGTCCGGGTCTTTCTCTGTCCGTTTAACGGTCCAGGTCCACCCGGTTCGCTCTGAGAGGCATAGAAGCTGGCCCAAAGGGAATCGTCACTTGTGGGAATCGAACCCAATAACATAAAACACCTGTGATGCTTGATTGGCCAAAATAAAAGGTTCATTTGTTCTCAAAATACACTGTGGATTATTGGCGTAGTAAATCCATATTCATCAACTCTTGCTCCTTTCTCATTGTCATGCACATTGAACCATCGACATTGAAACAATACTACCCGTCTCGCACCGAGATATTGTAGCTCAAGAATCTCCATCAATACTCCATAATATTCAACAGGGTTTGTTTCAGTACCTAAGTCAGTAATTACATACACACCAGAATTTTGTGTTCTACAACCTTTGTCATTATCTTCAATTCGAAACCTAAATCCATTGACAACATAGCCATTAAAACATGTCACATATTTTAAAGGACCGCGAGCCAACGATTGTAAACTTTCACTTTTTGTGTGTTGGCATTGTAAGATTTTCCCTAATAATATATATTATACATTATATATTAGGGCCTTAATTAAGTGGTGCAAGTTGACTAGGCTTATTAAGTGGTCTGGTTGGACTTAATAACTAGTAGTTGTTAGTCAACCAAACTCTGTGCCTAATATAACCTGGATTGATGGGATACAGGATTATGGATTAGATAGCACATTCAGTTACGGTACTCAGTCCGCTCAGTAGACACCAATACACCATCTAGGGTTCTGAGTCAGGTCTGAGGCAAAACATGGCTGACGGTCTACCGTTAAGACGCAACACAACAGGAACATCAACTATGGCTGGAGATCTACATGACTACGCTTCTGCTATCATACGAGGTCAGGTTTTTCGTATACTATTGTTCAGTATTAGTTAGACTATTGTATATCTAACATTTGGTATCAGAGCCTTTATAATCTCTGCCTGGTTGATTAATTATCAACAAATATATATTTTGAAAATATATTTGTTTATTAATTGTTTCCTGGAAAACAACGAGAGTTATATGTTTAATTTGTTTCATGCTTCTCTACGCATATTAGAGTGCATATTTCTTTTGGAAGAAAAATATTACGTACTATGTATATTTTTTTGGGACATACGCACTGCTCTGCTGTTTTTCTTTTTTGTTTTACGAGCAAGCCTTAGCGTGGGGATAGCAGCACCGTGGGGTGGCTGCGAAACAAAGTACAGCGCCATGGGGCATTATAGTTCTGGCTGGCGATAGAGGGAGACATCGGTCGCCGGTTGCCATGAGCAACGACGGTGAGCTTTTCGTGGTCGACGGCGGTGACCTGCTATTGCTCCTCATGCGATGAAGACGACGGCGGCCTCCTGCTTCTCTGTCGGCAGTGGCGATGGTTTTCCGGCGATGCATTGGCACGCTGGTTGGTGCGCTGCTGGAAGAAGACGGACGACTGGCTCCGATCGTTGCTCCTCAAGCTTCGGGCGATGTTTTCCGTGGAAATCAACGGAACAGAGCTACGAAGACGATTGCAATCTCCCTGGTACTCTTAATTTCCTATTCAAATGCAATTACCTTTATTTTACCATATATTAATATTTGCCTAATTTAATAATTATATATTTATATATATTAATTTTGGTAAATGGTGATTATTTGGTTTAATATTGCCATATTAATATTACCTTAATTAATATTGTAAATTATTTTGGCAAATGGTAAATATTAGTAATTGCTTAATTTGGAATATTGTTGCCCTTTAGTTTTCTCTTCATTTTAAAATTATTATTCAATTATGGGCAAATATTTAGTTTTAAATTTGCTATTTGAATTTTAATTTAATATTAATGTGCATATTAAATTGCCTTAAGTATTGCAATTTATTTAGTATTTATGAGTTAATAATATATTAATATGCAAAATCTAAGCATGCTATGTATATTCATAAATTATTTTATTATAATTATACATTTAGAAAAGCATGTTTTAAGAATGGATTTAACATTTTATTAACTCATTGACTATGTATTAAATGTCATTCAACTTTGAATTCTTAGGTCAATTTTAGGTATTATGGCCTATTAAGGTAGCTTGTTTTGGTTTCCCCTTAATTTTGATTACATTTTAGTTTTATGTGTCTCTAGGACTTTAGAACCTATTTTGAACAAGCTATTTGGGACTTATCTTGGATCATTAAAGTATGAATCCCATCATTTTGATTGATATTTAAATTAAAAAAATAATTACAGCATCTTATAACATGTTTATTAAGTTTTAATTATTACTATCTACCATATTTTGGTATTCATTGTTGGTAATAATATTAAGTTTTGGGTCTACTTTAGTATTAGACCATTTTTCATCCATGTTATAATTCACTTGGGCCGTTAAGGTTTGTGAGCCTAATTTGAGTGACTAAGTGCTATAACTATTGTTTTGGCCGGTTTAGAGACATTAAGGATTTAATTGTTATTTTGGCCATTAATAACTATAACTATTGTTTAAGTTGATTAAATTTTTTAATCTATCAATAGTTTTTCAGGGCCTTAATAATAATTTTTAAGTCTTTAATTTTATGGCAAAAGCAATATAGTTGGTATATTATCTGTATGATATAATGGTAATTTGGTTATTACCTTAACTTCAGTCTCCCTAAGTATCATAATTGTCATGGTTAATTATTATGTGGTAAAATTGAGATTAGTATTTGGCATCCCTTGATTACAGTTTTGCCATTTATTAAGTTCAATTTGGTATTATTAATTACTGTTATTAAGTTTAGGGGCTAATCTCATTTTATTACTTTTCATAATAATTATAATTTTATGGTAATATGCTATATTTGGTACATTGGCATGATTACCACTTCATTTTACATGACTATTATTGTTGGTAATTAAGTTCTACCAATAAATTTTAACGTACCATTTGACGCTGCATCGAGTTTATTGACACCGATAGTGAAGATTGGGAGAATTCTGGAGTCTTTTCTTCTCTTGTGGATCGTCATCGTTGTTAGCGCAATGGGCAGATGCGGTTTGCATCATTAAGGTTAGCCATTAATTATCTTTTATGATTATTATTGATAATTAGTGCTACAGTTACAGTTAACCGCTAATTTGGACTAGTCACATATTTTATCTTTAGAAAAATGAAAACATTAAAAGTGCATCACCATACTTTAGTTTGTCATTACTATGTTAATAGTGATTATAATGTTACTTATTGCTATTAATAATTAGTTAATTGATGATGACATTAATATTGTTATGGTATTCAGTTATGCACCTTGAACTGTTTTTCAAATAAATTTATGTGACAATACTCCAGTTCAGAAAATAATTTTCTGGACATTAATGTTTTTCGGACTTCAAATTTTATTAAGTTTTCAAAATTTTATCCGAAAACGTTTATAAATGTTAGCAGTTTTAACCATTGTTTTTCCATATTTAGTCTCCTACATACATAATGTGATAATATTATTATGGCTATTTAGTGCTATTTTGGTTATTTGCAATTTTGCCATTCATAATAATAATATTATTATCTGAGTTATGGAGAGTGATTTTGAATCAATTTAGTAATCTTGGAAAAACATATTTGCTAGGCAATTGAGTTTTGCCATTAATTCCATAGTTCACTTAGTTCTTGGAATTATGATTTTAGTTCTGATTGCCCATTTTTGGTTAAGTATGAATAAATGAATATTTTGTTTAAATTCATATCCTTTAGTTGGTTCATACTCTTTAGATTGTTTTATGCATTCGATCACATTAAGTACATAATATTAAGTTTAATTATGTAATTAAGGTTTATGAGATTTTAATTTACAAATGCTAGCATATCCTTTTGGTTTGATATTGTTTGAATTTGTAAATTCAATTATTTCTCATAAATTTGATTTTTTATGCATTAAAACATTTTCCCATGGGCTTACAGTTTAAAAAAAATTTTAAAGTATATATTCAGTACATTATTATTCAAAATGTTGGGTCTCTTTTGGTTTGGACTCATCGATGTTTGAATATTAAGTTTATACTTTAAAATCTCATATTGTAAATTGCTTTAAGTTATGCAATTTATTTGGAGTATATGAGTTTAATGCTTAATTTTATGCATATTTGTCCACTGCATAATGTTATGTTTTTAAATTATGCAATTTTATTATGCCTTTAGCAATGCATACTTTGAGATGGAATTATATTAGTTCCTATTTAAGTTGGACTTACGCATAAACTTTAGTTGCGGTAGTGCCTGAATTTAAGCACGTTTAGTCCGCTATTTTTAGTTCACCATTTAAGCTTTAATCATAGGTGAACCATACAGTTTACTGGTGTATACCCTACAGTTTTAGGTTCATACCCCCAAACAGTTATACATTAAGTATATATGAATCGGGGAGACATACTATTTTTAATGGCCATGACTTAAGAACATCTTGTGCCACTAGTCTCCTTAAATTGATACTCTATTTAAGGAATTGGTTTTCAGTGAGACTTAGTCTCTAACCACCTTTCCTTGGAGTATATTCAGTTTTTCCCATCACAATTTGGTATAATCTGTTTGTCAAATTTTTAAGTATTCATTGCCAATGTGATTTTATTTCGGTTTATTAAAGAATAGCCAAAGCATCTTTAATTTACTGAAATATCTTGAGTTTTTCAATCTTGGTTAATTAAGGAAATGCTACAGCATATTCAGCTACCTAAGATTATTAAGTTTTAATCACATAAAGTTTAGGCAAGAATTTGATAATTGTCTAGTGATCTTATAATTTTAATTTGGTTTTGGAGTAGCCACAACATCCTTAATCTGTTAAAATTATATATTAAGCGATTTATTTTGATCACATAAAGTTTTGGACATATCATTTGTGATTAATTGTATGTAATATGATGAAATTTAGCCCACAGGCAATTTCGTTATATTTGTATAATTAATCAGGATGAAATACTGGACTACGGTCATAATTTCGCCCACAGGAAATTATGTATCGGAATGTAGTTTAGTAGTTTTATCAGTAACGATAGAAATAAATCAATTTATTTACTTTATGGTTATTTGTAAATAATTTCCAATTCTATCATGAAGTTTAATTTTATGATGTAAATTTAGGTCATATTTCTTAATTTGCCCACAGGGATTAAGAAAAGGAACATGATCTCTTAAGTTTTTTATCATAATGATAACAATGAATCTTATTGACTAAAACTTTAGCCTACAGGCAAGTTTTATGTCATTTGATTCTTCAACTCATTTGATAATAGTTTCATCATAAATAAAATTTTTTCAGTTGGATCTAATTGAGTAAAACTTCAGCCCACAGGCAAGTTTTATGTCACTAGATTCTTCTGGCTCTTTAGTAATTGTGAAAAATATTATCATAAGGGCTTCTTAATTGGATTTAATAGAATTAAAACTTTAGCCCACAGGAAAGTTTTATGTCAATAAATCCTTCGACCCATTAGATAATGATTTTATCACAATTTCTTAGAGTTATAAATTCAGTTCAATTATAATTCTAAGTTTCATGATTTGCATTGGCAAAACATGTTTTTCAGTCACTTCCCAAAATTTAGCAACTTTTATTAATTAGTCCACGAATCTTGCTCGGTTTTTCAGACTAACTGTAGTAAGTTACGTGATTTGACATACCTTTTGGATTCCAATAATGATAAAATGTATCTTTTGAGCCAAATTCTAACTTGGTTTTGAAAGATGTATTTTGTTTCTTTTAGTATGTCCAACTATGGTGGGAAAATATATCTTCATTATTTAGTTGGACTTTAATTGGAACCAAAAATTGATTATTTAGTATGTCCAACTAATGGTGGGGAATTATGTCTTCATTTGTTAGTTGGACAATAAATCAATTATGAGTATGTATATTATTAAGTTCATTTATTAATTTCGCTGAAGAATATTTTAGTCAGTGGGAGTGATCATTTAGGAAAAGACCATTAAGATACTCCACTAAAGTTTTTGGATTTAATTATTGTATTCATACATTCCAAATTGGGTTGTATGTTAAACAATAAGTCCAAAATATTCCACAAGTATTAATCTTGTATTTGTTTATATAAATTCATAAGTTCAAATTATTGAACATTTAGTTGTACAACATATTTATGAAAATGTTGCAACAATATTAAGGAATTTATTAGAACAAAAGCATTTAACTTGTGGTGCACTGTAATTTAATAAATTCTTCGGTGATTAATAGAGTTTTTAGTTTCTTCAAAATTGATCATGCGCCATTTTGGTTTGTAAGGCTCAAAACAATTTTGTGGGACATAAAAGTAAGACTCATTATGTTCAGTTCATTTAAAATGGACATTGAAGTTATTTGGGAAGTTATGGTGTATGATTAAGATTCCAAATTTATGGACTTAGACCTTTGGCTTTTTGTCTAAGTTATTGGAATGCTTCTGTGACTTGACTATCTTTTGGCTATTTTTGAGGAGTGGGAGTGACAGACGTGTCAACTCCAAGCTCTTAGCTGTTAGAGATAGTACTTAAAGTTAACTTATAAAGAAGTCATGGAATATAGTTAGCATTATGCTAACATGAAGAGATCTCTACTTAAGGCATGCTTATAAAGTTTTAGAGATCATACAGTGTACTCTTTTGTACAATTTGGATGTGTTTTCTCCTTCAGTTGTGCACATAATGTATTTTGAGAAACATCCCTTAAGGTACCGAGAATAAACATAGGGTTTGTTCATTAAGGACCTAAGTTGGAGAATTAAAATGCATGTGACCATAATGGACACTACTCTGATTAAATAGAGGACATGTCACTATGATTCGTGTGTTTTGTTCTTTGATGAAGGTTGTGCTAGTACTTGCACCAAGTGGGAGAATGTAAGATTTTCCCTAATAATATATATTATACATTATATATTAGGGCCTTAATTAAGTGGTGCAAGTTGACTAGGCTTATTAAGTGGTCTGGTTGGACTTAATAACTAGTAGTTGTTAGTCAACCAAACTCTGTGCCTAATATAACCTGGATTGATGGGATACAGGATTATGGATTAGATAGCACATTCAGTTACGGTACTCAGACCGCTCAGTAGACACCAATACACCATCTAGGGTTCTGAGTCAGGTCTGAGGCAAAACATGGCTGACGGTCTACCGTTAAGACGCAACACAACAGGAACATCAACTATGGCTGGAGATCTACATGACTACGCTTCCGCTATCATACGAGGTCAGGTTTCTCGTATACTATTGTTCAGTATTAGTTAGACTATTGTATATCTAACAGGCATTGCATATTCATTTCTGTAACCTACAAATATATTTTAATGAATACGTCAAACATGTACAACCTTACTAAACACTAAAAAAATCTACTATTAGGAATACTCACCTTACTTTTAAACCATCTGACAAAAGAATTATTCCACTCATCACTAGACATTTCTGGTATATTGTTATTTTAAATTTCAGAGTACTCACTGCATTTAAGCACTAGATAGTTATTAATTTATATATAGTAAAGATAACAAATGACTTGCATAGAGATGTTTTCTTACTTGAGAAAAGGTTGAACTTCATCGCAATTCTTTAAAACATAAATATGAGCTTGTAGTCACTCATCATCACTAAGATTACGAGTTATACCAGCTCCTAATGCCTGTCCTGATTTTGAAAATATGGATATTTTGACATTAGTTGTATGGAAACCACCATCATTATTTCACTCAAGTCTATTGAATTTTGTTTTAATGCTTTTCAAGTATCTTGAGCAAAGAGTTATGCACTCCTTTGCAATATAGCCTTCTATTGAGCCTTCAGGACGAGCCATATTACAAATAAATTTCTTTAACTCATATAGTATTCGCTCAATGGGATACATCCATCTATATTGGACTAGTCCACCGATTTTGGCCTCACTAGCTAAATGCACAGGTAAGTGCACCATCACATCAAAGAATAAAGGGAGAAATACTTGTTCTACTTTGCACAAAGTTAAAGCAATCTGTTGTTCAATTTGACTTAGCTCATCAACCCTTAATGTCTTTGCGCATAGACTAGTAAAGAATAATGACAACTCAATAAGGGGCTCACAAACTGAGCTAGGGAGGAGGCCACATATTCCCAGAGGAATTAAATGTTGTAGTAAAACGTGACAATCATGACTCTTTAACCCTGAGATTTTATGTTCTTTCATGTTTACACATTGAGAAATATTTGATGAAAATCCATTTGGAACTCTTAGTTGCTTTAAAAATAAGCAAAACAAGTACTTCTCAATCTTAGATAATGTGTATGATGCTATAGGCAACTCAAGTTTATCCGCTTTATGAATTGGATGCAACTGTGGTCTAATTTTCATGGCCTCTAAATCTAGGCGTGCTTGAACGCTGTCCTTGCTTTTCCCCTTTATATTCATAATTGTCCCAAGAACATTATCACATATATTCTTCTCAATGTGCATCACATCTAAATTGTGACGCAATAAAAGGGTGCTCCAATATGGAAGTTCAAAAAAATATACTTTTCTTATTCCAATTATCACCCCTTTTCTCATGTGATATTTTCACCTTTTTTGGCCATCTTTAGTCAATGTGATTCCTTCAAGATCACTAACTTGAGCAAGTATATCACTTCCCGAAAGTGACTTTGGCGGTGGTCTCAACTCCTTTGTTCCATCAAATAAACTTTTATTATCCCTCCATTTGTGCTTGCTTGGAAGATATCGTCAATGACCCATATAGCATTGCTTGCTGCAATTGGCTAACCGTATAGAATACGTGTCCTTATTACAGCAAGGACATGCCATTTTACATTTAGTACTCCAACCAGATAGATTCCCGTAAGCTAGGAAATCATTAATGGTCCACAATAATGATGCATGCAATTTGAAGTTTTGACGACTTGAAGCATCAAATGTGTCAACACCTACTTCCCACAATTCCTTTAACTCTTCTATTAAAGGTTTAAGATAGATGTCAATTGCATCGCTATGACCCTCAGGACTAGGTATGAGCATTGATAGAATAAAATTAGAATCCTTCATGCACATCCATGGAGGCAAATTGTATGGAATGAGTATTACTGGCCAAATGTTGTATGACGCTTTGGATTGATTAAATGGTTGGAAACCATCACTTAAAAGACCGAATCTTACATTACGTGGCTCTAAAGAAAAATCTTTGTGAATTTCATCAAAGTGTTTCCATGCCATAGAATCAGTTGAATGCCTCATCACTCCATCATCCACTCTTGAGTCATGATGCCATCTCATAAAAGAAGCTATATTCCTAGACATGAATAATCTCTAAAGCCTTGGCTTTAAAGAAAAGTATCGCATTGTCTTCGATGGCACTTTTTTGTCGTTACTTCTAATTTTAATTTCCCCACTATGAATATCTTCTTTCCATCTTGAAGCACTGCAAATTTTACATGAACCAAACTCATCATCATCTTTCCAATACAACATACAATTATTAACACATGCATCTATTTTTTTTTATAAGAGAGACCAAGATCTCTAATAATTTTTTTGGCATCATAATATGTTTCTGGCAAAGATGAACATGATGGGAGTATGTCTTTTAACATTTGTAGCAACATATCAAATGATTTATTACTCCATCGACCAATGCTCTTGATATATAGCAATTTGAATGATCGATAACTTAGAGGTATCACAACCTGGGTAAGCCGGTTGCTCAAAGTCCTTTAACAGCCTGTAAAATGCATTTGCTTCCTCATTTGATTCCTCTCCATGCTCAACATGACTTGAAGTACCAATATTAGATCCACTTTTATCAAAGCTATAATAATCAGAATTACATCTTGTAATAATTCTTGAATCTCATCATCCTCCTCCTCCTCCTCATCCTCCTCCTCCTCCTCCTCCTCATCATCATCATCATCATCATCATCATCATCATCTTCTTCTTCTTCTTCTTCTTCTTCTTCTTCTTCTTCTTCTTCTTCTTCGGCAAAATTCCATACACATATAGATGCATTTCAATCACTTCACGAGATTTATAACCACTATTCTTACACTTGACACACGAACATCGTATTTTATGCTCTTCACCAGTCTTGAGAAATGCATAATTCAAAATTTTTTTAACACCATCTTTACATTGTTCATTCAACCGGTCATTGAAAAAACTCATCCATTTATGCCATTATAAATAGAATATAATGGAAGCTTTATAGAAAAAATTGAAACCTGAATTTAATATAAATAATATTTTATTAACTAAAAAATTAATTTATATATAAAGTATTTTAAAAAATAATGTAATATATCCAAATCTACATGATTTTCAAGAATCAAATTGTCTTCTGTTGTTTACCTTTCCTCAACCAAATTCCCATGAATTAGTTTCTTTTTTTAAGGTACAGACAAGAAAACAAAGAAATTTATGATTTAATTAAACAAAAAAAAGAGATCTTGGTAGATGCAGCAGCACTCTCGGAGCTGCAGATCTGCAATTCTGGAAGTGCTGATGAGCTGAGATCCGCAGCTGAGTGCAGACTGAGTTGCAGATGGTGTTTGTTATTGTGTAGAAGCTGGGCTTGATTGTCTCTGATTTGCAGAAACAGATTTGGGTTTATTTAGAAGGGGTCCATGATGCTTGATGGTCTTATGACCATTTTTGCTCAATATAGCAGCAGAATAATAATACAAGAATTCCCCAAAGCCTGAGTTGGTGCTGCTGTGTAGATTTGGGTTATTCTTTAAGTATAGTGTCCAAGACATAATACATGACACTCTTCGGAGCTGCAAACAGCAAGGTTTTTTATCACTCAATAGTGATGAAAAAGGATGGTGAAAGAAACAATGCAGCCGAAGTTGAAATTTTGGTGCAGTGGGCAAACTTGCCTAGGGAGGCAGCCACATGGGAACATTTTCACCACATTAAGCAACAATTTCACAGCTTTGATCCTTGGGGACAAGGATCCATTGAAAGGGAAGGTAATGTCACACCCTGGTTAGTAATACCAGAAGAAAAAGGGATGGTGGAAGTGCATACATCTCAGGAGCTAAAGAGGGAAAGGAACAAAACTGTTTTACTAACCCTCAGCAGGTAAACGACGTCGCATGAAGGGGGAAGGTGAGAGCCGTTGGGCATTAAGTGGAACGACACCGTTTCGAAGGAGGGTAACGGCTGTGCATCAGACGACCGCGTTTTGATCAAGGGCTAGGAAAAGCTGGCAGCAAGGAATCCGGAAGTTTTTTAGAAACTTTTTGTTTTATTAGATTATCTTATCCTATTTATTGCGTTGTTTATTTTTTCAGAAATCTTATGCTTTTGCTGAATTGAAATCTGAAAACCTAATTTCCTTTCCTCTTTCTCCTAAACCTATTTCTTCTTCTCTATTCTCTACCTATTTCTTCCTTCTTCTCTATCTGTTTCTTCCTCTTTTTCTCTATCTCTGCTTCTGTGTTTCTTGTTCAAATCTCAGGGTTGTGACAGGTTGTCCAAAAGCACTATCCTTTCTTCGAAGAAACTATCGGCAGAATCGGTTGCAATCTCGAAGATGTCTGATTCGTTCAACCCGCCTTCCCTTAAAATCGACCCGATCTATATCCTCGGCTGGAGATCACTGTGGAGGAGCGAAACCACCGCCTCCACCGCGAAACTACCGCTGCAATAGCAAGCGGTGTTGACAACAACGTTTGATGACGTCGATAATGGTCAAAGAGGACGCAATAGAACCTTCACAGCCGCATGCAGTCAGCGCAACAATCTTTAAGCGTGTGGACGGCCAGTGCATCGCCAGATCGAACGCCGATCGTGCTAGAGGAGAAGTGAAGTTGACCGCCGGTTGAGCCAGGAGAGGTGTCGTAGCAGGCGATTGACCTTCGTAGCTGGCGATAGGTCTTCTCTCTGCACTTCTGATCAGCCCTCCCTTTCGCGGAGATCAAGTCCAGCATAAACGCCGGTGATGCCTGAGGTGGTGAATTCGTTGGTTTTTATTAAAGATTGTTTCTGCTACAACATTTTGAACGACAAACAGTGATCCATTATGGCGCTGATTAGCTTACCATCTTTGAGGAAGGTTCCAACATTGTTGCAGGGATTACCTCTCCTTACAAAGAGGAGCCTCACTAACTCTCAAAACAAAGCTAATTACTCGAATACTTTATATATATATATATATATATATATATATATATATATATATATATATATATATATATATGATTATTTACTTAGAGGTCATGTATTACTGGTTAATTATTTACTTCGCTTGAGACTCGATGTTGGTGTTGCAATTATATTGCTCTGGATTCAAATCTTGTACATGCACTTGTAGAATCATCATGGTTACGTACACCCAAGTCTCTACAAGCGAAGTATTTATTTTGCTGTTGAAAATATTTATATTTCAGCTGGTCAGAATATAACTAATAAATAGATTGATCGGACGTTTGTAGTTTGGAGAGGTATAACTGCACCATTTTTGAGGATGGTATAACTGGGAAAACATACATAATAGAGTGAGGCGCAAAGAAAAAGGTTGCCAAATATAATGACTTCATACACGGTGTGCATTCCACGTAAACTTGAGTGCTTCAACTAGTGTGTGGTCAAGAGCATTTGGATGTATTTTCTCACTAAGGAACACTGCCAAACCATCCTCAAACACTCCACGTATTAGAACATACACAAAGGGGTAAAATCCTGGCATGGTGGCCCATACAAGTCACATATGCTCCTTATCTTCGGTGAAAGGTATTTTTCTCATATTCTTTCCTAATCATGGATCAATGGAATATCTCTTGTCATGTCATGCTTTATGTGTACCAACATGATACTCTAGGCCTGTGCACAACCCGACCCACCCGTTCAAACCGACCGACCCGACGACCGAGAGAGACCAACCCGGAATGACCCGAACCCGACTCTCATTACCCGATCCGCCATGCAATACGGCGTCGGTTTAGAAGGTTCGGGTGGGGTATACAATTTTGCCAACCGACCCGTCCGAATACCCGAACTATTCTAGGGTTCCCTAAGGCTTTGTATTAAACGGCGTCGTTCCATCAATGTATATATATATGCCTTCCAACAATTGGTCTTCATTATCTCATCTGCGCAGCTGACCTAGGGTTTGAGATCTGAGATCGCATCTCTCATTCTCTCGACTCTCAACTCTCTCAGACTCTCACTCTCTCAGACTCTCAGAGTCTCACTCTCTCAGAGTCTCAGACTCTCAGTTTCTCAGAGTCTCAGTTCTCTCAAGACTCATCAGTCATCTCTGATTCTGTAAATCCGTAAGGTAAATCTCTAATCTCTAATATCTTAGTCTCTATTTCTCTAATCTCTAATCTCTTACAGTCTTACTCTCTAATCTGTAATCTCTAAATCTCTAATCTCTTAATCTCTATTGTCTAATCTCATGGTGCTCAGAATCGAAGCGTTGCAATCTCTAATCTCTAATCTCTTACTCTCTGTCTCTGTCTCTCTGAGAGTCTAAGTGGTGGAAGCCGTGGTGAACTGGTGATTAGAAGCCCTTGTTCTCCGGGGATTATTTGGGAGAAATCAAGTAAATCGTAAACCCTAGTTTGTATTAAGAAAATGTTTGTGACTTTGTATTATATTATATTATTATGATGATATGTGATGAATATTTTGAGAAAGCAGTGTGAAATCGAAAACCCTAGTTTTATATATCTTCATTTATGTGAGATACTGAGATGTATTGTGTTCTGTCTTTTCTATAATGAGTCTGTGATGAATATTTGGTGATATATTCATATATTATGCTATTTGTTGGTGGAAGCCTTTTACAAACTAATTTCTAAGTGTTGATTTTGTGAAATCTGGATTTTATTCCATGCAAATTTGTAATCTACCAATCCGAGTTAAAGGCTAAAATGTGAAATCTCCAGTGTGGGAATTTCCATTTATTGGTGGAAGCCCTTAACTCAAATCCAGATAATGATGATCTGGACTGAGTTCCTGAATCTGGATTTGTTTGTATAATTGTATATGTTATTATGTCTATCAGTTTATGGATGTATGACCCTTAATTGCTAATTGTTAAATCTGGAAAAATGATGACACAAACTACTATGTCCATGTGTCTGATTCTGGATATCTTTGTATGTTTAATTGTTTATTATGTAATTTATGTGGTAGTTTTAGTGTTAATGTGTTATGTCACACTCACACAAACTGAAAAGTGAAAACTGGTACCCATCTTTGTAGATGGAAAGTGCCACTCAAATGACTCAATCTAGACTTCCACCCTCAACTGAGGGGCCTGGAGGAGTAACCCAAGGCACTGAGACAAATGCTCCTCAATAGCCTGAGGTTAATCCTGCTGTTCCTGCACAAAAGAGGAAGAATGTGGAGTCTAGATCTAAGGTCTGGGAACATTTTGAAAAGATATATGATTCTGAAAACAAAGTAGTAAAGGGGAAATGTATATACTGTGCTAAAGTCTATCACTGTGAGAGTAAAAAGCATGGTACTACCTCTTTAAGAAATCATATGTTGGCTTGTATAAAAAACCCACATTCTAAGGAGACTAGGCAGTCACTGCTTACTTTCACTGCTATGACAACATTTGATACTCAAGGGGGTGGGGGTTTTGAAGGGGATGTTGGGGAGTTAGGGACTTGGGTTTTCAATCAGGAAGCCATTAGGAGGGCATTATGTGAGATGATAATTATTGATGAGCTTCCATTTAGGTTTGTGGAGGGGCAAGGTTTTAAAAGGTTTATTTTGGTTGCTTGCCCTAGATTTTGTATACCTTCTAGGTGGACAATATCAAGGGACATTTACCAAATTTACCTTGATGAAAGATTAAACCTCAAGAAGCTGTTTAAACTTAACACTCAAAGGGTCAGTTTGACAACTGATACCTGGACCTCTGTGCAGAGGATCAATTATATGTGCATTACAGCCCATTTCATAGATGATCAGTGGAAGCTGAATAAGAAAATCATATCCTTTGTCCCTATTTCTTCTCACAAGGGTGAGCATATAGCCAAGGCATTAGAGAGTTGTTTGATTCACTGGGGGATTAGGGATGTTTTTTCTGTCACTGTTGATAATGCTTCTTTCAATGATACTGCTATTAGTTTTTTTAAGTCCAAATTGTTGTCATGGGGTGCAACCACTGTTAGGAGTAAGTACATTCACATGAGGTGCAAAGCCCACATTTTAAACTTGGTGGTCCAGGATGGGTTAAGGTTTGCAGATAGTTCTGTTAAGAAAGTGAGGGATTCTGTTAGATGGATGAGGAACTCACCTGCAAGACTCAAAAAATTCAGAGATCTTGCAGAACTGCTTGGGGTGGAAGCCAAAAGTTCTTTACAACTAGATGTTCCAACAAGATGGAACAACACCTACATGATGCTTAGCACTGCCATACAATACAAGGCTGTGTTTGATGCATATTCATTGAATGAGCCCTCATTTGTTGCTGATCTGGGTGATTCTGTCCCTTCTTTTCTTGACTGGACTTCTGTTGAATGCTTGGTAGTTCTGTTGAAAGGGTTTTATGAGATGACAATTAGAATCTCTGGTTCTCTATATGTTACCTCTAACAGTTTCTTCAGTGAGATATCTGATTTGAGTTGCATGTTGAGTAGCATGATTGTTGCTGGTAGTGCTACAGAGGTAATGATTTTATATTTTTATCATTTTCAGTGGTTAATCTGATTATTTATGATTTTGTGTATGGCTGTTTGTATTTAATTCAATGTTTTCTTAGGTTATGGGATCCCAAATGAAAAGTAAATTTGAAAAGTATTGGGGAGATCCTGAAAAAATGAATTCCTTGATCTTCTTTGCAAATATCTTGGACCCAAGAGATAAGTTGGAATATATGCCATACCAGTTTGAGGAACTGTATGGTAAAGAGAATGGGAAGAAGTGTTTAGAGAATGTCCAAGCTGCCATGGTAGAATTGTTTGGTGACTATGCGGCAACCTACTCTGTCAATGTGCAACAATCATCTTCTGATTCATCTTCTGGTAGCCAACCAGATGTGCCTCCTGTCCAGTCTCATGCCACAATTGGTAGACCTCAAAATATGTTAAAGAACAAACTAAAAAGGCAAAAATTGGAGGCTAGTGGAAGCTATAAAGAAACAGAACTTCAGGTTTATTTAAGTGAAAAAATTGTGGAGGACACTCCTGACTTTGATATCCTTAGGTGGTGGAAGCTAAATAGTGAGAGGTTTCCTACTCTCTCCAAAATGGCAAGGGATATCCTAGCAGTTCCTATTTCCACTGTTGCCTCAGAAAGTACATTTAGTACTAGTGGGAGTGTTTTAGATGCATTTAGGAGTTCTTTAACTCCTAAAATTGTGGAGGCCTTAGTATGTGCACAAGACTGGATGAGGTTACCAAATCAACCAGTTAAGGTTGAGGAAAATATTGATGATGTTGAAAAGCTTGAACAAGGTAATTTCTTTAAATGTTACATTCTGTTTTTAAATCTTTAACTTTGCATTTCAAATTAAAATTCTAACTTTGCACTTTGCACTTTGCAGACTTGGCTACTGGAGTAAGTCGATTTGGTACAACAGGATCTGGTGCTGCTGGTTTTCCCCTTCCTACCATTCCTGTAATGTTTTATTTACACTTACTTTTGATTTTAATTCCAATTGTTGGATTTGTTGCTTCATATGGTTTAATGGCTTGGTAACTAACTAACAATTCAATTGTTGGATTTGTTGCTGCCTATGATAAGTATGAGTGTATGACCCCAGCAGTATAGCCTTACTGCCTATATGAATGTCATCTCATGATTCTCATCTGGACATCTGTTAATAACAGTCACTCTACCTTAGTCCCTTATTCTCAAATCTCAAGTGCTCAGTAATCAGTATGTTATTTCTCTTTAGCCTTTACTGATTTGGCTATGATGATGCTTCCACCATTGTCTGAAATGGTTTTGGGATGGTATGTTGCTCATTAGTTTTGGTTTCCATAATTGCATTCCAATACTAAAAGTAGCAATTTGCCCCCAATCTTACTTTGACATGAAAACATAGCAATCTGAGCCTTCCATAGTTAAATTTTTCTGCCCAACAGCCCCAATCCCCAAAGTATTTAATATGTTATATTTAACTTGTACAGGAAGATCAAGAAAGCTGAACTACTGAAGGCTGAATAGACAATACATTATGATTATTGTATTTTTGTTCACAGGAAGATGTTGATTGGTGCAGTTTGCTGAATGCTCAATTGCTGAATAGATAATACATTATGATTATTTTTTGTTATCAGTTTATCATGATTGCTGATTCAATGACTTTGTTTATCATTTTGTATTTTTGTCATTTGTAAGTACTAAGTAGTCGTAACTAACTAAGTAAGTACTTTGACTGTTTGACAGTTTGAAATCCATGATATGAAATTTTACTTAGTTTTTTTTTTAAAAAAAAAATTGTTGAATATGAAATCCGAACAAACCCGAAGTTACATCCGAACCGTCCGATATCCGAACCAACTTAACCCGAATGGAGTATAATACAAAAAAAAGTCAGATAGGATATTGATTTAGAAAACCGAAATCCGATCGGGTGGACTAGTCCGACACCCGAACCGTCTGAACCCGAACCGTGCACAGGCCTATGATACTCTTTATTTAAAATGGATGTACATGACTCAATTTATTTTTTGGTGTCCAAAACATAAGGGACAATTATATCACATATTGAATATGTTTCTTCTTATTTGACAAAATTTAGCATATATCTCTTAATTAGGCTCATATAAGAGAATGTGTTGTATCTCTTGTTGGTAATTAATTATTTGCTATAGGCCACTGGAAACATGGTTTTGTTAGGTTGCACCTGTTGTTGCTAAACTTAACTTGTTCTTGTTATAACAATTACATGATATGAGCCAAAATGTTGTGATATAGCTTACACCCTACGTTTTAAGAGAGATTATAGCTTCAATTTTTAGATATAGCATTGCCCAGAAGGCGACAAGTCATAGCACTAATTAGAATGTAACAACACTAGGACAATCTCTTAATGAAAATTGACTTGGTATTTATTTAGAAGTCAATTGATTATTTGTCCAAGTTTAAGCTTATTTATGGTGCTAGTCTTTATTTTAGAAATCTATTTATATGAGTCTCGGACATTGAAATAAATCTCAAATCTGAATATCCAAACAAGATAATAGTGCATAATTTTTAATATAGTTTTGCCCTGAAGGTAAACATTAAGAGCACTAATTTTTATTTTTCACCTTTTGGTCTAAATCCACGATTATGAATATTTGATCGAAAAAGATTCATAGAGCCTAAGTTGATCCCTGAAGGATCATATGATCCTACAATCAAAAATTATTGTGATCCATTAATGTATAAAATGGACGCATGATCTGAGAAGTTAATTCTCGTGGGTCACCCGGAATTATTTGACAATTCAGAATTTACTTCTCTATGTTTAATTTTCTGGACGAATTTTACTTCCCGGATGGTACCTTTTGGATGGTATACGAGTCCGTTCTACTATAGTAGAAGTACATAACTAAAATTATTTTAAAATAGTGTGTGTCTCATTGTCATATGGGATAGTCACCTTGTACTCCTATAGCAGTACATGACCAGATTATAATAAGTATTTTGAATGTCATTGATTTTTGTAAAAGACATCAAAATTTTAGTTTTTGTAGGAATGTACATACTTTATGAGTTCCAAGCCTTTCCAACTTGGCAATGTGCCTGGCCATCGGACCGGTTTTAATAAAGGTCTAGAAGACCTCTAATGGGATTGATTTTTGGATAACTAATGACTTGTGAAAAGTCTTAAATTTCTATCTTTAGTGCTATGTTATTCAATCCAAAATATTTTATGATCATGTCACAAAGTAATACATGATATAGTTATTTAAGATGCTATGTGTTTGAAAGCTAGAAGTAAATTACATCATAATAATTTGCCTGAAGCAAATTAGTTGTATATATTTGATGACGATGACTTCTCATACGTTTATAAAATGAATTTTTGAGATCCTGAATGGTCTCACCATCTATACATCTATTTGGCGCTTAACCTACTTAAGATGGTTGTGCACTCGTATAATTTCATTTAATTAATATGTATGCTTTCTCTATTTGGACATATATGATTGCGTATACTTTTGAGTACTTATATATTGCGATTCTTTTAAAATTGTAAAGACCCAAATTCTTTTAAATTATGGCATGAACAATTGGGTCACTTAGGGCAAACATAATGAGTCAGATATTGGAATTTCTTACCCATATATGAGAAAATTATAAAGCATGTGTGAATGAGAAATTACCAAATTATTTATTTTGGGGGATATTTATATTAATTCAAATCTGACTCACGGCATATCGTAATCATTCCCCCATACACATAGTACGTGGTAGAATTGAACATTTCTCAATTTGCATTTCTATTCTTAGTATGCAATTCATTTTATTGTATCACCACCCCAGCTTATCTCTGTGGGCTATAAACCTCCGTATGTTGTTTAAATACCTAGAGTCCATTATAGGGGATCAATAGATACACTGACTGCATACATCATGAAGATCATTTTCATGGCATTAGGGGGAGATAGAGCCCAAATTTAATGAAATGCCGAGAATTTTCATGCAATGGGAAGATCTTCATTAGTTAAGAAATCCACGCACGTACTAGTTAGATTGAACTAGAAGTTCAAAAGATAGTCTATATATTTGCGACTTTAGCAAATAATCTGCCAAACATATCTATTGATCATAGTGATCATAAAAGAGTGATTAGGTCCATATACTTTTCCCAACTTGGACCAAATATATCTACCAATACTCCGTGACCCTAGAAGTGTATGAAATCTGTTGGTGAAAAGAGATAAGAATCATAATACTAGATCTAGTAAATAAACATTTCACTCTTGGAAAAGCTTGAATAATTTTGTCTTGGAGACGTTCGTCCAGATGACGAGAAACCCTAGTCAATTCATAGGTGCACCAAACAAACATAATACTAGGGATGCAGGATAACCATATGTGATTTGAATAGTTGTGGGAATTGTCTAGAATCTGGTTGACTTAAATATTGCCATGAACAATTATAAATATGGGAGAAATTCTTGAAAAATGTTATTATAAGTTGTTGACAACACAATTGCCTTCAAATTGCTCATATTATATGACAATTTGGATCTAGAACTAGGTGCCAGAAGTGCTTAGATTGATTAACGTATAAAGAGAGCAATTAAAGGCATATACAACTCAACTCGCTAATATATTCCTTTCGTACACCATTGAGGTATTAACCCTGTACAAATGGGGTGGAAGGAAAACAAAAATAACAAGGTGATAAGATATGAAGCGAGTTTGTAGCCTTATGGGTTCACACAGAGACCCTTGGTTGATTTTAATCAAATATACTCTCCCACGGTAAATAGCATTAAGTTCCGCAACATAATATTATTATTGGCAGAATAATAAACTTAGATATGCAACTAATATTAATTTCAAAAGTCCCCGAAGGATTTTCAGTTTTCAAAATGAGAAAAAGTGAAAATCGCAACATTAAAATATTAAGGTATTTATTTGACTTGAAATAATTAAGAATTGACTGAGTATTTTCCTCTCGAAGAAGGAATATGTATTTATGTGTCATTATTTACTCTTTAAAGAGTTGCGAATGGAGTTATTATCCTCATTAAGAAGGAATAATATGTACCATTATGTGCTCGATAAAGGATTGCTAATGAACTTATTTATTTTTTATTATCTCAGTCAATATTTATAGTGTAAACATCAATGGAATATCTAAAGACGTAGTTTTTGAAATAAAAGCTTAGGAAAGCTAAGTATTATCTCGATTTGAAGATCGAGTTTTTCCTTGAAGAATTTTTATACATTAGTTAGCCAATATATGATTTTTGATTGGATACTTAGACAAACCAATATACAATGGGTTACTTGGGTAATGACTATTATTTTTGTATCAATAATGCCAAGTTCCAAAACTGGTTGTACTATATTTTACCCACATTGTCCCATAAAGGGTCAATAAAGATTGTGTTGCACAAACGATAAAAGGATATATAATGAAATCCTTTTGACTAGATATTATGATGTCAATATTATACTACGTGAACTCCAGAAGAGTCACGAGATTATTATAGAGTATATTTATTCCATTGACAGTTATACATGTGTATTTACAAAATTCCTCTATACATTTATGGAACTTAAAGATTGTTATCTTGAGGGGGAGTATCATTTTGCATGAATCAATCCTGAAGATTGGGTCTTGAAGACTAATAGCTGTACTCTTTTCTTTAGTTAAGTTTTTCCCCACGGGGTTTTTCCTTTAAATCTAAAGTTTTTAATGAGCCAGCTAATCTAAAACAAGAATACACATACATCATGCACTCTTTTTCTCAACTAGTTTTTCCCGCTAAGTTTTCTAGGGAGGTTTTTAACGAGACATGAGTATGATATAGTAATGTAAATGGGGAAAAGTTGTAAAATAATTGCTTAAGTAGACAAACCCCAAAATCCTGAAGATTATGTCGATTGTGCCCTGAAGGCTTATGGTTGTACTCTTTTTCCCTTAACTAAGTTTTGCCCACAGGGTTTTCTTAAGTTAAGGTTTTTAATGAGGCAATCAGTACAATATATGTTCTTACAAATATCATGTACTCTTTTCTTCAACTAGGTTTTTCCCACGTGATTTTTCTAATGAAGTTTTTAACGAGGCATGAATATATACATCTATACTCTTTTGTCTAGGTTTTTCTCACAGGGTTTTCCTAGCAAGTTTTTATGAGGTTGGATCATGTCAAATAATATCCAAGGGGGGAGTGTTATAAATATTATTATTGTGGACATTATTATATACATGGTAGCAGTTGTAACTGATTAGGTTACTACCTTTTATACGTACTCATTATTCATTATTACCTTGTATATAGGGATACCTTTGTATAAGAATTCTAGATGATGAATGAGAAGATCCTGACTTTCTTCCCTATTTTCTGTCTATTATGAATATTCTTACAACAAAGTCTAATTAATTTTATTGTCAACAATCCTAATAGTACTGCTATCTAGAAATGCGTTGATGCATTTGAACATGTTTAACATGCAAAATTATTGCTTAAATTGCTTGAGGAAGTTGGGTAGGATCTTGTTGTTATTCAAGTGATAACTAATAAAACAAGCTACTAAAACTTGCGTCAATTTTGTACAATTTATGATTCTATTGTGTTCTTTTCATATCCGGTACAAATATTCATGACTAGGAAGAAATTGAAGCATTTTGAAGCAATTCTAATCCAGTTTTGAGCCAAGGAATTCATTAGTGTGCATTACGAATCATTTCGAAGTTGAATACCAAAATAGCCTCTTTGACTCTTATCACTAAATTGTATACTACTCTTCTCTATCTCTGTGTTTTGGAGTTTACTATATAGTAGTGGATTGCCTCTTAGATGCCATCTAAGAGGTTGTCCACCACTAGTCCATATAATCTTTTTTTTTTTTTTTTTTTTTTTTTTAGAATTATGGAAATAATTGGTTTCCATGTTAGATGGTTGTCTCGCATCTCGTTTCTGGGTACTTTGCGACCTACTTAAGCGCTATTTGAGCTCTTTTTTTTTTTTCGAGGGTTTGACCCATGAACAAACCCTAACTATATTTCTTCTCATCATTTTTCATAGTTTTAGCCTTTAGGTCAAATTATGCTTTTTTTTTTAGGTTTCTTTTTCTTTTTTTTTTTGAAAAATAAAGTACTTAATTCATTAAATCATAACAAGGAGTGATTACAACAAAGTTCAGAGAAACGGTAAACCATTTCTTACAGTCAGACATAAAACAACTTTTTGAGCTATGTTACAGAAAATTGATTCGCAAACTGTTTTATAAATTAGAAGTTTGACTCCTTGAAGGACCATACAGCGCACTATGGTTTAAAACCTTGTAATCATGATTTCATGAGTTTATGCACTTACCTTATTTATTGCATTTACTTTACAATTCATTCATTGCACTTGCACTCACACAATTGGCTCTCACAATACTAGCTGATTAAATTTAAACAAAACGTTTGTGTCTTCAAAACTTCGCTACATACCTAAACTATTCTGCAGCGCACTTATCAGCAAACCATCTAATTATTCTCTTGATAAAAATAAAATTTTTGAAACTCTATTTAACCCCTCCCCTCCTCCCCTTTTCTCGACTTTCCCCCTCATTGATTACTTTCGGGACCAACACAAACTAGCTTTTCTGTGATGAACTTCACCTCATGGTTCCAGCTATTTGCCCATGTGGTTCTGGGCGTTGAACATCTTCTTTTTGTTCCTCCCTTGAATCCAACTCCATCGTCTTCTCTTCCTTGCTACTTGTTTAATTTCATCTCGGAGTTGCCTTCTTAACCAGCTTGATTTTCCTTGCTCTCTTTGCTGTCATGCTCTTTGATCAACCCATGATCTGGACAAAAGAATTCATTCCATCAAATCAACACAAGTAACTCAACCTCATCTCTAAATCTTCACATTGAAGAGTAGTATACAACTTTGGATGATTGTTGTAGAGGTTATTTTGGTACATTCAACTTCAAAATACTTCATAATGCACTGCAATGGATTCCTTGGCTCAAAATTGGATTAAAATTGCTCCAAAATGCTTAAATTTCTTTCTAGTTGTGAATAATTATACTTGGAAATGAAGACAACATGATTATGACATAATTTGCACGCAATTGACGCAAATTTTAGTAGTTTGTCTTATTAGTTATCACTTGAATAACAAGATCCTACCTAACTTCCTCAACAACTTCTTCATGCAATTTAAAGAATAGTTTGCATGTTTAACATGCTCAAATGCATCAACACACTTCTAAATAGCAGTAATGCTATTTATTGACAAGAAGCTTAATTAGACTTATTTTTAATATTTTTCCAACCATCACAAATTATAGAAACTCTAGTGTGTAGTCATGTTTTCTTAATCTCATCAATCACTTTCTCAATTGTATTCAACTCTTCCTTCAATATCCAAAACTCATACATGCTAGGAGGTTTAAGTTCCCGCCCCAACACAATTACACAAATAAATCGAATTCTATTGACAAAAAAGCTTGTCACATTAAAAGATAATTCATCATATTTTCTTGCTCAATGCAAGAACACAGTAATGCACAGACATCACCAGGTGAAATGCACAACAAAATGTCAAGTTTTCCAAAAATATTGCAAACATATAAAACTCCATAATGCACCATCATGAAGACATTTATATCCTTGAATGCACATAACACTACTTAGTGACTTTCGTAAAACCTTGTCCCAACGTATGCCTTTTGCTAATTACACAAAGCATTGTACACTAATGCACAACCACGTAAATGCTATAGAGTTACATACATACACATAACAACGCTGAGTTTACGACTATGCCATATTCCAGACCCATGTCAAAAAAAGTATTTAAATTCCTATTTCATTCACCTCAAAAATATTTTTTTTTTTAAAAATAAAAATAAAACAATGAAACAATTGTCAAGATAATTAGTGTCATATGGGACTAATACATGTCAACAAAACCAAACTTACAGTCATATATATATATGCGACTAATACATTTCATCGAATGAGTGTCATAAACTAAATAAATCTCTTGCCCGAATAGGGCTGTGCGATGGAATAGTGGGGTGCTTTGGAGGTTTCGTGCATGATGTTCATTACACTCACTTAGAAGAGTTTCATGCATTAGTTGGTTTGTAGTGCATTTTTATCTCCTTTACTGAGCCCACCGTCTCAATTTGCAGCACTTTCCCCTAAAGGTTTTCATGTGCCTCATCACAAACACCCTGCTGCTATCGACCTTGTTCTTGGAATTTGCATTTGTTTCGGCTCTAGTAGTTGCACCGTCAAACATGTCCTTCTGTTTGAATATCAAAACCAAAATTAGTGAATGAATTCCAAAATTTGTAGGTGGGCTATCATAAACAAACTCACACTTCAATTTGATTACAAAATGCACACAGCAATTCAAATGCACATAACCTACTTCAACACATGCTCACTACATACTGTGAACCAATATCCTTACACATTAACTCTCAGGGATAACATCCTAAGATGAACGTTCAACTCTTAGCCACAGGGATATCAAGGTAATCAGACTAACATGATTGGTTGCAATCTATATCTGTTTATAAGATCACAAATACAAATGTATCCTCTAATCCTCATAAAGTATATGGAAATAGTTGTACACACACAGGTATTCCAAGCACATATGCACACTACTGAAATATCTGTTGGGATTGAGCTTCCCTCCTATGTGGTAAATAGCTCATTTTGGACCAAGCCTATTTCACTATAATATTTGTTAGCTTGATGGAAAAGTTTGCTGACAATTGTTTGGGTTGGAGAATAGGTTATTGGGTAGAAGTTAAAGAGTGGATGTTGGGATGAAGTTGTTGGGCAGAAGTTTGCTTGGGATGAACTTGGGAAGAGATTTCCTAACGGAACTTGGGAAGAGGTTTCCTAAGGTTTATGGGAGGAGATTTCTTAAGGTTTATGGGAGGAAGTTGAGGAATTAATTAGCTTTCTTCATTTCCTAAGGTGGCTGCCTGCAACTATAAAAGGAGGGAAAATTCATTGTTTCCTCACCACTACACCAGACACTTCTACATACTACACATATTCCATTTGTATTTTTCGGCAGAAGCAGCAGGCTAAAATGAAAGAAAAATTCAATTTTCATTCTCTCTTTTCACGGCCGTATGTAGCAGTTGAAGGAGCAACATCTATTTCTTCTTCTTTTTGTGTTACTTTGTCGTGGGTTTGCCTAGCTTCTTTTGTGGCATGGCGGCGGCGTGTTCGGCGGGTTTTGTCGCACGTCTGATGGATTTTCCGTGAGTTTGCCGAAGATCTTTGGGATACTTTCTTCATCAAATATTTGTAGAAGTCAGTTGTTTGTTCCAGGCATCGTTGTGGGTAATCTCGTAATATTTGTATTCTATTTACCTTGCTCGTGGTGATTGAATATTTTGAGTACGAGTTGGTATCCCTTTTTAGGCCTATGAACGTGATAGAATGTATTTGGCCTAGAGTTGTTGTGTTTGATGATTTTTAGGGTGTTTGGCTCGGGTGGTAGCCAGCAACTTTGTACCCGAGATTTGTTATAGTGGAATATTGTGTTGGTGGTGGTCTGTGGTTTTTTCCCATAGTTTTGGGGGTTTCCACGTAAATCTTGTGTCCCTTGTGTCTGTTATTTATTTTGGTTGTTTTGTACGATCTCGTATTTGCGCTCTTATCTGTCTTGTGATTTTATTTGTCACAGGTGGTGGGATTTTTTCCAACAAAGTGGTATCAGAGCCTTGGTTGTTGATCGGGCACATTTGACATGGAGGCAAATACGATTAATATAGTGCGCTTGAATGGTAGAAACTTTCACATTTGGAAGGCCAAAATGAAGGATCTCTTATTTGTGAAGAAATTGCATCTACCTGTGTTTGCAAGTGCAAAGCTAGCAAATATGTCAGACGAGGAGTGGGACTTTGATAACCAACAAGTTTGTGGTTATATTCGACAATGGGCCGAAGGCAATTTTCTGAACTATGTTATTAATGAGACGAATGTCAGGAGCCTGTGGGATAAGCTTGAGACCCTATATGATTCCAAAACAGGCAATAACAAGTTGTTCTTGTTGAAGCAGTTGATGAATTTAAGATACTGGGAAGGTACGTTGATCAATGATCATGTTAATGATTTCCAGGGTGTTCTTGATCAGTTGTCAAGCATGGGCATGACATTTGAGGATGAGGTACTTGGTCTCTGGTTGCTTAACACTCTACCTGATTCTTGGGAAATATTTCAGGTTTCTTTGACCAATTCTGCTCCAAACGGCGTTGTGACCATGGAGTATGTCAAGAGTGGTATCTTGAATGAACAAGCAAGAAGAAGATCTCAAGACACCTCCACTTCTCACTCAGAGATTTTGGTTACAGAAGATAGGGGGAGAAACAAGCAAAAGGGTCAGAAGGGTAGAGATGTTAAATGTCACTATTGTGGCAGGAAAGGACATATCAAGAAATATTGCTTCACGTTGAAAAGAGATAAGGAGCAAGACGATGATGATGTCACCGGGAACAAAGTTGCAATGGTTGGAGTAAATTTACTTGTCGCCTGCGATAAGAATGCGATCAATGTTGCTTGCCATGAGACAACTTGGATTGTGGATTCAGGTGCAGCCTACCATGTTACACCAAGGAAGGAATTCTTTGCTTCATACTCAGGAGATTTTGGAGAGCTAAGAATGGGTGATTGTAACACCCTAAAATTTAAAACTTTGAATGCTTATGAAATAAAGGTAATATTATCATTAAATCCCAAAACAGAGCATAACTAAACATAATTGTTGGGGTGCTATGCCACGTTTGAGCTGGAGAACTCAGACGCACAGGCTAAACTATCTAAACATCATAAATCCTCAAGTCAATGTTAAGTACATCATCATGGCACGCAGACCAATAAAGAACTAACTAGCTAAGCCTCGGGTCCTCTAGCGCGCTCCGGAGCTACTCATCTGTGCCTAAAAGCCAAATATATATGTTCACCGAATAATGCTGGTAACCCACTCTAACGCGTTAAAATAATATATATATATATATATATATATATATATATATATATATATATATATATATATATATATATATATATATATATATATATATATATATATATATATATATATAAGGAAAACCATTTTGAAGCCGGAATAGATATATACTTATGAAACTCTAATTTAAAACCGAGAATAGACTCAACAGGTAAGGGTAGGCACATCATCAGATATAATCACGCATATAAAGATATTATCATACACCCTAAGATCACAAGACTATTTCACATCATTCATATCAGTATTCAATCATTATTTCAACACGTAAACACATTTGGTGGTGCCGCAGGACCAATCGCATGCCAATACATGAGGGTCAGCGCATATAGCTCTGACACGGCCCCGAAGCACCCTGCCTTGTACCGCAGCACAAGGGGATTGATCGCAACCAATCGATGAACCACAACTCATTTATAACGTTTGATCGCAACCAAACGGTGGACCGCAGCCCGAATAGTATGTATATCTGATTGCAACCAGATTATGGACCGCAGCCCTATATATATTTATATACTCGTCCGATCGCAATCGGCCGGGTTAACAGCCGATGGTTCTCAACCCATCCAACTGCCTGTATAGCCAATTGATCGCAACCAAAGGGGGTATCATGCACAAATAACACATAGCCAAGCACATGCAACCCACATTAACACATAAGGAGGGGAAATCATATATAACTTATGCATGGTCAACCACATTATTAGAGATACGCCTAAGGGGTTCATGCTCCTTTCTCCTAGGTCCATGGGATACCAATTCGACTAGCATGCAATATACTTATATACAAGACTCTCTTATCCTACGAACGGTACCCAAAACATCAAACTAGACTCAGGCATGACAAACGGGGTCCAATGGGACACCACGGGACACGGGGAAACATCAAACGGGGAAAACCACCACGTTCCACACTGGAATTCCAATGGGTGGTCGGCGGGTGGAGGATCACCCGCCGGCGGCACATCTCGAGGCAGCGGGTGCTCGCCGACTGCCCGCTGCCGGGCGCCCTTCATGGGGTCGCGGGTAGGTGGTGGGTACCCCTGCCCCCACCTATCCCCACTGACTCTTACATAATAATTTGGTCCCGGGATCCCTCGTGGAACCCGAAACCATGTCCAAACACATTTAAACACAAACGACGACACCACGTAATCAAGTAATGGATTAAAACCAAGAATCACATTAAATACATCCTAACATGACTTCTAAACATATCAAGACTCAATACCCGAATATGCGAAATCCCACCCAAACATACCAAGAATATCACAATACGAAATCCACATTTTAATCCTAGGGCTCTAGTCATAATTAAAACACCAGGTCATTTATATAATTTATCTGAGAATCAAGAACATCAAGATTATCACATAAGTATCAAGATTAGCGTATAAACATCAAGATCATCTCATAAACATCAAGATTATCTCATAATCATCATATCAATCTCAAGAAAAGCCTTATCAAGATATAAACACAGAATCATATATCGAAGGAGCTAATGAAGGAGATTATAGCAAGGAAAATAGATTTTGTTGAGACATGGGTTACCTCTTAGCCTTAATTAGAATCCTTGGTTACTAAGGTTTTTTCTCTAAGATCTCCTCTTCGTGATTTCTCCTACGTTTGGTGATAGGGGAACTCTTGAGAATTCTTGTATGGTGGAATCTATTGTTGTGTGAATTCTAGGTGCCTCCTATGTCCTTATATATATCTAAGAGTCCTAACTGGGGTCTGAATGGTAGGGGTTTACTTATTTTATTCCTTATAGGACTAAGGGTTTGGGTTTAGGGATAAGGGTCCATGGTCCATGGTGGACCCATCTTAATTAATTAAGGGAATTCAATTCTTTTTTAAGGGTAAGTAATTAAATAATTAGTTTGGGTGCGGGTGCAGGTGGGTGCAGGTGGGTTAGGCTCGCTGTCTTCTTCCTGTTCCTCTTGCTCCCTACATTCTTGCATTGCCCGTCTCAGCTTTTTGTTAGAGATTTCCAATTGGTCAACCATCCGCATGGCTCCCTACGACAATAACTATCACGCAAGCATCCGCATGGCTCCCTACGAGGCACTATATGGTCAAAAATGTAGGACACCCATATGTTGGGAAGACATGGCCAATCCAGTAACCCTGGGACCACAATACCTACTGGACAGCATAACTAAAGTCAAACGCATACAAGAAAGAATGAAGGCCGCCCAGGACCGCCAGGAGTCCTATGCCGACCTGGGTAGGAAGCAGGCCGAATTCTTCGCAGGAGAGAAGGTTTGGCTAAAGATCTCACCCACCCGGGGGGTGATGATGTTCGAAAAGAAAGGGAAACTTAGTTCCCGATTCATTGGTCCCTACGAAATCTTAGAGAAAGTCGGGAACCTGGACTACTGCCTCGCCTTACCCGCCGCGCTAGAACGGGTGCACAACATGTTCCACATATCACAACTAAAGAAATATGTGCACGATGCAAGTCACGTGTTGTGACACCCCAAAAATCCACATTCAATCCATGGATTAATTGAGTAATTAATCCTATTTTATTTGAGGAATTAATTCCTAAAATCCTGATTTTTAATACTCAAGGACTTGTGTTTGACTAGTTAACCTTAAAGCTGTGTTGTACCTTGAGCTTTGAGGGGAGTTCCCTTGTTCCTTACACTTTCTAAAGGTTAGTAAGGGTATCCTTGACTTTTCACCAAGAGTTAGTATTGTAACCTAACCTAGAAGACTTCTTCATTTCATTCCTTACATTTCCTAGAAACTAGCTCTACCTTCTCTCTAGAAAAGAAGTGTAGCTTATTCTCCAAGCTAAGTTGAGACCCTTGTCAAGATTCCAAGATTTGCTACCAAGATTCAACCTTTCACCTATTTGGGCATCTAGGAGCGTAAGATCTAAGTCCATCTTGTGTTTTTGGTTTCATCTTAGTTGTTTTTTTCTTAAAGATAGAATCTTTATGATCTTTTGGTTTAATCTTTAAGTGGGTTTGGAAAGTAAGCCTTGTGGGAGCTTGTTGTGGTGTAAAGTGAAGTCTTTTGGTCTACAAGAGGTAACCCATGCTCTACAAAACCTGATTTGCTTACCTATATGTGATTTCTTGGATTCTACATGTGTTTTGCTATGAAATGTGAGGGTTTATGCATTTGTCTTGTGATATTGTGTATCTAGAGCTTGTGTTTAGGGTTCATTTGTGCCATTTCTTGGCATTTTCCATGGTTCAAGTCATTTTGTTGTATTGGGTGAGATTTGGCATGTTTTGGACTTGAATTTGTGTTTGGAGAAGAAAATCCCTGAAGGGATTTGTTGCGGTACAAGTGTGTACCCGCGGGCGGAACGGCGGACGGGGCACCACCCGCCGGCCTACCCGCAGGTACATGGCCTTGTGGGATGATGTTCCCGCGGGCGGGACCACGGGTGGGGCACTACCCGTGGGTCCACCCGCGAGTACACGATTGGTGTTCTGGCGGGATTTGTTCCCCGTGATTTGTTTGACTCGGTATTTGGCCTTTTGACTTCCCGATGTTCTTTGTGGAACTATTTGAGCGTCTTCTTGATGTTTCGTATGTCTAGAACTATATGGTAGGTATCCATGTAGGACTTTGGTGTCTTGAATCGTGCTAAGTGTTCAACATTGTGTTTCGTTAGACCAAGAGGTGTCTTGTGTGTTCCTCGGAACTATCTTGAGTTTCTCCGTTGTTAAGCATGCTAGTTTATTGTCTTAATGCTAACGTGTGTGTGGTCTTTACCATCCGTTTGGTTGATGATAACTTGTGTTATCCATCGTTGATGTTGTTCGGCTGTGACCCGTTCCTTGATTGAGTATGTTTCATATCTTCGTTGTTATCCGTTGATTGATTCCTGTTGTGGTGTGATGCGTGTGTGGCTTTACCTGGATTGCACGATTAGTGGTATGGGACACTAGTCACCAAGGTATTGCAGCGGTCCTCGTAGTGGCCGTGACATTATGGAGTTGTGGCCTTTGTGTAAGGTTCACGTTTTGGGGGATAACAGGTGTTATTCGGGCATGTGTTGCCGTGTACGGTACCTTGTGTACTATGAATTGGTGGTCTCGTTGGTGGTCGTTGGTGGGGGACGACGGTCCCGGGGGAATAAGGTTGGACTTGGTTGTACAGGGGTCCTGGAGGTAATGGTTGGAAGAAGATATAAGGTTAGGGGTAGCCATAAGGTTGGAACAAGGCATAAGGAAGGCATATCAACTCGTGATGGGTGATGTCACGAGGGCTTGTGTAGCCGTTGTTGTGAGTTCCCTTTCTTGTGACGTGTGTAGTTACAAGGGCATGTGTTGCCATCGGTCTCGTCTTTATCCTTTGTGTTGTGGTTAACCTTTGTGGTTTGGGATGTGTTCCCGTGTTATCTTTGAGAGTGATGAGTCTTGTGTTGACTGTCGATCTTGGTTTTTGACTTATATACTTATGTATTCCGTTTCGGAAATGGCTTTACAACTTGTATCTATCTATGTATGATATTTCACATGTATTGGTGGGTTACCAGCATTATTCGCTGACCGGGCGTCGTCCCAATGTTTATCTTTGTATCTTTCAGGTGATGTCTAGACGAGCGCGATGTTAGTAGCCGGTAGTCTAGTATCTTTACCTTTGTTTTGTGGCCTGTGTGCCGTTGTAGCGTTAGATTGTGACCTTTTGGGTTAGATGTATACACTTGCAGATTGATCGCCGTAGCGTTTACCGTGTTTGGTAGACGTGGCGTAACACCCCGTTTGGATTTCTTTTGTCCAGTTCTCGTTTTATCTTCCGCTGTGCTAGTTTTGCTGTATGATTTGCATGTGTTAAGGATTTTTATCTAGCTTGTTTGGGGGGGATGTTACACGTGTTACAACCTGAGGCAATTAGCCTGGACGACACGCTGACTTACGAAGAGAAACCCGTAAGGATTCTAAACACTAAGACTAGGGCCACTCGCCAAAGGACCATAGAAATGGTAAAGGTCCTCTGGACCAATCACGGAACCAAAGAGGCAACATGGGAACTTAAAGACGCCATGAGGGAACGCTACCCCGAGCTCTTCACACAAGGTAACCAAGACAAATCCATAAGATGAGAAGGATGATCAACCTCAGCAAATCTAAGCTTCGGGGACGAAGCTTTCCATTAGGGGGGGGGGGGGGGGGGGGGGGGGGGGAAGGTGTAAGACTCACAAATAGACCATTAAAACAACAACGGGAGGTCAAAACATCAATACCGTGACAAAAGAATCACGGGGAACAAATCCCCGGCATCAACCAACATACAGGCGAATCCATTGATTAAATACCAAATAGGTCATACAGCTATCCGTAAGTGTCGGGGTGCTATGCCACACCTAGGTTTGAGAACCTAGGTGCACAGGCTAAACTAACCAAGCATAAGAAATCCTCAAATCGGTATTCAATACAATCCCAAGGCACGCAGGCCAACTACGGAACTAAGATTAACTAAGTTATATCCAAGGCTCTAACTAGCATGCTCCGAAGCTAATGCTCATCACATGAAAAACATTTGTATAACAACCGTCAGTGAATAATGCCGGTACCCACTCCAACGCGTTAAGTACAATATAGGTAGATATAAGAAACTCATTTTGAAACTGGAATATATATATATATATATATATATATATATATATATATATATATATATATATATATATATATACTTACGAAATTGGCATATAACAGACTCAATATCATAGAATAATCATAAGAACTAATAGACATCCTAACCATACAATGCAAGACATAACAGGCAGATAAGCATGCAAATAACTAAGGCATTCAATTAGCAAGTAGTCAACAAAGCACACAATCCATCCTCCAACGTTATACCAAGTTCCAACCGTATAACTCTCCTCCGTCCTTATATCAGTTCCAACCTATACCTCCAGGCCACCCTTATATCCCCACCCCTTATGCCTCCGGGCAACTATATGCCCCCACCGACGAACCCACCTTTAAACCACCAACATATCAAGATGGTATCGTAGTGCCATTCAGTGATCCGCACCTCTAGTGCCAATATCAAGGGGTCAGCGCATATAGCTCTAACATGACGACGCAGCACTTATAACCTGACCCAATACTCAACGGCAAGATAGTCGAAGGTGGGTGTGTGCCTTTAGCACAGTCACCGCTATGGTCTGTACCTTTAGTACAATGACCGGGCACAAGTGGTGCCAACCGCCAACAGTTTATTTTCCACCAATCACAATCTCATCAATATCATTACCATCATCATCATCTATTACACTGGCCATTGCGCAATGACCACGATACTCATCATCATCAATCAATCAACACATAATCACATAACAAACAGGACACAACAACAACGACACGTATCACACATAAAATCCTAGAACGATGCCTAAAACACCAAACGAGACTCATACACGATAAACGGGGTACAACAGGACACGGGGAAACATCAAACGGGGAAAAACACCACGAACAACGCCAGGATTCCAGCGGGTAGGTGGCGGGTGGAGGACCACCCGCAAACCACCCGCCGATCCACTGGAACAGTAAATGCGGGCAGCGGGTAGGTGGCGGGTGGTCAGTCCCCCCACCTACCCCCCACTGATACACAAGCAACTTTAATGTCTCGGGATCCCCTGTAGAACCCGAAACCATGTCCAAACACATTCAAACACATAACGACCATACCACGTATTCAATTAATGGAATTAAACCAAGAATCACAACCAATACGTTCAAACACGATTCCTAAACATGCCAGGACCTAACGTTAATCATATAACGATTCAGGAGCATCCGGAACCACAAGAACATCAAAAAATCTATATGCAAGTCCTAAACACAAGTCATAGGCTAGACTCAACACCCGATCATGCATAATCCCACTCAAGCATACCAAGAATATCATAATACGAATTCCACGATATAACCCTAGGGCTCTAGACACAATCAAAATACGAGATCATTCATATAATTAATCATAGTATCAAGAACATCAAGATCATCACATAAACATCATGATTATCATATAAACCCTAGGCAAAGCTCTATCAAGACTCAAGCACAGAATCATATATCAAAGGAGCCAATGAATAAGATATAGCGAGGAAAATAGGTTTTGTTGAGACATGGGTTACCTCTTAGCCTTAATCAATATCCTTGGCTACTAAGGTTCTTTCTCTAAGATCTTCTTCCCATGGGTTCTACTACGTTTGGTGGCAGGGGGATTCCTGGGAATATCTTGTGTGGTAGAATTAACTGTGGTAGGTTTCTAAATGCTTCCTAAGTCCCTATATATCTATTCAGGAGTCCTAACTAGGGTCTGAATAGTGTAGATCCACTTATCCTATTTCTTATAGGATTAAGGATTTGGTTTTAAGGATAAGGGTCCATGATCCATGGTGGGCCACATTAATTAATTAAAGGGAATCCTAACCCAATTAAATCCTTTCTAATTATTATTAACATAATCAATTAAATTATTAGTTCGGGGTTTAGAGGCTGTAACACAGGGTGTTACACGCGGTTCCGCCCGCGGGTACATATACCCACGAGGCCATGTACCCCGCGGGTGGGGCGGCGAGTAGGCCTCTGCCCGCCGTTCCGCCCACGGGTACCACCTGTACTCCAAAATATCCCTTCGGGGATTTTCAAAAAAAATGCCAAGTTCAAGTCCAAAACACCCAAAATCTCACACACCACAACAATATAACTTGAACCCAAGAAATAGCCAAACCATGGCATTCAAGAACCCTAAAAACAAGCTCTAAACATGCATCACCACAAGACAATGCGTCAAATCTCACAAATCAACACAAGAATCACAAGTAGAAGCCAAGAATCATCATATGAGTAAGAAAATAGGTTTTGTAAGGAATGGGTTACCTTTGTAGCCTAACAACTTCCTCTTTTCACCCTCAAAAGCCTTTCCTAGAGCTCCTCTTCCACACCAACATCTTACACATAACAAAACACAACAAAGATCCTAACTTTAGAAAAAGACACCTAAAAGGAGGTTAGAAACACCAAAAAGCCAAGGATCTTACCCTTCCCTATGCTCAAGATGAAGAAAGTAGGAATCTTGGGAGAAAATCTTGCAAGACTTGGATGCTCAAATTCTAGCTTGGAGAAGAAGCTAAATCATTTTAGAGAGAGGCTAGAGTTTTTGTGTTTTAGCTAAATCATTCTAGCTTGCTAGGTTAGCTTGAATCACAATTCTTAGGTAGAAAGACATTCCTACCCTTACTAATGTTGGAAAAACAAGGGCACAACTCAAGAAGCACAAGGTACAACCCTTTGACTTAAGTGAATAGTCAAAATCTAGTCCTTCGACTATTAAATTTCAGGATTTTTAGAAATAGATTAGCAAGGAAACTTGGATTAATTCTTCAATTAATCCCCGATTAGTGTTTGGATTTACGGGGTGTCACAGTACGCGCCTCCTTCCTCTCTCTCTTTGGTCTATTCGCTTCCGCCTTATTCCTCTACTATGGTGCCGACGCGGGGACGCCGCCGTGACACCGGCACGGCGGCGAGAGACAAGCCGCGGCCTCGCGGCCCACGACCGACCTCCTGCGCCGAGGTCACGTCGAGGCCGGCCTTGGCAACGGCTGACTCCCCCACCCCCGCTGAGGTCGCGTCGACCTCCTACGCCGAGGTCGTGCCCACCCCGGCCTCGGCCAACCCCCCGTGACGAGGTCGCATCGGCCTCATGCGCCGAGGTCGTGCCGACCCCGGGCTCGGCCGACCTCGCGTGTTGACCTGCCATCCCGAGGTCGTGCCGACCTCGACCTCGACCTTGTCCCAAGGTCGAGGTCTTCCAGCCCGCTTCTACTTTTTTTTTTTAATAGGTCGAACACACCCCGTTCTCACACCCATTCTCTTTTACTTCGTAGGTTTAGGTGGTGTATGTACGCTTCCTCCGGTTCCTTGGACGATTTTTTAGATTTCGTTGACCCCACGTTCTTCACATGGATGACACTAACGACCCCCCATCTCCTTTTCCTACGCACCCTCCCTCCGAGGAGATCACCACGCCCTATAAGGGCCCATTGGACGCCAATCCTCCGCCTATGGACGACCCCAACTCTGTCCCGTATGAGGACCCAGCCCTGCACACGCCTCTAGAGACCCTCGTCCCCGCCTCAACCCTGGCCTTGACATCTCCTCAGGAGGTCGAGGAGGCTAAGAGCTACATCGGGCTGGGGGTCGAGATGCTTATGCCGCCCCTGTCGGGGAGCATCACGGCGCCCCCCGAGCCTCACTTCTTCGGGGTCCATGTGCAGTCCTTGCACCTCGGTTTTCGCTTCCCTATTCATCCTTTTGTCGTGGCCGTCCTCAATCATTACGGCGTCGCTCCTAGGCAATTAGTCCCAAACGCCCACTACATGCTCCTTGCCTTTTTGCTTCGTTGTCGCACCATTCGCGTGGAGCCTTATATGGACCTGTTTCAAAGCTTGTTCCAAGTGACCTCGTCCTCCGGGTGTGCGAGCATGGATTTCGTGGCTCACGCGGACCGCGCGCACATGAAGGTGTTCCACGACATCAATCAGACCAACAGGGACTGGAAGCCGACATTGTTTATAACTCAGTTGGTCCCCCACGCCCGTTCCTGTCCTGGAACAGTCGTTTTGTGCGTCACAAGACCCCACTTCTGACGGCCCCTCTGGCTCAAGATCTCCACGCATCCCAGGGTGGTTGGGGAGAGATTTGTATTGGTGATATGATTACGGGGGAAAATATGTGGAGTTTGGGCTTCACTTCGGGTACGCCGTTGCCGCCCCGTATCCGCCCCCGCCCGCTGCGCGTCCCCAGGTCGGACGCGCGCCACCCCGTTGAGCTGTCCAACTCTGTGCAGTTTGAGCACTCCTCGGGGTCTTCGACCGAGGTCTTTATCGAGCCCTCCTCCAGCTCCACGGTGGGCCCTTCTCGCGTTTTCGCCCGAGGTCTCTTTCCCTTCCATTGCAAGTTCACCGGTTATTTATATATCGCTTGCGCGCTAACCTCGACTTGTTTTTTCTGGATTTTGAATTGTAGTGAGACCGTTCGGTATGACTTCACTCTGCGAGCGCCTCAATCGTGCCGTAGCGCGTGCCCCCGCGGCGAAGAGACAGAAAGTCGCCGGGCGCCTTCGTCAAGCAGCGGCCGCCACAGTTACTCCTGGTCAACCAACCCCAGCGGGCCCCAAGCCGAGGCCGAGCCGACCCCGGCCCCGCCGACCATCGCTCCTCCGCCACCGCCTGTGTCGCCCGTGCTCCACCTGCCCACCAAGGTCCGCAACCTACTTCGGGCCCTTGAGGTGTGTTCTTCTCCCCATGATCTCCCTTTTGCGTTCATCTTTTACCCCGTGGTCATATTGTTTTGGTGCCTTCTGCAGGGCTGGGTCGCGTCCTCCGTGGCCCGTGCTAACGAGGAGCAAAGGCGTGCTCACGAGATGGGGCACGCCCTGGAGGTCGAGACTAGGCGGGCCGACGAGCTGGCCAGGCAACTTGGCGAGTCCCGTAGGAGTTTGGAGATAGAGGAAGAGCCTTGCGGACGAGCTTGGGCGGGTCATCCCCACATACAGGAGGTCCGTCGGGTTTGTGCATGACGCCGAGGCGTACGTCCAGGAGCGCATTGATGAGATAGCTGCTTCGTGGCTCACTAGTGATGCCGGCAGGGAGAGGATGGCGAACGAGAGTGTTGTGGCCTACCAGATGGGCCAGTATGTGATGCTGCAGGACATCTACGCCGCCCTGCGCCAGAAAGGTGATGCCTCTGATCTGGAGGTCCTGGGACTGCCAGCCGAGGTGTACAACCCTTAGCCGGAGACGCCTGCGGCGGGCGCCATTGCTGCGACGCCCTTTTCATTGTCACTCATTGTCAACCCTTAATCTTGATATTGGGAGTTTCTTGATAATTATGATGTTCTTGATGAATAATTGGGATTCTTGATGATTATGTGTTGTTCTTGATGAATAATTGGTATCCTTGATGATTATGTGTTGTTCTTGATGAATAATTGGTATCCTTGATGATTATGTGTAGTTCCTACCGAATCTTGCAATTAGAAGACGAACCGTATTCTTGTTGATATAAAAGTGATTAGAACCCTAGGTTGTATCGTATAATCTTATTCTTGGATTATCGGGTGGGAAATCGCATGTTTGGGTGTTGATTATGATTAGAAAAGCATGATAGGTTATGTGTCGTTCGTTTATCGTATTTGATCCGTTAATTGTCTATGTGTTGTCGTTAATTACGTTGAAAAGTGTCTAAGCATGGTTTCGGGTTCCACAATGGTTCCCGGGACGAAAAGTGGTGAAAAGAGTCAGTGGGGGGTAGGTGGGGGGAAGGGGACCCACCACCTACCCGCGGCAATTCGGGCAGCTCCGGCAGCGGGCAGCTGCCCGCCGGGCACCCGCTGCCCGGAACATTGTCAGCCAGCGGGTGGACCCCCACCCACCGGCTACCCGCTGGAATTTCTCCCACCTTGGGACCCCGGCTTCCCCGTTTGATGTTTCCCCGATCCCCGTGGTGTCCCAACGGACCCCGCTCGTCGTGCCTATGTCTAGTTTGATGTTTCGGGTACCGTTCGTAGGTTTATGAGTCTATTATCTTGCATGCTAGTTGAATTGGCATCCCGTTGACCTAGGTGAAAGAAGTATGAACCCCTTAGGACTATTCTTAGTATGTGACGGATCACGCATAGGGTTGTTATACGCTTTATTCCCCTTCCCAATGTGTAATGTGGGTTGCATGTGCTTGCTACGTGTTATGTGTGTGTGTTACCCCAATTCGGTTGCGATCGGATTGGTTATCCTGAGCTGCGGTTCAGAAGCTGGCTGCGGTCAGATGGGTATTCCTGGCTGCGGTCAGATGACATTCTCTTGGGCTGCGGTCCACCGTTTGGTTGCGATCAAACGTTTCTATACGAGCTGCGGTTCGTCCTTTATCCTGGCTGCGGTCAGATGACACTCTCTTGGGCTGCGGTCCACTGTTTGGTTGCGATCAAACATTATGATGAGCTGCGGTTCATCGGTCGGTTGCGATCGACCTCCCCGTGTTGCGATGCGGGGCATGGTGCTGCGGGGCTGTGTCAGAGCTATATGCGCTGACCCTCATGTATGGGTATGCGATCGGTCCTGTGGCGCCAACAATGTGCGTTATGTGTGTGATATGGACGAGTTGTGATTATGAGTGCCTTGGGATGCGACTATGGGATTTATATTAGGGATTGTTTATGATGGGTTGTGATTATTGTTCATGCTTTGCCTTATCTGCCTTATCTATTGTGAACTGCATATGCTCGTTATAACTATTGCTTGTGTCTGACCTTATCTGTTGAGTCATTCCCGGTTTTGAAAGCTAGAGTTCGTAGGATATATCTTCATGCTCATAATGGTTTTCGTATATCTATATATATCTCTATATGTATTGTATTTCAACGCGTTGGAGTGGGTTACCAGCATCTCTCGCTGAACAGATATATTTGGCTTTCAGGCACAGAGGATTAGAGCACTGGAGCGCGCTAGAACTGGAGCGTAGAAGTAGTATAGTTTTCCTTTCGGCCTGCGTGCCATGTTATGCATTTATATTTCGGAGGACAGTAGTTAGACAGCCTGTGCACCTGGGTTCTCTAGCCCAGGTGTGGCATAGCACCCCGTACACTTATGTTACGCTTTGGGATTTAATGAGATGTTACCTTTAATATATAAGTTTTAAATGTCTTGAAAATTAGGGGTGTTACAGTTGGTATCAGAGCCTAAGTTTGACCCTAGGAAAGACTCTTAAGACCGGACTTTAGGACATTAAGCTTGAACTCTAGGTATTTAGGAACATAGGACTCAGGAATCTTAGGACGCGCGGTGAGATTGTGAAACCTACACATAACCTCCCCTCACTTTATCCCTCTCTAATATTAGGAATCCCTTCCCCACTTATTATATCAAGATTGAAACACAAAATAACATCGACCTTTAATCGCCAGGAATGGCACCCAAGAAGAAACAGTCAGGAGCACCGGGACACCCCTCTCGAGAAATCTTGACTCAGGCCCTACAACGCCTGACCCAAATTGCCCAGGCACTAAGTACTATCGTACCCCAACCTCTGCCAACAGACGAGAACTTGGAAGTCCACCACCAAGTCTCGGCACATCGACCACCCACCCTCTCGGGAGACGAAGACCCCACAACCCTCGAGGAATGGATTGAGACATTCGACAAGGTGTTCAGGACGACCCAATACCCCGAACGCCACCGGGTCAGGATAGCCTCCTTCTATTTCAAGCACGAGGCCGACAACTGGTGGGCCCGCGAGGGGCCTATGTACGAGCAAGACCCCGGATTCAACTGGGAGGACTTAAAGACGCAGTTACGAGAACAGTTCTACCCCAACCACCTGAAGGCCGCCATGTGCGAGGAATTCCTCAATCTAAGACAGGGGATGGCCCCGGTCTCAGAATACTACCAACGATTCTGCCGACTGGCTCGCCTCGCCCCCGAGATAGTACCCACCGAAGGGATCAAAGTCAGGAAATTCCTAACGGGCCTTAAGCCCGAACACCAGAGGTCCTTGGCCGCCCAAGAACCGAAGACCCTCGGAGAGGCCTATGCCAAGGCATGTCAGCTACAACAGGTAGCGGACCCGCCTCCAGGGATGCAACTGGGGTATAAAAGGAAACCCGAAGGAAGTCGCCCAATTCTCGCCAAGGAAGCTAAGAACCCCAAAACCGCTCCACTTGACCAAACCATCACGCCGACTACCCGGGGAAGAATCCTCACCCTAAGCAAGGCCAGGATCGGAGATAGCAACATAGTCTCCGGAACCTTCCTAGTGCACGCCACCCCAGCTGTCATATTATTCGACTCAGGGGCTACCAACTCGTTTATAGCAACCGAGTTCGCCGCCCAGCTCGGTCTTAACGCCACCACCGAGGTCCGACTCTAAGTCAAGGTGGCCTCAGGCGAGGTCATAAAATGTGATCGCATGTACGAGCATGTAATGATCACCATTCAGGGAGTGGAATTTCCCAGTAACCTGATCCAGTTTCAATTGGATGGGATGCAAGTAATCTTGGGCATGGATTGGCTAGGGAAGTTCCAAGCGCAAATCCTGTGCGGAGAGCAGAAAGTGGTCCTACGAGGGCCAAACGGTAAGAGGGTGTCGTACCGCAGTGCCCGCCAGGATCCAGGGATCAAGCTGATAAACATGATGAAAATTAAGAAGTATCTGGGCCAAGGAAACGAGGCCTTCTTATGCTCAGTCGAAGACCTCAACGCCAAAACACCCGAACCACAAGCCATCCCAGTGGTGAACGAGTTCACCGACGTCTTCCCAGACGAGATTCCTGGGGCACCCCCGACCAGAGAGGTCGAGTTCACCATAGACCTCATGCCGGGCGCCGCCCCGATCTCTAAACCACCCTACCGGCTAGCACCAAAGGAAATGAAGGAACTGAAAACACAACTCCAAGAACTGCTAGATAAGGGTTACATCCGACCCAGCACCTCCCCATGGGGAGCACCGGTATTATTCGTTAAGAAAAAGGATGGGAGCATGCGCCTGTGCATCGACTACCGAGAACTCAACCAAGTTACTATAAAGAATAGGTACCCCCTTCCCCGAATAGATGACTTATTTGACCAACTCAAGGGGGCAGGGGTATTCTCGAAGATCGACCTAAGATCCGGGTATCACCAGATCCAAGTGGCCAAACCGGACATCCAGAAAACGGCCTTCCGGACACGCTACGGCCACTACGAGTTTACCGTAATGCCTTTCGGCCTCACTAACGCGCCTGCCATATTCATGGACCTCATGAATCGAGTATTCCGACCTCACCTGGATGACTTCGTCATCGTGTTCATTGACGACATCCTAGTCTACTCCCGAAATAAAGAAGAACATGAGAAGCACCTACGCATATCTCTGCAAACCCTCAGGGAGAACCAACTCTACGCTAAATTCTCCAAGTGCGAATTCTGGCAAGACAGCGTAGCCTTCTTGGGCCACGTGATAACCAAGGAAGGGATTAGGGTGGACCCCGCTAAGGTTCGCGCCGTTAAAGAATGGACCACGCCGAACTCACTCTCGGAAGTCCGAAGCTTCTTAGGTCTAGCGGGCTACTACAGGAGATTCGTACCCGACTTCACCAAGATAGCCCAACCCCTCATTAAGCTCATGAAAAAGGAAACCCCCTTCCGTTGGGACAACGGCTGCATCTCGGCCTTCCAAGCATTGAAGGATAAACTAACCACTGCACCCGTGCTAGCCATACCCTCCGGGTCGGAAGGGTTTGAAGTCTACAGCGACGCATCCAAGAAGGGGTTAGGATGCGTACTAATGCAAAATGGCAAGGTAATAGCTTACGCATCCAGGCAACTCAAAACCCACGAAGAAAATTACCCCACCCATGACCTCGAGCTAGCCGCTATCGTATTCGCACTGAAAATTTGGAGGCACTACCTGTATGGAGTACAATGCAAGATCTACACCGACCATAAGAGCCTGAAGTACATTTTTACTCAAAAGGACCTAAACATGAGGCAACGAAGATGGCTGGAACTCATAAAGGACTACGACCTAGACATTCAATACCACGAGGGAAGAGCCAACGTGGTGGCGGATGCCCTAAGCCGAAAGACAAATCATTCCCTTAACACCACGTGGGCCCTACCGGACCATCTGTACAGGGACTTCCAAAGGCTACACTTGGAAATAATAGAGCAGGGACAAACTCGCCCCAATGCCTATCTAATCAACACACAGGCCGTGCCCACCCTCTTCGAGGAAATCAAATCAGGACAACAACAGGACCCGGATCTAGATAAAATCCGCCGCGACCTGACTCGAGGGAAAGAGGGCCCCTTCGAAGCACACCCAGACGGCAGCCTCCGCTACAAAGGGAGATGGTGTGTACCCTCAACGCACCCCCACTTGAAACAGCAGATCTTGGAGGAAGGACACAACTCCCCTTACTCCGTCCACCCAGGCGGTGACAAATTATACCAAGACGTAAAGAAATCATTTTGGTGGCCGAATATGAAAAAGGAAGTCGCAGACTTTGTGGCCAAGTGCCTGAATTGCCAAAGGGTAAAAGCCGAACGATGCAAACCCAAGGGACTCGTACAACCCCTTGAAATACCACAAGGAAAATGGGATTCCATATCCATGGACTTTGTCGGAGGGCTACCCCCAACAAAAACCGGTAAGGATAAAATCTGGGTCATAGTGGATCGACTCACCAAGACAGCGCGGTTCATTGCCATGAAAGAAACATGGACGATGACGCAACTAGCCCAAGCTTACGTAAACCGGGTAGTGAAATACCACGGAGTTCCCCGGAACATTGTGTCCGACCGAGATTCCAGGTTCCTCTCGCAATTCTGGAAATCACTACAAGCGGTGTTGGGGACGCAACTAAAGCTAAGCACAGCCTTTCACCCCACCACAGACGGCCAAACTGAAAGGACCATCCAAACCCTCGAAGACATGCTAAGAGCCTGCGCGCTCGACTTCCGAGGGACGTGGGAAGAACACCTAGACCTCATCGAGTTCTCGTACAACAACAGCTACCACGCGAGCATTCGCATGGCACCATATGAAGCACTGTATGGTCAGAGATGTAGAACCCCATTATGCTGGGAAGATATGGTCAACCCGGTAACACTGGGCCCCCAATACCTACAAGACACCATAGCTAAGGTCAAACACATCCAGGAAAGGATGAAGGCCGCCCAAGACTGCCAGAAGTCGTACACCGACCTAAAAAGGAAGCAAGCCGAATTCAGCCTCGGGGACAAGATCTGGCTAAGGATCTCGCCCACCCGAGGGGTAATGAGGTTCGGGAGAAAAGGAAAACTCAGCCCCCGGTTCATCGGCCCGTACGAAATCGTGGAGAGAATCGGAGACTTGTCCTACCGTCTCGCCTTACCCGTCGAGCTAGAACGAGTACACAACGTGTTCCACGTATCTCAGCTAAAGAAATACATACACGATCCAAGCCACGTACTCCAACACGAGATCGTGGACCTCGACGAGTCACTAGTATACAAAGAGAAACCCGTAAGAATCCTGGACACCAAAACAAGAAATACCCGGAACCGAGTCGTGGAAATGGTGAAGGTTCTCTGGACCAACCACGGGACCGAGGAAGCCACATGGGAACTTAAGGACACAATGAAGGAGCGGTACCCAGAGCTGTTCACTCCAGGTAACTAAGGGAAAACTTTCCTTTCTTTTTGTCACCCAGGGCCAAGCTTCGGGGACGAAGCTTCCTGTTAAGGGGGGAGAGTGTAACACCCCGTGTTACGGATCCTAAAACCAACTGATTAATTAATTAATTAATTAATAACCCAGGAGAGAGAATAAATTATAATGGTTAATTAGGGAAAAGGCCACCATAGCCCATGGGCCCAATTATATAAACCCAACCCCTAAACCCAATAGGAATAAACTCTAAATAAACCCTTGGATCTATAAATAGGGAACTTAGGGAGCACCTAGAACCCCCCCACACGCCTAGACGCCCCATTACCCCAGGAGAGCTCCAAGAATTCCCTTAGAAGGAATCAAGAAAGCAAGAAAGCTTAAAGAAAGATCCTTCATAGCCAAGGAATTAATTAAGGCTAAGAGGTAACCCATGTCTCAACAAAACCTATTTTCATAGTTATGATCCCCCTTAGGGTTTCCCCCATATTGTTGTAAATGACGATTTATGATGATTATTATTGATGTTGATATAACGATTCCATGAGCAATCTTGATAATCTTGATATTGGGAGTTTCTTGATAATTATGATGTTCTTGATGAATAATTGGGATTCTTTATGATTATGTGTTGTTCTTGATGAATAATTGGTATCCTTGATGATTATGTGTTGTTCCTACCGAATCATGCAATTAGAAGACGAACCGTATTCTTGTTGATATAAAAGTGATTAGAACCCTAGGTTGTATCGTATAATCTTATTCTTGGATTATCGGGTGGGAAATCGCATGTTTGGGTGTTGATTATGATTAGAAAAGCATGATAGGTTATGTGCCGTTCGTTTATCGTATTTGATCCGTTAATTGTCTATGTGTTGTCGTTAATTACGTTGAAAAGTGTCTAAGCATGGTTTCGGGTTCCACAATGGTTCCCGGGACGAAAAGTGGTGAAAAGAGTCAGTGGGGGGTAGGTGGGGGGAAGGGGACCCACCACCTACCCGCGGCAATTCGGGCAGCTCCGGCAGCGGGCAGCCGGCGGGCGGGCAGCTGCCCGCCGAGCACCCGCTGCCCGGAACAGTGTCAGCCGGCGGGTGGACCCCCACCCACCGGCTACCCGCTGGAATTTCCCCCACCTCGGGACCCCGGCTTCCCCGTTTGATGTTTCCCCGATCCCCGTGGTGTCCCAACGGACCCCGCTCGTCATGCCTATGTCTAGTTTGATGTTTCGGGTACCGTTCGTAGGTTTATGAGTCTATTATCTTGCATGCTAGTTGAATTGGCATCCCGTTGACCTAGGTGAAAGAAGTATGAACCCCTTAGGACTATTCTTAGTATGTGACGGATCACGCATAGGGTTGTTATACGCTTTATTCCCCTTCCCAATGTGTAATGTGGGTTGCATGTGCTTGCTACGTGTTATGTGTGTGTGTTACCCCAATTCGGTTGCGATCGGATTGGTTATCCTGAGCTGCGGTTCAGAAGCTGGCTGCGGTCAGATGGGTATTCTTGGCTGCGGTCAGATGACATTCTCTTGGGCTGCGGTCCACCGTTTGGTTGCGATCAAACGTTTCTATACGAGCTGCGGTTCGTCCTTTATCCTGGTTGCTGTCAGATGACACTCTCTTGGGCTGCAGTCCACTGTTTGGTTGCGATCAAACATTATGATGAGTTGCGGTTCATCGGTCAGTTGCGATCGACCTCCCCGTGTTGCGATGCGGGGCATGGTGCTGCGGGGCTGTGTCAGAGCTATATGCGCTGACCCTCATGTATGGGCATGCGATCGGTCCTGTGGCGCCAACAATGTGCGTTATGTGTGTGATATGGACGAGTTATGATTATGAGTTCCTTGGGATGCGACTATGGGATTTATATTAGGGATTGTTTATGATGGGTTGTGATTATTGTTCATGCTTTGCCTTATCTGCCTTATCTATTGTGAACTGCATATGCTCGTTATAACTATTGCTTGTGTCTGACCTTATCTGTTGAGTCATTCCCGGTTTTGAAAGCTAGAGTTCGTAGGATATATCTTCATGCTCATAATGGTTTTCGTATATCTATATATATCTCTATATGTATTGTATTTCAACGCGTTGGAGTGGGTTACCAGCATCTCTCGCTGAACAGATATATTTGGCTTTCAGGCACAGAGGATTAGAGCACTGGAGCGCGCTAGAACTGGAGCGTAGAAGTAGTATAGTTTTCCTTTCGGCCTGCGTGCCATGTTATGCATTTATATTTCGGAGGACAGTAGTTAGACAGCCTGTGCACCTGGGTTCTCTAGCCCAGGTGTGGCATAGCACCCCGTACACTTATGTTACGCTTTGGGATTTAATGAGATGCTACCTTTAATATATAAGTTTTAAATGTCTTGAAAATCAGGGGTGTTACAGTGGTCTTGTTGGTGGTTTGTTGGTGGGGGACGACAGTCCCAGGAGGGAAAGGGTTGGACTAAGAAGTATAGGGGTCGTGGAGGTAATGGTTGGAAAGAAGATACAAGGTTAGGGGTAGCCATAATGTTGGAACCGGGCATAAGGAAGGCATATCAACTCGTGATGGGTGATGTCACGAGGGCTTGTGTAACCGTAGTTTTGAGTTCTCTTTCTTATGACGTGTGTAGTCACAAGGGCATGTGTTGCCATTGGTCTTGTCTTTATCCTTTTGAGTTGTGGTTGTCTTTGTGGTTTGGGATGTGTTCCCGTATCCTTGTTGAGAGTGTTGAGTCTTGTGTTGACTATTGATCTTGGTTTTTGACTTATATACTTATGTATTCCGTTTCGAAAATGGCTTTACAACTTATATCTTACTTATGTATGTTATTTCACATGTATTGGTGGGTTACCAGCTTTATTCGCTGATCGGGCGTCGTCCCATGTTTTATTGTGTTCTTTCAGGTAATATCTAGGCGAGTGCGCAGTCTAGTGCCTGTTAGCATAGCTTCTCCCGTTGGTTTTATGGCCTGTGTACCGCTCTAGTTATAGACTTTGGAGACTTTTGGATAGTTGTAAACAATGCAGATATTGTCGTAGCATTCATCCTTGTTGGTGAACGTGGCATAACACCCCATGACTTGGATTTATGTTTATCTAGTTATCTTTTAGTCTTCCACTGTGTTTGTTGTTTAGTTGTGTTATCTGCATGTTTTAAGGTTTTAATTAGCCTGTTTTTTGGGGGTGTTACAGTTGGTATCAGAGCCTAGGTTTGAGCCTAGGAAGGAGTTAAGTCTAGACTTTCTAAGTGGCTAAGTGTGGTTCGAGACCTTTAAGCGACCTTAAGAATCTAAGTGTTTGGCTTAGGACTCTAGGTTGCGCCGTGAGCTGAGTGTTGCTTTCTGATCTTTGCTTGTTTGTTATCTTTTGGTAACCGTGTTGTTGTTGTAGAAGTTTGCGATGCCTCCTCGTCCCCGAGCTCGCACCCCAGAACCCCGACGAACTAGCAGCTCGCTCAGAATCTCCACCAGCTGACGCAGATGATGCAGACGCTTAGCGAGGCCTTGCTGAACAACAACCACGCCGTGCCGCCTCCTCAACCTGCTGGGCACCGCGATATGGGTCGCTTGGTGTTGGGACATAGGCCTCCCACCTTCGCGGGTGAGGAAGACCCGGTGGTTTTGGAAGAATGGATGAGGGTGTTCGAAAAGATCTTCACGGTTGTAGGTGTCCCGATGAGAGAAGGGTAGAACTGGCAATGTTCTACTTTTGCCAGGAAGCTGATCTGTGGTGGGTCCATGAGGGTTCAACCTTTCTTGAAGAGCCTGAGTTTGGATGGTTCGCGCTTAAGGATAGGATGCGCGAGAGGTTCTACCCAGCGCATGTGCGAGCCGCCATGTTTGATGAGTTCCTTCACCTGCAGCAAGGATCCCTGTCTGTGGTAGAGTACCACAAGAAGTTCTTGGAGTTGGCGCGCTTTGCTCGGATGTTTGTGCCTACGGAGCTTGCTAAGGTTGAGAGATTCGTTGCCAGTCTGAATTATGAGGCACGAAAAGCGTTGACGGTGAGTAAGCCAAGTTCCCTTAAGGATGCGTACCTGAGTGCCGCGGATCTGTATTGCATTCAGCAGCTTCAGAAAGGATCTTATGAGCTAGCTAGGAAGAGGGTTGAGAGCGGAGGTTCTTCCACCTTCAAGAAGCCCCGACCGAGTTTTCAAGCCAAGAACGTGTCATCCTCGTCTCAAGGACCTAACCGGATGGAGCAAGGGAATCAAGCCAAGTTGCTTCCATGCCGAAGATGTGGGAAGGTACACGCTGGCCAAGATTGCCATGGCCAAGCGCTTCGGTGTTTCCAATGTGGAGATCGTGGTCACAACGTCGCGGAGTGTCCCCAGCAAGCCGGTCAGAGAGCGTTGCCGCCACCCCCGGGAGCCGGAGGAGCCCAGGGAGGTAGTTCGGGTCGTGGAGCAATTGGAGCTGGGCCACCAGGGAGAGTCTTCGTGATGGCGCGTTCGCAGGCAGAGTCCGAGGGTTTGGTGGAGGAGGAGCTGGCAGGTAATCCTTTCCTAGCCTATCCTTGTTTTTCGCGAGTATCGTGTTCTTTGTCGTCTTGAGTGTTACCTTGTGTTTCGTTGTTGTCTATATGAGTTACTTGGCAATCCTTGGCATGCTTTTCTTTGGTAATGATTTTCTTGTAGTTAGGTGTAAGCTCTTATTGTTAAGTGACTTCCTTAGTTTTGCAAATAAGTTTCGTTGTGAAGTTGGCTTTCCATCTTTGGAATGAGTTGTGCTTGGGTTAATCCTACAATCCTTATATTCGGTCATTCTTGTAACTATCCTTTTTGGAATCCTTTAAAATTTTCCCAAGTATTCTTTGAAATTGAAATTAGTAAATCCATATAAAAAATCCTTTCTTGTGTAGCTTAAAAGCCAAGCCAAAATGTTTAACGTAACCCTTAAGTTTCAAACCCAGGCCTATTCTATGCTAACCTAACCTCTAAACCACTTGAACCAATTGTCTTCCTTGGAACTTACTCAATTTTAATTCCATTTAAACCATAAATCCTCATCTTTACCCAAATCCCCAAATTAAATCATCTTTTTCCCCAATTTTTCCCACAATCCCTAACTTCCCAATTTCTTCCCTTCTTCTTCCCCCTACTCGTGACCCACCGTGAGACCATCCCCACCCGTCGCCATCTTCGACCCGCCGACGCCACCCCTGCCGCTGCTGCCGACGCACCGCCGCCGCCTCGTCGTCCATCGGAGTCCCGCTGTCGCGCTGCTTCATCGCCGAGAAGCCGAGTGGGAGAGAGGGAGCAGCGAGAGAGTGAGAAAGAACCGCGGAAAAGAAGAGGAAAGTTGTGGGCACCTTTTGTTGAGCTTTGGGTCATCTCCTACCATGCCTAGAAGGTCAAGCTTAGCTAGAAAAGCGGAATGGGTGGATGTCCATTATCTTGTTCTTGAAGGTAAAGCTTTTGATCCGGAATCTTTTCCTAATTCCTTGTTGGATATGCTTAGATTTCAAGGTTTGTTGGATGGGTTTCTCGCCATAAGGGCCGAGACTTACCCGAGTTTGGTTAAGGAATTTTATCGTCACATGGTTGTGACAAAGGAAGGTGATAAGCTTGAGATCACTTCTAAAGTGAGAGGTGTGAAGGTTGTGTTATCTGAAAAGAGGCTGGCTCAGCTTTTGAGCTTGACTGCTTCCGGAGTTGCTCAGTACAGTGGTCATTCTTGGATTAGTACGGATACCATGGGGTACTGAGACTATTTAAGTTATCTGTTGGGCCGTACGAGTGGTTTCACTCAAGCTTCAAGGCCGGAGAAAAAGTGGTTGTCTGCGGAACAGAGGATCTTGGTTTTGTTGGTATCCGATTGTTTGTTGCCTAATAACAACAAAAGCAGTTTGTTGGGAAAGTTGGAGTGCACCTTTGCCTTTTGCCTCAAGAATATGGTTAAGTTCAACTTGCCAGCTTTGGTGCTGCAGCATATGGTCTTCTGTTGAAATCACAATAGGAAAAGCCTACCGTATGGCATGGTGTTGAGCTGGATTTTGGTTAGAAAAGGTGTAAGTGTAGATGGTTATCTCCCGAAGGCCGTGGGAAAGATGGTGTTGGATGCCACCAATCTTCGGAGTTGTAATCTGTTTCAGCTAGATGATGGTGACTACATCACGCTTGAAGAAGTGGCAAGGAAAGCACCTGAAGAGAGGGAAGAGTTGGCAACAGAGCTTGGGATTCATGCCAGAGTTTGGGCGGTGACGAAGAAGTTGGGGAAGCAGTAGGCCAAGAAGAAGAGGTGGAAGCACCGGAAGCTGCCGAAGTTGAAGAAAGTGATTCGGATAGCGAGGAAAGCCGGAGAAGGAAAGAAGCTCGCACCAAGAGGGAGCATGATGCCATGGCGCATGAAGAGCGCGTTGTCGCCTTGCTTCGCCAGCAGAAAAGCATGATCGTAGAAGGCTTCGCGTTTATGAAGGCACAGTTCGTCGCAGTGCACCAGAGGTTAGACCGGATCGAAGCCAGTTCTAGCCGCAGAAGTGAAGACGAAGAGGACTCTGAGGAAGCTGAGGAGTCGGAGAGTGAGGAGTTCTAGCTTGTGTTGAGGTAATCCCGTTCGCCTTTTTCCTTGTGGTTGTTTCCTTCTTAGCCGTTGTCAGTTGGGTGGTAGTTTATTGCTTGCCTTGTGTGCTTGCTTGCTTAGCTTGTTGCCTTGTTGAGTAGCTAGCTTAGTAGTTGTTGATTGGAGTTAGTTGTCTAGTTCTTAGTTGTTGTCTAGAAGTTGATGTTTGTGTTGAGGCTAGAGTGCGTGATGCTCAATCTATCCGTTTGTTAAACTTTTGTCAATCCTTGATTTGATATGCCTTCATTCTTGTTTTGAAACTCTTGTGAAATCTTTTGGAGTTTTGACCAAAAGAGCTTGTTCTTGAACCACTTGTCACAATGTTGTTCATTTTCACCGTTTGCTTTTAATTCGTTGTACCTAAGCTTCGGGGACGAAGTTTCTTTGAAGGGTGAGAGGATGTGACACCCCAAAATCCAAATCCAATTAAGGGATTAATTGAGTAATTAATCCTATTTCAATTTGTAATTTAATTCCTTAAATTCTTGAAATTTAATAGTTGGGGACTAGTAATTGACTAGTCAAACCCAAAGTCAAAGTTGTACCTTGAGCTTTGTAGGGAGTTCCCTTGTTCCTTACACTTCCTTATGTTAGTAAGGGTATTCTTGACCTTTCACTTGTTGTAGGCAATGTAACCTAACCTAGTCAGACCACTTTCATTCTATCCTTACACTTTTCTAAAAATCTAGCTCCACCCTCTCTGTGACACCCCGAAATCCACATTCAATTAATGGATTAATTGAGTAATTAATCCTATTTCAATTGGTGAATTAATTCCTAAAATCATGAAAATTCAATACTTGGAGACTAATAATTGACTATTCAACCCCAAAGTCAAAGTTATACCTTGAACTTTGTAAGGAGTTCCCTTGTTCCTTACATTTCCTAATGTTAGTAAGGGTATTCTTGACCTTTCACATGGTGTTAGTATTGTAACCTAACCTAGAAGACCATCTTCATTCTATCCCTACACTTTCTAAAAATTTAGCTCCACCTTCTCTCTAAAAGGTGAGTAGCTTTTCTTCCAAGCCAAGTTGGAACCTTGCCAAGATTTCAAGAGTTGCTTTCAAGATTCAACCTTTCCTATATTCGGGCATCTAAGAGGGTAAGATCTAAGTTCATCTTGTGTTTTTGGTTTTATCTAAGGTGTCTTTTCTTAAAGCTAGGATCTTTATGATCTTTTGGTTTGTTCTTGAAGTGGGTTTGGAAAGTGAGCCTTGTGAGGAGCTTGTTGAGGTGTAAAGTGAAGTCTTTAGTCTACAAGAGGTAACCCATGCTCTACAAAACCTATTTTGCTTACCTATATGTGATTTCTTGGATTCTACATGTGTTTTGCTATGAGATGTGAGTGTTGATGCATGATCTTGTGAAAATGCATATCTAGAGCTTGTGTTTAGGGTTCTTGTGTGCCATTGCTTGGCATTTCCTTTGATTCAAGTCATTTTGTTGTATTTGGTGAGATTTGGCATGTTTTGGACTTGAATTTGGGTTGGAGATGAAAAATCCGCGAAATGTGTTTTGTGGTACAGGACATGTACCCGCGGGCGGAACAGCAGGCGGGGCACCACCCGTCGCCCCACTCGCGGGTACAAGCCTTGTGGGATGTGTTCCCGCGGGCGGAACCACGGGCGGGGCACCACCCGTGGGTCCACCCGCGGGTACACAAGTGGTGATGTTGGGGGATTTGTTCCCCGTGATTCTTTTGACTCGGTATTTGGTATTTTGACTTCCCGATGTTCTTTTGTGGAACTATCTGAGTGTCTTCTTGATGTTTCGTATGTCTAGAACTATATGGTAGGATTTCATGTAGGTTTTGGTGTCGTGAATCGTGCTAAGTGTTCAACATTGTGTTTCGTTGAACAGTGATGAGTCTTGTGTGTTCTTCGGAACTACCTTTGGTTTACCCGTTTGATAAGCATGCTAGTTCGGTGTTTAAATGCTAGCGTGTGTGTTGTTTGTACCTTCTTAATGGTTGATGATAACTTGTGTTATTCATCCTTGTTGTTGTTGGGCTGTGACCCATTCCTTGATTGAGTATGGTTTCATATCTTCGTTGTGATCTGTTGATTGATTCCTGTTGTGGTGTGATGTGTGTGTGGCTTTACCTGGATTGCGCGATTAGTGGTATGGGACACTAGTCACCAAGGTATTGCAGCGGTCCTCGTGGTGGCCGTGACGTGATTATGGAGTTGTGGCCTTTGTGAAGGTTCACGTGATTCTTGGGTGGCATGTGTTGCCGTGTGTGTGTACGGTACCCTCATGTACTATGAAATTGGTGGTCTCGTTGGTGGTCGTTGGTGGGGGACGACGGTCCCAGGAGGGAAAAGGTTGGACTAAGAAGTACAGGGGTCCTGGAGGTAATGGTTGGAAAGAAGATACAAGGTTGGGGGTAGCCATAAGGTTGGAACCGGGCATAAGGAAGGCATATCAACTCATGATGGGTGATGTCACGAGGGCTTGTGTAGCCATTGTGGTGAGTTCTTCTCTTGTGACGTGTGTAGTCACAAAGGCATGTGTTGCCGTTGGGTGAGTCTTATTCCTTTGCGTTGTGCTTGTCGGGTTTTGATCAATTGAGTGATGATAGATCATGCCTTGACTCTTCTTGTGAGTCATGTTGTTCCGTGTGGTCTTGGGATGTGTTCCCGAGCTGTTGTTGAGAGTGTTGAGTCTTGTGTTGACTATTGCTCTTGGTTTTATACTTATACACTTATGAATTCCGTTTCGAAAATGGCTTTACAATTTATATCTTACTTATGTATGTTATTTCACATGTATTGGTGGGTTACCAGAATTATTCGCTGACCGGGCGTCGTCCCATGTTTTATTATGTTCTTTCAGGTGATGTCTAGGCGAGTGCGCAGTCTAGTGCCTGTAGCACAGCTTCTCCCGTTGGTTTTATGGCCTGTGTGCCGCTTTCGTTGTAGACTTTGGTGACTTTTGGATAGTTGTAAACAATGCAGATTCAGCCGTAGCGTTCATCTTTGTTGGTGAACGTGGCATAACACCCCATGACTTGGATTTTTATTTATCCAGTTACCTTTTAGTCTTCCGCTGTGTTTGTTGTTTAGTTGTGTTATCTGCATGTTTTAAGGTTTTAATTAGCCTGTTTTTAGGGGGTGTTACAGCCTTGGCCCGAGACCCTTTTTTTTTTTCATCGGGGGTGGTACGCGAGGTCCGGCCTCGTGCCCCCTCGGGGTGTGATAGTCGATCTATCCTAGCTCGTTCGAGCCTAGGTACTCGGGCTCTTCCGTCGGGGTTGGTACGCGAGGTCCTGCCTCGTGCCCCCGTAGGGTGTGATAGCCGATCTGTCCTGGCTCGTTCGAGCCTAGGTACTCGGGCTCTTCCGTCGAGGTCGCGAGGTCCTGCCTCGTGCCCCCGTAGGGCGTGATAGCCGATCTGTCCTGGCTCGTTCAAGCCTACGCACTCGGGCTCTTCCTTCGGGGTTGGTACACGAGGTCCGACCTCGTGCCCCCTTAGGGTGTGATAGCCGCTCCGTCCTGGCTCGTTCGAGCCTAGACACTTGGGTTCTTCTGTCGGGGTTGGTACGCGAGGTCCGGCCTCGTGCCCCCTTAGGGTGTGATCGGGGGTATGAATTGACACCCCCTCCCAAACATGTCGAAAATACCGTAGAAAGAAAATTGTTCATACTTTATTACAAAAAGAAACACGGGTGTGGCACATCTCCTGAAAGGTAAAGAAACTCGAAATGGAATAACTGGTAATATCGTACTAAGTGTTCCGTGTTCCACACCCTGGGGATCGCCTTGCTTTTAAGGTTCTTGAGCTTGTAGCTGCCCGGGCGAACCACCGGCGAGACGATGTATGGTCCCTCCCATTTAGCAGCGAATTTGCCCCCCGCCTGGAGTTGACTTGCTTCCCTGTCCCTTAACACATAGTCCCCTACCTGGAAATGACGGGCTTGATGCGCTTGTCATAATAGGTCTTGGTTTGCCGTTGGTATTTTCAGCTCGTGCGGCCACCGCCTCCCTCCTTTCATCCACCAGGTGGAGGTCGGCGCGGTGGTGTGCGTCGTTAGTGTCGGGCTCGTACTCTTCTGCCCTGCACGAAGGTATGACTGCCTCGGCCAGGGCTCGGGCCTCGAAGCTGTATGCCAAAGAGAAAGGGGTTTCGCCCGTAGCCTTTCGGGGGTGGTGCGGTAGGCCCAAAGGATGGAGTCCAACTCTTCCACCCACACCCATCCTGCGGATTCAACTCTCTTCTTAAGGTCGTCCACGATGGTGCGGTTAGCGTTCTCCACTTGCCTGTTCGCTTGAGGGTAGCACACGATGATGCGGCCCAACATAATGAAGATCCATCAAGAGTACCAATTGGGCCAATCACAAGGCCCAAGTCCAAACGATTAAGACAACTCTTCATTGGTGATATTCAAAGATGGTGGAAATCCAAGTCAAGCCCATTTGCAAAAGATGAAGAAGAATTCAAGGCTTTTTATAATTGTTTAAGTGCTGATTTTGGTGATTAAATTAGGCCCAAATCAGCTCTATTATTTTTTGTCATCATTAATTTAAATTGTTTGGCATAAAAGAGAAAACACCAGTTGTATTTAGAAAGGATTCCTTAAATCCTTTTCTAAATAAAACTCTATTTATTTGTTTTCTAGATTAGGTTTAGGACTCTTTTTTCCATTGTATTTAGAATTATAATGCTGCCCCTATACCTATAAATAGGGCACATCCATATCAGTTTTAAACATGCTTTAATTCAATAAAATTCTTAAGTTTTTCTTTACACTTGTGTAAGAAACCTTACGGCTAATTGTGGACTCAATTAGTGGCTAGTCGTGGACTCGACTAGCAAATTGATTCGTGGACTCGAATCAATCTTATTTTCTTCAACCTTAGATTTAGGTTCGTGGACTCGCTCTTGAATCGAAGGAAACTAGATCCGACTCCAGTTGATTGAAGATTGTAACATCGAGGTACTAGAAGCTACAATGAGATTCTTCCAAGTCTTTGAGGATTCGAGACAAAAGGTTTCTCGTGAGGTTTAAGGTACTTTGATCCATCTCTATCCTTACTTTTGAGAGCATTCTTGGGACAATATTCCATCTTTATTTGAACCTTGGACTAGGTTCATATCACACGACCACCCGACTGTGGGTTATGCGCCATTCGGCGCAGAATCTCTCGAACTCCTGCCCCTCGAATTGACGTCCATTGTCAGTGATGAGCTGTATCGGGACCACGAAGCTGCACAAAATATTTTTGTACACGAAGAGTTTGCAGCGGGCGCTTGTGATGGTTGCCAGCGGTTCCGCCTACACCCATTTGGTGAAATAGTCCACCGCCACTATTAGGTACTTTTGCTTTCCCGACCCCATATGTAAGATGCAAAATACTCTATAACATGCTTCTAAACCATGTATATAAACCATAGAATACTCAAGGATATAATATCATGCTCGGTTTGCAACATAGCAAATTCTATAGATTTCTATCAACAAAATATGCTTCAATTCTCATTGATCAAATATCACATCTTAGTTATGCTTTCATAATAAATCATATTCTCAAATGATCATGCTACTCTACTCAATAAAAAAAATAACATCAGATCACATAGCCAAGTATTTCTCATACACAGAGAACTTAACTATATATGTACTGTGTTGCAACTTCTTCAATAAATCCCTCATAACACACTCATTTTTTATCAAAATTCAACGAAATCAAAGCCAAAACGTGCTTCGAGACGATCCTGAGGTACCGAGCAACAAGGGCCCATGACACTTGGCCCGAAACGACACGTAGCTGAGCCACAAGGGCCCGGCCACTGCACAAAAACTTCTCAGATTAATACTCAGGGACCTGGGGCGGGACTCCTCATGAGCCGCCCCATGTGTCCCGTTACATTACCGGGCCTAGGCAGTGGCCCTCTCCTAGGGCCGTGCCCAAAACCCGGGTAACCCCGGCTCTAGCCGCCGGCCCTTCTGATGGGCCGCGGCTAGGGCCGCTGGTCTGATCTGGTGCATGCTGTGTGTGCACCAGATGGTATTTACATCTGCAAAATCAATCCAAACAAGTCCAAAACATTCTCAACAACTCAAAGACAAATACTAGATCACTTCCAAGCATAAACACAACAAAATCTCATAATTTCTACTCATTTCTACTCAATATCAAAGGCTTCACAGAGCCAAAATCAAATAGGGAGTCCATGGGGTTATACCTCTTGAAGCTTCTTCTTCTTGTATGGATCTCTCCCTCCTCTCTACTCAAACACCATCTCCTTCACCACCTAAAAATCTCAAACACAAACAAGCCAAGACTAAGAAACCTTAGAGATTGAAAGCTAAATAGAGAGGAAACCTTAAGATGAATGGAAATGAAGGGAGAAAGCTTACTGCAATGTTCTCTTGCTTCTATCAGACAAAGGCTTGGAGAGAGGCAAGGTTGGAGATCAAAGAATAATAAATGAATAGTGTTGTTTATATAGGGTGCAAAACCCTAGGTAGAAAGCAAATGATTGGGTGAGAACAAAATGGTAAAAGCTTGGCTAGATTATGTTCTCAGGCAAATGCTTCTTGGAATGATGTGGTTCACCTAGCATCATGAACCAAGGGCTAGAAATGTTATTTTAAATACTTTGGGGTTGAAAATGAATTTTCTCAAAAAGTTATCCAGATGAACCCTTGTTTAAAGTCTTTTTGAATTCTCCCGGTTTCACTCAGATTGATTTCTAGATTTAAAAATTGATACACGAAGTACCCGAAAATTTAGGATTTTGGGATAAAATAAGTTTTGGTGTCGAATTAATTTAAAATGTGACAAAAATAATTTATTCAAACACCAATTGATCGCAAAAAAATTTTAATGGAGTTAAAATGGCTATTTTAGAATTTCTTAAAATTGGATTTATAAAATAAACTTTTGGGTTGTTACATGAAGTTCTCTTCATCAATGATCTCAAAAGCATCTACTGGGTGGGTTTGACTTCTTCTTGTTGCATCAACATTTACACTTGTCTTCCTTCCACAATTGTGGATCTTCAACCGTGGTCTCTAAGCTCTAATCACTTCATTTTCTTCATATTTGTCTCTAGTTGCACGAAGATTCACTTCAATCCTTGAGGTTAGCTTAGATCTTGTGGGCAATACTGCACGAGCTATGATGCCGATCATTTCGAGCAAGGACAGCTACAACTGGCTCCAAACTGCAAGTAAAGTAACCTTCTTCATCACGTTCTTCAGTTGACTAGATATGCACGCTACTACTCTACTTCTTCGCAACAAAAAGGTCACACTACTTCTAACTTTCTTTTCTCAAAAACAATGATCACACAAGTAAAACACATAAACAGGATATTAACATAACTCTTATACTTATCACATTATCAACTTTCACGTACTTTTCAATTTTCAACTTTTAACTCTTCAACTTTTCAAGGGTAACAACAAGGCTAAACGAGGCAACTGTTGAACTAACAACTTGAATTCACCAGATAGGTGTACACTTGATTTGAAGGAAATTGACTCCACAGAAGACGAAAGTAAGAGGTTTCTAAATTTGAAACCCGAGAGTACTATTGGTTACAACCAAAGTCTTGATTATCAATGTCACGATTTTCCAAGATTCAACAAAGTCTTATGAAACAAAAGTTGTGGATCGAATTCCAAGAGAAGGACAAAACAAAGAATAATCTCATTGAAATAACTCAATACTAACGGATTCCAAATAAAGATGCAATAAGGATTTAATCTCAAGCAATAGATCAACACTAGTGAATTCCAAAGGAAGATATAAAAGAGAGATGATCTCGAGGCATTAGCTCAATAGCTCAATAATAAGAGAAGAATACCACAATGGACGATCTCAAGACAATAGCAACAAGATCCGAGAGTACAAAAAGGACGCATAGTCAACAGAATAGCTCTTCAAGAACAAAACACTTTCAAGAATACTCATCAAATATACGCTCATAGGAATAACTCAAAAAATTCAGATTACAATGGCAAAACAACAACGATCAGGTCTTGACTCAACAACTCAATAGATTCCAATAATATGGATTCAAGGATAATAAGCTCAAATCAAAGACAATGAGATTCTAAGAATAAGGCTTTCAACAAGACCTTACTAGCTTCAAGATTCGATTATACTAGCATTGCATGTCAATGAAAGTTTACAAGAATACTTAGAAAGAATTTATAAGCATTCTAGATACAGATTCAACAATAAATCGTGGAATGTCAAGAATAGACATTAGCAATAAATCAAGGATCAACTCAATCAAAACAACTTCTCATACTCAACTCTAGACATTAGATAGCTGCGATAGACATTGAAAGCAAACTGGAAGAAATCAGAATAACTCAGGAATCAACAACAAACTATGAGAGGAAAGCGTAAGCTCAAGCTCGACAGTACAAATTCAAGAATTATCATGCCATCAACAACAAGGAATTTAGAATAGAAGATTGGCACAATGAGCACAACAAGATACTCAAGAATTAACTGCTTTTAACTTTCCTTTTATTAAAGCAAGGCTTACAACAAATAAGGCACATAAACAAGAAACAAGTATAAGCTCTTATACTTTTCACATTAGCAACTTTTACAAAACTTCCACTTTCAAACTTTAACTTTCAAAGTATCAACTTCTAGCTCTCTTAGCTTTTCACTTTCAGCTTTCACTTCTACTTCTCTTCTTTACTTACAAAAGATAAACAAGCTGCACTTTAAACACATTGATAAAGCACATAAACAGTTAAACAAACGCAAGGAAAACTCACAACCACACCGCGTTCCTAATTGATACTTAGAGTTTCTCTTAACTCTAATTCTCATACTTAATCACCGAACTTAGAGTCTTTCTCATCTTGGGTCTCATAACTTACGACTTCTTTCTTATCTCAAATTTCATAACTTAGGGCTCTTTCCCTATTCTTATCCTTCCTAGGATTTTCCTTAAGTTCATATTCTTGACTTATCCTACTTAGGGTTTCAACTTAGAGGTCAATTTCCTAATCGGTCCTTCCTATGATTTCCACTTAAAGTTTCTATACTCAATCCTAAGAGTCAAACTTCCTAAGTCTCCCACAGTTCGTACCGATCTGATACCAACTTGTAACACCCCACTTTTCTTAAACTTAATTACAATTCTAAAACCAACATTAACAAAAACTAAGCAGCGGATATACAATCTTAAATAATAAGCTAGTGGAAATGTCACTGCCACAACGACCTCTCCACGGTGATTGCACAGGCTAAAGATGGAACTAACTCATTAAACCAAACTAACATTCATATTACTTAACTTAAAGTCATTTGGGGGAAAAACAACCCGATGTCTAATCATCAAACTTGAACATCATAAGTCTACAAATCCATCAAAATAAACAACATGATAATATTAAGAGTTTAGACTACTAGATCTACTAAGCTAGTCTAACTCGATCATCTCTCAACCGATGGGCCCACCTGAAAGGGGTTTTGCAAAACAACACATAAACAAGTAGGAAAACACCCGTTAACACAAAGCTAAGTATAACCACACTCAACCCTGTAAAGTACTACAATATATACTTTGGAAAAACATTTGTTCACAACTCTTATCAAGCAATCTCAACACTTAGACAACTTTAAGATACATCACAGACTTTCTATATGCTTGCAACCTATATTATCAACAATCATGCTTCAAATATAAATAACTCATCAACATAAATATTCCAACACATACTTCTCATAACAAAACTCATCATAACGAACTCATGCTATCAATCAATTTCATACTAACAACCAATATGAAATTATCTTCATGCTTTCAAGATCACATCTTGCAAACTAGATATATAAGATATCAAAATGCAACTAAAGCAATCATGCCCAATACACAATCCCGATTAATCATACTCATTATGCAATCTAGTGCAAACATTCTCATTATGCAATCTCGTGCAATACTATACTCCAATGCAATCTTGTGCAATACTAAACTCAAATGCAATCTCATGCAATACTATAAGTATACTCAACACTCGCTTGTAAAATAGAATACTTTTCTATGGAGGTTTCTTAGAGCCACAAGGACTCGCTAGCTTTCTTTCTTTTCTTAGAGTCGCAATGACTCGCTTTCTTTCTTTCTTTTCTTAATGTCGCAATGACTCGCTTTCTTTACAAATGAACGAGGTAGGAACTTCACCGTATCATGAACGAACCTATCCGGGCACGGCGTCTAGCTGGCCTAATACTCATCTCATCAACCGAACCACTCTCTTGGTTCTATGCTCAAACTCTGTGGAATCAGGTATTGAACTATCAGCATGCAAACCCCCTGACCAGGATTCCAAGCCTGGCGGGCAGTTTCCAACCTCGTAACGTGAGAATACACCGTGTTACATGTACTGGGACCGCAACGTCCATAACTTTCATCCGAGAGGACATAGTCCAAACGGGTCCTCCGAAACAAGGTTTTCCTCACCATTGATTATATATATATATATATAGATATATCGGTCATGCATCTCATATATGCAACACTTAACTTATGCAAAAGACATGCACATACTTCTCAACTCATTCTCAAAGACAAGATAAAGATGCTCTACGTGGAATGAGATTTTTGGAAAATAATACTTAGGCTCACGTTGGCCACTTGTGCACTTTTAAAACATGATATACTTGGAATGCAATTTACTGTACAACATGCTTCAAATTAAATATCACAATGATCTCTCAAGAACACAACAACATGCTTGGTTTGCAACATATCAAACTCTGTATAATTCTACCATCAATATAGACCTCAAATTCCATTGAACATACAACACATTCTACTCATGCTTTCTAACAATTCTTATTCACAAGTGTTCATGCTTCTCTATTCAATACATACATAGCATCAGGAAAAAAATCAAGGCAAATTTCCAAAGGCAGAGAACTCAAAGAATACTATTGTGAAGCAATTTCATCTCTAAATCCATCATAACGTGCTCATTTTTAAACCAAATCGAACGAAATCAAAGCCAAAACGTGCGTCAAGACGACCCCGAGGTACCCAGCCACAAGGGCCCATGACACCTGGTCCAAAATGACACATAGCTAACAAGGGCCCGGCCACTGCACAGGAGAAACTCATGGACTATGGGGTTATGCACTTTATAGATCAAAAGCTCTTAGATTAAACCTTTCTCGGGATACATAGTATTTCCCAAAGTATATGATGTTAATAGCTAAGAAATTCTAGGGGAATAATAGAATAAGCTTCAAATATCTTTATAATCAAATATACACCACATACATGATTATATAAGTATATATTCTCAAAATCAAGTATAATATTTCCCCAAAACATATATGCTCATATATATAATTCTTAAAATAGAGCTTTCTTGACAAATCATAGATTTTGGTAGTTTAAACCCTTCTCAAACATATTTATGATTTTCTATAAAAAAAAAAAAACACTTTTAAATATAAATACCCTTCAAATCAAAATAATATAATATATACTCCAGGATAATTTCACAAAGATTGAAGTGGCTCAAGTGGAAGTAATTCTAATTTTTAAACAAGAGATTAGGGGTTCAAATCCCACCTTAACCAATTTTCCAAGTCAAAACCATCTTAGCTAATATTTAAAAGAGATTCGCTGCCCTGGGATTCGATCCCAGCCATAACAAAATGCACACTAGTTCTTTAACCAGTGTACTACAACGACCCTTGATAACTGATCTCGTGTAGATCCTTTACTAAGGTCTATTGGCTGGCTTCTGCTACTCTCTGCTTTCCTTCTCTTAACAACACTGATCAGATATTCAAACCCCACAAAATCACACAGTATATCTGCAACAAATAACTTACATTTCATCATTCTAAACAACCAAAATACATATACACACACTTGAACAATTAATCACGTAACTTAAGACAAAATACTAGATTTGGGAATCCATGGGTTATACCTCAAGCTTCAACCTCAAGAATTCTTCCATCTCCACCCTCAAGCCAGGTCTTCTTCTTTACCATCTCCATTTCTCAAGCAACAACCAACACAAACAAACACATCTTGCTTAGATAATCTCATCTTAGAAATAAGCTAACCAAAGAAAATGGGAGAAGATATTTTACCTAGTCTTGAACCCTGAGCTTGGGAAGAAAAAGAAGCTCCAAAAATGAAGAAGACGAAGATGATAGGGACATGTAGAGAGAGACACGAGAGAACTGCAGATTTTCTTGAAATGAATAGTGCACAAGGAAAAGCTATCTCTTATACTTAGGGTTTGGGGGTAAAAATGTAAAATAAAATTGTAGGGTCCACTTTGCATCATGAACCATAGTCTAGAAAGATGATTTATGAATAACTTAGGGTCAAAATAGATTTCCTAAAAGATAGTTCTAATTAAAACACTTGGTTCAGGTTTCAAAGGTTCCTTTCCGGTTTCACTCAGATTGACTTTTGGATCGAAAACTTGGTATGCAAT